>NC_051183.1:87536695-88136695 GCF_013339695.2 Rhipicephalus sanguineus
GCTGTGGTCATCAGTGAAGGGGGCCGTGGTTGGACGTTTTGTAGTATGTAGGCGCGAGGCTGTAAAATAGACACAAAAACAGCTGACATTCTCACACCTTGGATTGCCGTTGCATACAGGCAAGCCCTCGCTCTCACTTGTTGCACTTCGGGTAGACATGGTTCAAGCGTAAACTGACTTGCGCAAGCGAGAGCACCTATTTTAACATACAGTGTTTAACGTGATCTAAATATGTAAGTGCGTAAGCGCGTCTGTCGCTTGTGTTATTGATTATATCTGGGGTCAGGCCGGGAGCCACGAATTTTGTCGGGGGGGGGGGGGGCAACTGCTGAAAAACCTTCACTATTAAAAAAAAACACCGATTTCAATATTTATTTCTAAAAAACACCCCTCTCAACCAAAATTTCGGGGAGGGAGGAGGAGCCGGGTCCCCAGCCCCCCACCCACGGGCTCGGGCCTGCTCAGGGTTTCTGGTGTAAGAATAAACGACAGGGTGTATTGGTGGCGGCACGGGCGCTAAATTCCTACTAGTGTTTCTAAGACTAAAACCGAATTTTTATAGAAGTTAAAAGAACAGGTGCGCCAAAATATAATGTCAGATAAAAGCTTCTGGAGACAAGGAAACACCTCTAGCGGTAAAAAGGAATAGTGTTGTCCGTGATTTGTGCACTTGTACTTGTCGTATATCCTCCTGAGACCCGGCAATGGGAAATTTGTCCAATAATTGGACATTGCAACACAGCGCACCGCGGCTTTTCCAAGCGCTGCCTCCTCCCGGAAAGCGTTCCCGGCTGCTTGTGGGACCCGTGCTGCCATCTAGGATGGGTTCAAAGTCGGTGTGTTTCCGCCTCTCAGGAGCACTCGAAATGGCGGGATTGAGCAGGAACGATTTTTACGGCTGCCGCCTAAGAAGTAATTGGTTATATTCTCTGGATGTCTTAAAGCGCATTTAAGCACTTGATTTGTGTCGTAAGACGTTGGAGCACACAAAGAAATCCTTTGAGCAAAAATGGGGTTGTTTGTTACATGCGTTGCGTATTTGACAATGTCCAATAAATGGGACATTGGGTGCAATGAAACAAAAACATGACGTACGCGCGTGTGCTCTCATGGCGCTCTACAGAGAGGAATACGTTTTTCGCTGCGTTGTCTCGTATTACATTACACTTCACGTATTTCTTTTGTAGGTACTAGGCCCGTGTGAGCGATGCCACGGCTGAGAAATCTTGGAGAGAATTGCAGAGCGGGGACACCTCAGATTGGACCTCTCGGACAGTGATGACGACTGTCCTGAAGACTCGTGATTACTTGATGAACTTCAGGTTGCAACATGAAACAAAAGTATTTTTGGCGTAAAGTGAACTGTTCTTGCATCACGAACGGAACGGCGATCTGCGAAAATGCCCACTCATATTAAACTAAGAATTGCAGACTGGAATTTACACGACCATTAACAATTGTATTCGGTTTGGAAGCAGCAAATAAAGTTATTTCTGGTTGCGAGATGTCCTTTTTTTTGGTCACTGGCCTCAACTACGCCCTACTATATGTCCCCAACATCCCCCTAGAGTCCCAATTACAATATCTTGGACAACGTGCTGCGGCCAAGTAACATAATATATTGAAAAACACGTGACACTTTTCACCTTTGCACTAGAAAAAGCAGACCCAAAAACTCTGAAAGTTTAACAAAAAATCCATGACACTAAATTCACTGTGGGTCAGGAGGATATGTTTGACCTTGGGAAAGTTCAGTGATCCCCGTCGCTGTATGTTGTTTTCATTGCATGATATTTACGGAATATTAGTCTTCTTGTAGCCACAGTTTGTAGTTTAACATTGTATCTAATAAGCGAAGTAAGTATGCATCCATTCAACACAACGCAGGCCTCGCAGCACATTTCTAATAACACACACACATACGCACATAAACACAAACAATATCATGTCCTAAACCTTATACAATAAAAAAAGACGTGAAGACAAATACGAGGTTTAACAAAACGCTTTAAATTCTCTCGCGTTAAGTTCTGCGGCGGCATTCAAGTATTTGCTCATAGTTTATTGACCACTGAGGTCTCATCACGTGTCTTTCTTGTTTCGATATGTGGTCCCTTTGCAACGCCTCGTCTTTTTTTTCTGACAGGCTCGATCCTATTTGATCCGAACGCTATGTCGCAGATAAATCTGCGAGACTGCGCGGCGCTTTCCGAGCGCCAGTCTCATGTAGTGCCGAAACCTCACATGCGGTGGCAGCTGCGTTCATATTGCTTCTTTCGTTTTGTTCGAGGTCCAAACATCTGTTTTCTTGACGACCGCCTGTGTCGGGTTCTCCACTGCTGAAAACGAAAGAATGTGCGAAACTGCCGCGGATTCGAAACTGTCACGGCGATATCTTATTGCGTATGGAAGAAAAATTGATGCATTTGTTTGCGTCTCAAACAACATGGCGAATGCATGCCATTGAACTTAGGACGGAAGCGCTAGTTCGAATTTCTAAGCAGTGAAAAAACATGATGTAAGGACTAGAACGCCTGCATTAGACTTTTACTGGACACGCTTACGTGTTGACAATTGATGTGATGTCGTGGTGCTGTCAAGTGAAAAAATCGTTTCACATGTGCCCCTACTCCGCACGTTTTTTTTTTTTTTTTTTAAACTCCACAGTTTAAAAGTGCGCGATGGTTGAACGCGGTTAAACGAAGCTGGTCGAGCGATAGCAGCAATTACCACGAAAAGCATGCCACGGCGGTGTCACGTGCTTTGACGCCCCGCGGCAAGGAGCGGCGCGCTGTCCCCAATTTATCCGTATTGCCGCCCAGGAATCACGTGACAGAAGTTGCGATCTCGATAAATCTGTTCGTAGGTCAAAATGTGATCGCTCCAGCTCGGGCATTGTTAATTCGCATAAATACCATTGCGCTTTTATTTGCTTGCTTCTAATACGCCATAAGTGGGTCTGGCACCTTAACCACCGTATAGAGTGTCATCATGTGATTGTGGCAGTGAAGGGACATCTAATAACTGTAGGGGTTTTTACGTTCCGAAAACGGTTATGAGGGACGCCGTAGTGGAGGGCTCCGGAAATTTCGACCTCTGGGATTCATGAACTGCACCTAAATCTAAGTACAGGGGCCTTTAGCATTTCGTCTATATCGAAATGCGGCCGCCGCTGCCGGGATCGGATCCTGCGACCTTCGGGTCAGCAGTCGAGCTCCGTAACCTACACCACCGTCGCTGGCGGCGAAGAAGACATCAGTGCTGCCACTAAAGATTGAACTCTTTTTTTTTTTGGGGGGGGGGGGGGGGGAGGAGGTGAGCGTCGGCACCGCGCCCCTTTCTATGTTTACAGGCGAAACAGAATACTAACTGTGCAATGACAGCGGCGAGCTCGGTCGTGCTCCATCGATGATGTCATCTTCAGTAAAGTCCTCCACCTTCTGCGCATGCGTAATCGTACATTCCAGCGTTATCGCTTGCCCCGGCTGAAGTTCATAATGTACCTTGGGTTCTCGCGCTGCGCAGGCACTCTGGTTAGAATTTGTCTGCAACATCCAAATATGTTGCCATGAAATCAGGCTCGGCTTGTGCCGGCCGACTACGTGTCCAGCAGCATTAGCCGGTGCAACCCAGTCGGCATGAACAAAGAAAGAAAGAGACATGCCCGTGTGTCAAGTTTCACTTTCTTTTATCAATACACTCCATAGTTCAGCAGCAAGAAGGAGTAATATCCGGGTTCATCAGCGAAAGCTTCGCTCTGAAAAGAAACGAGGCATATTGAGTCGCCGGAGGACGCCATTTTGCGCACGGCCTGCAGTCTGTTCGCTCTTCCAGTGCTGCTGCTGCAGGCATGTAAAGGCACGTGCCACGAGGGTATGAGCAGTGTAAGTGCTCTGCTATATATATATGCGCCTGTGCCGCCGGCCATCGACGCCGAGCAAAGAAGCTTAAGCTCGCTACGAGCCCGTCGACCGCTGATCCAGCTTTATCGTCTGAGCCGTGCAAAGTGGCGTCATGAGAATTCAGAGGTTGTCCGACTCCCACTTCGATCCAACGTGAAAATGTGAGGGGATTGTGGCTTTTTTTGTTTGTTTCTCCGCTCTCCTCCTTTCGTTGTGTCTCGTTTGATTACCTCTCACTGCTTTGCTCCGTTCCCGGAAAATGTGGACGTTCGGTATTTGTAGTGCGACGGCGTGGGGCGAGAGTTCGAGGTCGCCAGCAGAAGATTAGTTGTTCAAAATAAGTGCATACAAGCATACGCAGCAAGAGCAACATATATTGGAACCTTTGCTGTGGTTTTTCTGCGCGCGATTCCCTAAACGCTTGTCCCTGTTGTGCTCGAGGCCATTTCCGTGATTAATGTGCATAAACATAGCTTGTTTCCTGTGACATTGCACATATCTTGCTAATGCGGGGTATGTACCATTCACCAGCTGTATCATTGCCCTTGATTTTATTTATTTCTATGCTCAGGGTATTTCAGCAACGCAAAAGTGGAACAAGAAGCGATAAAGTACACAATAAGTACAAATACACAAGTAGACTAAAAGTATAGAACAAACAGATGACAATATGAATTGATATTATTAAATAACTATTACTGATCAAAGTGATGCTGGTAGTCCCATTACACGGAGAGATGACTTGAATATGTGGTTTTCCTATTATTCTGCTAAAAACCTTAAACGTTACGACAGTGCTCTCCAGTTAACACTTACATGCGTATCACACGTCAATTTTTGTAGTAGTTTGAAGGAACTATTAGGGTCTTACGCGTCCTTAACTTCACTCATGTTGTTTCTTGGGAGGCATTGGCATTGATGGCTTATTGACTCTTGACTATTGCTGAATTAGTTTTCGAGTGAGAACGTTCATCTACAGTATTAAGATCGGTATTTTTGCGACACGGAAAATGTGAAGGAACGAAATCTTAAGACGGGTTGGCGGGATGTTCCGTAATGCTCAATTACGAAGCTGAGTGGCGAACTACTGAGGCTGATGTCCGTGCTTCCACTTGCCGATGCCTCATCTACTTGTTGAACGACGTCGTGTGGCTCCTTAGATGGAGAACTGATGAATACCACCGACACAAAGACACTAAGCATAGTCTTTTAACCTCATAGTAAATTCCATCCAGGCTTCATGCCACCATTCTAAAAAAAACTGCCGCAAATTCGTTTGCAGCTCAGGGAGCTCAAGACTAGACCTCTTTGACGAAGTGATGTTAAATGACAACGATAGGCAGATTACGTGTGTGGCGTCCTTTAATTAAGCTTTCAGCACTTAGATTATATCAACGACATACCGAAAGGACCGCGTGTTAATTGTAGGACCTTAAACGCCCACACGGTCCCCGGCGAAAAATGACACACTCTATTCGAAAAGAAGAAATACAAAGATAACACGCGTTAAAGAAAACTCCTTTATACACCAGGCGAAACGTTCCCGGTGAGCGACCCTGGGCGATGAAAAAGAACCGTATCCGTTGCCGACGTGTAGTGACATTTACCCATTCTTTCTTTGCCTGAAGAGAAATAGAAGTCTCACAAGAAGGATAAAAAGAAGCAACTCTGAAATTTTCACTTTTCTGAAGCAGCCAAGAATTTGCCGCAGCGAGAGGAAGTACGCCTCGAATTCAGTATCTTAAATGAGGCGAAGAAACCTCAGCGACTCCTTAGTGAACCAGCGTATACTGGCAGCGATTCATTCCGCCTTCACTATTCCTACAAAAGTGCGGATGCGATAAAAACATAATAAACGCCAGGGACGTGACCAATGAAATTTCGAAGTATTCTTTTTCAGGTGAAAGAGAAACTCTCTTGCTAAAGCAACCTCTGTGTGTGGACTGAATGAATTACTTTTGGCGATTGCTCTAAGAATTAAATAGAAACTTTCAGAGCCAGCGCAGCCTTGCAAATCGAATCAGGGCAAGGACAGCAAAGTGGACTGGGACTCTCTTTCAATGAAGGAAAAAACTGGAGAGTGTCCAGATATACATTGCTGTTCAGCAGGAGACGTGTATTGAATTTCGAAACTCTCATGAGGGTACAACAAGGGGTCTTCGAATGTTGATTTTCTTTAGTTGACGCTGAGCCGTCTCCTTTTCATTCCAAATGTACCGTACGAAACGCCTTTCATTGTACATGGACTCGGAGCTTGTGTAGGGATCGAAGTGAGTTCTCTTCTCGGTCATTGCAGAAACACTCGTGTAGTTGAATGAGTGGTTTTATTTCTGCAAAAAGAACAGAGATACAATCAAAGTCCAAGCTAGAGGTCATGCGGCCTGACGGGCACTTACGTTTATGTGCTTCACCAAGAAGACCAGGTGACCAGAATTATTCCGGGACAATCCCACTACGGTGTGCGCCGCAGAATTGCATTGCAGTCTCAGCACGCAAAATACTTTTATTGGCAGTACCACTACCAGATTCAATCAACTGAAATTCACACAATACATATGGCTACAGGAAAATGAAAGCTTCAACTGATGTGAAGTTAGAAGAGGCAATGTCGCTAACTATATTCCGACAGTGCGATCACACGAAATTGTGCATTACATAACGTTGGTGTGTGTTGCAGTCGATCCATCAAATCCATACTGTTTGCTATCTATCTATCTATCTATCTATCTATCTATCTATCTATCTATCTATCTATCTATCTATCTATCTATCTATCTATCTATCTATCTATCTATCTATCTATCTATCTATCTATCTATCTATCTATCTATCTATCTATCTATCTATCTATCTATCGTCGCGGTTGGTTGGCTGTGTGAGAAACCGGCTTCCTAACTTTGAACACCACTAGACGTTGTGCCTACAGGTGCAAGTCTTGATCCCGAGACCACGTTGAAAAAAAAAAAAAGAAAAGCTGCATTCATTTTCCGGGGCACGCGGAAGCAATCACGTTACGACCGGTGCGATCGACTTAGTTCGCCCATCTCATGTGTACTGCGCATCACCTGTTGTGATCGCTGGCATGATCACATACGAGACGGGCAGAGTGAACCGCCTGCAGGCGCTCCGCGGGGGCGGACCGAGCCGCGCTGGGCCTAATTAAATGACGCAGCTGGCAGACAGGCTTCAAAGCACTCGCAGTGGGGTCTGTTTTACAGCTTGAAGTTCGGGCTCATAGACACAATACGCTTGGCTCACTGCGCTCACCGCCTGCCTACTACACGCGAACGCCGTAAGTGTAATACGAGTGCTTTATATTAATGCCCTTTATGTCTAGTGACTCCTCCTAGAATATTCTCCGATGCGCACAAGGAGATTTACCCGAACACAGTTTGTTAGACAAGCTCTCGGCCGATCGTGTGGCTGTACAAACTATTGACTAAGAGAGCTGGTGCATGGTAGCTATCGAGCTCTTACGATAGCGGTCCCAAGTTCAAGAAGGCTCTGTCTGTAAGTGTTGCAAACGATTCGCCGGCTATCATCTGAAGTGTTATTTTCGACGTTCGATGGCTCGCTCTCCTAGCAATGTTAGCGTAGAAATTGAACAGGAAGTACAGGCCAAGATCGTTTGCAAATATGGTTCGACATGCTTTAAAACAATCATCTTTAAACAACCAAATCACTACAAATATTTCTAGATAAATTCAAGCCACTGTAAGTCTAATAACGGGAATTTTGATGGGATGGAAAATATCAGCGGAGCTTTGCGTGAAATTTTATTATGCGCAAGTCGCGTTAGGCGTTATTTCGGCTTCTGAGCGAGATAGCTGGATCGTCCAGGTACAAAGCATATACCGACTTTCCAAGCGTGGCACATATCTGACCTGTACATATTCTTGGAGAATATTCACGCTTGTATATTTGCACATTAGAATACGTGAACACACATACACTGACCAACATCGGCTTGCTTTGTATGGTCCCAGCACTTTCCCTTAGTGAATTTCCTGCCACATTATTTATTTATTTTTTGCTTATAAATAATACAATCCCTGGTTGGAATTTTGGTAGGGTTGGAAGATAGGCAATACATGATCTGGGTCAACGAACGTAGTAGAAAACAGTAGTAGGCGCTAACAGGTCTCATACTTTGCGAGGGCGAAAAGAGAAAGTGGCGACGAAGTGCTGCTAACAACAAAGGAAACGCAAATATGCATCTTTAGACGCACATATATACGCACACACACTGTATTGCAATGCTAAACGCAATTATGTGTGTACGAACGAAATACAAAATATAGGTTTGTAAATAGCAAACCACTATGCACACATAAGGGGTTCAAAGATAAATTTTTACGCATACTACGCATATACACGTATACATATACACAAATATAGATGAAAAACATGTTTATGAGCGCAAACTTGAGTGAAAGTTACCATCGAAGGCTGCAACACTTGGTCATTGTTAATGATTCCAATAATGACCGTTCTTGGGAAAAAGGAATATAAGGAATTACTACATGTTTGATACGGTGTTAATGTTTTATCATGGCGTTGTCTTGTGCTGTAAGTGGAGGTGAATGAATTAACTGAATATGCATCGAAGATTTGCAGAGGGTATATGCAATAAATTCTTCTTGCTTTATATTTCGCGCATTTCGTCGTTCATATGCACAAAAATATAATTTCCAGTATAAGTTACAGGGTTCGGACAAAACTAAATAATGGGAAGGCTGAACTCCAATGTTCGCCAGTCTCACAAGTAGAAATCCTGTCAGAAAACGATCAAATCTTTCTTGACACTGAACTATAGGTGGTCTTATGGGAAGTAGCGTGTCCGTAGCCCATCGCGCGCAAATCATTAAGCATTCGAGAATGCGCATAACGTAGCGAATTAGAGTATATTTATGTTTCTAAGATTCCCATATATGACTTTCACCGATTTCGCAATTTCTTCCGCTACTCGAGTAAACAGTGTAATTGTGCGTGCCAGATATTCGCGAACTCTGTGGGAACGAGGAATCTTGAACTTAAATTCACCGAACCATAAGCGAGGGTACATATAATCTATCTTAACAGATAACTGAGCGAATAGTAGGCGCGGTCGTCTCCGCATGGCGAGAACTCCTCCATTTGTTCATCTGCGAATAAAAGAACAGCGACACTTCGCCGCGAAAGCAAAGCCACAAATACGATAGAAACAAATTACAGTGTTTTAAAAGATATGGTTAGAAGCCAATCCTTTAGCATCCGACCTGGCGGCGGAACTGGCGCTGGCGTAGGAAGTCGCTGGCGTAGGAAACGCGCCCTCTGTAGCGGGTGAAGCAACCATCGCGCTCTTTATCGCTTAAACGCAAGCCAGTCATTGAGGCCACAGCTCGTGTGAGCCGTCTGTAATCCATGCGAGAGAAGGTGACCACGACCGGGCGCACCGTTTATCAGTAAGGTACCTCTATTTTTCAAAGATAGCGCCGACCATTCTACAAAAAGGAAAGAGAGAACGTCCTACCCGCCCTCTGCGTCTCTCCTCTCTGATTCGTCCTTTTGTGCTCCGCTATTAAACCAGGCCCGACACGTGACCTGTTGTCCCCCGATGACCCCTCCGCCTCTTGCGCTGTCGCCGGAAATAGACGCCATTATTGGACGCAGAACACCGCCGCACGTGCGCGCTGTACCTCAGCGCAGGCTACTTATAGCTTTTTACAGTTTGCAAGATGTCATCGGCTGCATGCAGATGCCAACTTGTTGCGCTGTTGGCTACCGAACAGCATTGCCAAGGGTGACAAGTTTTTTCTGTTCCTCGTGGAAAGGAAACCTCAAACGACGAGCGATATGGGCGTTGTAATTTCGTAGTTCATTGAAGACTGCCACTTTGCCTTTGTTTTTTACGACCAAGCAAGTTTAGTAGTTATGCTGATGCTGACGGTTTCATGCTTGCGGGAATGTGCAGTAGTAAGCGCAAGCATGATGTGTATCTTTTGTACACACCCCTGACGACATGCTCGATCTGGAGTTCTAGAGCAGGAGTCATTGACCTATTTTGCTGGGTATGTTGTTCGGTGCATCAAAAATAGTTTGCGCTGCCAAGACTGTCGAACTGCAATCTCTGTCGAGGCTAATGCTTGCAAGCTTCAACAACTCCACAGTTACAAGGAAAGACAAAAATTACACTTGCAATTCCCTCAGGAGCCGTTTTGCAGGTTGTTCAGCTTTCAGAAGCATACTTTAGCAAGATTGAATTAGACCTCCTAAACAACAGAGTTAGCATTCCAGAGGAAAATAGTGGCAATCTCTGTTTACTGCTAATTGCTTTCCGTCAGGTCATGAATTACCAAGAACGATTCTGCAGTGTTTTACCGAACGAGGATGCACATCCAAGTAAAAAAATCCAATGCTGAAACAGAGAGAAAACGACTGGCTTCAAGGAAACCTGGTAGCAAGATTAATGTCTTGAGGAATGCCGTTACAAACGTGCAATAATTTTGTTTCTTTCTAGCCTATCCTATGTATATAGTAAAATATGTGCAATGATGTAATCTGCAATGACTTCTTTATTTTAATGTGTATTATTTATGTATCAGCAATTCAGAAAAAGTGTTTTACCTCTTTTACGCAATTATTATGCAACGTGCAATTATTCTTCTGTTTCGATGTTTTTTTTTCTTATTATGTATGTATTTGTGATTATGAAGGAGTGCCTGTACTTTTATATAAACGCTTACAAATGTGCGATGATGCAATGTGCAATCATTGTTTTGTTCCATTGTTTTATCATATGTGTAAATTTGTCAACGAGGAAGAGCGCTTTTGATTCGCTACAATATTTGTGTTTTCTTTGTTTTAAATAGCTATAAATGTGTGATCGATGGAAATTAACAGCAGTTATTTGCATCTGGAGGCTTCAGCACTGAGGGAGGAACCTTCCCGCTCTTGTCACCCAGTTAGTGACGAACGCGGGAAGGCGCGTTCGCTAGCTTACCGTTAGCCAACAAAGGAAGAAAAATGTGCACGCTCTCCTGTGACAAAAGAGCGTATTTTAGCAATAGGAATACAAGCGCGACATCTCATAGACTGAGCACACTGGAAGAGTCTCCAATTAAAGAGCTAAGCGCACGAGGCGCGCGCGATGGAACCAAAAGATATTTACCTGAGGGGGCTGCAGAAACGCGTGAACGCAGTTCGAAATTTAAAGGAATGCACGCTGCGGGTATTTAGCAAATAAGTGCCTCTGCCGTCTTGTGTGTTCATAATTTGATGTAGCGTCTGATTGTCCGAAATGCGTCTTGTAAACAAACACTACGGTATCCGAAAAAAAAAAAATCGGCAGCTGTAAAGACTTCCTAGGAGTGCGTTTGACATGTTCTGCCTCTTGTTTGCCTGGTGCGAGCGACGCATCCCACACTTATGAACCCAAATGCAATGCGCATATGCGAAGTGTTTGATGTTGTGAAAACAGGTCGCAGGTCCAGAAAGCTGTTTGCGCGTTAGGGGCCGCAATGGGATTTCTTATATAGATACGCCGACACCCTGCAGGGTGCGATTTGTGGCCCATAAAACGCGAGATGATAGCTAAGGTACCGACCAATCACAAACTATTTTTACGCACATCTTACGTACTCAAAGCTGCGTGAATCTGCGCGCAGAATTGTCGCGTTTCGAAGCAACTACAAGCAAGCGCTTCAACGCGCCACATGCGGGCCGGGCTCGCCATGCGAGTCTCGCCCAATAATGGCGGCCGAGAGTGATGGGCAAGGAGGAAACCGCGCTGAGAGGTGGAGTTTGCTCTACCTTCGAAAAATAGAGGGACCTTATTTATCAGGGCCATGCAAGCCCCCATTACGGAGCCCCCCCGGCCTATCGCGCGTAGACGGCCGGCGCGTTGCCTCTCCGCTTGAGGCGCGATTGTCGGCTGCCGTCGCACGCTTTCGGTCGATCATAGAACCCACGGCGCTCGGGGGGGTGGGCGGTGTTACCGCTCCTGGACTTTATATGAAACCTCACAGCGTAGGCGACGACAAGGAATGCACTTGGAGTGTTCCTATAATTGCTATCTCAATAAAATACCGCCTACGCTCGATTTTATTTCTTGATTTGTTTTCGTTGGTTTTTTTTTTTTGGAAAGCGGGGTGTTAGCTGGAAACATGGAAGCGGTAGCTGCGGCTGTTACTATATATACGCGGCCGCAGAAAAGCCATATCTCATTACGTTTCCACGAATAGGTTTATGTTTAGGTGAAAGCCAAGTCGCGTAGGAGCTGGTAAGCGTGATTGGAGCGTTCCTTATAAGTCTTCAGCTATTCGTGTTCTAAGCTACTGAAGTTTAAACTCATACTGTAGACTCCCAACAAGCGCACTCTTTATCACTTTCGCCTAGACGACATTTCTTTTTGCTTGAAAATCTACTACTCACTGTCCCGCTGCATGAACGTGCTAAGCTGACTAAGCGCTGGTTTTAATATCTTCCTGGCATTTCTGTTAAATTTTAACGACAACTATTGAAAGTCGTACTACGCAACAACGGAGCGCCACAATATCCACGCCCGTGAAAGATTTTGAAGAGTGCAAATAATTAAAAAATTGGGGGACCCTTAAGCTTCGTCTTTAAGAGTGGAGCGTGATAGCCATCTCACCCCCCCCCCCCCGCCCCCCACACACACACAACCTAAACTGTGCTGCGAAGAAAGCTGAAGTGCAAACGCCTTCCGGGTCCTATCTTTATTTGCGTCTACCTCGAATTTTCGTTCACTACCAAAGGACGGTGTTGCCAACACCGGAATTTTCGCGAAACGAGCTCTTCAACGCTATCGCGGTAATATGCTTCGGCTATTCCAACTGGCCGCATGTCCACGCTGGTACACAGCGTCTCAAGTTTCTCGATTTCATTATGCGACCTCGTCGTCAGAAATAGGGTTCCATGTATCACATCCCAAAAACTATTGATCCCAAAAATACTGGTACCTTAATTCGCACGTCGGCGCATGACTCAACTTATGTTCGGCAGGGAAGGGCGTTAACCTTTCTCTAGCGTTTTTTCAGCTGCTGATAGTCAGGGTTACAACATCGGCGACGCACAGCTAGTTTCCTAAGGCTGTGTCACTCCAGCTTAATATTCGTTCAAAGAACACGGAGCATGGCACTCCTGCGTTCGCTGTTCTTTGAACGAATATGAACTACCGACTAGCCCACCTATCCATTATTTTCCTTCTGCTTAAAAGAAAGAAGCTAAGTTTACATTTAATTCTAACGCAACGTGTTGGTATTCCCACAGTCCAAGAGTGGTCATGAGACGCAATACAGTGGTGGAGGACCTGCCGATGAGGACATGATTACATCAATATAAACAATCAAAGATCGCTCACGCACCTAAATGTCTGTGACAGAGATAGAAGTGACAGCTGAACTCAGGACTACGTCATGAGGGTGCAGGTGAAACAACATAATAACATCATGCGTGGCAGCATACTAAAAACAATACGGGATGTGCTCTAAGACTGGCTTCCCGAAAATACACGTCCAGGCAAATATGGTTGCATGAACAATTCAAAAGCCGAGTGCCATCTACCACCACATTGCATCAATGGTAATTACTTTCAGAGCGCTTTTAAGTATATTCAGCCCCCTACAGATGTTAGTAATGCTGGTAAAGAGCCTGAAAGCACCCGAATTTAGCAGCTGATAAGGAAACCTGAGCGTCAGCTGATAAGTACCTATGCACTTCGTAACGACGTTATCTATCTAAACGAAGAGAGCGAAATGAATCTAAGGTTATTTTTTGTTAAACGCAATTTACTGAATCCATCAGACATTGAAACCAAGGAAATATGTGATATTGAAAATCTCGCGCAACTTGTGGGGTGGGGTACTTGCGGGGTAGGAGTACTTGCGTGCACATCCGCGCACGCAAGTACTCACGACCCCACCGCACAAACAACGCTCAACTTAAGTGCGATAATCAACCGATAATACGCATGAGCAACAACAGGAGTCACCAAACATAAGAACGCAACGAAAAAAAAAACAGGCCTACCAGGAAAAATACTGGCATCAAAATATGTCATCTCTTTCGGAAACAACGTGTCTCATTCTGAAAAGCTATTTGCTTCGGGGCGCTGTTTGTGGGTTGTGGTTGTGAGCATACTTGCGTGTGTGAATGATGGAGTCCTCAGATGCGCCTAATTTTCAAGAGGACATATTACCAATTAGCCCAACGACTAGTTCTAATAAGCCGAGGAAAGTATAGGGGACGTTATTTGTTGTGTCTAACTCTAGTAATTGTCTCTTGTTGTCTCTAACTCAAGTAATTATGACTTGTATGAAAAGGATTCAAAGATGGCGAAAAAGCAGCTTGGCCCCCTGTAGGGACGGAAACTACAAACTTCGGACAACGCTTCTGCGGTTCTACCAATTCAGCTACGGTGGTGGTCGCTTTACCGTCGACTTCATTGGGAATGTAATCCTTTACTGTGCATGCAATCCTGGAAGTGTTAGCCAGCCCCGCTCGTAGCCACGACACCGAGCAATGTCTCAGCATCTTCAGGAGCAATCTTAACACTTATTAGACTCAGAGGCGGACACATTCAAATTACTTGTGAGCGTGGCGCGAAAACACTGCCTACGAGATAATGATTGTCGGTATGAGGAGTGCTAAGTCCAAAAGCTTCCATGCACAAGGCACCTTGTTCACATTCTGGAAGTCTGAATTCTTCGCTAAGACGCTTTAATCATACTGTGATTGCACTGCTTGTCACCCGAGCCACTTTAGCCAGCCTCCTACCGGAATATCTAAAAGTGCACGCTGGTGTTAAATTTCGCAATTCAGACACGAAATTAGGCGGTAATCCGCCGCTCAGCGACGGTGGTTGCGATTGGGTGCGCGACATTTGCAAGCATCCCGCTTGATCCGAGCCAGACGTCGCACATTGATTTCTGCGGGGGCAAACGAGCGCGACGAAGTTTTGTTTTCAGTCGGCATTGCCTGACTGCAAGCAGCTGTTGAAAGCGCGTGTGTCGAAACCCTGACCGTCCCTCGACATGCGAGCACCGCCAACGCAGGCTGCAGCGATGTATTCGTTTTTAGATGTTCGCTATGCGTCGTTCGAAGAGCGAGGAATTCCGACAAAATGCTAGGTGCAGGTTATCCGAAGTTTCCTGACAGCTAACGGCTGCACGCTCATGGAGACTGCGAGTTCCATATACACGCGCATACTGTTTTACTTCCAAAGCGTTTTCTGGTAAGTGGGCCTGCAACCGCAAAAGGAAAAAAAAAACCTTGCGCTTGGTAAAGAACCACTTGCGCAAATTGGTTGCTCGGATTCGCTGTGCACGTATGTTTCTACCGGGATATACATGCCATGAAAATGAAACTCGCAATGCACCGGTTTTCAGGGCAAAGCTACAAGGAAACCTGCACGGATATCGTAGAACGAAAAAAAAAAAACCTACAAGTTGGCTACAAAATTAGCGTTGTCCGGTGTTCGAACCCGGGACCAACGCTTTCCCGCGGCAATCTTTCTACCAAATGAGCTAACCGGGAGGCTACCAATAGAACCTTTCCATATTTAAAGCTAGCTTTTCTGCCATGCAGTTACTCCAACTAATGGCAGCTAGTCACTTCTGCAAACAGCATGTTCAAGCGCAGTTTGCTTGCACTGTGACACGGGAAATGTACACTTAGCCCTCTTGATATAAACACGCATTATGGACAAGCCACAACACGTGCAACTAGGACCTCGTCTCCACTTGAAGCACGACAGGTGTCGCCATTATTTAGGAGAACATGCAGCGCAGGGAGGCACACTTGTGGATAAGGAGTGTGTATTGGCAGTGACCGCGTCCATAGTAAAACGTTTTTACTCATTGGTCCGCCTTGGCACCGAAGTCGGCTCCTAGTAGTGTTGTGTCCGTCGCCGGCTGTCTCTACGTTATCCTGTCGTCGTCGAAGCTTTACGTAGCTGCTAGAAGATCCTCACGTCTCCGCTGCGCCTTTTCCGGTCGCCGTCGGAGCCGCCACCAAAGATTGGAGGTTAGGCCTAGGGACATTTAAAATGGACACCAACCACGAATGTTCACATAAAAGCAAGACGTTTCGACTCACACACGGCAGCCTTCTTTAAAAATTGTAAGATGTTTCGACTCCCACACGGGAGTCTTATTCACAGATTGTGAACAAGGCCCCTGTGCGGGAGCTGAACCGTTTTGCTTCTACGTGAACATTCGTGGTCGATGACCATTTTAATTGTCCTCATGTCTTGTCCCGACCAGACGGGTTTCCATCAGACTCTCGACACCATCGCATACCATCGCTGCACACCATCGAGTACTTTTCCCTTCGGATCGGATACCATCGCATCTTCGTCGTATGGCCCGTGGCTCGTGCCCTTTACTGATAATAATGCTGCCTAGCATTGTCATGTCAATTGCGACGTTTAAAGAAAGCCCGCGAAATGCTTAGTAAAGCTACGTGACTACACTCTGCGCTATCGTGCCGCAGCGCTCTCTACCGCGCTTAGAGCGAAAGAACTTGGCGAGCGGCATTAGCTTTACAAAGACGGCGATCCGTCTTTTCTGCGTGCCACTGTGCAAGGTGCTGACGCACGGTGAAGCCGTTGCCTCGAGCCGCGGCTGCTCGCTTCGCCACGGTCCGTGAGCACGGTTCTTTCTCTCAAAGTACGGTGGGCAATGTGGAAGTGCTATAGCGGATGAGCGCATTCATGTAGTTTTACTTCATACTTGACGGGCTTTGTTTAAACACAAACTGGATCGGTTTGCCGTTTCTCAATACCTTCTACAACATAGTAAAGTGCACATAGGCCTAAATGTTATTTTAAAATTTTGCGTAATGACCTTATTTCTGCATAATTCTGCATAATGGTCATAATGACCACGGGGATTCTAACCACATATCATTGGCTTCACACAGCTGTGGTTAACCACACTTCCTTTCAGTACTTGGTTCATGTTATCTGCAAGAACCCCTATTTGTACATCAGTGTAGTTAAACAAAAACTCACAGGTTCACTTATGCATTCGCCAAAGACGACTGGAAGGCGAAAGCCATCTTTTTCTGCTCAGTCAATTTACTGATCATCGCTCGCCCCCCTCCGAAAGCTTCATGACCCTGAACAAATTTTGGCGAACTGTGACGTCATTATGAAATGGTATTTTTTTAATCACTCGTGTCAATACCGACGCCGCGGGACGACGATTGACCCGGACGGTCAGTGTTCGCGTTCGATGAGGCATCTAAGGATTTCGCCTTACGACAGCGCCAGTCTGCACCCGGAGGCGCCATGGGCGAACTCGATATTAAAACGAGCTCACCGTTTTCATTACTCTTCAAAGTCATCTGCATCGCTACTTTTTGATTTTATTGCGTTGGAGGAGGCGGAGGCCCCACCCTCTCCAACTTGTGGCCCCGTGAGTATAACCCACGGGGCCACATCTTCTTCTTGTCGGTGGTGGTTACACCGACCAGCTTTAGCATTCTGCTCAACAAAAACCTTTGATGGTGTGCGGGGCTCTGGAGTCTGCAGTGGCGTGAAGGGCTACCTGCTTTCAACCGCGATGCTTTTAACAGGAGGAGTGAAGCAATATATAAAAAGATAAAAGAAAAGAAGGAAGAAGAATTTGAATAAAGAACTCAAGCTACGTTCGCCACATGATGGCGCTTGCTTGCCAGCTCCGCTTTTTATTCACATTTCACAGTCGTGGAAATGGCTTTAATTTTTTCATAGATGCCAACCCGAATGTACGTGCCGTATCCCGCTATTAGTGACGCTGCCAGAACAATCGGTAATGATTACTAGCTTCCGGAACACCACGTTATGTTGTTTACTCTTAGAAAAAAAGGTCGGCGTATTCACTAACTAAATACTAACCGTTTACTTGTCACAAGCTACACTAGCCTCTTAGTAAGTGAAGGTAGTAAAATGCAGGTTAGTGGAACTTGCTACCTAGTTAGTGAGTGAATAGTACTAACTTGAATGGCTTGTCCACTACTAAGTTGTTAGTAACCGCGCTAGCAACTTACTAACGGTATCAACTCTACTACATTTAGCCAATTAGAGGTCTATGCCTATTTTGTTTATATGTGTGTGTGCATTGCCATATCAAGACGATTCTATTACAAAAGTACATACAAGATTTAAAAAAAATGAAGTGACATTGTCCTCGTACATTAGCTAATGGCCGCTAATTACTTCATGTAACTGCCTTAATAAGTACACATCACAGCAACATACATAGGGGCATGAATTGATCACGAATGAGAACACACAAGCAAGCGCACACACAGAATAGCAAGACTTTTGCGTAGCCGATATCTACTCTAGCAGCGGCTTGAAGACTATTTATGCTCCTACTTTGGGATAGCACACCATGTACTGGATAGCAACCATAGAATTTAGAAGAATAATTGATGTTTTCTACACATTATTATGTGCGTGCCATCACGTAGCACGAAACTAATTCCAAGGTAATCAATAAAATTAAAGTTTGTTTAAATTTTGCTAAAGACCGTCACGATTACGGCAAAGTATACTGCGCATCTACGAAAGATCTGGCAACGTGGGTGGCTAGTAGTTACTTAGTTAAAAACACCAAGTAAACTTTCCGGTTAGTGAAGGCAGCACTACGACCTAACTGCTGGCTAGTAAACAGATATAGCGAAGGTAGTAAAATATGCTCGAAATTAGTAAGTGCAAGCATTTACTAACCATATACTAACTTTTTTTTTTCTAAGAGTGTTATGTGACGTCATCGCTCGCTTGAAGGAGGTCACGGGTTCTTTACTGTTGATGAACGAACGCGGACGGACACACAGGTGTGCTATTAACAGACTCCGCTCTAAAAAGCATGGCTTCAGAACTATTTCGGTGAAATGCCCTTTACACGGCACATTTATGACTTCCAGTTTTTAATCCAAGTTGGAACTGATGCCTCGCCAGGGCTCCTTTAAAGGGAAGCCCTTCCGGGCTCGCTTTCCTAGTGATTGTCGCGTCTGCTTTGTTGGTTTCTCGTTCGAATTGGCTGATCCTGGAAATAGAGCAATTGTGAATTTTACCATTCGGAGACAGAGGAAAACATCTTGTTGATGCCGTAGTAGAGTTCTCACTTTTGCCGGGCATGAGCGTAATTGCTCACCTGTATTGTGCAGCCCAGAACGTAAACGTTTTCTGTGCCTATAATTAAGCTCTGCAATGATGTTTTGCTTCTTAGAGATTCAAAATTTTGCTCTCGATATAGTATGTTCCTGATCAGAGCTAGAAATTTTGTATAGAATACAATACATAAACAATGGACTTTCCTAGGGAAGTTAACAGTAGGTGTACTAGGGCAATATCATGATATGAAATCAAGGCTTCGACGGACGCCCGTCTTGTCGGGAAGAATTATTGAATAAAACATGAGGACGTCGCCCACAAGAGTATAAACAATGTGATAACGTTTCGACGCCAAGGACGGGAGGCTTGTTCACAATCTCATTGAGTTCACAATCAAATTGTGAACAAGGCTGCTGTTCTGGTTGACGAAACGTCAGTACATTGTTCGTCCTCTTGTCGCCGGTCTCCTCGTCTTTTATTCAATATCATGACACCTGTGAACGTGTATGGAAGCGGCCTTGAATCTGTGATGCTGTCTGCTCGTTCTTTCGAGGTCGACGGCTTACATTTAGTGCGAGAATAAGGCTATACACGGCATAAAAAAGTCACAGTTTCACCGCAAGGGCGAAACAATGAATGCGATAGCAAGAAATTGTAGTGTTATACGAAGTGAGGCTGGCAACTAACTGTTTTGTATCCGATCTCGCGTAACTACAAAACGCTCGCATAAGAGAATGCGACCGCTCCAGGGAGAGATCCTGTCCGCATAGTCACTTCGCGTTGAGAGCGCAGCACGGGGAAGGGTATGCGAGCCGCCCGCTGTGATGGCTGTTGAGATAACGCGCGCCAGCGATCGCGGCCGCGCCCTTAGATTCAAAGTTCAAAGTTGCTGCTCGTGCCACCCACCCCCTCGCGTCTTTTCATGGTCTTGAAGGACGGGCGGGGCGTTTCCTGTCTGTTCCGATGGCAGGCCTCCCGAGCGGGGTGATGTTATCGCACCCGTCCGAGCGACAGAAATGGGCCGGCTCCTTGGATCTCTGCTTGGGCCGCGTTCGTCGCCCCCGCTCGCGCGCTTTTACCCGCGGTAGAAGATACGATGCGCGGTGGGATCATCAATTTGGACTTCATACGGGAGGCACATGCGGCGACGGCGACGACAGAAACCCGCCATGACTGAAACAGCCATGAAACAGCAGCGCTGAAAAGCAGCATGAGAGGAAAACGGAACGAAAGGAATGTACCATACCAGACACTCATAATTGTTCGTGTAAGTTGCTTTCCGCGTGACCTACTCTGTTTACAGATAATAAGCTTATGTATACTTCACAACTATGTTTTCAGCAAGCGCATGTTTAATACAAGACAGCTATCACAATCAATGCCGTATTCCTGACTTTGACAGCGAAGATCTGTTAGTCTACCCTGTGCGGTCCTTGTCGTCGTCGTAGTAGCAGTTGTATTACGCGTCATGAAGGTCACGTGACCAGAGGGGTGATTGAGTAAAGAAATAGAGGAAATGAAATGGTAATGACTTTTGGTGCAAAATACTGGCGAAGCAATTCGTACTTTGATATTCACATTAATTAGATACTTACATTTATTGTGTTAAATAAAGGCAAGGCAAAGCAATTCGCACTTTCTTTAATTACATCAATTAGATACTCACAATAATTGTAATAAACCAAGGCGATGCACCTGGGCGCGTAAGCGGGTCATGTAGATAACAGGGAGCGCTACACGTTGCATGCTTTCGGCTGCGCCGGCACCAGATCACGTGATGGAGGCGTTTCCTGAAACGCCGTTGCCTGAGCCGGCGGGTCACGTGAGCTCGCTTTGCCCAATCCAGTGTAAGCGCGTATTTCAAATCTAGCCGCGGCGGACTTACGATACCACGTGATCACGCTAGCCAATCACATACACTTGTGCGCTTGCAGCTTCGCAGTCAGATGGTTTTCACGGCGTGCAACTGGCTGAATTTCTTTCTTTTCTTTTGTGCTTCAGGACTTCATCAATTTTTTATAGTCTTCTCAATCTTCTTTATTGTCATTTTTATAGTAATCACCAGGAGAAGCACCATAATCTATTGAAACTTTCGCACACGCAGTCCGCTTCCTAGATGACCTAATTCCGAGGAGCGTTGTATGCACTCCTGGTATTGACCACCTGAATAAGCATCGGCAGTGCCCACGACGTCAAGGAAACATGATGAGGGCGCGTGAGAGTTTAGCGATAAAGAAACCGTTAATCTTTTTTTTCTTTTCGGAGGCAATCGCAACATCTGTATCAGCGGAGAACGCTTTTCTTTCGAAGGGACAGCATGCGCGAGGCGACAGGAAGAAACTCAGCTGAAATTCCGGCTCGTAAACTTTATTTAATGTATCCGCGCAGCTGTCGATGGCCGACACGTGATACACTCGTGTAGGGTGAATCACGTTTTCCTGTAAGGTCAACGCCGGCGGTATACACAGCGCCGAGGAGAGGTAAGCGCATTAATATGCGCTCGAGTTCACGGACCCCTTGGATGCGCGCAAAATCCGTTCCTACAGGGCTGTATGAATAGAATATAACGCTGTTGTTTTTGTAGGACTTGACGTTTATCGACTCGCACCGCACGTGAAGCGCACAGAAATAGTCGACGTCACTGTTTTCGCGCCGCATGATTCGCTGTCGCTCAGAAACGTCACGTCCTTGTTTTCTGCGCACATTCGATGAGCGATTCCTTCCTTCGCATCAAGCAAGTTTACTTTTAAAGAGCAGGAAAACGTCACAGCTTTCGTTGTTCTTGCTGTTGGAGACAGTTGGCGCGGATGTTGTCTCTCATTGTAGAATTCGCGACTGCACTTCCAACAGTTTGTTCGACATCGTAATCTCTACGAAGTTATTGCTAAGGTTTCAGTGTGCGTAGTGCAAGGGCTTAATTCCCTCTGCGAAGTGGTCGAGGCTCCGGTGATCTGGGCTGCATTACAAAATGATTCTCGCCGCTTCAACGTCACACCAAAACACAGCCAGGAGTTGATGTTTCTTGATGGCAATAAGTGCCAGTACGTTGGGATGTTTTCTGCACACCAAGCGCTGCATTATATGGTAAGTTGATTTGATACATTATTGCTCTCGTCAAAATAGATCATAAGCAACATGCCAATAATCAGACGCACGTTGCTGATAAGGTCAGCTCAAAGACTAGCCTGAAATAATCGTGTTCTTGTAGTTATGCTACGTTTAATATCATGTTTGGTGTCGAGTAGCACTGACAATTGGGCGAGTTGGTACAGATGCATAGCTTCAGAACGGCGCAACAAGGAAGACGAAAATTGTTGGGAGTTTTGGCCACGTTCTAAAAAAGAAATTTTGAGCTATTCGTCTGGCCATTCAAAAATTGTGAAAGATGGCGTTGCTGGCTCTGTTCTACGGTCAGCTATTAATAAGACGTGCCTTCATAGAATAAATGAGAGTGTGTCAAGACAGGTCAGTAGGTTAAAAAGTGCGGGGTTCCCGGATCATGTTTTGACACGTACTTGTGAAAAGTTAATTCGAGCAGTAAAACAAGGGGAGGGCAAGGAAGCAAAGGAAGAACGAACCGGTGAGAAAAAGAAGAAATGTGTGGCCGTTGTACCGTATGTTCATGCCTTGTCCCATGGTTTGAAAAATGTCGCACGTAGATATGGGATGGAAGTGGTTTTTTCGGTACCAAACAAATTAGGGGCTATTTGTGAACGTGTAGAGAGACAGGCAGAGGCCAAAAAAGAAAAGAAAGAAGGTTGTGGTGTTAAGCACAAAAATCCGGCTATCAGTTGTGCCGCGAATGTGGTTTACAGTCTGCCGTTGTCTTGCGGCTCTGCTTATGTAGGCCAGACGGGCCGATGTGTTAACGTGAGATTAAGGGAACATGCGGCCAACCAACGTTGTGATAGTTTTTCGCACATTTCTCAGCATTGTCAGAAGTGCGGCTGCGCGCCTCAGTTTAGCCTCACTAGCATCATTTCAAGGCATCATGATAAGACGACTCGAGAAGTAATCGAGGCATGGAGCATTCAAAATAAAAAACAGTCTTGTGTCAGCTGTCCCTCGATTGCGCTACAGGATAAAGAAATCTTGTACCTGAATGGTTAACGTTCTTTGGCTTTTGGTTGTTTTTTTTGTTTTGTTTTTTGACGTTGTGTGTGGCCACGTGTGTGTATATATCTGCTCTGTGATATGCAATAAACTTTAGTTGTGAGTCGGCGCTTGTGTTCGTGTGATCTTTCGTATTTTCGTCTTCCTTGTTGCGCCGTTCTGAAGCTATGCATATTTGGTGTCACTGAATCGTAAACGAAGACGCGGACAAGAAAGTGGAACGACATCATCGCCTACTGCGAACTGAAAGCTTTGTTATGTCAGTGATCAATACATACATGCTGCGCTCATGGTGTTCCTGAATGTTTTTCTCACTCGTGTCTTCGTCTTCTCGCGCAGTTTAAGAATGTTTATCGCTATGAACCAACTAGCCTGCTAGAACGTATTACTGATCTATACATACACCAAATAGCTGCCATTTCCATCATATTGCATATCTGGTTGTTTTTTACAGCGTACTTTTTCTTCGTATGTCACTATACAGTGCCAGTGATCTTAATATATCTGCTGCTAAAGAGGCGTAGAGACGTAAAAAGAAGAGACGTTATACGCCTTTGCATGCTTCCTCACCCAAAACTAAATCAGTAAATACGAAGAGCAGATGTTCCTACCGTCAGCAGGTCTGAGAGCCTTCGCTTGATTCACGTGCTGAGTCACAATGAGCCAAACAGGTGTGTTACCGTACCTCAACCACGTGACGTATCGCTTTTGAATCAAACCTCGAGTGACTTTCGATTGTGTCTGCGAGTTAAAGACAACACGTTTTGCCGTACCGCGCTTCGCCGAGAGTGGTCGAGGGTTGCTACAGCTACTCTAAAGGCAGAATGATAACTCCACTATGGCAGAAGATATTCAGCACTATACGGCTGTCGCATCATATGGTTATGCGTATAAGCGCTCCAGTGATTTGAAGCAGGAGGCGAATGGCCGGCGATGCGCTGATGGACGGAATATTTCGAAATAAGGCAAGTGAGCCGCGTGGAATGGTCCGAACAGCAGGACTGCCACTACAATGAAACCATGATCCGCTTATACGACACTTCTGTTTATCTTCGGTTGAAAGAGTAAAGGAATGGAATAGATATTATGCCTATTTTTTTACAGAACGTATACCAATCTCCATGAACAACAACGCTCAATGGCTTTCAATGCGCAACGGGAAAAACTAACAGGGTCAATTTGCATTCGCCTAAGACGGCTCGAAGGGCGAAAGCCATCCAGTACGCTCATCATCATCAACATATTCTTCCTCGATCATGATAATGACCGCACCGGATGGTTTCTGCCCTTGAGTCCTTTCGGGGCAATAATCCTATCATCAGAGGCAAAATAAAGATGACGATCTTCATTACCACCATCATCATCTGTGACGATAATCATCATGATGATACTGACTATGATGATGACATCACATTTTTGGTGTCGTTTGTGTTGGCGGCGCAGACAACTACGACTACGCTTACGATTACGTTTCACGTTTAATGATGCATATAAGTCTTTCGCTTTAATCTTAGGTTGAAGCCTCAATACAGCTTTCACCTATGATAACCCTGTGAAATGTGAAGCGGCATGCAGGCGACACCGCATGTCACGCGCGTAATAACTTTCTTGCTGACGGTTTTGTAAAGGTTCATGATTATGAAACGGCACAACGAAAGGACGCGGAACACTAACGATGAAGAAGATACGAAGACAAGCTCCATGTTTTCTTCATCGTCAGTGTTGCGGGTCCTTTCGTGGCGCCGTTTCATAATCATGAAGCCCTATCATTGCTACTATCAGTGCTACTGAGCGTGGTTTTGTAAACGACTGGCATTTCTTGTGATATGCTCAGCACCGCAACCGTCGTGATGTCACCTTGATATTTTTCTTGGCGGGGGGGGGGGGGGGTTCCGGCATGTTTTATGTACGTTCGTACGTGCGTTTGTATGTGTTCGCGTATATATATAAACATGCGAAATTAGAAAAATAAATACACCCCGCCCTCCTAAGCCACTGGTCATGTCAGTTGAGGGGTCACGTAAGCCGGTGTAATATTACACGTAAGACGCATAGACTCGCACCACGCGTCACACCCTGTAAACTGTGTAAGTAGGGAGTGGTTGAAAGCTGCCAACCCATTACAAAGATTGGTTGATGCTGATAATGATGTTGATGTGGATGGTAATGGAAATCACCATTACCATCGACATCATTCACATAATCAGCCATAGCATCGACAATGTGAGCAGCTACGTAGCTGCGGGTTTTGCCTTACAGAGGCGTCGCGGTACTGCGCAACTGTAATCGCCGTAGGCGCCTTACGAGAATTTAAAACAGCCAATATCGCGCGCTCATGCGTTCGTTCGCTCACGCATATTTTTGAAGTATCCGCCGAAACACGAAGCGTATGGCAAGCGAATGAGGAGGCGATGCGAACGGTGTTCCCTGACGCTGTCTCGAAGGGACCCCTAGCCCACATTTGTTGCTTGTATTTATGTATACGTGGGTGCGACAGGCTGGTATGTATATGCGCATATATTGCTTATCACCATACAAGCCACCACCACATCAATTTCTGTGGAGGCCCCACAGTCACCTACCTCTGAGTCCCAATGTAGTTACACCCTGCCGGACATCAACATTACGACGGGGCCGCAATTCGAAATATTTGCTTTTGTACTGGATAAAGAAACTTCTGTTGATATACACTAACCTGGTGGCGCCCACTGCACCATCCAGTTCAGCTTTGAAGTGTTGAGCTCGAGCATTTCAATATTTATGAGCTTGTAGAGCTGCAATTGTATCGCTATGCGTAAGTTTCCGGGCCATTTTCGTAGAAACAAGCTTGCGTCAGGAGGTGATTCACGAGACATAGTGTTCAATATGTCGCAACGGAGAAATAATCTAATACTGTGGCGTGAGCTGCTTCAGAGTGAGCGAATATATCGTGCTACACTTAACGATTTGCCATTTGGCGCGCGAGAATATATATATGCTGTCGACAATGTATTCACGAATGCCTGATGTATTATTGGCCAAATTGTGAGAGCAAACCTGCTTGTTTGGTCTGTCCGTTTGTTTATCAAAAACGTTCGCGGGAGCGTTATGGTTTTTGTAATGGATGTGCAACAGCTCATGGCGCCCTCCTATATTATTCGGCGGAAGAGCGACAGGCGTTGGTAATCCCTGTTCGGGGAAAAGGGACCGCCGTCACTCAAGTGCTTGGCATAAAGTTTGCACTCGTTAACAGGAATTGCATACACGCGTTACGTAAACCTAATTAACGGTTTAGTACATTGGACGCCGTCCGGTCGTGCCTCACCAAGCAACAGAGCGTCGATGTTTCCCTGTATCTAGGCCTCAAGCACGTGCTCCCTCAACAGCGACAGTTTCGATTGTGTCCTAATTATGTTTGCTCGGTATGAAAGGAAATGAATGGTAATATGCGGAAGTGGAAGTAGCGGGCTCTCTGTAGGACATACATTACAGACTCCAGCATCCATGCGGCCGCACACGCACATACCTTTGTCCATTTGCCATTGGTCCATGGTGCGTACTGTGTGCGTTTAGTTAGGCTGTGGTCAAGCATTTGCGCTTCCGTGTTATCGTAGCTGAGCACTGTAAGCTCTGCTCCATGCATGTTCCTGTGCGCGCGGGTATGTATCTTCACGTGTTTCCGGGGTAATCAGGAACTTGGCACAGAACGAAAAACAAAAGCTCAATACTAAAGAATAGAGAACTAAGTGTGTGGTCATTTGTGGGTGGGTTCTACTTAAGTGTGTCCTGCTTCTTTTTGGTTCCGTAATTATGTTAATTTTCCGCAATTATAGGCATAACTTGCGTTCATAACGATATTGAGCGACCATGCGTGTTGGTTTAGGCCATCGATAACATTTTTTTCAACCTCTCTTGCCACTTTTACGCAACACTCTAGCGGGGCTCCATCTGGAGAATTCTGCAGCAGAAGACATGACCTTCGTTATCCATGTCTCTCATTTTCCATGAAAACCCTGTTGACAGCAAACTTATCCTGAGAAACGGCTCAATCTCGTCACTTTCCACCGTCTATGCGTTCAATACCTTCTTTAAACATTTCCGATATAACCGTGGTCTTGTGTGAACGTTCTGCAATGAGCAAACCGCGTCCGTTCATCGTCCTTGCGTGCGTATCTAACTTCGAAAAGTATACGCAACGCGACAAGGAGAACAAGGACATTAGGCCAGCAACTGAGCCTCGCGACTCAACGAGGTTGTTGCGCTTGCTCAATGTCCCGCCTTCAGTGGCACAGAGACGAGTTCTTTTGCACTTCCATTTCAGTCCCTCGCAGCTGCCCCGCAGCATCGTAAAGAAACACTTCTCGATTATTTTTTTTTTGTTTCGGGAGACAAAAGAGACGTCGCTTTTGCGTAAGCGCATTTGCATAACATTGATCGCTGAAAGCCATTCAGCTTATTCGGCAGCTGCAGTGTCTATCACCAACATATGTTTCTGGGAGCTGTTACGAGGGCTGGGAATGAAGCGGTGTACATCAGCGCAGAGGGAGGGAAATTGGGTGACGCAACCAGCACGACACAAGATTCGTCAACCCCGGTGTTACAAAAGGATTGTCTTGGCCTTACGACCGGCGCGGCGTTGTACTTATCCAAACCGATTTTCACGGCGGGGCAATCTGCAAGCTGCACCTTAGTCTACATAGACAAAAGATTTAGTTTCTTTTTTCTTTCCTTGTTCCTTCTTTTTGTCTCAGTTACAACGTCAGTTCTACGGCAGTGACACCTTCGTACTCAGGACCTACCTTTGTGGACCAACAATAGCCCATCGCGACGAGTTGTATTACTTTATTCTGGTTATATTCCGTAACAGAAAGCGGTGTCTCTTCGTCTACTGTTTCTATCATTGCTTAAGTCATAGCGGGTTGACGCAACGCGCAGGTCGCAACTGTCCGTAGAATTTACATTGACTCAGGGCCGCACATCTGTTACGTCACAAAGGGAAACCTCCTATGCAATCGCCCAGGGAAGACCTTAACAATAGGGTTTGTTTCTTTAGATGGAGTTCGTGTCTTTTGCTTCTTTTCCGAACATCACCGGTCAGTACCATAGAGCATAACAATGAGTTTACGGAATCAAGGTTCAACGGGACCGTATGCCCCGTCTCGTGCAAGTCTGCTTTGTCCCGCCGCCACTATTCGCATTCGAAGTGCTCCCGATGACGAATAGGAGTACGTAGAAAACCTAAATGCAAAATAAAGAAGAATAAAGCGTCCCAAATCATCCAGGGTCACGGACAATGCCCCCGTTCGGAGCACGCTGTACCATCAGCGCGCTTTCACGTTCTGCGAGATGCAGCTGCCGATGTCCATAATGTGCTTCTTCTCCTGTGACCGTCAGAGACGTCGGCTCTCCAGGAGGAACAATGGAGCAGCACTCGTCGCTGTCAATTTCTCGCAAGCCCGACAGCACCCCGACGCGCGACACTTTCGTTGTTGACAGAGTGGTGTGATGTTTCGCCGCTCGAGAACGTATGAGATCAGACTTCGCAAGAAGCAATATGATGATCTCCACTTAGGTGTGTTCTTCGCGAGCTGCCCCTTATGCATGTTTATTTGTTGCGGCAGTTCATCTTTCTGGAAAGTGCTCAGGAGAACTTCGTATGCTTTGTTTGGTTATGATCCATGTAGCTAGCCGTGCACCTTTGGTATTCTGCAAAGGCTCCTCTTTCTGAAGCAGCACTTTGTTCATTCTGGAAAGGCGCGTGGCGTCTTTCTGTCCTGAAGCGGAACTGGCATCCAGTCAGTGCGCGTTTTCTGTGATCTACACCACCAGCGATATGACCGCATACAAGTAAATTACGTTACGAGGTGGGGATAAGCACACACGCACCGTGTAAGTTTCAGATTGTAAGACATTGGTAGTATTTTCGCATGACTGCATTTTTGAAGAGATGGCGCTGACTAGTTCGAGTTAACACGCACTTGCTGACGGTGTACGATATGCAGAGGTGGGACGATTCAGGGTTACACTTTCGAGGCTAGCCTAACCTGTAGTTCCACCGACATCGAAATATTCGCGCAAGGTGCGTACGGTGGCCCGCGTTCCCAAACTGTGCGCTTCTGCTGTCATTAAGAACAGTCACTCAGCGCTCACTGAGCGTATCATGAAACACAAGGCTGATATTCTCATATTTGGCGCAGCTGCAGTGGTTAACTTAGTCTCCTTCATTCGGTTCCTCAAGGTGCTTGGCCCACATGAACAGGTTTGTTTCCCTGAGAACTTGTAGCGACACTTGATGAATGCCTGCAACGACCGCGCCCAGTTTTTCCAGAAATGTACATTACGAACAACTGTCTCTTAGGAGGGCGACGGAGAGGCTTTGTGCTGCACGCAGTAACACACAACCCGTCGAGGAACGCGACAATGGTCTACCGCAGACCAGAGCTTTTTTCATATAAAACGTTCAGAGCAAATAGACGACGCATGACAAATGAGGGAAACGCACACCAACCATCTTCGTCCGGCGTCGTCTCTCTGCGCTGAAAGTTTTATATGAGAATACCATACCGAGCTAGCCAGCCCATCTAGCTATCATGCCAGAGCTCTTGTTGTGAGGCACTTGCGCATCTAGACTATTGTTGTCTAGAAAATGAAAGTGGAGCTTTGTTGGTTCGGATTCATCCTGAAATGCGTACAAGAGAAGAGAACCAGCGTTGCTTGACGCGCTTCTCGTGTACCCCATCTCCATCTTTAGGTTATTTCATGATCAAAGTGTTGCCCTTTGGTGATAAGCATTCCCAACAGCTATCTGAGGAAGCCCTTGTGCGATAAGCATTCCCTTCTCGTCAAATTATACCACTTAAATTGTAGAAAGTAAGTCAATAAAGCAATTTGCCGCTTTGATAATAACCTAATAGGGCGAAGAGATTTACACTAAGCACATCATTACGCCGTGGTAATGGATGCAACGCAAGAGCCAAGTAGGAATACACTCACCAAGCGCCATCCTTTCAACCTGAAGCTTAACAATAAAAATCAAGAATGGACGGTTAACCAGGAAAAAAAATATAATGAACGACAAGTACATTATTACGGGGTGTCCATGTAATAAATATCTTCTTTCAACAAAGGCAATGACGTACGCTACGCACGTGAGGACGGCATGTTATGTAGTATGCCCCGGCTATCTAACCTTCCGGTCGTGTAAGAACGCCTATACAACATGATGGTCCATTACTACATGGTTCGCCTCCGAACGATATGCATTGCCTAACTTAATATGAACAAGGTAGATAACTAAAAGACTAACTTTGTTCTCGTAATCGCAGGCTTAGGGAATTCCAATCGATATGAACCTGAGTTGAAAGTGTGGCGCTTTGTTCTTGTCTCCATTCGTTCTTGCGTTCCATTCTTGAACGCTACTGAAGACCATGCCTCATAAGTCCACATCATAAAACATTTCGACGCTGTGTACAGTGATAACTAAACACTACAAAATTATCAACGAAAAATGTACTTCATGCGAAGACACATGCAATGTGTTCCTCCAAATATACCATAAGTATTAATGACATAGAACGGCCATCTCGTTGCAGTAGGACTTACCGAATATGGAGGGACTTCTTAATGTTGAGCAAACTTTTTGTTCCGCGTCTTTCATAAGAGCTTCTGAAAATTCGAAGTCACAGCATGGCAGTGACACTAAGCAACATCACAAACTTGCTCATTTTATGTAGGAAGCACTTGCCGCGAAAGCGAGCGGCGCAGAGACAGACCAAGATTGCAGGAAAGCTGATCATCTTTCTCTCTCTAAGGGAGTTTATGTTCTACTTACGCCTCCTTTTCGTTCTGCTTGCTATCACGTGATACTGCAAGCTCTTATGAAGTTTAGTTTTCTGAATGTCATCGCTCCAACGAAGTCCATGACCACGCGTGCGATGCGAGAAGAGAGAGAGAAGTCTACGACCTTTAGGTTTTGGCTTTTTTTTTTCTCGGAAAACACGGTCGATCTGTGGGGCGACCAGGTTCGTGTCCTTTGCGTGCCGGTGGTGGCAACAACGCTCCGACTCTAATTAATATCGACCGGAGGGCAGTGTTTGTGACGCAGGCCCGAGTAAAGTGTGCGTGTGTGTTCGTGAGGCAAAAACGGTTTGGCCGGGTCCGTTTCGGCGTGCTTAATTTCCTGGCGCAACAGGATTGACGGCACGTCGCCCACCTGTTTATGCGGCACACGAGCCCAGTCAGGATGCGTGGAGCGCGCTCCACGCCTTAGATGGAGACCGTCACGTCCCTGATTAATGAGTATTACAGTCGGAAAGGTAAATGGATAATAAGAAATGGGTTGATGGAAGCATGGATTGATGGCCTGGGAAATGTATGTATGTATGTATATATGTATGTATGTATGTATGTATGTATGTATGTATGTATGTATGTATGTATGTATGTATGTATGTATGTATGTATGTATGTATGTATGTATGTATGTATGTATGTATGTATGTATGTATGTATGTATGTATGTATGTATGCATGCGAGTTGACGTATGGATGGATGAACTAATAGCAGTATGTGCATGAATCAATGACAAATGGTGGCTCGTACGATGAAGTTGTGTATAATGACGAATCAGGGAATGTACTACGTGTCACCTTATCAACTAGTGACCGAAATAAGTGGGACTTTTTTTAGAGGGGCTCGTATCTGTTACACACAACCAAATGAATCCAACATACAACTAGGCCAGGGAAAGCATAGGGGGATTAATTGTAGTCTTCACTGTAGTGTAGTATTGTGGCGTAAATTTGAATGACTTGAAGTGGACGAAAAATCAACCGTTCTGTCGGTGGGATTCGAACACACAACCTTCCAATTACGCTGTTAACATGCCATCTGGCCTAATTGTCTGTTGGACTCAGTTTCTTATTAACTAGTGCTTTAACTCGGGCTAGGTGGTAGGCTACAAAGCTTTAACTAGCACAAAAGACGGGACGTTCTGTTTGCTTATCGTCCGGTACTTGTCTTTGGCTAACTTATTTTGATCTTAATCACGTAGCAGCATGGACCCTGCAACAACAAAGAAGTGCTTAGAGCAGACAATTTTTTTTTGCTTTAACGAGACTGTAAGCGACCACCTCAGTATATGTTTGAACTTTTGCCGGTACAGAATATCAAATGTAAGTAAAATTATATGCTCGTCTACGTTGACATGAAGCTAAACACATTGGCAGGAATCCATGGTAAGCTTGGTCATGTTGTAATCTATTGTTGCGTCAGTTTTGTTTATTTAGTGAGTAAACTGAAACGATAGTTTTCATGACCTATGATGATCGCACAGCGATATGGGCAGACTGAGCTATACAGCAAGCCGGCGGGCGGGATAAGGGAGGTTGTGTTTGACAAATGAACCAATGAGAGAACTTGTGTGGCTTAGACAAATTACGAGCGAATGACGAAATTGGTTTGTAAGTTGACGGACCGCTTGTTAGTCGCTCGAGCAGCAACTGTGACCTTTGATCAAAAGGGCGCGGTCGCGAGCTCTGGCGCTCGCTGTCTAGACAGACATCGGCAAACGGCTCGTACACCCTTGTACGTGTTGTGCTCTCGCAGCTTACTTTCCGTTGAGACGACAGACAGCACGAAAACCGCTTCGCCACCTGGAGCTGCCGTATTCCCTTGCAGCAGCATTTTGTAGCGTTACGCGAGATCTGATGGAAAACAGCTGGTTGCTAGCCTTACTTCGTATAACGTTTCAATTAGTTGTTATCGTATTCATTGCTTCGCTTCTGCGGCGAAACTGATTTTTTTCTGAGGTACCCTAAACATTTGTTGTACTACTGCGGCACTCTCTTGTAACAACAGACAGTCGACAAAACTAACTTCTGTTAAACCGACAAATAATATCTGTCCCGCAACATGACAGTCGATCGCGGCATTAGGAAGTTCTTTTAACTACGGAGAAAGCTTTTTGTAACAACAACCATTTCTGTTGCCATCATGGCGTGTTCTGTAGTCATTTTTAAGTAGTATTGTTTTGCATATGCTGATGGCCTATTTTATTCTTGTTCTTGCAGTGCTACTATCCCATCAAGAACCAATAACACGGAGACAAGCCTGTGGGGAGACCGTTTGATGTGCCTCTTCAGACTGGGTAAGACAGACGATTTTGGCATTACGTTCAAAATATTAAGAACTTAGGCTTGTTGATGAAGCATCGCATGACACGATATCACAAAAACTGGATAGCTCACGCCTGGGGGTACCTAGGATGAGCCCATGGCTTCACCCATGACTGGAGGGGCTCACCGAGACCCACCGCAACATCATGGGCCTTCTGGACGGCCTGGAGTTGTTCTAGATGTCCCGGACTCTTGAGGGCGGAGTCCCAGGACTCCTTGGTTTGCAGTGAAGAGGCTGTAAGGCTAGGCACAGTCTTAGAGGTCCACCAGCGCTGTGGTGTGTTCGTCCTTCGTGTCCTCATTGTGATTGTGCGCTGGTGGGTTGCGATTGGCATTAAGGTTTATGGCCGCTGTTATGTTTAGTTTACAGCCTGAAAGACGAGAGAATAGGCAATATGTATTAAATCTTGGTCACAGGTACCTGCAACGAAAATGATTGCGAACTAGCTCACTACAAAATGAATGCATTTTCAGTTTAATGAAAATATCATTTAAAATTCGACGCGCTCAACCATGCGGCAAGGCGGGTTAGAATACCGAGTGTCTTGTGCTTAAGCAGGCGAGGCACTCAACATTGACACGTCATCGCTACCGTAGCACAAAATGTTCGACAAACCAAAGTTTGCGCGATAACAATTCAGGTTGCTCAGGAGTCCGGGAATAGTGTGTGTTGATCACACTCAGGGTGGTGCCTGTTGAGCGGACGACCGTATAGCATTCTAGTGCAATTTATTTTATTTACAAAATTCCGGAAACGCCGTAACGGCATTACTACAGGGGAGTAGGGGCATAGCACCAAACTTCAGCAATACAGCACTTCAGCATTCCACTACTTTGAGGGCTTACAGGTGGTTCGGGTAAAATATACTGACCACTGATAACAACCAACGAAAAAATAACAGGTGATAGGTAATGAGATTTTACATGAAATCATTGCGAAATGAATCATTGATGATAAAACCTGGGAAACAAAGTAAAACGCGCTAATTTTATAGGAGATGCTAGTGATGGAAGCGACAACTTGTCTTTCGTTAAAGTTATGCTTGATTACGTTCACATTTAGAATAAATCAATCGCAATGAATTGTTCTAAATATGTGGCTGGATTATTGAATAAGAAGTGGAAACATGATGTTTACATAGGCAATACCAAGTGGCTTAACAGTCCGTGTTTGTTGTTACTTTGCTTACAAAAGTAATTAACGATTTTATCTTCATTTATCTTTTCCTCGTCCACTTTATTTGCATGAACGTATTTGATCAGATAACAAGGTTTGACTTGCGCAAGTCGTTCCGCAGTAAGAAACAAATTCCCCCTATACACACTAAAGAGGAATACAATATAATTCTTCGAAAATATGAGACAAATCAACCCCTATTCTTACACGATGACAATGGCAATGCTGTACGTCGGGCCGAGCTATGATGCTACATCACTTTGGACAATATTGCGAAATGAGCTTTTATTATTTTATTTTTGTCGTTAGAGAGATTACAAATCTGTAGGTACAATTATGCATTGTGCATAGATACACTACGTAAAGACACACTTGCGGCGATGCAATGACCACATTAAATCTGCTCTTGGCGCACCTTTGCTGACTTCGGCTGAAGTACGTGAAGGAAATCGTATGTTGCTGTAAGCACTCGCCCACCTTCTTTCTACGAGACATCAGTGCCTTAGTCAGCCTTATATTCATCTGCAGTTTAACGCGTGCACCAGACAAACCATGTACACTGCGTCATCTCATTGTCCTAGTCATCGGCCGCTTTGTTCGGCTTTACGTATCAGCCTTCTGAGCACAAGAAATTGTCTTCTTTCACTGAGCAGTTATTGGAGTTTCATAACTCGCGTATGTGACGTGTCGGTGGTGGACCAATGTATGTGCATCACTATAAACCCGGAGCACGTAACAACGCCATTGTGCGGATTCCATGGCCTGAAAGTTCGGCTTCCTAAAGCTGCCACAGCGGGAGTGGACGTAACCGTCCTGTCGGTGCGCAAAGTCTATTCTTGATAGATAGATAGATAGATAGATAGATAGATAGATAGATAGATAGATAGATAGATAGATAGATAGATAGATAGATAGATAGATAGATAGATAGATAGATAGATAGATAGATAGATAGATAGATAGATAGATAGATAGATAGATAGATAGATAGATAGATAGATAGATAGATAGATAGATAGATAGATAGATAGATAGATGAACAGTATAAATAATACTCTAACGAGCTCCACATGACGTCAAACCATGCTTCGTTAGTTTCATTCAGCTGTGGTTAACCACTTATCGCAGCAGAGATGTTATGTTCGAGGTTTGCCCTGTCTCGTAGATAGAAAATTATCACCATCGTGAACCAGCACGCGCTCTCTTTATCTTCTTTTTCATCGCCTTTCTCTTCTTCCTCTTCTGCTTCGCTCCCAGAACACGTGTGCCGATTTGTCCGGCGTGGGATGCAATAACTCTGATGGGCGAATAGAGTAGAGAGAGAAAGAGAGAAAGAAAGCAAGTTGCTAAATATTCAGGCTTCGAATGAGAGATAGCTGAGAGCAAAAAAAGAGAGCAAGCGTAGTCATGTATTGTATATCACAGCAACGTCTGGGGAAGAGTGAGGTGAGAGAGTAAAAGCCAAGCCAAGCCAGGACCAGCTAGGTGCCCACCAGCTCTGCTGTGAGCCAGCCTTGCGCGACTTAGTGGAAGCTGCGATAATTTTTTTTTATATTTCGTGCAAATTAAATGAAACACCCTGTATAGTACTTCATGTGTAGTCGAAGTTCTTCACCAGGCTACGCTGTCCTGCATGTTCATTGTGGTAACTTCTCAACTGCTATATACCGCTCGCGTCCAGATGCGAGTGGTGCAACTGCTCTTATATCGGGCTTTATCTTCACTAGTTAAGGTAGCAGCTCTCTTCCGGTGTTGCGTCGCTTCCGGTTAGGCCGAGGTCGCGTGAGCTTTCCATTTCCGTTTTCTCTTCTAACGTCTTCCAGCGTGTTTCGACATTCTGAGTTGCTCCTGCGGGGCCTTCCGGGTTGCAGTCGTCACGACGACCTTGGGCATGTTGGTATCCGCGTCTGACGTCATCGTTCAAATGAACGTGCTTCCTTATTTTACAGGCAGCTGCTATTTGCTCGTGCATATCTTTCCACGCGTCCAGTTTTCTTTTTGACCTTTCAGAAATGAATCTTTCGCTTTCCGTCTTGATGAGGCGGGCTTTTTTTACGGTACCAAATAGGAATAAGATATGATAAAAGGAATATGACTGCTGCCTAATTGAATTCCAAACGAAGTAAATCGAAATATCTGGGTCACACGTGCGGTATTTACCCAGGTGGAAAATGAATGGTCAACGAAATATTTCTACTTCCTTTAGTAAATATATCATTTCTTTTCCGATGCAACGGTGAAATGTTATATACAATATATCTAGTGGGAGTCCTAAACAAACCAATCTGAAAGTGCAATGTCATCGGTGAGAATTTTAAGGTTAATAATATATATGTAAAGAAAAAGCCCAGTGAGAAATATAACATTTATTTCACGTCTCGAACAAGGACCGGCCTTTATCTTTGATAAAGGCAGCTTTATATATATATATATATATATATATATATATATATATATATATATATATATATATATATATATATATATATATATATATATATATATAAAGACAGAGCCATAATGTACAAAATGTACATGGCTAACAAGGATGAGCAACATATTTCGAAATGCTACGGAATTGCTTACTTTTATGCAATGCACTGAGCAGAACGACCTTTACATAACATACAGCCTACCACATGGCGAGGCCCTGTGGTACGCGAGGCCCATGTGGTACGCTGTGGTTGGGTGTGGTTAACTCTTAGTTAGACTGAATGCCATGAAAAATGAGCTTAATTATTTTGTTGTGCTTTCAAATCAGCGCGCACCACCTCATTTTTATCCAAGCGCTTCTTTGGAATCCCTTCGTCTGCCACTGGACATGGCAGCCATGATTGAGGTCATTTATATACGTGGACCGTGACGTTACTTTCACTTTGCCGCGCTTGGAGACTGTTTCTTTTTCTACATTTGATGGCGTACGCAAGCCGAATCCGCCTTGAAGTAAACTGCGGAATGAGATAGCATATCTTTTTTGTACACATTCGAAAGGGCCGTACATTGGTTCAGTTCTTGCTTCGCTGGAAACAACCTTGACTGTGCTTCGCCTGTCATCAATGCGCGTGAATGAAGGCATAATTTATCCAGATAAGGTGAAGTAGTTCTTCCTCAAGCGCATGTCACTTGGGGCACTGCTCTTTCATGGCGGAGTCTTTCAGGACTGGTACAATATAACATTGATGCCTGAAGATGAGGAGTGAGGGCCAATAGTGAGCCATATATAATAATAATATCTAAGGTTTTATATTCCAAAAGCACCATATGATAATAAGGCACGCCGTAGTGAAGGTCTCCGAAAATTTCGACCATCTGATGTCCTGACCTCGCACAATACACAGACATTGAGCATTTTGCCTCCATCGATATGCGACCGCCGTAGCTGGCATCGAACCCGCGCCCATCGGGTCAGCAGCCAAGCACCGTAAACGATGCACCACGGCGGCGAACAGCAAAGCAGATGATTTTCTATACTCAAAGAATAAAGAGGCTTCATCAGGCATTGTCAGCAGAATAATGACATTTGGTGACATTATACGTGCTTATAGTGAAGCTCATGGAAGTCTCGTAAGGTCAGGCAGAAATTTCAAAGAAGCGAGACTGCGATGTCGTTGACCGTATTAGTAATCGATTCAAGCGCGCCGACGCTGATCGCTCATTATCGTGCGCTTGTTCATGCGACGGTCTATCATCTCATTTTGTCACGTTATTAATTTGCTGTTGTGAATCTAGAAGCGAATGTTTCTTGAAAAGCGCGCGAGAAAAGTTCACGATGTTTCTGGGGTCATTGTATCAAGCAAGTGAAAGTCACTGTTTCATTGGTCGGAACCGACATCTGTACTCTTGTTTCCAGTGGAAGGAACCAGCATCGAGTCAGTTTATAAGGACATCACGGTTTGCTTAGTCAGTGACGAGAAACTGCGGGCGTGGATTCGAGCGGTTGATAACGTTGGGTGCTAGCTTTACATGATAGATTACCAGCAGAGAAAGCTCCTTTTCGCATCGTTATCGTTTGCGATAGTGGATGCGAAGAGATCTCGTTGACATTAGGAGAAAAAATGGAGATGCACAGGCCAGGTAATCTGTATAACTGATAAGTGGCGGACAGTTTTAGCAACAGAATCAATACCGAGGGATCGGTAACGCAGGCGAGTATGGCCAAAAGTTAGGAGGGGCTATGAAATCAAGAAATTTGCCGACATACAATTGAATCGGCTCATGCAGCGCAGTGTAAATATTGGGATTGGCGTCCCTCCTGCATAAGACATAAAAGTATCCTGACTATTATAAAGACGGTGTGGATAATGATCACAACGACGCGCCTTCTTGGTGACAGCAAAATGCCGCTTCTAAAGATGCGACGAAAGATGTAAGACCGTGTTTTGAGAATACAGACATTGAGGACTTAAATGCCCTTGCTCTTCGTTTCGTAAATGAAGTCAAGAATGACGCCAGTATCCTTAGCTGTGGCCTACCGTTTAAGACGTACGTTGTGCTCCTAAGTACGTAGTCGCTGGTACAATCCTCGATCACAGTAGCCGCGTTGTTACGTACACAAACTTCAATGACACCTTTATTCTTAGGATAACAATAATCTCTGGGGTTTTACGTCCCAAAACCACGATATGATTATGAGAGACGCCTTTGTGCTGGTCTTCGGAAATTCCAGCATCTGCTGTCCCTTAACGTGCACTGACATCGCACAGTACACTGGCCTCTAACATTTCGACTCCTTCGAAAATGCGACCGCCGCGGCCGGGATCGAACCCGCGACCTTCGGGTGAGCAGCCGGGCACCATTTTTTGTTCGGAGTTGGTGCGCATTAAAATTTTTCCGAGGTTATTGCACAGAACATAGAGCATCGCCTTATGGCGTACTTCATGGTTTTGGCTCGTAAGAAATAATTTTAGGAGTGACATGACATTATCCGCCAAGAAAGAAAGCAATTTCTAAGTGAACATTTATATGTATATCCCTGCGAAAATTTAGATTCATGTGTCGGAAGTTTAAAAAAAATTTTCGAAGAACTTTTTCTTACGCCCACGATTGTCGTTGTCTTTTCGCTTGAAAAGCCAAGATACTCACATTCTCAAGGATGTTCCCTGATTTTTGTGGAGTTCCTGAACTCCGAGATGTTCATCATGAACTTTGGTAGTTTGAAAAGTTCGCGCTTAAGTCCTTCAATCTCGATACAACGTCAGTCCGAAAGGAAAGGTCAACGCGAAGGAAATGGAAGAATTCGCCTTGCCTCGGCGTAGTTGTTCTTCAGCCAATACCGACATCGCAGCTGTTAGCAGCTTCTTCTAGAGTGGGTGCCACCTCCCACACGCACCTCCATGCGCATCCTAACGCGGGGCTGTACGTTGCGACTTTGTTCATGGCCCCAAATGCGAAATTAGCTATTTCTTCCTCAGTGCATAGAATAATTTGTTTTAGGCAACTCCGTACCATGGGGTGGTGATTTCATCGTTTCTAAACAACGTTTGTAATTCTTGCTTTAGGTTCTGGGATGCGTAGCATGAAGAAATCCTGGATAGCTACGTCCCTGTCTAGTGCTTTATCCTGGTCACTATTTGTTATGCGCTTTGTCCTGAGAGCGTTTAAATGATGACTTTTCTGTTTCCTGTAGAATGCGAGCATCTGGAAGTAGGCCTATTTGCTAGATATTCGTCCTCTGAATTCCACTAGTCTCAACATCGATGCAAAGTTGGCCGGCGTATAAGTTCTCAGGCGGAGTCATAATGCGGCCTGGCACCCCACAAAGGATTCTAGCGCGGTGTCCAGACGAAAGAAGAATAAATATTATTCCAATGGCAGCCTCAAAAAAAGCTTTCTTCAGTGTCACTTGTATTAATGCTGTTTTTTTAAAATCAATTATTATTCTGAGCGTACTAACGTGCCATCACTTACTGTCGTTTAAGCTTTAATCATATTTTTGGAAGACTGCTGCTCACACGACGTAAACGTGATCGGAAGTGCGGGTTTGTTTGCTCGTAAATTGGCTATGAGCGCCTAATGACCCGCACTGCCCGCTGAAGGCGTCACTGTGGGAACGTCGGCATCGCTACGCCTAATGACTTGTAATTAAAACCCCTCTTAACGCCCACGGCTACGCCACGCAAGCCCCTACGCCATTTGAATATCACACTTATTTCCATGCAAATCAGCTCCACTTAAGCCAGGCCACCATGCACTCCTAACGCGAGCCACCACTCAACAAGAATTTGCATACAGATTTAGCTATACGTTCACTACGCCTTTGGAAGCAGAGAAGCATTATAGAGGTGAACGAACATAAAGCTAAAACAATCACAGTTGACAGCTTAGGCGAGGTCAAGTGGAAACCACGTCACCCGTTAGATGCAACGTCAGCAGTGACCTCTCCTTCCCCTACATTTACTCTCTGGGTCGTCTTAGTTTCTCAGTGGATAGAAGTCAGTGAAATGCTTGTACAGCGAAACTTCCATATCAAGGGTCTCAAACACGCGGCCCACGGCTTCACAAGGAATAAACTTTTGTTACTTTGCTAATTGTTATTCGCATTATTTTCCCTCCTATTGCGATTAATAACGCTTCGTTCGGGTAAGCTACAGAGACAGGACTGGTCTCAAGGTTTTGTTTCCTGAGGCACCCCATGCGGCAGCTATATGTTGAAACATCACTGTAGAAAAAAAAAAAACTCTATTTCAGAATTATTGGCATTCTGGATATCAGTATCGATATCTTTCTCGAAACCTCACGCCAAAACCCCTTCAGGTATTACCCTTATATGACATTTGGGAAAGGCTTTCTTTCAAATGGCAACGTTAGGTGACATTGTGTTCAACCCCGCGCTACGACTTTCTTCCCGGTTCTAGCCCTTGTAGGACTAAATTTCGTCAGTGCGGTCCGCTAGCTCAGATGAGCTTGAGACCCCTGTTCTATACGCTATCTTCCAGCGGATTCCCACGTGTGCAGATCGAGCGCGTAGACCAAAACCAACGCACGCCGTCTCACCATCGGGCGCTGGTGTGGCGCGCCTGTCGCGGCTGCTGCCCGTTGTTACCCGGCGTTTACTGGCGGTGGAATGAAATCCCTCTGCATGGTGACACGTAAGAGAACTTAGAGAACTGCACAAGTGATTAAAATTCTGGCTTTGCGAGAATTTGACGTCAAGCGTGCGTTTAACCATGCGCTCTTCAGGGGCCGCTCAAAATGCCGACGAACGCTAGGCAGAAGAAATACCGCTCCAGCCTGAAAACAGTGTTTTAGGTAAGGCCGCAGTTTATAATAAAACTCTACACCTAAGCTTCTTGTAGAGAACTCCCAAAGGAGATTTGCGGCCGTCAGCTCCGCTTGTCACCCTACTTCATCGAGTGGAATGGGCGCATGTTTTCTCTCGCCCTCATCATAATGCAGCAGCGCACGTTTTCTTGGCAATCTTCATTCAGACACCTTGGTGAGTTGTAGAAATACCTCCCATGGCTGCATAGCCATAACTTATGAACGTGCCGGATTTACAGCTTCATTTAGAGTACCCGAGTGAAACAGCGTTTGGCTCGGCACAAGTATGGCATGAAATCGTAAACTAGTGTTTAGAGAAAGGGCTAATGTGGTCAAATAGACACGTTAGATTGTACTGTCGGTCGTAGATTTCTTCTATTGCCTGAGCTCCGACGAAGTGTGACAAAACAGGAAATGCCTACTTGCCGTCCTCCGACGAAGCACCTGCAGTGAAACTAACAGCGCTTCGGATTTGAATGAACGTTTGACCGTATTTTTGCATTCCAGTAATCAGCCTATCATATGGCGGTAAAGAAAATGGGTGTTTAAGTAGACGGTCAATGTACGATGGCCGACTAAGCGTCGCCTTCTTTTCATTTGCGCTTGAACACCATACCGGGGCGAACTTGTATTCATTGGATATATGGGTGTTATTGAACAGCTGTCATTCTGGCATACGTTTCTTCCAGACATCGCCAATGGTTCGTGCTGCATAATATGAATAGAGTTCCTACATGCACCGTATGCAATTTGTTAAGATTGTGGAGTCCGCCGTCTACTCCAAGGAATGGGCGCTCAGGGGGATTAACTAAAAACATTTATTAGTAGCAAGAAGGCATTAAAGAAAACGTTACAGCAGCAAGGGCAAACATAAAACAAACTCAAGACCGAGCTCGATGCAAAACTTCCGCACCGGCCCAGCTAACTCTGGCCCCGGCGGGCCGCACTCCGCGCACACGTGCACACTAGACGACAGTTCGCCGGCAACTCCCCCTTGGCCGCTCGCCGTGCCTGGTTATAAAGAATGGCCACATACGGGAGCATGCGCAGTGGTCCCCGTTGTCGCTTGGTATCACCGCTGGCGTGGAGGAGGGGGAGGGTTATTAGCAATGCCCACACATTCCCCCCTGAACAAAAAAAAGTTCGTTGCACGTCCTCGGCAGCTGCCAGCTTTGCATTGGCGGCGGCCTCTTGGTCTCCCTTGAGGTCGGCCGCAGTCTTTGGGGCTGCCGCCCCAATCGCCCCCAACCTTGTCTCGGACTTGCGCATGGAGCCAGCGGACTCGTGCTCCGTGCGCTCGAGGTTGCCCGTCCGAGTGGTTACGGCCAGACCACTCACCTCCAGGTTGTAGGCGGGCTCGTTTTCCGCGGTCGCCTCTGCTGTCATCTTTGTAGTCGTGCAGGCCGCCTTCTTCCTTCGCGCCACGGCCCTCTTGTTGGCATTCTCCGCGACGTCCGTCGTCGTCGCTGCTTCAGGCCTTGTTGCGAAAGGTGTCTCGACGCCGGCAGCCTCAGCAGCTTTCGGCTTCTCCGTGGGCCCACTCACTCTCGCCGCAATGGCTTGGTCCTCTTCCGCCGCGCCCGTGTTCGAGTCGTCGTCGTCGGAACGCACCACCAAGGCCACCTCAGCCTCGTCGCTGACATCTCGGTCTTCGTCGCTGCTAAAACTTCCGCGGCGTTTTCGTTCCGATTTTCCCTGGCAGCCTCACCGTCGTCTCCTTTGGAATCGGGCTCGCCCTCCCATATTACCGCCTCAACGCTTTCGGCATTTTCCTTCTTCGGGGCGTCGCTCATCTGGACCTCGGGCTCATCTTCAGCCGGCATTCCCAGCTGCCCTAACGGCGGCGCCAGGTCTCGCCCACCAGTGACGGTCGTGATTGCCATGCCCCTCTCTGCAAGTTAGGCTGCGGACTCGGCATGTTCCCGCGCCGCGCAGTACCTTGCTGAAGCCAGATCCAGACGCTCCATTGCCTCAAGAAGGTTTTTCAGAGCAGCCTCCATTCTTGCTGGTCGTAGACGCGGCCGATTACACGTTGGGCGCCAGTTGTGGGGTCCGCCGTCTACTCCAAGGAACGGGCGCTCAGCGGGATTAACTAAAAACATTTATTAGTAGCAAGAAGGCAATAAAGAAAACGTTACAGCGGCAAGGGCAAACATAAAGCAAACTCAAGACCCAGCTCGATGCAAAGCTGCCGCGCCGGCCCAGCTAACTCTGGCCCCGGCGGACCGCACTCCGCGCACACGCGCACACTAGACGACAGTTCGCCGGCAACTCCCCCTTGGCCGCTCGCCGTGCCTGGTTATAAAGAATGTCCACATCCATGGGCAGTGGTCCCCGTTGTGGCTCGGTATTACCGCTGGTGTGGAGGAGGAGGAGGGGGAATCCCCACAATATCGAGACAACATCTATTTCATATATAGCCCAAGTGGATTCTTCATGCCGCTAGATCTTCAGGTTGTGCTCGACAGAAACATTAACGCTAATATACTGAGTCTTATGTCATGCAACCGCCTACTTTCGTAGAGTAGCGTTGTTTGCGTCCTTTCTCGACTCAAGCTGCATTTAGAAGCTAGCGTTTTAGCGTAAATATTTCCTTTATTCAATAGAGCACTCGGGCACTGGAAGCTGAAATGTGTCGTCCCTCTTAGACGTAAACGCGATTCTGTTTACAGTGCTCCCAAATGAAAGCCCCCGCTTTTTAGCACAAAAAATCTGCAACTTCATGTCTTCCAAGGTCATTAATCGCGTCACAATGACCTTGAGCCACTGGAGCGCAAGTGTGGCAGTCCTGACGTGACGCCATGTGATCCGCTTCGGAGAGGCGTCGCAGCACCGCTCGCTCGGAGCCTCGCCGCTGGGACATCACGTGACGTGGAGAAGATTTAGAGGGCCCCTAAACCACCCAGAGGTCGTAACGTTGTTGTGGCGTTGCATGTGCACGAGTTTACTGCGAACCCTGGCTGAGTCACACGCGTTGGATAATCAAAACGCGGCTTGCTTTCTCTACGCTGCGTTCTTCGGCTCGTCTCTCCCCCTGTCCGAGTGTTCCTGCTCGCTTTGCGAGGAGCCAGAGCGGGGAGAACGTGTAGCGGTCGCTCGTGATAAAGGTTTACTAGAGTTAAACCTCAGCGAATTTGTAACTATTTGATAACCGGTTCCATTAGCGCGGATATTAACAAGCTAAACAATGAGTCGAACAACTCACCCTTAAAATATTTCTACAAAGTACATGTGGCTAAAATCAACTTCGCAATATCCAAACAAAAATAAGAAAAAAGCACCTACCAAAGTGAAGCGCTGTAATAAAAGAACGAAAAGCGCATGTCTGCTGGAAATATTTTCTCTCTCCCATCGTAATCCCGGTTCGTAAGTTCCGCTTGACGGGCTCGCATTATTTAGACGAATACCTTTGGGATTTTAGCGGCTTGTTTCAAACTTAGCAGTTCACCAAATCGGCAACGCAGTTTTAAGCTCCTTCGCTGCGTTTACGTCGCCCACGTGGTAGGCTTAGAGAAGGGGCCGTCCATAAAGTCTTTAAGTCCTACTTCTTTTTTTAAGGGTTCTGGAAGCAACGCGGAAAAACAGGATCTTTATTCAAGTAGGGCAATAGAAAGGCAACAAAAGCGAAGATGAGTTGGGAAGAAAAGTAAAGGCGAACGCTTTTCACTGCGGCTCGCCCTCGTCGGAGTCACTGAGTGTTCCCAAGATAGGACACAAAGGAACCCGCCGGCGTAAACAACTGTCCGCCTGCCATTGTGCTCCGAGTGGCGCGCACCGCTACTAGGCCTTCTTCTGCAGGCGTGCGCTTGCCTCTCTCAGTCTCTGGCGCTCACAAAAGGTGCCCTCGGCATCCTTAACGACCTTTCTCTCGCGAAGGAAGGAATAAACTACGAGAGAAGCGTCACGCCGCGCTGCCAGTCTCGACAAACGCACTGAAGTGGTTCTTGAAGAAAGACAAGCTGCCGGTATCTGCGGCAACGCTCCCATATACGAACACAGCCTCCGCGCTCTCCGTGAAGGCGTTTCTATCACTCTTCTTTCAGCAGTTATCGGCCTAACACGTGACCTCGGTGGAATCGCTCATTGGCCCAGAGTGTTTATTCGGTTGCGCTGCCAAGGAAGCAACGGAGAAAGGGAAAAAAAACTAGGAAGAAGCGCCTCGTCACAATCTTTAAGTCTAGCCATAAAATATTCAAGGGAGAAACAGGCCCCGGTCGCGTGATGTGCAAGCGCTATCATTGGTCGGCTCGCTTCGGTTGCGTCGCCTGCGGATGCCTAATCCTGCCGAGGAGGCACTACGCATTGTTTGGGAGTGGCGGTGCCGGAGGAGGTTGGCTCGCCGAGGCTCGCGGCATCATGTTGCGCTCCCTCCTTGTTTTTATAGCGATATCAATTATACGGACAGTCTCGACGGGTTTTTCTGGTCATGTCCCGTATGAAGTCCAATCTGATAACACCCTCCCCGCGCATCGTGTTTTCGACCGCGGGTAAAAGCGCGCAAGCGGGGGCGATGAACGCGGCTGAAGCAGAGATCAAACGAGCCGGCCCATCTCCGTCGCTCGGAGGGCGCATGCGATACCATCACCCCGCTCGGAAGGCCTGCTTTGGAAGCAAAGAGTAAACGCCCCTCCCGTCTTGATCGAGCATGAAAAGATGCGAGCAGGGGGGAGGGGGGGGGGTGTCGCTCAAGCAGAAACTTTGATTCTTGAAATAAGATCGCGGTCGCGATCGCTGGCGCGCACGCTATCTCGGCAGTCATCAGCGGGCGGCTCGTTTACCCTTCTACGTACTGCGCTCTCAACATGAAGAGACTGTGCGGAAACAGCATCCCTCCCTGGAGCTTCCGTATTCTTACGCCAGCGTTTTCTAGAGTTACGCGAGATCAGATCCATAAGAGTTAGCTGCCAACCTCACTTCGTATGACATCACAATTTGTTGCTATCGCATTCATTGCTTCGCCCTTGCGGTGAAACAGATCTTTTTTTTTTTTCCTTCCTCTGTGCACGGCCGGTATGGAGGCGCACGCTCCTCCCTCCAGACCGTCCGTGCTCTTAGGAAGAAGCCCTGCCTTTATAGCAGCCTGCCTTTGATGCGCGGATGACCGGCGGACTGATGCTTTCCAACTGGTTTCGCTCTCGTAGCGCCGTGATCTCCCTTATCTTTCCCTTTCTTTGTTTCTCTCTACCAACGTTGCGGCTGTGGCGGCAGTGTCCGCAGCTGCGCCTCCATTTTCGTTTCGCGGCGCGCGGGTGGACTGCGGCAGCTGTTCGCATCACAAAGGTCCCGCGGCTCGCGTACGGTGGCGCGTCGACAGTGAGATGCATTCCTGGCGGTCATTTTGTTTCTCCTTCACGGCGATCGCGGCGTTGGGCCGGCAGTATAACGAAGGCCGAGCACTTAAGCTGCATGTACATGTGGGCGTGCAGCAGTGAGTGTGTGCCTGTGTCTACAAGACACCTGAAAGGGGCAGTGGCCGAAAAGCGCAAGCAATTGAAAGTGCCCGACCAAGGGCAATACCAAGACCTTGAAACTTCGAGTCGATTGTGGCTGAACGTTGCCCGGCTTGCACAAACGCAAATGAACGTTTATGCTGGCGTGTGTTTCGGCTGCCAGTATTGTTAGGTCAGCAATGTCAGCGACTACTTAAATAGATGGATACGATCCATATCGCTGTTTTGATATCAGTAAAGTAATCTTACTCGCATTAGCAGTAGATATTATGGAATCCTAGTACTTATGTAATTAGAGCAGAAGCATGACTTTGGCACAATATCCTAATCTATATATTTTTGATGGTGAATGTTGGGGTTTTACATACCAAAACCGCGATTCTAAAGCCACGTCTCTAATCAACGTCCCAAAACCACCATATATTCTTGCGCTCTTCAATACTTGTACCTATTTATGTTACATGTGTTCCCAGTTACGCTCCAGACTTCTCAACCATGCTTAGTATTCATGCTTTTATTACGGATCGCCGTTTTACATTTATGTATTCGGGTTCTCTCCCACTGCTTGAGAGATTGGATATTCGTATTGTTGCACGGTATAGATGGCAACGGACTTTTGCTCTTTTTTTCGTTTTCATCCGCTTCCTGTAGATTCTAGAGCTTGCGGTGGCGCTGTTTTTATCGTGTCCGCTGCGTGTTGTTTCAAGAACGCGTCAATGGCCGCATGTTTCTATCACGCGCCACAGCCTTCGCTTCTTCGTCCAGCACTTCAGCCAGGCTGGCGTGTTCATCGGCTAATGCACCTAGATCCCTGACTACATAATGCACGGCAATCTGACTTGCTATGTATTTTATGCTAACTTTGATACGTTCTTCGGTTAATGTTACCATGACCTCAGACCACACGATCTATATGATAATCGAACACGCCAGCGTTAGATATAAAGTCTCTGTTATCTTTCTAAATATACCTCAGTGCCCAAACGTGCGCCCACTATTACTACACAATGCGCACGCAGCCGCGTTGAAAACCTTGAAAGCCTTTCTTTTTTTTTGCTTTAAAGTCTTTTTTTTTTTGCTGGCCAGTGAAATTATATTTCACGCTCTTTGAAAGAGGTCAGAGGATACGCACAGAGGCAATTATTTACTATGTTAGTGCTACTAAACGACCTTGCTTTGAAACACTTTCTTTTTTTTTTCTGCGAGAATACTAGAGTTTTCTAATCAACCTTACACGATAATGGGGTCCTTGCTGTTGTAGCGAGGAAGAGTGGTATGCGTGGTGCGCCTCGGTGGCATAGTGGCTACGGTGCTGGGCGGGTGATCTGAAAGCCACGGGTTCGTTTAAGGCCGAGGCGGGCGGATTACGATGAAGAAGGCCTGTGTACTTTGCAATGTAAGCGGACGTTACAAAACACCTGATGGTCTAAACTTCCGGAGCCCTCCACTGCGGCGTGCCTGATAATCACATTGTGGTTTTGGCATGTGAAGCCCCAGGTATTATTATAGAGTTGCGTGCGCGATATGTTGGTGCATGAGAAAGCACGCGTTTGCTACAGGGCAAATAAATATGGAGTGAAAACATTGGTCGTGACTTCGCTGAGCTATTTAGGTTAGGCAGAGCGGTGCACTTGAAAAGTGACATATTTTGCTCCATGTTCTTAAAGGATTCAAACGCGGAGTGCAAATTTATTAAGAGAATGTACCGCGGAAAACCCACGAGTAAAGCGATATATCCAGTTTCCATATGTAGCCCGCGCTCTGCAGGCAATGTTTGCTGCAGAATTCCATCTCGGAATACCTATGTATACCCTTAGAAAAAATGCTGCCCTTATAGTTTCAACATCATCGTGAACTTCAACCAGTATGTTTTCCCTGGCTTCGTGCTTTTTGGGAACGACGAGCGCATTGAATTCTTCCCTACCATTACCGGAAGTGATCGGAATGCTGGGAATGTAGCATTTAATTAACTCGCAGTGTTCAGCGAAATGTCACTGAAAAATGTTTCTTCTACATAGCTGTGGAAGCGGGATAGATCCGTGCTGAATATGAATGATGTGGGGAGAAATAGGAGACAGTATTTGCCGCCTGGAGTAGTAGCATTAACATGCAGGCAGGTGGAAAGCGTTGTGTTTTCCATGCTGCACGCATGTTTTCCGAAAAAAAAACAGAAAAAAAAACATTCGCACGTACTTTAAAAGCGCACTACATGTATTTAGATATAGGTCACGTGGCTACATTCACTACGGTGCATTGCTCTCAGCGAAGCCTTCGAAGCCCTGACCTTGTGCGGATGAATGCGAGGTCTCGAGCTCTGTTCCCAGAACTCGAATCAAAGCTAGAATGTGAAAGGACGAAGAAACAGACACGAAGCATCATTTGCGCATATTTGGCGACGAGGTGGGTGTTTTGCATTATTAACATTGCACATTACATTAACGTTAAGCGTTGTAAGTGTTACATTTAGAGAAGTAGCGCGAATGTTTTTAGTATTATATAACGCTGATGTATGTTTTATGCTGTGAAGAAATGCTGATATTCGAGAACAAACAAGAAAATCCGAATAACTCTTCGTTACACCTAATGAATGTGGCCACAGTAATAAAGGGCCGGTTTGTTATCTACTCCGTTACAGTTTCTCAACATCTTCATACGAAGGTGTGAGGCATTCGTTTTCGCTTGAATAGTCCACCTGACATCAGCATTCACTTCTAAACAAGCTATCTCATGATTTTGTGACGCGTTCAATGTTTGCTGTCTATTGTTCAAGCATGTAGGATGAGGTTTTCGCCTGCACCGTGGTGTCAAATTTCCTTCCATTGCCACGTATGCGGTGTGAAAGGCCGCGCTTCTTGATGAAGTCTGTGCGCACACAGGCATTCGTCGGCCAGCTTCTACAGGATTGTAGGCCTAGATGATGTACAGGCTTGAATCGTGCAAGCCTTTCATCCGTCAGCGTATATATATATATATATATATATATATATATATATATATATATATATATATATATATATATATATATATATATATCGCTTGTAAAATATACGAAGCATGAATACTTCAAGAGCCGGCTATTCCAATATCTACCATATCCATAGAGATATTGGAATAGCCGGCTCTTGAAGTGTTATATTTCATGAAGCTCATGAAGCATAACCGGCAACAAGGCAGTTTTCACGAAGCCAAGCGAAAGCGTGAAGGCCAGTTCTTGCGCGCAACTAAATTGAGGAACGCGGAACCATCAAGTTTTTATTTCATAAATACCGTCTAGCATTGAGATCAAATTGATACAAATCCGCAAACGGTGTGCTTAAAAAAAGGAGACATATAAAGGCCAGAGACTGCCGTGGACACTAAGGGAAGCGACACGCAGTGCTTCCACAGATTGGAAGTTGGATGTCAGATGTCACTCTAGAAAAGTATGTGATCTGAGTTTTTGATCGATAGAGCGTATGAAAACAACTTCTATTGACGTCAAAGTGAAGCACGGACAGCAGCAGCGAACAAAGTGCAAACGAACAATATCGATGACTCCATTTTTCTCCGTCCCTTGGTCGACCGATGTTGTGCCAGAGCGGACGCCTCTTTGCACAGTTGTTTATAACGCCATCATCGATATTCTTATACGTATTAGTTGATTCCCACACTTCCTTCCACGTGTCTCTGAGCCTGTTCTCTTAATGTGCTCTAGGTCATAGAGCCCTTTTGAAACTGAAATTGAAATTTTTATTTCGCAACAAGAACACGTTACGAGGAGGGCAGGTAAAAGCTGTGAGAACAGCTTGAGTAGCCCTGACCCCTTAGTAAACTAGGGCGGCACAGAAGACGGGCAGCTAAGTACAACCACATTAAAGAAAAGTATGTTTCACAATGTGCTTAAAAAAACAAAAGCAAAATAAAATATTACAATGCAGGCATAAAGAAAGTTGGTCGCCACATCACATTATAGAAACACTAATCGCAGTTGTTTTGGTGATATGCTAGATATGTCAATGTTATGTTTCTTTGTTTTGCGGTTTGGAAGTTTAGAAGCTTTTATTATTCCAGTGACCACATCGTGAAGGTAAAAACCTCGAGGCACTGCGCCGACCAAAATGAAAATTAAAACACACAGCAAAGACGTTTCGGCTATCACACGGGACCCGAAATATTTACAGCCTCCCGTGTGGGAGCCGAAACGTCTTTGCTGTGTGTTTTAATTTTCATTTTGGTCGGCGCAGTGCCTCGAGGTTTTTACCTTCACCATGTATCATCCCGACCAGACGGGCTTCCGTCAAACATTAAACTTCAGTGACCGCGTCCTTCCCCATTCTCAGTTTACACACCGATGCAAAGCCTTATGAGCTATGCGTTGTTAAACCAAACTTTAACTAGTAAGTAGCCAATAACAAGCGAACAAAAAAGTAATAATCTAATTAAAGAACAAATTAATGAAATAATTAATAAACTAACCAACTTATTGACTACCGAACTAACGAAAGAGTAACTTACTGACTGCCTAAGCAAATACTAATTGACTAATTAATATTTACCTAAATAACAGATATATATAATGCGTCCGTTTCCTGATAAAGGCAGGAAAATTTCTCACACATCGACATATTCCTTCCTTTGCTTGGTGAAAAATATGTGAAGAAAAATTCATGCAGCGTTCTAAGTTTGTCGGCTGGCGTTAGCGCTGGCCCATTTGCGATGACATTCATTTTTACTTTAGTGGCAATGTGTGATTCGACTGCATGTCATGTCACCTTTAGTGTTAGTATGTGAATGGACTTTGCGTAGAGGTGTGTTTATGGGGACATCCCTGACTTATGCGTGCAGACATCATGCGCTATTTTAAGAGCTCTGTATTAGGGCACTAGCACCAAGTGATATTAAGTTTCTCAAGGAACACTGAAGTAGAGCACCAAGTCTGGCAAGTTGGTTTGAATTTATATTTGTGTTGGTTTAAATTTAGTCTTTAGAGAATCTGTCCTGGGCCTTAGTTTTAAGACTGAGCTTCCTAGTAACAACGAGTTGCAGTTCCTAGACATTCGGCTCCGTTTTAAATTATCCCATACCTGCTGCCTATATCAACCTAGCTCTCAGGAAGGTCCCCTAAATTTCTCATCTAGGCTTTTAAAATTAGTCAGGAATGGAGTTGCTCTATCCTGCATCGATGCTGCGGCGCGGAAGTCTTGCGCGCATGCAGTGACGGAAAGTGTGCAAATGCAGTTGAGAAGGCTAACTAAATCTTGTTATCTATTATCAATGAGTGCAGCAACCTGCGAAAAACTAATTAGGAAGTTTAAAAGGAACGGCACACAGTCAACCCGAAATCGCACCGACGAGGGTGGGGGCTTTGCGGTTATCCCGTATCAGCATAAGGTAGCTCATAATTTGAAGAAAGTAGCTCAGCGCTACGGTGTGAATGTTGTGTTTTCGGCGCCTCAGAAAATGTCGCGATTTTGTGCCAGGGTAATGAATGCCATTGACAAAACACCTAATTACAGCCCGTTTGTTTGCAGCATTGAACATATCTCCAGGTTTGTCCCATGCGCCTGCGCAGTAGTTTATATGGGGAGGTTTACGTGGACTGTTTCTTGTGGGCAGGTGTACGTGGGACAAACGGGGAGGTGTATAAATGTTCGGCTGAAAGAGCATCTTAGGAATTGTTCTACAGATGGGATCGAATACCAGCTGCAGTGACCGTATTTCGATGGTGGCTGAATGCGCCCGCGTTCTTTAGATTTAGGTACACGTTAAAGGGCCCCTCACCAGGCCACATAACAAATTTTAGTTAGACGCTGGAAGTAGTTGTGTGCCGAATGAAGAGCAGTATGCCGCAAGAATTTTTCAAATCGGTTCATTACGAGCTGAGAAAAACAATAATTTGTAGCGCCGCGAAACCATGATGCGAGGAGGCGAGTTTCAAACCCTTTCCACTCGCCCCGTGTAGCCTTAGCAAGCCAAATCTCTTCCCTGCCCTCTTCACTTGACACATACGCATGAACACGTCATGCGCATGCATGGTCACGTGCGCATGGCGTGCCCGAGCCAGCCGAGCACGCGAGCGGCGTTGCACGGCCGCTACCGTTTTTTCGTGTAGCGGCCGTGTGCGTTTTGTCGGCGTTCTCTGTGGTGTACTGACTTATTCTGCGGGACGGGCATGAAAGTTGAGACATTTGTACGGGCACGAGAGTGGCGGTATCATGAGCCAGTGCCGCATTAACGTTTACTTGGACGCGGTAGAATAAGTGAGCATAATGAGTGCTCGAACGCGCCAGAACATTACTTTCGTTTCCAGCGCTGGCGTCTGCTCGATGCGCTAACCGCGGGGACACGAACGCATGGGAAAGGGAGGCACATTAGCCCCGAATCTCGCTGCAATTCACGAAAAAAAATGAAAAAGACGCACACATTCCCTTTGTGTGTCTCACTATTTCTCTCAAGTTTTATTAATCTATTCAAGCAACAAATTACACAAACTACACATGTCGTGTCAAATAATTATCGCAGCGTCACGTGCTACTGTTGGCGACGTCAGAGCATAGTCGTCTACGTAGAGGAGCGACGTCACAGCACTACCACCTACGTAGGGCCATTTTCTCATGTGCGTCATCCCCTCATTCTCTAAAGCGCGCGCCCGCGAGAGGAAGGGCAAGCAGCGTTGACCATGAAATTTGACCCATTTCCGCGGCGCGTAGCGTTGCAAATTTTGGCAGACGTGATCGTGAACGCCCAGTGTATGCATTGCGCGTGTTAGCTCAAAATTGTCAAACCTGGTGAGGGGCCCTTTAAGGGACCGCAAGCGTTAGAAATTTCCGGAGCCCTGCCCTACGGCGTCTCATAATAATGGACAGATTTAGTTGAGCGTACGCAACGACGTACGGACGCAGCCTGCCATAGGAAATGGCTGGCAGGCTGCGTCCGTACGTTGTTGAGGACGCCCAACTAAATCTGTCTAATATCGTGCTTTTCCGACGTAAAACCCAACGAATGTTGGGGATTAGTGCTTCACCTCTAAAACAACGCAGTTGGAGTGACCCGGTCCCAGCCTCGTTAGCGCGTGACCTGAGCTGAGCGAGCCGCCCATACACCGTCGCTTCACGTGAGAGCTCCACGATGGCGACAACCTCGACGGCTAGAACGCTGCTTGGATTACTGATGTTCCAATATAATGCGCGACAGCATTTTTAAATGCGCGAGTCTGTTGCTACGCGGCGATCTAGACCGAAGTTCGTGGTATTCTGAGCTTTGAAGGTATAGGACATCGTGCGGGTCGCTTACTGCAAGGTCGTGTGCAGCAATAATGATTTTATTCGCTATATTTTAGGGACGTAGCTCCTCTTAGTCTAACCTTGTCACGCGTCCGTTGTCCGGCGTATCTCCCGGCAGCCGGCAGTAAACGGCAGTATCTGTCCGGTGGTGGTGGTGTGCGGCGTGACCACCCTTACTGCGCATGCGGATACCCTCTCCATACACCTCCTCTCCACTCCCCCTCACCATTCCCCATGTCCTCTACCCCTCTCCCCTTTCCTTCTCCACTCACCCTCTCACCTTCCCCTCTCCCATACCCCTCTGCACTTCCCCTCTCCCATACCCCTCTCCACTTCCCCTCTCCCCTCCTCCTTTCCACTCTTCCTCTGAAACGCGGGCTAGACATGCCGAAATTCTCTCCTGCGCAACGCCGCGATGAGCTCGAGCGCATGCGCGTCCCCTCCCCTTCTCTCTCCTCTCCTACGCTGCCCCCCTCTCGCCCGCCTGTCGACCACGTTCCCCGCTCGCCCTGTGAGAATTAACAGCCAGGCTAGATGGAAGATACGACGCGCGTAGCGTCCCTCTTAGCGTTCCACGACGCGAGGTCGGTAGCATGCCCAACGAACGCCAACGGAACGCGATCGTGGCAGTGCTCCGGCTTCGCATCGCCTCATGGCTACGGTTCCCCTCCCCCTTTCTTGCCTCGCGGCGCTGCCAGCATCGCGGCAGCGTCTTGATTGAAAAAACCGACCGCTCGCGCTGCACAACCGTTCACTGACCACCCCGTATATATAGGCACTGGATTTTGACCTCCAAGGTAGTGCGTGTGTGCGATTTCTCCTGTGCGTGATTAAACAATGAGAATTCAAAGCGTACATGTAAAATTAAAGTGAGCTCAAGTCGTCATAACTCTCATCGAACCTTTAGTATAAACGCGCCCGATCTCACGTCGGTGAGGATGTACTGGGCAGAATTCATGGAAGATTCACGGTTTACCGATGAACCTCCGCAGCTTCGCCCACTCATCATAATTCACTCCGTGGATATGCTGTGATTTTTTCTTTCTTGATATTAACGCGGTAGCGTTAGAGAGCTCGTGTCGCAGAAATTCCGCTGTCGGCGTCGGCACCGTTGGTTGTGAGCGAAAAATCATCCGTGAGCGAAAAATCGAGAAAGTAGCAAATAAACGATAAAATCTTCGGTCCCAATGAGGATCGAACCCAGGCCGTTCGCGTGGCAAGCAGGTGTCTTACCACAAAGCCACGATGTTGCTTGCAGCTGCTTCGGACAAAAACACTACATAAATGACATGTAGTAGAAGGAGTCTCCTTAACGCATTTTGTTCGGCAGGTGTCACGACGAAAACGAGCCCATACGTTAGGCGCAATCGCGAGGCCATCAAACTACGTCGAAAAATGCCGGGATAGTGCAGCCATCGCCGCTAAATACACACACGAACTTTCAAACAGCTCTAAAAATGGACAACTATGTCCATCTAGAGGAAAACATATCAAGCCAACGCAGCAAACGCTAGATAATGTGCTGCCATCTGTGAGGCCTTGTGGAAAATATGTCTCGACTTTTCATGGCATCCGAGAGGGCCGGCGCGCGGCGTATATCTTGGAGGCCATGCGACTCTTGCTTTAGATCGAAAGCCTGTAAAATTCGCGCGCGTGCGTGCGTGTGTGAGTGTAACAATACACATTAATAAGTATGCACTTAGTGGTTGAAGTGCGCACTAGGGGCCGGATTTCGCTATCGCGTTCAACTCTTAAAGGCGAAGCTTAAGGGTCCCCCAATTTTTGGTCTCAATAGAGGCAGCCTTTTTCGATGGCTGGAAAGTGAAGGTAGCATACTTCCTCAGTTTTTTTTTCATATGTAAATACAAGAAAATATGGGACATCAATGCTACGATAGACACAAAAGCAATTCTTAGAAAAATAACGAAAGTGGCTATTTCCTCTGAATTTGCATCAAAGTGGTCACAACATTCGAAATGACGACGAAGGTAAGAGAAACATACATTTTAATGAGCTCGGTGTTCCATTTTCTACATTGGGACTTACTCCTCCGGTGGGGTTCTCGTTGTACCGTACTTTTGACGTGCGGTTGCAAATCATGTCTCAGGACGCTGTTTTTGTTCCATTTTACTCATACGCCGCAGGAAAAAAAAAAAGATATGTCTTGTTCGCTAGTGTTATTACTGTGACTCAGTGATTTTCAAAAGCTAAAGTTGTCGTGCCCTGTGAAGTTGATGTCTTTCAAAGCACCGGATGGAAAAGATATCTCGCGCCTGGCTTCGCGCTGTGACTGCCTACTCATTTTCGCTGACGTTTGCCTCGGTTTGAACGGCCGCTCATCGACAAGTTAATTGTGTACAATGGATATTCGACAACTCTAGCGACTTTCCCCAAGAACGAGAACCGTAGGAGAGGGATTGATCTGAGATTCAAAGCGTCGGCTCGTTGACCATTAGTTTGTTAGATCGCTGCTTTAATCATTACACCTAGTAATGCCTCCACGCGCTGTTGTGCAGCGCCATATTCTGCACAAAAAGAAGATAATCGAAAGCTGTTACGTAGCTGCGGGCCTGACGTAACCATTTTTATGCTTTAACACTTATTTTAATAGACCGCAGGTTAATAAAAAATAATTATAAACATCTGGCTCGTGCCTACGTTTGTAAAGCTAGTGTAGAGGAGAGTGCGTAGAGGCACTTGCATCGCGCGTAGAGGAAAGTGCACACTGATTCCACCGTTTCCGGTACGGAAACAGGCACTACTGGGGTTGAAGAGGAGCAATTTAACCACGTGACTGAGATCTGTCTGTCATTCGCGCTGCCAGATGGCATCGCATATTTTTTTCATTGCTTCTTCTCGTCCAATTCGTCTCGCATCACGTTGCGCCTGACGTTTGGTATTGTGCAAGCCACCGCCCGTGGCTCTCATTTCCTGCCACGCATGTGGTCGCCGCGCGGTATCCGAAAGGAAAAGCGAACGGCTGCATTTATCATCTGAGATAAGCGTCCACATACCTCCCGCGTCATTTTTCTCCTGCTCTTCACGCAGCCTAGAATGCAGCGCGTGGGCCTCCTGCTAAAATTTCTTCTATGACAGTGCTACATTAAATATCGCTGCTGTCATGACAATCTTTACGTTCTAATTGAAACTGCGAAAACATTAGTACTAAAGAAGAACAACTGCCCAAAAAGCTGTGGCATGGATACAGCTGCCATCTCCATTGTGTACGGCTGTTGCGCGCCACGTATTCAGGCAGTGCATCGAAACGCTGTCAGTTGCATTGCATGACTCGGATTCCTGTGTGACTAAGCAATAAAAACGCCAGGTCTGCGCTGAAACCGCAGCACAGTCACAGCGAAAGCTGGAAGAGCGGCGTTTCTACAGCCTATTGTAAGCTCTCTTGGGGCTACTAATACAACTACCCACTACGTCATAAATACAAGCAAGGTACCCACTATGCCATAAATAACAATTTTTGTGAAGTTGGGAAGCACCTACTAAGCCATTATTCGTCATTCTGCGGAGAAGCGAGGCACCAGCTACACGTCAGTAAGGCATCATGTGCACTTTGTTGACGCGACGACTGATAACGATGAAGAATTATGGCTCAGCCCTTTGTAATGGGTTGGAGGCTTTAAACGGCCCACCATTTATGCAATTTGCATTGGGTGACGCCCGGTCGTTATTTCCCTCTCCCGTCATGCTGTATAATATACGTTGACGTGGGAGAGAGACGGGGGGGGGGGGGGCGAAGAACTTTACTGAGACCCCGAGGAAATGGATCATGCGCTTATAGGCTTCCTTGGCAACCAATACAAGTGCACTTGCGAGGAACCCACTAGGCTATCAATCAATATAATTTTTGAAAAGTAGGGAAGCAGGCACTATGTCATTTTTCTTCATTCGACGGAGAGCCGTGGTACCTGCTAAACGCATGTAAGGCATTATGCGCTTTGTTGATGCTGTGCCTGATGACGATGAAAAATTATGGCAAAGCCGTTTGTAATGGGTTGGAAGCATTCAACAACCTACTCGTTGCGCAGTTCGCATTGTGTGACGCCTGGTTACAGAATTCGCGTTGTGTGATGCTTGGTGCTTATTTTACTCTTCTACCACGCTATATTGCATATGCTAATGTGGTTCCTTCCCGACATGAAGTGTGTATAGGACCTTTTTGCCGGTAGTACCGGCATGGCTCGGAGGTTGAATGCTGGGCTCCCCCGCAGAGGACCCAGGTTCGAACCTCGTTCCACCCTGGAATTTTATTATTTCGTTTTTTTTCTTATTTCGAGCGATAGTGGTTACGGACACCGGCGGCGGCGGCGGCGGCGGCGGAAAACTACGGCGCGAAAAATGGCCGCTGAAATGATCTCATAACAGCTTTCGCTGTAAAATCGCGCAGTGTTGTAGCCCTAATTTGTATCACAGCATGAGCTTTGCCACGTGCCTCTGCGAAGCGCAGCGAATTCCTTGTCTATATTTGTGCGACCGCGCGTGTGGGCTCAAATTTGAATAATGCACAGACGAGCAAATACACCACGAACAGAAAATAAATATGTACAGGGCCATCCCCTCCTGTAGCGTGAACACGCACCGCTCCGCTCCGCTCCCAGGAGCCCCGCTCCGTGGATTGCCAGTCGATCCGGCGTGGCCGCACACTAACCGAAGCGGCGCTATTGCTAAGGCACGCATCACTCCTGCTGCACTTTAGAGGAACGCAAGAACGGTGACCTGGGCGTAATACAGCATCTAGAGGAAAAGCTCCCCATGGGACCCATGTATTCGAATCTGCCACCACAAGGCCGCCGCCATTGCACTACACTGCGAGCGGTACTAGCCCCAGACACGCCTGCTAGAATTGACGGTGGTATTCAGTTTTCATCGCAGTTAATGGAAATGAGCTCACGTTAAGTAGAGTTGTAAGTGCCAACAGAAAGCGCAGATGGCTATGCACTGCGACTCACAATGCACTGCGACTCACAGCCCAGTCACTCAAAAGACGCGCAAGAGGTCGCGATCTCGAACTGACATGGATGTGGTGGCGCCATTTAGGCAGAGTGGCTGCAAACTCACCTTTCTGCGTCACGATTCTGCACAATGTAGATTGTCCAAATAGCCTGGAAAGTTTCCCAGAGTTTTGCTAAATAAACATTAAACACTTTCGGCATGTTTTTAATGCGTAAGAATCCTCGTAGCTCACTTATATCGCTATTATTAATAGCGTCGCATAGCGCTAATTTCAGCCAGTATGTAAATAATTGCGAAGATAACATTGACAATGGTACTGCAATGGCGGTGTTCCTCAGGTCGGCGCTTCTTCGGCCCAGATTTTTCTCTAGAGTCTGTACTAACTCTACGGCTCTTGGGGCCCCAGCGCTGTAGCTGACATCGCGAACCGCCTCCCATAGAACCCGTGCGCATGCACCTCTTCTCCATGATGGCGGCTGCGCCGGGTGTACTGGCGCTCCTCGGAGCGCCGGCACACCGATCCGCATCTGAGCCGTCTTTAGTGTAAGAGTGGGCGATACGGTACTGTCGTGAGTAGGCTTATCCTGAACACGGAAACGCGTGCCGCACAGCTCTATGAGGGGCGTCTTGAGAGGCTTGGCACATGCGCACTTCGTTTGCGGCATGGTTATTTTACTTAAGCGCGCATCGGGCCATTCGTGAGTGCTTTGGACGAAGGTGTGCTGAGGTGACGCGGTACGCGTGGTGGTGAAGTAGCCTCTCCGTTACGTCATTGATCATGTGCTGGGCATGTGTTGCTACAGGCGTCTCTGATAGCACCGCGCGGCACGCGTTTTCGTGTTCACAATCAATGAGCTCACGACTGTACCTACATAACTTGCATACCGAACTCCCATGTTGTTATCTGTGTAAGGATGAGCTTCAGTGTAGCGGTTAGTCAAATGTTTTACAATGAACCGGGGAAGCTTATAACTACGCGCACGTGGATCTTATACAAATGCAAACCTATTCATTGTCGATGTGGCATCCAGCACGAAAGCCGGTTTCTTTCTTTGCGTATTGCGCCAGTGCGGTTTTTCATTGCTCACAATTAACGATATCCGATTATTGAAATTTGGCGCTCTAATTTAGAGTGGAAGTATTTCATCTCAGGTGTAAAACATCTGTTTTAAGATATGTGTCATGATTTTACATTTACCGCGTAGGGGCTCATACCGAATGAATAAATCAACAAAAATCACGGAGGCCAAAGACACCGCTATTTCCACGGCAGTATATCGGCTAAAACTCGGGCAGTGTAAGAAACCACAGGTAGGAAAAAGGAAGCCGTTTGGAGTGTAAATCTATGAATGTTAATCTAAGTCATCTAGCCTGGTGATCGTTTACTTCGAAGAATTTTTTTCCCCTAAAAAAGTTTACTTCGTCACTTCCAAAAAAACAGTAATTTGATGAGCGCATGTCGACAGGGGCGAAAATACTAGAGGCCCGTGTACATAGACATTGCTGCCCGTTAGAGAACCCCAGATGGTCAAAATCTCCGAAGCCTCAACTAGGGCGTACTTCATAATCATATCATCGTTTTGGCACGTAAAACTACCGATATAATTATTGTTCATAACTTTATAAAGGTCTCTGAGTTGCAGGGAAAATCGAGCAAAGTAGAGCTTTCTAGTTATTATGCATTTTCCCGGTGGTATTAAGGAATTTAGCTTTTGTACGGGTGCGGCAAAAACGTATGAGCGTACTGGGTGACGAAAAAAAGAAAAAAAAAAGGAAACAAGCAAAATAGGCTCGGTGAAATCTAGACGAACTCGGCGAAGCTCGGTTGTGAAAACTCTTTGCTAAGTGCAAACACTTTTTTCTTTCTTTCTTAATTTAAGGGTCGGTTCCATCCGAAGTGCAAGCCCCTTACGTCGCTGGCTGTGAGTACATATGCAAATGAACACTAGGCGTAGCGGCAGTCTGTTTATACTAGGAACTTTGGTAAAAGTGTGTGTTCAGCCTGCATGCTAAGCTGTGGCATTCCAGCCATTCGGTTGCTTTTTATAAGCTCCTCGCCCGCGGAGGCTTCGCAGCACTCAGCCGCACACGCCAGTTAGGTTGAAGCAAATTCGAGGCGCATCTTTCTGTTTTTTTTCTAAATTTTTTCGCAGGCTACAGCGCGAAAGTTTCGGTGTGGGCAGCGTGAACGACGTTGCAAGAAAATTTCCTCGGACGGGGCGTTTTCCGGGATCTGGTAGCGAGCAAACTTATGTAAATTCCCGCCCTTTAAGAACCCTCGCATTCCGTCAACTACTGACGCCGCATATATGCAAATCACGTTTCATCGTGTTCTGGTTATTCGGGGGGCATAAGGACCAGTGTCCGTGGGAAGCTTGTGGCAGTTTGGGGATTGGCCCTTTCTGCATACTTCATCAGAAAAATGCAACCGGACTTCCGTTCTGAGGAATCTAAATTCAGTCGCTCCTCAGACATATTAGTATTAGTTTGTCTTCCTCTTTTCGAAGTCTCTCTACATTTTGTTTGTTGTCGAAAATGTATGCAAATCAACGAGCACTCTTTTAGACTGCTTATACCCGTGACTAGAGTTAGTGGCAATATGCGTAAATTAGGGTTTCTCGGACTACATACACAGTAGTGGACTATTCAACCACGAACGGTTTAGGGTTAAGTAAAACGAGTTCTTCCGTTTTGCTTTTCACCAGCACGCGTAAAGTCAGCGTCTTTGATGTTTGCAAGTTTATTGTTACGCCTAACTCGTCTCTGGAGGCCATATAAATGGCAGTGCGAGATAGTACTGTCGAGTTACTGTTTGCGAAACTGTTACTTTGTAATTTGTTATTCGCATTTCGTTTGTGGAATAATGTATATCTGCTTACATTATGATGTCCTTTGTAATTAATTGCAGGGTTTCTGAAATGGTCTCAGTTATGTTCACTAAGCTGCATGATTTTGGTTGCACTAGAATTCAAACGATTTTTTTTTTTTTGGAGGGGACGCTATACGCCATTTTGGCCGAGGCGGCCACGTCATGGGAATGCGAAATTCGCAAGTGGGACTGCACCGAGCAAATATTTACACAGCGCTACGGATGCCATTAAAGGTAAACACATGACAGCGCTCTCCTTCAGCACATGTGTATTGCGTCGATATCGCTAAAATATATAGACGTAATAGTGAAGAGTGTCGGGGAGAGCACCAATACGACGCCTATGCAAGATTGTTCTTAGCGATTGTCACCGCTCGCCTGCTCACGTGGACAGCCGTCAGCAAGTGCCCCTCCTATCTAGTAAACTGACTGCAGGTGCACTTTCACGCCCTGCCCTTTGTTGATGACACCGTAGCCTTTGTATATTTCTCGTGTCCATTGCCTACCGTGCAATTCTAAAATGGCTGTGTCGCTGAAATACGCAATGCAGCCGCAATCGTTGAAATAGATGGGCACGTTGTTGCCGCTGGCAGGCTTTAGAGTATTCTAATAGTCCCGTTTTAATCAGGTGGAGCCAGCGCAATGCCCAAGGCCATCCTGTCGTCATGTTCACGTGCTGTGATGTTCTCGAAAAAAAAACCACGTTGATGACAAATTACAATGCCGTACAGAAAAACCTTCACTGTAACGCCGTCGTATTGATGGTGCTTTCATTTTTTGTGTCTGTATTTCATGCGTAAACTAGTCCAGTAGATTTGCAATGACATCGGGAGTGGATTTGCAACTTTTACTACGAGCAACATTGGCGCGTGGTTTTTTTTAACCTTTTTACTTTCGCTCACTTGTGCACTCGTTTTGTGTTTTCACTGCACCCGTTGCCTCTCAATCTACGACTTGTGCGTAAAAAAGTGCATGTTCACGTTGAGCCTTATGTAGTGGTAACCTAGACGCACTAAAAACAAATTTTCCATAGCGTGTGGAGCAAACGCGGCAGTGCGCCTGCCGGCTTAGGTAGGACATGCCATGGAAAACTAGTCGGGTAAGGCCGCCTGAACATACACCTGAGCAGTTGACGTTTCTACCCTGTGGTAAAATGATGGCGTGAATCACCCCTGATATCCATGAAAATATACAACGATATCCCATAAAAAGAACAAGAACGAAAATAAACACTGAACACTGGAGGGGTAAAATATCAGTCGTGCATAATCAACATACTATTACGTGTTAAACGTTGCATTCTTTCACGAGTGTCCTTTGGCTGCGAATCAATACATGGCTCTCACTCGACTTAAGCGAAGGAAGTTACAAATATAATTATTGGCATCTGAACTGCGCGGAAGTGGTAATGAACAGCTGACACTTATTTAAAACAAAATTTTCGATAGGGAGAACGCCATTAATCAAAGGCGTTTAAAAAAAATTGGAAGCAACCCTGATCCTGTCTTTAGGTGCCTCGTAGTAGCTCTCGCACCTCAGAGTTTGTGTACCCTGGTGTACTCCTTGGGTTAAATGTGTTTCATCGCACTGCCGAAGCAGATCCCAGAGGCCACGTAGAAAGAAGCAGGTGGTTGAGAGCTTCTCCGCCAGGGGCCGCAACGACACCAGCTGCTCCCAAGCAGACCGTGTACACTTTCAATGATTTCGTTCAATTAAATTTCTAGAATTATCCTGACAAATAATTAGTCTTTATTTTAGGTAAATTTATGTTCCGCACTTTTATACATCCAATATAACGATTAACGTAAACCGGAACAAGCAATTTCGTACGAGATGTATATATAGAAAACCTTTCTGAATATTCGGAAACTAGAAATGCTCGACTGGAATTTCCTAGAAGAGAAACAAGGCTTTCACTCGCTGCTCATGCCGCTTAAAAGTCCACCAATACATATTTCACACACTCTCATGCCTCGCTGGATTTGCGATTTCACCAGACTTTGTTGAAGTTGAAGCAAAGTGCCACTCTACCACTCCGTCGTTCCATTCGCAGCAAATGCTCCCTTTCGACTTTGCGTTCACTCGGCGAATCCATCTTGGAAACGGCGTGGTGACGCATTCTTAGCAATGCCGTCGGGAGCAATGCCACTTTTTTAAATGCGAAGCATTTCTTAGCGAACTTCTGCGACTTTGACCGTATCTATCTATCTATCTATCTATCTATCTATCTATCTATCTATCTATCTATCTATCTATCTATCTATCTATCTATCTATCTATCTATCTATCTATCTATCTATCTATCTAGCCGCCTACGACTTTGTGCTCTCCTGGTCGCTTGGTTAATCGAATGTGCACCAAAATTGGTATGGCGTAACATGACTGTATGGCGAACATAAATGACAAGTCATAACATGAAAATCATGACACGAATGTCATGTACAGCATGATTTACATGCTACGCTCATGGTGTGCTGGCGGCCGTTTCGCTAGCTTGATATACACCAAAATTGGTATCTTGTGACGTGACTGTGTGACGAACATAAATAACACGAGTTAACATGAAAATCATGACACGCATGTCATGTGCAGCATAACTTACGTGCCACGCTCATGGTGCGCTGGCGGCCGTTTCGCTAGCTTTATATACACCAAAATTGGTATCTTGCGACGTGACCGTGTGAAGAAACATAAATAACACGAGTTATCATGAAAATCATGACACGCATGTCATGCACAGCATTACTTACGTGCCACGCTCATGGGGCGCTGGCGGCCGTTTCGCTAGATTGATACACACCAAAATTGGTATCTTGTGACGTGACCGTGTGACGAACATAAATAACACGAGTTATCATGAAAATCATGACACGCATATCATGTACAGCATGACTTACGTGCCACGCTCACGGGGCGCTGGCGGCCGTTTCGCTAGCTTGATATACACCAATATTGGTCTCTTACGACGTGACCGTGTGATGAACATAAATAACACGAGTTATCATGAAAATCATGACACGCATGTCATGTACAGCATGACTTACGTGCCACGCTCATGGGGCGCTGGCGGCCGTTTCGCTAGATTGATATACACCAAAATTGGTATCTTGCGACGTGACCGTGTGACGAACATAAATAACACGAGTTATCATGAAAATCATGACACGCATGTCATGTACAGCATGACTTACGTGCCACGCTCATGGCGCGCTGGTGGCTGTTTCGCTAGCTTGATCTACCCCGGAATTGGTCTTGCGCGATGTGACTGTGTGACGAACATAAATGATAGGAGTTAACATGAAAACCATGACACGCATTTTCCTCAATGACATACAAGACGATGTATGCAGCTCTTTGCTGGCTGCTTCGCATTACATCGATTCCCACAATGCGTGGGATCTGCCGGCTTTTTTTTTTTGTTCGTCGACATAGGCGCAGTTTATATATGAGCCGGTCGTTTGCGGCGACTCTGGCGAGCGAGTTCTCTGCTCAGGCGTTGTCGAGATTTACGCGGACGCGTCGTTCTCGCTCGCCTGTTCGAGTCGTTCTGCTTCCCGCGACCGCGTCGCTTCTACGCTGCGGTCGCGACCCCGGCACAATGCGGGCGCCGGCAGAAGAGTTAGTCGAGGCAGATGCGCCGCCGCTTACATATGCGGGCATGGAAGCCGGTCGGGCTCTCTTTGTGTGCGCCTGGAATGCTACGCGTGCTGCATCTGCTGTTGTGTCTTTCTTCGTGGTGAATTGTTAAGCCTTGCGCTATCTCGGTGCGTCGATGACGCCGCCGCAGGTGCGTCTAATGTGCCGTCCCCTCTATGCGGGCATTCTTCCTCCCAGCGTGACGTCATTGTTGTTTGTCGGAGTGGCCCTATAGCCCCGGCCGCATCGCATCACATATCTCAGCGCCCCCCCCCCCCCCTTACCCCTTTCTACCTTCTTGTGTTTGCTGAGTTTTCTGCATACTCGTTGACCCTTGGGAATATACTGCCGCAGTGCTGGTTAACAAAAGAAGAGGCAAAACCCTAGCTTCGACGTTGTTTCTAAGGTATGTACCTTTCATTTCGGTAGCATTTTTTCCAACTGACAGACCCAGTTTTTGTTTAGCTGAGGTAAATAATTCCGCTCAGTAGCGTACAGTTACGTAGCAACTTTATGCGGCTTAATTGATCGTCACGGTTTAAATATATTTTGGACCTGAAATTTGTTCAATTATTAGGCGAAATAACAGCATAATTATAATTTGGCAAATAATATAGCGAGTTTTCTGGAATATCGATTCTAGTGTTGTTAATAATCAGGGAACAATATCTGAATTGCTGCGCTTGCGCCTAAAAGACGCTGCTGTAATAGCTGCACTTTCAATACTGCTTAACTGTATACAGCTGACAACAGTATGCCCCACAGTGCAACTAAACTGTATAAATTGTATACAGGCTTATTTTGAGCTTGAACAAAAGCCTGACTTACGGGTGTCCTCGACCGCAGTTTTTGACGGTTGTGATTGGCTAATGGCTGGCATGTGAGTTCTCGATTCCGCAAGGATACGTTTTAATGTGAACATCTACAGATACGGGGGTACATACAGTGCTGTTGATCCCTTCGGCTAGGCTCTCTGAAATATAGCGGTGTGTGTGTTGGGCCGGGAGGGGGGGGGGGGGTGGAGTCTGGGCGGCACATGTGTGGTTCATGTATGTATACCGTGAAACGGGTTCTTACTATGCTAGATGATTGACGCGGTAAGTGTCGAGAGTTCATTGTAGCACCATCATGAACATGTGTAGAACCCAAGCTACGCACGTTTGAGAAGCATTTTTCTTATTGCCATAATGGGTGTGCATAATGAGAAATCTCACCGCAGAAAATTTGTCTCTCGCAAATGAATACCTACGAAACACAAAGTAACTATGATGAAGCTATTGCTGTCCCTAGCAAATTGGTTCAAAGATAATAAAATGACCACAAAAACGCCGATCGGTCAAATAAACACATTGGAAAATCAACTCCGCAACAAAATCCTGTATAACTTCGAGAAGCAATTACATTAGGGGGAACGCAAAGCTCCATTAATCCTTTCCTTTTTTTGTTTTCACTAAAAAAGCAAGTGACGCCTCGTCAAATAGATTAGACGCACATTTTTTGTTGAACGCAGAGGCCTATTTTAATGCGGTGTACCTTTTTCGAGCAATTTGTAGCTTTCACAATCCAGTCTTATATAACGACTAGATATTGTTTGTTTATGTATTCTTTCCTTTTGGCTGCAATGGCCCTCACGTTGGTTCTTGCAATGTTTTTTTTTTTTGTATTTCCAAAAATGATTAAGGGAGTGCGCGGGGAATCATGATTCACGATTCGGAAAACTCTCCAAGACAGATTTCCTGCAGTTGGTTGAATAATTGAAAAAGCTTTAATGTGGTTGATTGAAATAACTTCAATAAATACAATAGAGCCCTCGTGCAAGTTTTTTTTTCTTTTTGACCAGGCACTCTCGTTCACAGAGCGCATTTGTTCCTCGTCCTTCTTTTGACGCCCTAAATTGCAGAAAAATTGTGTCACCCGAACGAGAGCTCCCTCGTTCAGCATGCGTAGGCTGAGATGGAATACGAAGGCGTGACCATACCGTGGTAACTTTTGAAAAGCAATTGTGATGTTTCCTTACCTTCAATGGAATTAGAAGCGGCGAAGGACGACGAGGAAGAAAAGCTTTTTGCGGAGAAGAGCGGTCGGTTTAAAACAAAACTGTGCAGGAAAGCCTTCTTAGAAATTCTTGCAAATCGTGAATTCCCAGGTAGCTTAATTTTCAGAACAAGAAGCGATATTTAGCGCAAAGTGACACGACTACGAAAAGGGAGGAAACACCACGTGCGCTCCCTTCTCACGTGCGTTGTGTTCGGGCTTCTCGTTCGCGGGTTACTTTGCGCTAAATATCGCTTCATGTCTTACCAACAAAGCCGAATTTCTTCCCTTATAAGAACAAGTTGAAACCACTGAAAAAAAAAAATGTTTGCGTTGATTTGCATGCACGCGCACCGAACGTTGTGTGCACACATTTTGCCGTTTTCGTCGCGTTATTTGTCACAATTGTTTGCCTGTGGCTAATAACGAGCGTGTACCCAGTTAGGCCTCAAGTGTTATTCCCCATGCATGGTACTGCACGGGGTTGGCTCATCCGAGCCCATTTCGTGATCCTCAGTAAATTGGTGTTGGTTTGCTCAAGATTTACCTGTGCGATCCCCGAAACATATCTTCCAGAGCTTCCCGGTGTAGCCGGTCGTAACATTGGCATCAACCCATAATGATTCTTCGAAGTGTTGCTAAATATCCGCTTTATCATCTCAGCAAGGACCAGGGCAGATCAATATTGCTTCCGTCATCGTTCATTTGAAGGAAGGCCTCGGGTTATATTTGTTTCTTATAAATTTTTTACTGTGACACTTCAGTATGCTTTGAAGCGTACTTGCGTGTATCACAGCACCGTGTGGTTGCGCGGGTGTTCAACTTTTATTGCGATATCAAGTATTTGGACATCTAGACGTATTTTTCCCGTCGCCGTCATGTTCCCTATACAGCCCAAATCAATAACACCCCCCCCCCCCCCGCATTGTGTGTCCTACCCGCTGGTTAAAACATGCGAGCGAGGGGGGGGGGGTGGCGAACGCGGCTGAAGCAGAAATGAAATGAGCCGGCCCATCTCCATCGCACAGAGGGTGCGTGCGATAACACGAGCCCGCGTGCGAGGCCTGCCGTCCATTGCTTCTCAAACACAGAGGAAACGCATCGCCCGTTTTTAAGTAGCATGAAGGGACGCCGGGTTAGGGGGAGGGGCTGTGTCGCTCAAACAGCGACTATAAATTTTGATTATAAGGGCGCGGTCTTAATCGCTGGCGCCCGCGCTATCTCGGCAGGCATCGGCAAACGGTTCTTATAGCCTTCTACGCGCTGTTCTCTCAACGTGAAGAGACTACACGAAAACCGCTACTCTCCTTACACCAGCGTATTCGTACACCAGCGTATTGTAGAGTGTAGCGAGGTCGGACCCAAAAGACATAGCTGATAGCCTTACTTCGTGTAACATTACAAATTACAAATTAGTTCTGTGGAATGCCGCAAGGTGGCAGAAGGGTTAAGAAAGGGAAATCGACAGCCACCCGTTTGCATTACGAAGCCACAAGAAATTTAATACGGATTTCTGGGAAATCCGTATGAAATCTCTATGAATTTAATTGTGGATTCGTGCTACAAAGGAGTGGCTGTCGATTTCCCTTTCATTCTTTCGCCCTTGCGGTGAAACAAAGATTTTTTTTTGTAAGCTGCTCCTTTGTAGCATTTGCGCATGTTTTTTTTTTTTTTTCATCCCCACGGAATGAATCACAATACAACATAACTGGTATTCTGTAGTCGCTCACCTGCATATTTTTGTCAGCGCCGTTGTGCGATTCCGTCCCACACAATGAGTCACTTCGCAGTAGATCGGCTCTCGGTACATCCTTGTTTAAGATCAGAGATAAAAATAAACGATCATGCATGGTGGACTGTGCTCTTAGTGACGTGCAGAATGCAAAATCAGTCCTGGCCTACGCGCAAACGCACGGCTGACGTTTCTTTGTCTTGCGCTAGTATAAGCAGCTGTCTTAGTTATACACGGCTCATACACATTGTTTTGAATGCGGATCAGATACAACGGGGAACAAATAGAACACGTGTCGTGTTTTTTTTCTTACTTTTTTTAACGTTTCTAAATAAGTTCCACTTTGCTGTAAAAGCTAAATGTAGAAGTAGGTGGCTGGCGTTAAGGCCGGAATGCATCTAAAACTCTGCAAATAGGCCTGTACGAAGGAGCTCTAGAAATTCGCCGGCATATTCACTCGACACAAACAGTTTACGTAAGTGTTTCTTATGCCTTCTCGGTCCCTGCGGTTATTGGAAGAAGAGATGAATGCGAAAGAAGTAAATCTTATTTTTGTATTGAAATATCCAGGTTCATCTTCACGGAGCATAAACATCATTGTATACAAGCTAAAGTAAATAACGTGGCATTGGCTCTGAAGAGCTTCGATGCCAAGCCGAGTGAAAACATGTGCCGAAGCAAATAGCAAATTCATACTAACGGTCTTGTCGCCGCAAAACACGGCGGAAACGAAGTGATCGGCTTTCTACCACATCATTATAGTTCTGATGTAGCAGGTGTTAGAGCTCAATGTTCTTAGTTATGTGCAGTACGCGATTCCTTCTATTCTTCCTCCAAAGAAAACGACTTCACTTAATATAGAGCTGTCTTGGTATAGGTATTCATTTCTTTGCGCTGCAGTGGTACATTGCCTATTTTCTTCAGCTACTAAGCAATTTCGTAGGAGGTACACTTCTGCGATTGTCACGTGGTTTAAACAGCTTATCCGCATCGAATTTTTAAAGGTCGGCAGCGGCTTCAGAACCACGCTTTACTCTGGGAGCACTCTAATTTTTTTTATTGTAGTGTGGGTATTCAACCTATCCGCAAGGAGTAGTCGATGCATCAAATATGACCCGTCAAATCTAGGCGGTCCTTGTTATTTATTTTTCCCCCCAAGCACTCGAAATCACCTGTTAAAAATCACGTGCACGGCTGGCGATTACAGCAAAAGAATAAAGACATCATCGATCATATTCCTGAGGCGAAAATTAATAGTATGATCGGTTCGTTTCATAACCGTGCTTACACTGACGCAGTCAGTATATTTCCAAATAGCGAAATGGGGGGCTTGCGCAGGTCATGGACACTTACCATCGCTCTTTGCTGTGCTGAATTTAAAATGTATTTCAGATGCGAAATCTCATAGCGCGTCCTCACCTAAATTTTATTTTCGTATTTTACGGCACAAAGCTTGCACTTATAGCTATTCTTCTGCAGCACCGATGTCAACAATATCGCGCTCGAAGGCCACACTGTCTTTGCGTTTGCATGAGTTTGAGTGCCTTATTAGTTTGAGTACCCTAATAGAATAATATCCTTTAAAGCTTACCATATCTCTGGCAAAAGGGGGCAGCGCAAAATTATTGCATTTCGTTATGTGTAGTATATTTAAGCGATTGTTTATTTTTATAATATGACGTCCTATACTTAACAAGCGGGAAATTTGGCCTTGTTGGTTAAACATGAAGCGATATTTAGCGCAAAGTAAAACAAGGACATAAAGGACAAATCCTTGAAACAAGAACACGTGTTGTGTCCTCCCTTCAAGTCCTTGTTTTACTTAGCGCTAAATATCGCTTCATGTCATATACTTGATATTGTAAGTTACAGACGTCTTCGCAGCTTCACTTGCTCGGCAGTGCGAGCCCTATCGCCTGTTAGCAAGTTATCGAAAAATCCTTTGATGGGTGCGCTGTCTTGGGATAAGGGAAACAATCATTCGTTGATTCCGTGAATGACAACACGGTAAATTATTGCTTCGAGATAGCTTGGTTGTGATAGAACGTTTACCTAGGTATTTAGGTAATATAGCTAATATTTGCTGGTTATGTCAGGCGACCGTTTCGGGGTTTTCGTTTCTGACTGCCCTGCTTTGGTACAATGTTGAAAGAGCAAGTTATTTTGGTGCCGTTTGGCGTGGAACATAGCATCGCTTGTTGTTTTTGCTAACATTACGCCAGAAAAGCGCCCCGCTTTTCGGTAACGCGGGGCTAGACTGGCAGTTCCGAAGCAGCGATAGGTTACTCATTTTGATAACGGTTGGCATGACGCTATCGATAACCAACTGCAATCACGGATAACTATCGAATACAACGTTAAGCAAATACAGTGCTGTTTTGCGTCATTACATATTCAGGAAGACATTGGCAAGACGCCGTTGGCTCGTTTCGTGGGTGTGTGTGTGTGTGTGCATATATATATATATATATATATATATATATATATATATATATATATGTATAAATATGTTGTCCCACATAATTTGAGCCAAGACTTTGAAAATGAAAGCACTTCAGAGGCAGATTGAACCAACCTATACTACTCGCACTAGCCTAAAGATACTCCGGCTATTTTTTTATTTTCCCCTAAACTAATTAGTGAATTAATTTTAATTACTTAATTTTTTAATAATTGGCTGAAAACCCAAAATATGAACACTGAGCTGCAGAGCACGTTTAGAAACCGCGGACTGAATTGTTTCCTGTACGATACGACTCGCGGTGTTATTTTTTTCCGCGTTGTAAAGAAAGCCCGCGAAATTTGAAAAGATGCCACGTGACGGACCGCGAGCGCACTGCTATAGTGCTGCTCTCAAACGTGCAACCGGTGAACGAGGTCGCCCGCGGCTGCCACGGGGAAGCGACGGGGTGCTTTGAAGGTGGCCGTTGTTTGGGCGCCCGTCTTTCGTTCAATGACGGTGCAAATGCACGCTGCTGGCCAAGCGCTGCCTAGATAGGCGTCCAAGACGGATAAAGAAAACAAGAAAATAGCTTTATTGTATCTTTTGAACTTGAGATGCGTAAAAGGAGGCGACGACGTGAAGCTAGTCACGGGTGGCGGTGTGTAGGCGAACGGCATGAGGAGACTTTTTTTTTTAACACGAAAGTGTTTTATGCCGGGGTCCACCAAGATTTCAGTGACGTATTTCCGTCGCGGAAATGACGTTGAAAAAATATACACGATCAGATGGCAAAGGAAAAAATGTTCCGTCAACGGGCATCGAACCCACGACCACTCGGTCCGCAACAACAGATGCCGGGCACGCTATCCACTGCGCCACAGTCTTTTTTTTTTGCTTTATTGCCTGTTATTACACATGTACATCAAACAATAAGGACATGAAAGAAAGACAAAAGTTGTGTCAGTCCTACTGGACAGACACAAGTTTAAAATTCCTTGAGCGCTGTCAAGGGTTCTACCCTCGACAACCACTCAGGTACAAACTCCTGAGCTTTCTGGAGTTCCACAAACTTGGTCATGCACTCACGAAAATACATCCGTGCGGGCCGTGCATCTGGATCGCAATAAAGCCTCTAGAGTCTGTGACTGTGGCGCAGTGCACACAGGCACACTGCGCCACAGTCACAGACTCTAGAGGCTTTACAAACGCGCCTTTTATATCTACCACTCTCCCGGTCGGCGGGGTGGTGTCGCCCTCTGGGAGCTGTAAAGTAAAGTAATTCGTTATTACTGTGACCTCCGCGATTAGCACCTGCAACGCGTTACGCGTCCCTCCCATTCGGCGCGTTTCGAATAGAAGTTCAATTTTGTCAATGTCTTAACACACCGCGAGGTGGCGACCTTAGCCAAGCGTCGTAATAGCGTCGGCCTCGCTCATAGCTCTGCGACGCGCGCCTGCCTCACGTGGCTATAACACCGCGTTCCCCGCTCACGCGCTTGACCCTAGAAAAATCGCTGCCCTGCTACCGGGGCGGCACGACGCGCTTTGCGTTTCCCTCTAGTCCGGCCGTGATGTTCAATCACATTTTAACATGCCGCGGGATGCCGACCAAGTTCTGCGCCCAATATGCGACGCTCTTCTGGCTGTCACACTAAAGTCCCTGAAAAATAACTAAATTAGCGCCAACTGCGTCCCTTCGCCTCTGCCTCCTCTCCTAGCAGCTGCATCAGCGCCTCTAGGGTGTCCTCTGGGAAACTAAGAATTTTACCTGCTGTAGTGAAAACACCTTCTTTCTGCTGTTGTACCGGTGATTGCTGCCACTGGCACAACAGGTCGGCATCCCGAAGCATCCAGAACCACCGTACGAACTGACTCAAGCGCTGTCGACCGCGCACCGTGCACCGATCAAGTAAGCAACCGAGACGTGGACAAACAAGATGGCGTTCGTACGACCTTCTGAAAAACTAGTGCGCCACTCTTAAAAACTAGCCATTTCTTAGCGCCGCCGAGTTTTCAGTGGCGCTGCCATCAGGAGCGAGCACTTTTGCCTACTAAAACATTATGTACCGTAAAATTTTATACTGTCGGACACCATGAAAAGACGCCACTTGCTTCTGTACACATTACATTGCCGTATCTATCGCTATTAGGAGCTGGCTCGCCAGTTTGTTAAGCTGGAGCGAAGTCCCTCGCTGTAACCTGCACCATCCATTCAACGCGTCGTGGAACGCGAAGAGGAACGCTACGCGCGTCGTGTCTTCCCTCTAGTGTGGCCATTATTTCTCAGAGGGCGAGCGTGGAACGCGGTCGACAGCCAGGTGAGCGTCGGTCAGCTATATTTAGGGCCACCTTGTCGTGCGCGTCTCGAGCGCAGTTTTCAAATTGAAAGAACATTAGGAGCATTACGTCTAGAAGTGTCGACAATGGAGAATCAGGCGCTCTTAGATATTTCTTGTATATATACTTCATCAATGTGTATATATTTGTAAATTGGGTACATGGTTCATCAAAATTATAAACTAATAAAACGTGTATATATGTATGTATAACAACGTGTGTCACGTCTTCATAGGATGGTAGAGGACTTGTACGGAAGATTGACGGGTTTTCCTGATCTTCTCCGGGCCAGCTCGTCAAGCATAATTCACTTCGTGGAAATGGCGTGATTTTTTAATACTCCTTATTTCGCGAACTTTTCGCGCTGCGTCACTTAGAAACGCAGCGCCCTCGGGGGCGCTGGCGGAATAATTGCACTAGCCTCTCTTTCTGTCCAATAGCCATGCTCTGCGAGCGTCGCAGCTGAACTAACTTCATCTCCAATCTACAAAGCGCACGAGAGAGGAGGTGCCTGCACACTGACCCGAATGGCGCTACTTTAGTTATTTTTCAGGGACTTTATATCACACCTCCTTCTCTGATTACGCTTTCACCGTTAACTACTACAGCTACCACAAGGGTTAGTTTAATCATTAAGCAGGGACGTTAGTCGTCGAAATGGAGATGTACCACCAATCATCAAAGTGCGCACATCCACGTCAAACGGTGCTATAGCTGCCAGACATCAATATACATTATGCAAACTCTCCTATATCAATGTGCAGTAAACATTCAGTTACTTCTGTAAGGGCACGCTTTACTTTCGTGTTATTCCGATTCCTATGATGGAGAGATCAACCATATTTTTTCAGTGATCGGTGCTCGCAAAATTAAGCCGCGATTACAAAACATGTTCAAAGAGGTCGCCATCTGCTGCAATACAACTTTGGCATCTCTTTATCAGATTTTCCGTGACATTCTCGACCATGAATTCGGGAATGGAGATGCAAACTCGTATTTTTTTTAGATTACCTGATGTTGTGGTTGGTGCCTGGTATACCTGACTGTTGACGTACCCCCAAAGAAAAATAATCAAGGGGGTTTAAATCTGGAGACCGTGATGGCCGAGCAATCGGCCCGTGCCGCTCTATCCACTGCTGCGGGAAACCTTCATCCAGCCAATTGCATGCTTTGCTGCATCCGTGCGCAGGAGCTCCATGATGCTGATACCAGATATATTTAATCCTAGCCAGTGGAACTTCGCCAAGAAAATTTTGCAGTGGTTCATCCAAGATATCGTTGACATATCGTTGGCCTGTAAGTGTGCTGTCGAAGAAGACAGGTCCGATTATAGTACCACTGTAAATGCCACACCACACATTGAAAGACCACTGATACTGGTGACGCGCCTGCCAAACCCAGTGAGGGTTCTTGTCACTTTAATAGTGAGCGTTGTGGATGTTCACTTGAGCATTACGCGAGAAGTTAGCTTCGTCGGTCCAAAGTACCTTGTTAACGAAGCTTGGGTCTTCTTTTGTCTTGATTAGGATCCAGTTTGCAAATTCTGTGCGGTTCTGGAAGTCGCGAGGCTTTAATGCTTGGCGCAGCTGCACGTGGTAGGGATGAAGTTGTCTCTTCTGTAGTATTCTCCACACCGAAGGTTTCAAGACACCAGCTCCAGCACCCACACTACGGACACTTGCCTGGGGGTCTGCAGAAAACTTGGACAGGATATCCCTCCCCACATCCTCGCCCAAAACTGAAGATTTCTGCCGTTTCGTGGTAAATGTCCCATTCTCTTTCAGCGTTTCATATGTACGCACGATGGTCACTGAGCTTGGCCGCGTACCAGGATGATAGCCTTGAAACAGCTTAATTGCCTTCCTTCTGTGTCCGCGTGATGCACCTAGGGCCAGAACCATATCCGCTCGTTGCTCATTCGAGTACGGCATGTCAGATGCTTACACAGATTGAAACAGTGTAACGTTGCTGTGCAGAACACGAAGGGTTACGGGTGTCTGAGGAGCACCTGAACAAAGACAACTCGTCAGGAATGGTTCGCACGACGCAGACGCTTCGTGGGGTCTCTTTTTGTTCAAACTGCGAAATTGCAGCAGCCGTCGAGGCCTCTATTCGTTCTTTCGCGTTTCGCCCTTTCTGCATGAATCAGAATCAAACTGCTGTTTTTTTTTCCTTGCAGTCGTGACCGCTTTATCACCGCGGCAGCGCTCGGCGATCAGCGTGCATTTGCACCGTCATTGAATGAAAGACGGGCACCCAAACATTGGCTACCTTCGAAGCACCCTGTCGCTTCCCCGTGGCAGCCGCGGGCGACATCGTTCACCGGTCGCACGCTTGAGAGCAGCACTATAGCAGTGCGCTCGTGGTCCATCACGTGGCCTCTTTTCAAATTTCGCGGGCTTTCTTTAAAACGCGGAAAAAATAACACCGCGAGACGTATCGTACAGGAAACAATTCAGTCCGTGGTTTCTAAACGTTCTCTACAGCTCAGTGTTCATATTTTGGATTTTCAGCCAATAATTATAAAGCTAAGTAACTAAAAATAATTAACTAATTAGTTTAGGGGAAAACAAAAAATAGCCTGGGTATCTATTGACTAGTGCGAGTAGTACACGTTTGGTTCAATTTGCCTCTGAAGTGCCTTTCATTTTGAAAGTCTTGGCTCAAGTTATGTGAAACAACCTAGATATAAATATCTGAACCAGTACTGAACCCGTATCTGAACCAGTACTGTTATTCCTGTCCTGCCTATAGATTCGGCAGGCCAGAGCATCTCCACTCATCCTTCGGAAAACGCGGGGGCGTGTACACTGAGATATGCACTGGCATATATACATAAAAAGAAATTTTAAGCCAGCTTGGCACCAGCGGTGCCAAGCCTGAAGGAAGTGTTGAGCTGGACGGCCTGCCTTCTTTCTCTTCATTTTCATCTGTCTTTCTTTCATCTCTTTTTCTCTCTCTCTCTCTCTTTTTTCTATCTGCTTTTTTTTACTCTGTTCATTTCTATTTGTGTCTCTCTTTCTCTATCAATTTATTTCTCTTTCTTCCCTTTCTTTCTCTCTCACTCTCTCTATTTCTCGCTTCTTCTTTTTTTCTATCTCTTTCTCTCTCTCTCTCTCTTTGATTCTTTCTTCCTCTTTCTTTGATTCCCTCACTTTCTTTGTCTCTAGGGCTTGCTCTCTCTCTTTTTTTTTCTGCCTTTTGTGCTGTGTCTGTTTCTATCTTTTTCTCTTTCTTTCGCTGTCTTTCTATCATCTCCTGTCTTCCCTCCCTTCCTTTCTCTGTATTTCTCTCTTACTCTTTCTTTCTCTCCGCGTACTCGCTCTCTCCCCCATCATCGTTATTGCATCCTACACCGGACAAATCGACGCACGTGTTCTGTGAGCGACGCAGTAGACGAAAGAAGAGGACAAAGTGAGAGCAGAGGACGAAAAGAGCACGTGCCGGTTCATGATGATGATAGTTTTCTGTTAGCTCTGTACGGACTAACGGTTGGCTTTAACAGCTCCACTGTTTAAAAAAAAATTGGGGGACGCTTAAGCTTAGACTTTAAGAGTTGAACGCGAAAGCGATATTCTGTTCCTAGTGCGCAGTTCCAACACTACGAGTGTTTAACAGAATGCGCGCACTGAGGTGTGTGCCTTATGTAATGGGTAGCATGCTTTAAACCAGGAGCTATTATGCGCGAGAAACTTTTTCGAAGTTGCGATGCACCCACTACGTGGTCTTAAGGGAATACGCGCAGTAATGTGTGTTCCTTTTGTAATGGGTGGCTCTCTTTAAAACACGAAGTCGTTATGATATTGATACGGGGTTGTTTTGGTATATATAATGTATATTTACAAAGAAGAATTGGTAGACGAGTCAAGCTGGCTGACCAGCACACTCGCGCGCCAGTCGGGCTGTCCAGCACTTCGTCTTCCTTCACTTCATGTCCGTAACAGGACCCCCCGGGCGTTGTAGCGCCGTCTCGACGCAAGTCCGGCGATGAAGTGCGAGAGAAGTAGGGCTTCATCCGCGAAACATGCACAATGTCAACAGGTGGCGGACTTGACGAATTGAAGTGCAACGGCGCAAGCTCGTAATTCAGGTCGCTAACTTGACGCAGAACTTGGTAAGGTCCTGAGTAGCGGGACAGGAGTTTCTCGGAGAGCCCTACACGGCGACATGGTGACCAAAGGAGCACCCAATCACCTTGGACAAACTTCATATGACGATGACGTTGGTCATAGCGGGCTTTTTGAATATCCTGCGACGTGGTGAGACGAGATCGGGCGACTTGACGAGCCATGTGAGCCCGGTCAATGGCCTCGTGAGCGTACATTGTAGTACATGGGGCGGAAGGCAAGACGGTGTCAAACGGCAATACGGGGTGGCGACCATACAAAAGATAAAAAGGGGAAAATCCCGTGGTGTCATGTCGAGAGGAATTATACGCAAAAGTCACATAGGCCAACGTGGCGTCCCAGTCGCGATGATCTTGAGAGACGTACATCGAAAGCATCTCCGTGAGTGTGCGGTTAAGACGTTCAGTAAGACCATTAGTTTGCGGGTGGTAGGCAGTAGACAGCTTGTGCTCTGTGGCGCAAGATCGAAGGAGGTCGTCGACAACTCTGGACAAGAAAGAGCGGCCGCGGTCCGTCAGGAGCTGGCGGGGTGCACCATGGAGGAGGATGACGTCGTGAAGAAGAAAATCCGCGACGTCAGTGGCGCAACTAGTCGGCATGGCCTTCGTGATGGCGTAACGTGTCGCATAATCTGTAGCGGCGGCGATCCACTTATTTCCCAGAGTCGTCGTCGGAAAAGGGCCAAGCAGGTCAAGGCCGACGCGATAGAATGGTTCAGAGGGAGCTTCAATTGGTTGGAGAAATCCAGCAGGCGGCAGAGGAGGCCTTTTCCGGCGTTGGCATAGGTCGCAAGTAGCAACATAACGACGCACAGAGCGGTATAGTCCAGGCCAGAAGAACCGACGTCGCACGCGGTCGTATGTGCGCGTAACTCCGAGATGTCCCGCCGTCGGTGCGTCGTGAAGTTGTTCAAGGATGACAGGCCGTAGATGGCGAGGAACGACAAGCAGGAGCTCAGGGCCTTCAATGCTGACGTTGCGGCGGTAGAGGATGCCGTCATACAGCACGAACATACGGAATGTGGCGTTGGTGCTGCCAGACTGGACGGCGTCGATGATAGCGCGCAATGACTCATCCCGACGTTGTTCGGTGCGCATATCGCTCACGTCAGTAAAAGCCATTACGCAGCTGTCCGGATCATGTGCAGCGGGGTCAGGAGGATCCACCGGATGACGTGAAAGACAGTCTGCATCCTTGTGCAAACGTCCAGACTTGTACGTGACTGTAAACGAAAATTCCTGGAGCCGCAAAGCCCAGCGACCAAGACGTCCGGTCGGGTCCTTCAGAGAAGTGAGCCAGCAGAGAGCGTGGTGGTCCGTAACGACGGTAAACATGCGGCCGAATAAGTATGGGCGGAACTTGGCGACAGCCCAGGCTAAAGCCAAGCACTCTCTTTCGGTGATGGAATAATTTCTCTCGGGAGCAGAGAGCAGGCGACTGGCGTACGCTATCACGCACTGTCTACCGTGCTGCCGTTGAGCGAGAACTGCGCCGATACCCTGCCCGCTTGCGTCGGTCCGGACTTCTGTTGGAGCAGATGGATCAAAGTGGGCAAGTATGGGAGGAGTAGTCAAGAAGCCGATGAGAGCGGTGAACGCTTGAGCCTGCTCAGGGCCCCATGAGAATGTGGTATCCTTCTTCAGCAGATCTGTTAGTGGCCTAGCAACATCGGCGAAGTTGTTCACGAAACGGCGAAAGTAAGAGCAGAGGCCGATGAAGCTCCGCACGTCAGAAGTAGAGCGAGGCACAGGAAAGCTGCGAACGGCGCGAATCTTTTCAGGATCTTGTTGCACGCCGTCAGCGTTCACAAGATGGCCTAGTACGGTAATCTGACGGCGGCCAAACTGGCATTTCTTGGAATTCAGTTGAAGCCCGGCCGTTCTGAAGACTGCGAGAATTGCGGCGAGACGCGTGAGGTGGCTGTCGAAGGTGGAAGAAAAGACAATCACATCGTCAAGGTAACAAAGACAAGTAGACCACTTGTAACCGCGCAGTAGAGAGTCCATCATCCGTTCGAATGTCGCAGGGGCATTGCATAGGCCGAAGGGCATGACCTTAAACTGGTATAGGCCATCAGGTGTTATGAAGGCAGTCTTCTCGCGGTCCATTGCATCGACAGAAATCTGCCAGTAGCCGGACCGAAGATCAATAGACGAGAAGTATGTAGCTCCGTGCAGACAGTCCAACGCGTCATCGATGCGTGGTAGCGGGTATACGTCTTTTCGTGTGACCTTGTTCAAGTGGCGATAGTCAACGCAGAAGCGCCAGCTACCATCTTTTTTCTTTACAAGGACGACAGGGGAGGCCCAAGGACTGTCGGAAGGTTCGATGACACCTTTGCTGAGCATTTTGTCGACTTCCGTTTGGATCACTCTGCGCTCAGTGTGGGAGACACGATAGGGGCGCCGACGAATAGGACTCGCATCACCGGTGTTTATACGGTGCTGAACGACGGACGTTTGGCCTAGAGGTCTGTCGTCAAGATCAAAAATGTCACTGTACGACGCGAGAAGGCGACGGATGTCATTGGCCTGTGCAGGGTTGAGGTCTGGTGCAATCATCTTCGAGAAATCATCCGGGAAGGAAGATGAGCTGTTAGTCGCAGTAGGCGTAAGTAAATCAGTCTCGGTGCTGAGAGTTGCAATTTCAAATTCGTCAGCATCAGAAATGTTGGCCAAGAACATGCCAAGGGGAAGTACTTGGGAAGTCATCTGCAGTTCGCCACTCAGCCGGGTTGCGAGAACGTGCAGAGAATCGTCGGTTTGAGAAGGACATAGCAGAAGGGCGTTCGCTGACTCTGGGCGTGGCAACAGAACACACGGAATGCACTCCGATATTTTCCAGCTCCTGACGAACGATGGCTTGAACGAGAGGAACGGTAACAGGGGCATCGGTGCTGCGTGAATAGAATGCGGAGGGCGCCATCGCTTCCAGTTCACGACGAACAATTCGTGTAAGGTCTTCCGGCGGCGAAGAATGTTGCGGTGTCGACTGGTCTTCACACGTCGACGTGGCAGCGGTGTTTGGAAGTCTGGCGAACGGTTGGAGAATGCGGCGGCTTTTTGCTTGTTCGAACTGACGACACTCCTTGATGATCGAATCCACGGTAGAGCAGCCCTTGCACATCAGGAGGTTGAATGCGTCGTCGGCGATCCCCTTCAGCACATGCCCGACCTTCTCACCTTCCGTCATGTCATTGTCGGCCTTTCGGCAGAGAGCCAGCACGTCCTGAATATAGGAGAGGTATGATTCCGTGGAAGATTGGGCACGGCAGGCCAATTCCTTTTTGGCGGCGATCTTACGGCCGGCGGGTTTACCAAAGACCTCTCGCAACTTTTCTTTGCATCGGTCCCAGCTAGTAAGTTCTTCTTCGTTGTTTTCGAACCACACCTTTGTGGTGCCCCTCAAGTAAAACAACACATTGGCCAGCTGAAGTGTGGGGTCCCATCTGTTCGGTACACTCACGCGTTCAAACATGGCCAACCAGTCTTCAACGTCGACGCCATCGGTCCCACAGAACGTACCGGGATCCTTAGGTGGTACGAAAACAAGTGGTGGGCACGGCGACGTTGATGGAGACAGCGACGTTGATGCGGAAGCCTCAGCGTTAGCCATGGTTGGGAGGGCGATGCGACGTCCACTGCGGAGCTCCGTTGCCTGCTGCAGTACCCCGCACCTCCACCAATATGATACGGGGTTGTTTTGGTATATACAATGTATATTTACAAAGAAGAATTGGTAGACGAGTCAAGCTGGCTGACCAGCACACTCGCGCGCCAGTCGGGCTGTCCAGCACTTCGTCTTCCTTCACTTCATCTCCGTAACAATATTGACATGGTGTGACGCCCGATGGCAATGTACGCTTGTACCACGCAATATTACTGCGATATTACATCTCGTACTGTGACACCTGTATACCGGACGCGTATTTTTGGGAAGCGCGAAAGTTACTTTCAGTGCAGCTCCAAGCAGAGGCGTGGCTGTGTGGTAGAACACCTGCTTGCCACGCAGACGGCCTGGGTTCGATTCTCACTCGGACCCAACGTTTTTTTATTATTTGCAGCTTTTTCGATTTTTCGGTCATGGACAAGATGATGATTTTTCGCTCACAACCAACGGCCCCGACGCCGACGGCGGAATTTCTGCGATACGAGCTCTTTAACGCTATCGCGTTAATACATGTCCACTGCATCATGCAGTCACCATATAGCCGCAATGTCCGCTTGATGCGTCGAGAAAGCGTTTTCCATGAGCCACGCGCTGCGTTTCGTGTCACGCCAGCAGCCGGTCACTTCAAAAGGTTTTCCCGAAATAGAAGTCTGCGTGCCGCTCTGGACGCAGCGTCGGTAATGAAGTCTTTCTAAATGCATCAGAAAAAGGGGTACATGTGTAAAAATCAATAAAAAGGTTTATGGGAGCAAAACGAACACTGTGATTTCAGCAGCCCCACAAGAACCGTTCGCTACATCAGATAAAATAAATAAGTAAATCGAAACGGTACCAAGGAAACAGAAGCCGCTTTCTCAATTCTAACTGCGGCAGTCGTTTTTGGTGTTGTATCTTGTTTTCTTTTTCACTCTATGGACGTCAAGCAATTTGATCAGCTGGCGGGTTGCCGTCATACGGACGAGGACAAAAACGTTTCCACATACGCGCGAAGCGAGAGCCGCCGTGCCTTTTGACGCACGCCATCTGCTGCCTATTCCAGCCACATCGGTTTTTACTTGTGACTGCGGACTTGCCGTGCCGCCTGGGGTTTGTTGACTGGCTTCGCGGCGCTCCTACTGTATAGTTAGCAGACAATAGACACACTGGTTTGCACTAAGCATGCAAAGGTCGTGAGCAGTACATGGGCACGCTGTGTGCGTCACAAGCAAAGCGCCTGCATCTGAACCTACGTATATAAGTCTTCGAGCAAAGGTATCATGGATACGAAGAACGTGTTGCTCTAATCGTAAAACGTACATTCAACCTGGCACGGACCTTCAGGTGTGGGATTTCTACCGAGAACTGCGGTTTATTTTTATTACACACCTCGCCCTTTCTCGGTATAAGCCCTCATAACTTCTTTAACGTTCTCAGTATGATTTCACGGTAGCGATACTCTAGGTTTCATACGGTGAAATCCGGTTTTCATGTGCCTAATGACGCTAGCGTGTCGGGATGAACGAGCCTGACATTTTAGACCCAAGATTTTACACGCTAGTTTCCACGAGATCTTTCCGTGCGTATAGACCACAAACTCCTAGCCCCGCCTTGAAAGCAGTCGTGTATTTTGAAGCGTTGAAGTGGAACCTCTTGCGCCCTCTATTGAGTGGCGCAAGAGAATAACGCCTTAGAAAAAAATTCCTGCGGAATACAGAAATAAATCAATAAAATAATAGAAACTTTCTTCGCAGGGCTGCATTGCAACCTGGACCCACACGCTGCGAAAGCGAACATCTTAATAACTGGGCAACTCAGCCATACTGGCGTATAGTAAATATATTTGAACGATAAGAGTACGTTGTGCTTGTGGTGCAAAATAGCTGTAAAAAGAGGACACTTTCTATGGTGTCGTCACTTTCGTGGTGGTAGAATAAAAATCCTCTGCAGGACAACGTGCAAGGACGACATGCATAATCTCACACCACAAAAATTGCTTCTTCTCAAATTTCATGCGAGATATGTTTTTCCCTGTTCGCCTTTTAGTGCGATTCTCAAAATCCTCATGCACTTTAAACAAAAGCGCCGGTGCCGCTCGAAAACAACGTACTTTGGAACGTCGCGACGTAAAATAAATCCCTACGCTTGCGAATTCCTTAGGCAACTCCCAAATAAGAGAAATGTGAGAGGGTAAAGGCCCAGCCAAGCCAGAGGCGGCTAGCTGACCACAAGCTCTGCTACGACCCAGCCTTGCGTGACTTAGTGCAAGTTGCGCAAATTTTTTTATCCATCGACATGTACTGCATATGCTACCTGAATACAGTAACTATAGATACATGAACCCATAAGCACGGCCCCTCGGCGTCTGTGCGCACTAGACATTCGCTCAGAGGCAAAGGGGAGCAGAAAAATAAATGAAAGTCATGGAGGTTAAGCAGGGCGAAGCTCGGTTGGCTACCCTACGTAAGGGATGGGAATGCAATGGCCACTGTCACTGGCGCTGATGTTGTAACGTTTCCGCGCTTGACATCACAGAAGGCCAAAGAGTCCTGTGATCACAAGAAATAGCAGCCAAGCTTCAAAAATTACGAATTGACTGTAAGCTGTGTCGTTCTGCACATATAAATAGGCTCAGGGAATGCGCTGATCCAGAGGGGAAGTTTTCTAAGAAGCCTTGAACTTTAGATGTAGAGGTGACGATCAGTGAGAAACTATACTCAGTGCTGGTTGTGCCGATATGGTTGCTTTTTGCGTAAACCTAATGACCAGTTACGTAGCTCATGATGTGAACTTACCTCCTTATGAGTTAGTTAGTTGCGCACGAGTATGCTGGCAAATACAGCCAATGCGTGAAGAATTTACAAAAACACCTATGCCAACGAACACAATAGAGACGTATCCACAACAGTGTTGAAACCTGCGTTCTTCAAGCAATGATTACTCGTTTTTAAAAGTGAGTGGCTGATGTGTGCAATACCGCACATCTTTGTTTTAACCCGGAAGAGATAATTGCTAGACGATGCTTTGACAATGACGCTGGCTTAGCTTGCCATATTGTACAGTCGTCGCTACAAGCTCTGTTGTGGACATTTGTTCGAAGCAAACTTGCTCATGCAATATATATATATATATATATATATATATATATATATATATATATATATATATATATATATATATATATAATTCAAGAGAAGTCAATTCGTGTGAGTCATTATTCGAAGCATTAGGCTGACATTGGTTGCCACTTGACAGGCACCTAGAATGACTTTGGGCGAGGATCAATGACTGCTGCCTCGTCCGAGGGACCCTTGTACTGTGGATTATATGCCACCGATAATTGAAGTGCACGCCACGAAGAACTGAGTAGTGGCAAATGGTAAAGCAGTATTCTTGTTGGCATTTGCAGCGAAGACTGTAATGTCATTGTTCCTAGTTGCTTATAATGATTCCTATCGCCTGAGCTCACTCGCAGGCTCATCAACAAAGGTATTGCTTTCTTGTTTTCTTGGAAACGACATTTCTCGTAGTTCTTGCACAAGTGTGTCGTATTTGCGGTCTGTATTTTTAAACAAAGGTGAGACAGCCTTGGAAACTTTGTTTGCATCGCTTATGGCCTGTCGTTCTGTTTCCAATTCTTGGTGCTCCTGTGCTTTCGCTGATATATTCTGATTCTTCTTTCTTCAGCAAGAACTTGTATAAATATCTTCTGAGTTCATTTCCTACTCGAACATTCCAGATTTAGAGACCCAAAATAACTTCCTGAAGAAATGTTACATTCGTGTTCCTGAAAAAAAAAAAAACAGTTCATTACACCGCGCCTGCTAAAAAAAAGCACTTTATGTGCCCTTTCTTGGCGCTACGGGACTGGCTATGAATTCATTGACTATCATTTTTGTAGCTTGGCTAGTTTTAGAGCCCTGCAGGTACCCGCCAAGTTTCATTGGGCCTAGAAGGTATTTTTATTTTGGGATGGGTGGAAATCGGGGAAAGCTAGGGCTTGTAGTCGTTGTCAAGTTGGTCCGCTTCACGACCTGCGGTGCACAGGCCCTGCTGCATTTTGTGTACCTCCCCTGTATTCTTCTTTTTTCGGCCTGTGAAAACCTCGGCGTTTGGCGTCAGCTGTGAAAATATGGCCACGCTACAGCCGCCGCTGCCGAATTGCCCCTTCAGAAAGTACAAACTTTCGCCCTACCACGCGGTTAGTTTTTACGGTATGAAGAATAACAGTCCTCTTGAAGGCTGCTTGTGGCAAAGACATGGTTGCAGGGACCAGGGACAGGGACTGAGCACCACTTCTTTCCAAACAAGAAAAGACAGCTGTAGATTCTGATGCTCCGGCTTTGTGGACAGGAATGAAACACCTGACTCCAACGCTTTCATCCATTGCCCTAGGCTACTTGTCAAGGCCGGTCAACACTGCTGACGCAGGAATATCATTGAGGCGGTGCATGGCGTCTCAGAGGCGTCATTCTCTGAGAGACGAAAGTCCAAAGCATCAGGTGATTCCTAGCGACAATCGCTCGTTCAGTTTTAAATGAATTCAATCATATCTCGAGCATGAAATTGTTTAATACATAATATGTTTACATGTAGCTTATGTCTGTTCAATTTTGCTGCAGCATTTTGCAGACTCCTGCATCTCGTCTTGCAGAATTTCAAATTTCCCACCGCTTAAAGTTGGAAGCACTAGCCATGTCACACTATGCAGATTTCGTCAGCGATCACGCGCTTGCGCGCTTGCTTGGTCGTTATGCAGTTTTAGTTAGAGTGTGACATGTTAAGAGACGTCTTTGCTTCGAGAAACGCCGCAGTGCAGGGCCTCAAAGATTTTACTATACGTAGCGTTCCCCGTCGTTATTGACATTATTTTTACTGCAGAAATTTCAAAATATTTCCGGCATTATCACATTATTACTGCCGTCCTTCACCTAAATTCATCGTAATCTCACAAAATTTCCTCTCGCATTAGATTGTCCAAGTATCTGTGCCGCAGTTGGCTGCTCGCTTATGTCTATCTTCACAACGTTCGCAACTGCTCTAATTGCTCCAAGACAATTTCACAAAATTGATATTTTTCCTTCGTAATTCCGCCATACAGAGCTCTCAGCGAAAGAGGGGAAATAAACCGAGAAGGCCCACCAGATGCAAGTTGTTTCTTCCGACAACTTTGAATTGCTTGTAGCTAATAATTACTATAAATCAATTAAGAGCTCTAAGTGAAGTCCCCCATGCCTTTCTGCCTTCCTTGGTTTTGTGGTCTGTTGGGTTCATATGCGACTCATACAGCTGTGAAGTTTGCTAGAACAATGTACGGATCGAAAGTTTCTTTAATCTGATCTGTTGTTATTGGCGGTCGCTTACGATGGCGCATCGTAAATTAGTTGATCAAAACAAAGCGCGTTCTGCAGCAGTGCGCCTTTGCACCTGCGGTCAAAGCACAAACCAACGACTACGATTGCCGGTGAACGAGCGACTTGAAGCCATCGATTTCAGATATACTAACAACACCCATTCGGCATATAGAAACAAATATCTTCATCTTGTGACTCTGCGTATCTCTCGAGATGCTTCATCGCAGTACATATACCGTAATGACTCACCATTTTTTTACACATATCGTGATCCCTGAGTATACAGCATGTGCCAGTAATATGCGCGTCCCCCGTAGTTCACCAATGACGCGCGTTGTTTCGTGTACGTAAGCACCAATTAATTTTCGTCGTCGTCAGTCCTGAAACTTTTCAATTTCTATAGGTGTCAACGTATCCGAGAAGTTGCGTTTTTTTTTGTTGTTATAATTTGAATTCGATGCCACTGAAGCTACGACTCGCACACAGATGTCAAGAGTACGAAAGCTACGTATACCGATAGACCAGCTTTCGTCAGAGAGGTTAAAGCACCGTGGAATGTATTAAGTCAGGAATGAAGAAAAAAAAAATAAGGAATCGGCACAATAAACAAGAAAACTGCGGTTCGTCATCACTTTTTTCCGTATGACCTTAAGTGTCAGGCTTGACGGTGTTATTTAGAAAAGAAACACCACGGAGCGCAGTTGCCGACGAACGGGCGGAGAGCAGCATTTCTTCCACTATCCGATACATGCACCGCGGCCATTCACTTCGTGACTGAAATACGGTACGTTCCATACTGGAAACTCATGAAATGCACCAATAACACTTGGTTTGGTGTAGTCTTACGTTCACAAGGTATATTTATTAGGTGTGTAGTGTTATTTATTAAGAACCGTCGCTGCTACCAGAAAACACCCGTTTAGTAGTGCACGATGTGAGGCTTTTTTACTGCGCTAATTCTGTGTCTTCCGCAGCATTGCGTAGGCGAGCACTCGAATGAACATTTCGCAAATCACTTCTGCAGGATTAGCAGTAGTGGTTTCAGCAGAAAAAAAAACGATAATTTTAGGAACACATGAGCGAGCGCGGCGCATCTGTTGGGGGTAGGGGAACGTGCATTGAAATAATTTAGAAGAAAGGGAAGGCCACCACTTCAGGAAATGATTACCCACAACACCGAGTGCGAGGCCTGAGCACCTTTCTCCCCATTAGAGAGACCGGTGGATGCCCTGTGGCACTCAGCATCGAACTCAGTTCCTCCTGGACTGGCGGGAGGCAGACGTTCAAGACACTTGTAATATCGCTGTCGTCTTCGGAGGCCCGCGAAGGGGAGGAAGCTCAGGAGAGGAAAACGTTGATAACCCCTCGCTGCTAGGGCAAAACTAGAGTATAAATTTATACAAGTTTCGTCAACTATGAAACTTTTCTTCTGAGAAATCAGCGTTGAGTACATTCGTATCTTCGTGTTAGAAACCCCATGAAAACATTTTCCCACTGCGAACGTTCCCACAACTCGTGGACTTCCGCAGAATTCGCGCGTCGTATTCAGTGCGTATTCTTCGAACTGGTCATAAACTAGCCGTGGTACTGCAACCAGCTCGCCTTCTGCTTGGCTCATAGAATTCTTAGGTTCTTGGCTGAACCAGGAAGATGTTAGCCCCGAGCGCAAATCGCAGACCAGAAAAAAAATATTTACGGCGGTAGCAATTAGATAGACACTCAAGGCGTATCTTGGCCGCTACCGTCGGCGTCGGCGTCGCCGTGCTGTTCCGTATGAAGTGCAAGGGCAATAGCGTCACCCCGCGCGTCTTATGTTTTATGTGCGAGCGAAAGCGTGCGAGGGCAGCCGAAGATCGCGGTCGAAGCGGAGGGGAAACGCGGCAGCCGTCTTCCACCGCACGAAAAGCCTGTGAGGTTCCCGAAAGTTTAACTGCGTGGCTCTGGCAAAAACTGCGTACTTTCATCGGCCGTGCGAGGTCGCGTTCGGCATATCTTCATAGGGATCAGCAGAGGGCTCATACTTTTGTACGTGCTGCGTTGTCATCATTGTTGGCGTTGAAGCGATAGAGAGCACGCAGGTCGCTTCACTCGCTGTAGCGGCCACGTTCTTTTACGCCAGCGTTTTGTTGAGTTACACAATGTGGGATGCTAGAGGAATCAGCTCCTAGCCTTTCTTGGTGCAACAATTCGATTTGTTACTGTCCGATTATACTGCCTTGCCTTTGCGGCGAATCTACGAGCTTTTTTTTTTTTTAACTAGAAACATTTATTTCTGTGTAATGCTTATTGATTTCCTTTGTAGCTTATGCCTACAGATAAGTTCAAGTTTATTCGTTGTTATTGAGTTCAAAAAACGGGCTTACATAATGCATACAGCATCAGGAGGTTCCAAAGTGAGAAGTTGTCAGTAGAATCTCCTATCATTAGTAGGGTACATAAAATGTAAGTAGCAGCACGAAAAATTAAAAAACGCCAGGCCTGCGCTGAAACCGCAGCACAGTCACAGCGAAAGCTGGAAGAGCGGCGTTTCTAGAGCCCGTTAAGCTCTCTTGGGGCTACAATACAAGTAGACAAGAAAGGTACCCACTACGCCATAAATCACAATTTTTGTGAAGTTGGGAAGCACCTACTAAGCCATTATTCGTCATTCTGCGGAGAAGCGAGACACCAGCTGCACGTCTGTAAGGCATTATGTGCACTTTGTTGACGCGACGACTGATGACGATGAAGAATTATGGCTCAGCCCTTTGTAATGGGTTGGAAGTTTTAAACGGCCCACCAGTTATGTAATTTGCATTGGGTGACTCCCGCTCGCTATTTCCCTCTCCCGTCATGCTGCATAACATACGTTGACGTGGGAGAGAGACGGGAGGGGGGGGGGAAACATTACTGAGACCCCGAAGAAATGGATCATGCGCTCATGGGCTTCCTTGGCAATCAATCCAAGTGCACTTGCGAGGAACCCACTACGCTATAAAGCATTGTAATTTTACTGAGACCCCGAGGAAATGAATCTGCGCTTATAGGCTTCCTTGGCAACCAATACAAGTGCACTTGCGAGGAACCCACTACGCTCTAAATCATTCTAATTTTTGAAAGTAGGGCAGCAGGCACTGTGCCATTTTTGGTCATTTTACGGTGATCCGTGGCACCTGCTAAACGCATGTAAGGCATTATGCGCACTTTGTTGATGCTGTGCCTGGTGACGACGAAGCATTATGGCAAGATCTTTGTAATGGGTTGGAAGCATTTCACAACCTACTCGTTGCGCAATTCGCATTCTGTGACGCCTGGTTACAGAATTCGCGTTGTGCGACGCTTGGTGCTTATTTTACTCTTCTACCACGCTATATTGCATATGCTAATATGGTTCCTTCCCGACATGAAGCCTGTATAGGACCTTTTTCCAAAGCAGTTTCAAGCTCCGGCATGGCTCAGAGGTTGAATACTGGGCTCCCACGCAGAGGGCCCACGTTCGAACCTCGTTCCATCCTGGAATTTTTTTCTATTTAGTTTTTTTTCTTATTTCGATCGATACTGGTTACGGACACCGGCGGCGGCGGCGGCGGCGGCGGACAACTACGGCGCCAAAAACGGCCGGTGAAATGATCTCATAACAGCTTTCGCTGTAAAATGCATTCAGTAGAGAACAATGAATAGTGAAATAGAAAAAGTTAATTTACCAGAACAACATTATACAAAGCCAAAAAATACGCATAAGTAGGAATACAAAATAAAGAAGTGATGATGAAAATAAATTTATTACAGATGAACAAAAGTCTTGTTTAACAGTATGTTTTTCACGTTATGTTTAAAAGATTGCAGTGAACGAGTGCATGACGATCTTCCCTTTGTTTTTGTTTTTTTTTTTCGTTCCTATAATGAGCATAGCCCAGAATGCTTCAAGTCCATCATATAGTTAGGGTGCCGCGGCACTAAATGTAGTCGTGTGTTACCAGATTAGTTGTGCTGGAAATGAGTGATTCCAGAGCGGTTGCTGTCACATTACTCAGACGCAGCACGGCTTCATACAGCTTCGAAATTGCCTGGAACGCTATGTATGCATCAGTGATCGCTTCTTCGTTAGTAGTGCTCTGGAATGTTTCAGGAGTACGCAATATATTTTCCAACACTATACGCGTTGCCTCTCCGTATTCTAGCGGCGCACCTCGTAATTATCTGTCGCTGAAACATTTCTGCGGGGGGGGGCATCATCCCAAAGAGTTCCACGCACGACTGCGTATTGCGAAAGGAATTCCTGGCGTCAGCTGTTTCCCGTTTGAAGCTTGATGCGTTGTTAAAGGGACACTAAAGGCAAATATTAGGTGGACGTGGATTGCTGAAATAGCGGTCCAGAAACCTCGCAGTGCTACGTTTGTGCCAAGGAAGTGCTTATTTTGAAATAAAATCACGTTTTAGTGGTCCGCATCGCATTAGCGCACTTCAAATCACCCGCCTGAAAGCGGTATTCCTCACGTAACTGTTGCCGTGGCCAACGCTGCCCACCTTTACTGCGCGGCGGCGTGCAGTGGCGGCGTGCATCATTCGGGCATCCGGCAACATCATAAGCATGCGGCATTTTGTCGAACTTTCTGTCAGAGCAACTTTCACGAGCGCGCAAAACACATGCGGGAGTACGCGATGCCGAAACTACCACTGAGACGCGAACCGCGTGAGCAAAGCAGGGCGCCGGGCGAAGCGCAGTTCGGCGAAAACGGAACCTTTGAACCACGCGCGCCGTTCCCCATGGCAACGGCAAAGAGGTTCTTTTTTTCCATGTATCAAACAGAAACGAACAAGCAGCATTTTATTACGTCTCTCGATGCACAGAAGGTTCTTTTTTTATTGCAGCTAGTTTGATTACGAGTGATTAATTGTAGTGGGACTCTCTCACGTCATCGGGATCATTTCAAACCTGTCCCGCTCGTGGGGATCATCGTGTGATACATTTTAACGCGACAGCGTTAGAGAGCTCGTGTCGAAGAAATTCCGCTGTCGGCGTCGGCACCGTTGGTTGTGAGCGAAAAATCATCCGTGAGCGAAAAATCGAGAAAGTAGCAAATAAAACAAACGATAAAATCTTCGGTCCCAATGAGGATCGAACCCAGGCCGCTCGCGTGGCAAGCAGGTGTCTTACCACAAAGCCAGGATGTTGCTTGCAGCTGCTTCGGACAAAAACACTACATAAATGCCATGTAGTAGAAGGAGTCTCCTTAACGCATTTTGTTCGGCAGGTGTCACGACGAAAACGAGCCCATACAGTAGGCGCATTCGCGAGGCCATCAAACTACGTCGAAAAACGCCGGGATAGTGCAGCCATCGCCGCTAGATACACACACGAACTTTCAAACAGCTCTAAAAATGGACAACTATGTCCATCTAGAGGAAAACATATCAAGCCAACGCAGCAAACGCTAGATAATGTGCTGCCATCTCTGAGGCATTGTGAGAAATATGTCTCGACTTTTTCATGGCATCCGAGAGGGCCGGCGCGCGGCGTATATCTTGGAGGCCATGCGACTCTTGCTTTATATCGAAAGCCTGTAAAATTCGCGTGCGTGCGTGCGTGTGTGAGTGTAACAATACACATTAATAAGTATGCACTTAGTGATTGAAGTACGCACTAGGGGCCGGATTTCGCTATCGCGTTCAACTCTTAAAGGCGAAGCTTAAGGGTCCCCCAATTTTCCTTAATTTCTCGGTACGTAGGGCACTGCTGTTCATAATATTGCCGTTTTAAACGTTGCCATACATTGAGTTTTCACTCTGACATAAATTGTTATTTGCCTTTAGTGTCCCTTTAATGCACAAGGATGCCATATGATGCAAGTAAGGGAACAACGGAAGAGCGCCGCTGTCAGCCGCAGCTACATTTCTGTGGCATCCAACACTGTGTGCCGTACTTATCCGCGTAAAAATGGGCCTACATATTTTCTTGGCCAGATATGCCATGGTGACCTGTACTAGCCGCGGCGTAATATTGCAGTAGCAATTATACGGATATTCCAGGCACATTTCTGCAGCCGCTGTTACCGTGAGGTTCTGTATAAAGTCTAAGAGCGGTAACATCCCCCCTCTCCCCCTTCACCCGCGCGTCGTACGCTCTAAGTGCGAGTAAAAGCGTGCGTGGGAAGTTCGCGAATCGCGGTTTAAGTGAAAAGTCACACCACGAAAGCCTCATGGAGGGTCCCTGAGGGGAGCTACGTAGTTCCGGCAGGAACTAAGTACTCGAAAAGGCCGCGCGAACATTATGACCGCAAAAGGCACCTGACCAAACTGCCTATGTGAGACATTCTCTGCTCGTGTTTTAAACACATCAAAATAGGAAACCGCCATCAATTTTATTCTCATTATTTGATATTGCCTCTGGCGTTGAAAACTAATTTTTGTGGCCAAACAGTATGTACATTTTGACCCTCAACGGTTTCTTCAAAGACATCTTTAAGGACAGTCTCACGTTCTTTTTTTTATGCCATAATTTAGTAGGGCTGTTAGTGTGCCTTCGAGGAGTGAATATGCTTTTTGCTACCATTTCCATGAAAATTGGTTCGGAAGATGCTTAAGATTTGCTGTGGTGCGTAGCGCTGTACGTACTCAATGGTCGTGCTCTTTTGAAGCATTTTATATTGGAAGCTCCTAGTACGAAGTTTATGAAGCTTCCAGCGAACGCCCAAGTTGAGGCGAATTTTGTTATTTTGCTAAACGCAGCGATGTACCACACGTATTCAACCAATCACTGGAGGCAGTTGCTTGTAGCGTTAGATATTACTCGTTTCTTTACTTAGAGGGAGTAGAAGCAGTAATTTTGTAAAATGTCATCAAGTCCCCGACAACTACTTGCGCTGCCTTGAGCGCATCAATGACGGTGGCTAATGCAAGTTTTTAAAGCTCACCGATACACTTCAAGTCTTGTTAGTACATAGCTAGTCATAAATTTGCCTTCGTGGTTGACGTCTTCAGGTTAGCATGCAATGTGCCCACGACCTACACCAAAGAAGGAAATGAAGATCGCGCTTCTAAATGGGTAAGCATTTGTATGCCGACTCAACGAGAACACTGTACATCCGTCAATCTGTCACGTAACATGATCATAAGATGATCATAAGAAAAAAAACATGTATAAAGCAGAATGAAAATGAAACAGAACTTGGCGGTACTGTCTTTCGAACTGAGGCCCCAAATCTCCGAAGGCTTATGTCTTAACCACAGGGCTAAGTACCCACGCTGGCACTATAATCGGATGCAACTTTTGAAGTCCGCGGCATTTCCTCTTTAAAGGCCGATGCACACAAGCCTGCACCAATGGACGCACACTCCAGACTGACGTCATGAGCCGGACGGCCGGTACACTGCAAACCGTTTCACACCCTTATAGGTGTATTTGCAATAAAACACCTATCGTACACCCTTTTTTCTGTCAATATTATCCGAAAGGGTGTAATGTCTTCTTTGCACACCCTTCGCACACCCTTTTTTCATTTTTGGGTGTACAATGGGTGTATGTTCTGTTAAACACCCATGGGTGTTCTTTGGATTTTACACCTATGGGTCAATTCACGCAGTGAATTGACCCATAGGTGTAAACAGGTATCGTTGTACTGCTGAATACAATTAACTGAGACATTGAACACCACGGGCAACGCCTCCTGAAACCACGGGTCACTACCCTGTTCGACAGAGCGTCTTGGCACAGGATACTGTTTCACGAGGCACCTGAGTGTGAAGCTACCTGCTCGTGAATCAGTAATGGTTCACCTTGGTCTGCTAAGCTTGCCACTCAATTTTTATTCTTTTAGTTGAGCATCACAAGTCCTGCTGTAATTGCAAAGACGCACGTATTTTGCCTACTTTATTAGGCAAGTGGTAGTGAAAATAAAATATAGTATTGTCGTGCCTGAGGTTCTGAATGCAGTAAGTCAACTGATGTTACTTATTTGAGCTCACATATATTTAAGCCTTTACATCCAGATTTATTTTTGAGAAATCATTTCCAAAATAATTTCATTTATTGCTTGATTGGATTTACACGTTGAATGAATGCCCGAAATACATTCGGAATAATATATGTATTTGTTTAGCATTCATAAGCATTTGTTCAGTTTAGAGACAGTTAGCTTCACTGCTCTGTGATCATCGAAAACACCTCTCCTAACGCTTAATCTATAGCATACATATACAGTGAAATCTCGTTGACACGATTCTGCATAATACGTTTTTAGCCTAATACGTTTTCGTTTTTATTTCCTGCCAACATCCCTTGAAAATAATGCATTTTCATGAGTTTAATACCATCACATTTTTGCCAAAACTGGATATTACGACCGCGAAAGTGGATCTTGACCGATATATTGAGAAATCCTGCGTTTATTCTTCGCTATGACAGCTCGCACCGCGTTCCAACAAGCCACGATCTGCGCGTAGCAGAGCCGCTGAGACCACAGCAGCACAGTTTAGCGGCGAAAAGATCGCTGCTAGGCGATCTTTTCTTTGAGATTATATATATACATATATTGCCGCTTTGTGAGGGCCCCCCTCCAGTGAAGGGAGACTTTAAGCCCTGCTTGTAGTCAAGCAGCCCTTACTGTGTCGTCGCAATGCTTACTGCGATTCGAATACACTGTGTAAAGCATAACAAAACATAACACTGCCGCAGAAAGAAAGCTGCGCCCACGCGACCCAACAACGGCCGGGGCGCCACCTCCTCGCCGGCGCAGCCGCCGCCGCCGCGCGTGCGCAGCGCGCGGAACAGCTCTATCACCACGTGACTTAAGCAACGCGCTCAGACACGCCGCCGGACTCCATCGTTTTCTGCGTGTGTTGTGCATCGCCTCCCGATCGGTCGAGTTTTGCAGTCGGTGTTTTCGGTTGTTTGAAGTGTGCGTGCGCTGTGTGCTCGTCCTTTACCTTCTGCCAGTGCTGCTTATTACGAAGATGCACTATACTCAAAGGGAGACCTGCAGCTTCATATCGTGGAGCACTCGAACTGAAACGGTATGTACCACTATCACGTTGCTACGGCCAGCGCTTTGTTAACTCCGAGAACGCGATCTAATGCCGTTAACTAAGCTTTTCTTAACTGGTTGACGATCGGTGAGCATTTGTTAACGTAGCGAGCATATGTGAGTGTATTGTTTCATCGGGATGAAGGCAAAGTTGTGTGACATTAGGCGCGGGCAAGCTTTGCTTTGTTTGGTGTTGAAAGCAATGTGCGCATGCGCGGCTGTGATTCGGAGGGGGATTTGAACGCAGTTGTGGCGGTGCCCTCCTGTCGGCGGTGGTGTTGGAAGGGGGCCCCGCTCTCGATGAACCACTATTTTGATTTAAGAATAGTTGGGTTGTGACGGCGCCTGTTACCTCTAAGCGTCAAGCGTGTTTAAGGAGCGTATGCTTCGGCCTGTTGGTAATTCAAGTGCATTTTTTTCGCACAAGAAAAAAAAAAAAAAAACAGGACAGAAAACAACGACGTGGTGTCCGCGTTGTTCTTTTCCGTCCGTGTTCGTTTTGTGCGCTAAAACTACCGTGATGCTCGGGTTGTTGCGTGTGAGTCATTTTAACGCAACATGTTGCTTCGTTTTAGGTACGCCGCGCGAAGCTCGCCTAGGTGCTAATACATTCCGTTTCGTTAAATTCGTACCGACGTTTTAATTCATCTGTAACATAGGTTTCCTGATAATGCCGGCACCCGTGCACGGGGAGCCGTTCGTTAAACTTGACTTGTGTTCGAATGAATTTTTCATGTCTGTGTGTGGCCGAATCGCCTTATCTACCTGAACTGTGCAAGCGCTAGTTCGAGCATCAGTGTGCACTTAGACGTGTGCAGGGATCCCCATCAGGGGGGAGGGAAGTAGGAAGGTTAATCGCTGCCCCCCTCCCCCCGCCTTACTAAAAAGTCAAAGTATGGGGGCAGACTTTGCGCCCCCCCCCCTCTGTCTGAATTGACTAGGGGGGTGCACTCCCCCCCCCCTTCGTGCGTACGCCCGAGTGCCCGCGTTCGAGCACAATTTATTTTATTCTATTTGTTTCCATTATGTCTAGCTTTCATTATTTTGTTGTAGTTATTAAGAGTTATATGCGCCTCGCCTCGCTTTGGCGTTGTAACTTCGCTAAATACTTTTACGTGTACAAACATTAAAAAACACAGTTTGTACGACCACCTCCAATGATATTATTTGGTAAAAGACAAGCGTAATGATTTATAAGACATTTGATTATAAGATTTATAAGACATTCAAGGCTGCAACTTGCAGCCTTGAAGAGAAGTCCTTGTGCAGAGTTTTGTTTGATATGCTTTTTATCGCTGTGCAGGAATCCTTCATGCCACTAAAGAATGCTCCTTTTTCTTTAAAAATGCGGATGATATTTGTCAAATAGTACTTTCTCTTCCCCAAACAAGCTAATTGCACGTAGAAAAGCTGTTAATTCTCTCCAGTTCCATATGGGCCATGTTATGAGCTTCATTTTTGGATGGTACTATCGTGAACAATATGAGCTCGAACACGCGAGCGCGTGGCGAACAGCCTTGAACCTTACGTCGGCTGATTCGCAGCGGCGGCTGTCGGAAACAAAGCGGAAAGGGCGCCGCGCTTTCACTAGCTGTTGACCCTCCCGCTTCGATATCGTTGATGCGAAACAGCATCTTAGAGAGTGTCAGTGGCCGCTAGCGGTGATATGAATTCCCATCAACGCGAACAGCCACATCAGACTAGGTAGCTGCTGAGATATCGGCTGTGACGTAGCCTGCCACGATGCGCAGGCCATGCTTGCGCATCGGTATCTCTGTGGTGTCGGCTGAGGATTTTGCTGCGCCTCATTTATTTATTTGTTATCATTGCTAGCGGTCATTGGCACGCGATCAGCCGACATCTCGCAGCAACGCTAGCGAGGCGGGAGTACCAACAGTCAACGGAACAGCGCCCCCCCTCTCCCCTCCAGTTTCGGCAGCGCCATCCCCGTATCACCCTATCTCAGTTTTAAGGCTATCTTCCACGTACTCTCATGTTCGAGCTCATATTACTCACGATAGCACACGGTACAGAAACTGTTATTTACTGAAACAAATAATTGAACTCTGCGTAGCGCTTTCCAGACAATGATCTTTTTATTTTTATCATGCAGGGAGCGAGCGTTCCAATAACACCTTGCATTGTGTACGATGGCCCCGATCTTCCCTATGCAAGCAAGCTTTTCCTCCATGTGGACAAAGAACTGCTCTTCAGTGGGTCCAATGCCGACGAATGAGTAGCTGCACTCATGGCAGCACATTGGCTGTTCAATATTGACTGCCATCACAAGGCGTTCAACGTTCTCGTCGCTGTTGAATGGCTCCTTCTTGGCCAGTGGGTAATCACTCCGAGGACAGAAGTAGTAAAGCTCCTGAACATTTTCAAGAAAGCCTAGAAAATAGGCCTTAGCTTCTGCTTAAAGTATGTCGCCACCTGTGATTAACTCGAGCTTAAGCCATAAAGTTATATTTTCATATGGTAACGAGTAGTTATTTGTTTTACATTATACAGAAACGAATACTATAGCGGTACTAGTATTTCATTTCAATTTCTTGCTCATTTTCTTGTGACATTTTAATACAAGTCATATTGTCTCTGCCGATTTCAACATGTTCTCACAGGTCATTCCACTTTGTGGTTATTGGCTTAGTTTTTATATTCAAAGGAGTTTGTGACTTTTTTGCAGTAATTTTAATAATTGAGATCTTTTGCTATTGAAACTTTTGCTTAACAAAACTGCCAGTACTTTGTCAGTGAAATCATTGTATCGAATATTGTTTTAAAATTTATTTTTGAGCTATATGACAAGCTTTAAGTTTTGTCAATATTTTTAAAGGAAATAAATACTCGTTTTATTCAATTACCAATGATTCTGTTGTCTTTGCTTGGAAAGGGATAATCTTTAAATTTCTCTGAACATGCCCGTGTAAAATTTGATTGAACTGTTGTTATGTAGGTAATGCTTCTGCAGGGCTGTCGTGGTCATAACGTCTCTATTCCCATGCATTTCCTGCATATTACCGCATTCAGCATGCGCTGCAACGTGCGCGTCATGGCCCGATTGCTCACTTTTTTGTGTTGGAGCCACAATCCATTGCTTTTGAGAAAGTGGGAAATATTTCATAATTCCAGCAATGTGCACAGTTTTCTACTTCACTCATGTACTTTCCCAGAAAAGAGATAATATGGAGGCCTGCTGTGGAAAACGACATTCTGAGTCCTTAAAATGTTGCGTGAGTTGTCACGGAGCATTGATACCCTGCTCGTGTATCAGCTACAGCTGTGTGATGACAGTGTTTACGCTACTAAGAAAGTAGACAACAGGAACAATGGTGTGGGCACTGCTGGAATTTTGAAACTTTATCAATCCACATCTCTTTAACAGGAGAACGACCAGACCGTACCTTGTGTGTTCCAGTTGATTTCAAACACATACACTGATGTTATGCAGCCCATTTAAGACGATGGCACCTTGTTTTATCAACTGCATAAGTGCAGGTATAAGAAGTGGCACCAATATTTCCCTGCTTGGGAAGGGCAACTACAGAGGGAAAATTCATTCTGGGGTGCGCCCAAAGGGACCAGGTGTCTGTAGTGCCCCAAGGGGGCTGACAGGGAAGAAGGTTCATTTGTGCTTCTCCCTGTAACTGCTACCTTTTCGAGGGCGGTTTCATCTATTACACGCCACTCGCACGGGTGTAGCTTGTTCTAAGACCCATACTGCACTATACGCCTGTGTTACAAAGAAGCATGTTAAATTGAATTCCTCATTATGAAGTGGAAATAACGCCCTTGCTTCATATTTTGACACAAACGCCTTGGTCATTTGTGCTCCATGTCATTTGTGCTCCTTGTTTGGCGGCATACGCGATGCCGCTCCGCACACTCGAGAAAGGTCATTGAATACCGTAGAATTTGTCTCGGATGTACGAGCTTTGTGTTTATAAAAGCTTGACTTTATTTTGTACTATTGGATAACTGTGTGAACATCTTGCAGTATGTGTCCACACATTTTAGGTAATGACTGCATTCAGTCACGATTGCACTGTATATGTAAGGGCCATATATGCCGTGCTTCATATGCACCATAAAATCAGTGCTGCTGCCAGCATTTTCCTTCTGTGGCAGGAGCCACTATAATAGGTCATGCGCCCTTGAAAGGACTGGCTAAAGGGTAAGCTTTCTAGCGTTTCAATGGGAGCCAACTGGGAGGGGGGAACCACTCGAATTATGGAAAATTTTGCCTGGGTGTTTGGGTGTAATTGTGCATAAACACCCTAACGCCCTTTTTCTCGTTTGGGTGTAATGTGCTTTTACACCCTACACCCTTTTTTTTCATTTGGGTGTAATATGCTTTTACACCCAACCACACCCATTGGGTGAAAGTTTGAAATTACACCCATTGTATAGGTGTAATCCTGCTTGGTACACCTATTTTTTGGGGTGTAGGGGTGTGAGTTATAGACACCAAGTTACACCCATACGGGTGTAAAGTGGTTTACAGTGTAGCCCCGCCTTCGGAGATCATTGCCGAGTGCATGAGCGGGACCCGAGTGCATGAACGGCTGCAGCGCTTCGATCGTCTGGGTGGGTCCTCTGCGGACGTCTTAAGTTGTATCCGACTATAGGTGAATCTTTTTGAAACCTATGAAAGCGTTCGAGTCGCAGTGTCAAATGAGGGCAAAAAGAAAACGCTTTCTGTGAACGCTTCGTTGAATTTCGGGCAGGAGGAATAAAAGCTATTTGTAGGACAAGATGATGAAGCCGACATGGAGCAAATTACACACAAGGACAATTTTTGACGTCGCAGAAATTTAGTGCCGAACTCGCGTTTAGGTGTTCGTGGGATGCGCCTTCTTTAGGGCCGTTCTAGGCGCTGACGAACGCTACGATGAATGTCAGAGACGGCATGCCGATACCGCTGGCAAACAACGTTCTAACAAAGCTCACAACTTACAATAAAATAATACGCTTACGCATCACTTAAGCATCTTTGCTTACGAGTGAAACACGTGGGAATAACTCATGACAGAAATTCTAAAGGTGACTTACGCTGCCAGAAGCGTGTTACCACCTTGGTGTTAGAATTTCTTCTCTACTTTCGTACTACAAAGGATTTTGCAGTGTAGCATAAACAAAATTGAATTCGCACGCTCGAAAAGGATGTCTCCATATCTGCCGCAGTCCGCCTACCGCGAAAACTCATCCACGTGTATTAGATACTCTAGTTGACTATGCTGACTCAGGCTAAGGCACGTGACAGTTTTCAAAATCTATTGCTCTTCCAGAACGCTGTAACAGGACTAAACATGTAAAAAAAAAACAATAAACATTCTTTTTTTCATTTTTAGCTCTCGTTTCATTCTCTATTTTTTTTAATTAAGAGGGACTGACGTCTAAGAGTTCCGCTGGCCTTTCAAATTTCATTTTTTTTTATGTAGCACATGAACGCTCTCGGTTTTCTTCAAAACCGTTCTCCCAAACCGCAATGCGGACGTAAGCGGTGAGTTTACGAACAGCCGCTGAATGTCAGCGCCCATAATATTTGCTGGCTACAAAGATCAAAGCGGCATCCTCGCGCAGTGCGTCACCGCTCTGAAACTCTGTTATTTAAAAGTTGCGCTTGTATGATAACATTAAAAATGAAGAAAAAAGAATGAAAATGAAACATTCTGGCGAAATGCTAGATGAGAGCGCAGTTCCTGGGCTTTGATGAAGCGTCTTTAATCGCTTTCACAATGTTTACCTCGGCGATGTCTCTACGAGATGCTAAGTGACCTAATGTCTTTGCACGCTTTCATGGCTTGGCTACCGTCTTTTGTGCTTACTGACTTCTATGCATCACAAAAAAAAAGCGGTTTCTGGGTCGGACGACTCGTTTGGGCCTGCCCGCGATAGGACGCACTAGCACTGCTGAAGCTTGCAACGCTTCCTGAATACCTGGCTGAGGTCACGCCATCTTTGCACTGGCTCCCTTTTATTATTAAACGCGTTCATGCGAAATGTGTAACCTGGCCTGATGAAGAGCTGCAACTCCTGAAGTCTGGATCGCGCTCATTTTGCTGCAATTTATGTGATCTGAGCCGTGCTTCTGGTAAGCCTAGCGAAAGCAACTCGTCGGGGTGCAGCGGTGAGCATTGCAGTTCTCAAACCGGTTCCCTCTCCACGTGTACCCCTCCGGGTGACGAACTCGCCGGGCTGCGCCGCCTCCTCCTCGACGCATTGGAGGGAATCTCGTTCCTCAGCGACGAGGTATCCCAACTACGCGAAGACAACGAGCGGCTCCGTAAGGATCATTCCCGCGGTGTTGAACAACAAGCTCGCGTGGTCGCCTCCCTTCGTGCAGAGGTCCGCTTCCTGCGTGAGGAGCTGACGCGCCGCACGGCCGCCGTGGCAGTGAAGGCACCTGTGAAACCCCCAGCGCATGTGACCGTTGACCCGTCTGTGACCTCCAAGCAACCTGCGTTCTCCGAACAACCCCTCTCCAAAATTCTTTCATCTTCGACTTCGCCGCCAGCTGACGTAGACACGTCGGAGCGTGTCAGTGTGACGCCTGTGACAGCCTCTTCTGCAGCGGTGACTGAGGGTGAAAGAAAGAAGAAACCCGCCTCGTTTGGAGTTATGAAAACATCCACTATATCTGTAGCTCAACGGCCACAAATGCCACAATGGCCAAAGGCCATTTTTGTTACGAAGCTGAGCCCGGACACCACTACTGCTGACATTAAGAAACATATTGCTTCATTGGATCTGTCTCCCATCTCCTGCCGGCGACTTCAAACAAAGTTCCAGTCATATTCTTCATTCTATATTGAAGTTGACGAGGAAACACTACAACGCCTGAATGACCCTTCGATGTGGCCCCTCGGATGCCTCTTCAAGCCATTTCGTGGGGAGCTGCGCGATGACATGCTTCATCCCTCTGAGATAGTGACTGGAATCCAAAGTGCCGTGTGACGTAGACATATTCTACCAAAATGCTCGGGGTCTGCGTACCAAGACACTCGAGTTTTTCTCTAATGTTCTTTCGTCTGCTTTTCCTATTATTGCTATCTCTGAAACCTGGCTCGGCACTGAAATTCCCTCATCGGACTTTTTTCCCCCGACCTACACCACCTTCCGCCGTGACCGAGATTTCAGTGAAACCAAACAGAAAGGCGGTGGCGTGCTGATTGCCATTGACAATTCACTGAAATCCGTTAGACGGAAAGACCTAGAAACTATCGAAGAATCGATCTGGCTAGAAATCAACCTTGAGCGCCGTGAAAAATTGTTGATTGGATGCTTCTATTTACCGCCCAGCATTTCCCCTGCCTCGTTTCACGATGTCATGTCTTCTATTGAACTTGTGATATCTTCTCATAGTGGGCACAGAATTATTGTTCTTGGGGATTTCAATGCACCTGGAATTGACTGGAGCACGCTTACCTTTTCTCATTACAATCATTTCACAGAGAAAAAGTGCAGCCTGCTCTTGGACTTTCTGGCGTTTAATTCCCTAGTGCAACATAATTCAGTCGTCAATTCCAGTGGCAACGTCTTAGACCTGTGTGTGTCAAACGATCAACCCCTTGAAGTTTCCCGCTCCAACATCTCTCTTGTACGTCCGGACAAATTCCACCCACCACTTAACGTAAGATTATCTGCATCAGCCGAAACAACGAGCTATAGCAGTTACGTAAACAAATCTCCAAGATTTGCGTTCAAGCGAGGTGATTACACGGGCCTCTATCATCACTTGTCCACCGTTGACTGGTCACAGGTTACTGACAAACCGAATGTTGATGACCAGGTTGATCAGTTTGCGGAGCTTGTACTGAGCAGCATGCGTAATTTTATTCCCCAATACACACATAAACAACGTAAATATCCCCACTGGTTCTCATCTGAACTTATCAGTGCACTGAAGCATAAAGATCGCGCACACAGGAAATCTAAATGTTCTCCATCGAGCGAGTGGAAGGAAGAGTTCAGCTTTTTTCGAACTCTCGCTAAACGCCTATATAAACGGGATCATAGTTCGTATATTGCATTCTTAGAAAAAAGCGCTTCTGACAGGCCAGCTGAGTTTTGGAAGTATGTACGTAAACGGTCCAGCAAAAGCGGAGAGTCTTTCAGACTACTAGACTCAAATGGGGTAGAAGTGCATGCCGTCGCTGACTGTTTTGCCGCACATTTCTCATCCGTTTATAAGGCCTCAGACTCTAGCACTGACATCAGACAGCCTAAGGCAGTTCGCTCACCCAGTGCTTTGTCGCTGGATGAAAATCTTATCTGCGAATGCCGTCGCTGACTGTTTTGCCGCACATTTCTCATCCGTTTATAAGGCCTCAGACTCTAGCACTGACATCAGACAGCCTAAGGCAGTTCGCTCACCCAGTGCTTTGTCGCTGGATGAAAATCTTATCTGCGAATGCATTAAGTGCTTAAAACCATCCTTATCATGTGGCCCAGATGGCATCCCCTCCGCCATACTAAAAGCTTATAGTAGTATATTTGTCCCAGTACTGACTACGATATTTAATAACTGCCTGGACACTTCCACATTTCCTAGCATGTGGAAAACTGCTCGTGTTTTCCCAGTATTTAAGTCGGGCTCTAAAACAGATGTTTCTAATTATCGCCCGATTTCTCTACTATGTGCCACATCAAAGATCTTCGAGCTGGCTCTTCACAAAATATTGTCTTTTAGTGTTAAAAGCTCATTGATTCCTAATCAACATGGTTTTCTCGCTGGCCGCTCAACTACCACAAATCTTGCTAGTTTCATGACGCAGATCTCCACACCTATTTCTCAGAGAGGACAGGTTGACGTACTCTACTGTGACCTGAGCAAGGCTTTTGACGTAGTCAGCCACACACTGATTATGGTTAAACTTGCGCAATTTGATGTTGACTTGTCGGTTGTGAATCTCCTGCAGAGCTATCTGCTCAATAGATATTGTTATGTAGCGGTAAATGGCCAAACGTCTTCTTTGTATAAAATGACTAGTGGGGTCCCTCAAGGGTCAGTATTAGGCCCACTCCTATTTTTAATTTACGTTAATGATGTTTCTTTTGCCATTCGTAATTCTTCTTTCCTCTTGTATGCCGATGACATCAAGATTTTTAAGGAAATTCATTCAGTTAACGACTGTCGCTTGCTGCAGTCAGATTTGCGCTCTTTTTCCGAATGGTGCAACGCTAATAACCTTTCTCTGAATGCCTCGAAGACAAAATTCATGTCTATCACTCGCAAAACATCTAGCGTGTCATTTCAATACTCTGTCAATTCTGTGTCCTTATGCAAGGTTTATGAAATCAGTGATCTTGGTGTTGTTGTTGATAGCACGTTAAACTTTTCTGCTCACGCTAAGCGTGTTGCTTTGCGGGGTCTTCGCACCCTAGGCTGTGTTTGCAGATTGTCTAGAGAATTCCGTTCTCCTATGCCCTTCCGAAAATTGTACACCGCGCTATGTCTTCCTCAACTGGAGTATGCGTCCGTGATATGGAATGGCATTGCTCGATCCAGCGGTAACACCATTGAACGAGTCCAGAAAAAATTCCTTAGCATATATAACCATCGCTTTGCTAAAAAATCTCGTTCAAATACTGCTGAATTATTATCATTGCCATCACTTCACTGCCGACGAAATCGTTCTGATCTCTTGTTTCTTTACAAGCTAGTCCACGGTATCATATCCTGCCCTGTACTTCTCAATTGTGTTAATTTTCGAATTCCGCGTAAGTTAACCAGAGAGAACAGACCGTTTCATGTACCCGCCTGCTTCTTCCAACACTCTACCGTTCACAGAATACAAAGTCTCTATAATGTTAATTTTCTTGATCTTGACATTTTTCATAGTCCACAATCATTGTTTTTATCCGAGCTTTGCACTGTTTTGACATAGTATGGCACAATGTACAAAGTCTTCCCTTCTCCGCCTTTCCGCATAGTTGTATATATGCAATCTAATTTTTCATTCCCCTTCAATATTTCTCGTGTTGTCTTATTTTACTCCTCCCCTTTTGTGTTCATTTCTCTTTGTCTACGTGTATTTGCTCTTTTTATTTCTGAAGACTGTCTGTATTGTATAGTTTATTTTTATTGTTTTTTTTGCGTGCGCCTGCACAAAGACCTTACGGTTGTTCCTGGGCACGTTAAATAAATGATTGATTGATTGATTATTGTGAACATATTCGGTTGTTGCACTGAGAATTTTAAGGTCGCACGAGCGCGCTAAATGGGAAGTAGAAATTTATGTATAAAAAGTGCTAGAGCGAGAGAGAGAGAGAGTGAGAGAGTTCAATGATATAAACGCCGATAGGCCGGCCTGTGTATTGTGCCTCTGACCTGCCATTCCGTGCTAGGTAAGACGTTTGGGGTAGAAATAGACCCCGTTAGGATAGCGCAAACATGAGTGCTACTCGCATCATATAGATAGCTTCTGGAAACTGAACTTTGTCTTCCACGTAGGCTTCCGCAGTACAGAGATTTGTCCAGGACGCTTTCCTGGCCTGGTGTACTGGATTGATATTGTTAGGCATTGACAGTGCCTTATCAATTGGGTTACCGCAATAACAACATCCCTGTTTGTTTCCTTTTCATGAATATTTGTATATGTGCATATGTATATGTGCATACTCAAGAGGATTGACTAGTGCCACCGACGGGTGTATATTAGAAAGAGCGCTGTCTAGCACTTCCAGGGTTGAATTTGTCCGTGTTTTTAGGTTCGATCAGTTTTGCCCATATGACGTTTTTCTCTTCTTTATGTTACACGTGTTGATATCGCCTGTGCACGAAAGAATTGAATAAAAAACACTGAGTTATTAAACCGCGAAATATGACTGTTGCTATTAGATAATGAAAGACAGGTTTTACCAATCCAAAATTGCGAATATATTGCAAGTTTCGTTAAATTCACGGCCATTGCGCTAATGTTGCTTCTATTAACAAAAGCGCTTCTTTTGCGTATAAGCACTCCTAATATCTTCGTTTATTTTTGTTGATGAAAGGTTGGGAGCGATTTTTAATGTATGACTGTGCTGGGCTGCAGTCACCCGGCCACTACGACGCCATCTTTTGAAGCGTTCGCGAAATTCTCTACTTAGATTACAAACACAATTCGACTGTGCTTTGGCGCGATTGGCTTAGCTACTGGCTGCACGAAACAGACCGAGGAAACGGTCCGCGGACTAGCTTTGTGGAACTACTTCCTGCATTAGTGGCGAAGGTATATTACAATTTGAAAAGAGGTCGACGACGGCCTGAACCAGGAGTGCCGTAAAGTTCGGAATAGAAGAAATCGTCTTCATGACAGTGGGAAGCTTTAAGCATTGCAGCACGAACGCTAGTTCCGCTTCACGGTTTCGTGTCGCATCAGAAACCAGCTGGCTATCTCTAACCGCAGCCACGCAAGAAGTGGGTCGAACCAGTCGTACTAACACCCGCAGCCGCATTCAACGCACGCTGTCAGACCCAGATCGCCCGCATGATCTCGCCAGGGGTCCTTGTCTATTCAAATGGGACGCATATTGGTTATTCGGCTCAGAAAAACAAAACTAAAAAAGAAAGAGCTCACACTGCTCGTTAAGATTCGACTCAGCGCCTTCAGCTATAAGGGTTATCGAAACACAGCGGTTGGTCGGCGCGTGGGCTCGAAGATTGGATCTTACGTAACAAGGGAGCGTCGACGCTTGCCTGTGTCGATCGAAAGCCACCAGCTTGCCGCTTTATGCAACAGCACACCAAATCCGGCACTTGCTTTCGTCCCATGTCCACACCGACATCGTTCTCGTGTTCCCGCTCTTATCTCTGTTCTCTCTCGTTATTTCTCCCCTGAGATCGAGGCGCCGTTGTTATGGAAACGAGAAGGCTCGCTGTGCTACGGTCGAGGTCCTATGTCTGAGCCTATAGTGGGGACAGGTAGCGTCGTTTCGACTGCAAGCTTTTTTTTTTTGAAGCTCGCACTGCACGGTCTGGTGTTGGCTGGAGCTCATTTGCGAAATTGCAAGCCGGCCAAGTGTTCAGCGAGCCCTCCGGAAACGCAGCGGAGCCTTGGCCGGTATTGCGAAGAAAATTTTTTTCTATGCACCGACTGTTATGTCCTTTAGAATCCGCCATGTCTTTGCACTGGACAAAATCCAGGAGTCATGCTACGATGAACAAAGCCGTGTCTGATGGTGATCGAGATGTGCGCTGAACCTCCAAGCTCTTGTGAACATTATTTGCTGAAGTACGGTCGGTATTTTGTAGCGATGCCTGTTACCATGCTAATGCCTTTTCAAGCTTTTGGCGCTCGGTCCGAGGTCAGAGCGGCAAATCGTCTACGCTATCAACGGATCAGCCGGTTGTTAACAGTGGATGATGCAACTTCCCAAGAATGGAATTGACGCATTGTTCCAAAATACCGGCCCTTATTTGGTAAATCGAAATCTCCTTTCTTTGATACGGCAACTCGGACTCAGAAGTCTGAACAAAGAAAACTCGCGCTAATTTTATGCTGTTTCAGCCCCGAAATAGAAGAATCAGTGGCTCTAGTACACGCATGAGGTGAATTGAACACAGGGGAATAGGAATAATAGGCCTAATGCGGAGAATATTTCACTACCGTGCTCACTGGAAATCCGAATATCTTGGAGTATAGCCTGTGGTCCCCCCTGACTACATTCTAAGAAAAAAAAACGTCCTTTCACTGTTTTTTGAGAGTGCTCGCTTGCCACGTATATGACTCTCTTTAAAGATTCACGTAAACTCCTTTGTAGAATATTACACTCTCTTTAGAGAGTATCAAGAGGGTCAAGAGGGTTAACATGTCTCTTTAAAGACAGTCGTATACGTGGCAACTCAGGCCTCACCGAAAGGAGTCACCCATACTCCTTTTTTTCCCTTATAGTGTACCCGAAATAAAGAAGCGTAAATTTCCACTTTTTTACGCACACGGTGGCAAATTCGTATGGGACATGAACGAAGGCAGGTTCTATAAGGCGTCACTAGGCACACGTGAGAACTATATACTTCACTTGGCCTCGGTGTTTTCCATCGTTACATTCAAAAGAGCACCCACTATAGTGGTCTAATGGTTATGGTGCTCGACTGCTCACCCGAAAGTCGAGGGACCGAATCCCGGCCGCGGAGACCGTATTTTCGATGCAGGCAAAAATGCCTGAGGCCCATGTACTTAGATTTAGGTGCACGTCAAATAACCCCAGTTGGTCGAAATTTCCGAAGCCCTACACTACGCGTCTCCTATTTATTAATATCGTGGTTTTGGGCTGTTAAACCCAAGGAATATTTATTTCTATCACATTCTAGAGCCGAAAGAACACGAAGCGAAGCTCAAGGAAGGTGGATAATTTTTTTTTTACAGAAAAGTTGTGTATGGCTACGAGGCAGCGAAATGTGGCTGTCCGTGAGTGCTCAAAAAAACATGGCTGATCCCTCCATCATAGGAATCGGTATAACACGAAAGTGAAACGTGTCTACACAGAAGTAGTGCTTATTGTGTAGTGATATATGAGAGCTTGTTCAATGTCGATTCGTGTTTGGCAGCTATAGCGCCGTTTGGCGTGGATGCATCCTTGTTGACGCCTAGGCCGTAGAGGTTTGTAGCCTGAGCCGCAAACGCGTGCGTCCCGCTGGCCTCTGTCTCGCTCCGCAAAGGCACGACATTCGCCCGTGGAAATCGTGTCCTTTCTGCAACCCGTATTGCAGCAGTTTCTTTAGTCGGTGCTCTCGCAATCGAAGTAGTCGGCAGCGGAGAAACCGTGTTGGTGCAGGTGGAAGCTGCACTGCTCCACTGAGCCGGCGCATGCTGACACGAAGCGAAAGGCAAAGAACGTAACTGCGTCTAAGGTGCCTCGGCGACGCCAGTGCGGCGGGTGTCCCTCGCTGGTATCGAGACGCTTTAACCACGACCTCCGATATCGCGCGTAATCTCGGAGTAAGCGCTAGTAAGTGTCGATCGTGACGCATTACTTCTTTTCACCTGTCACAGACATCGCCACCGCCCCGCTCCGCCCCGTATACCTACACCGCCAACAGAGAGCACCCTGCGAGAGAGAATGTGAGAAAGATATAATGCGCGTTCGTGAAGAGTCAAGCACCTGCCAAGATGGCTTAGTTGGTTTAGCGTCGGACTCTTATCGTCGCGGCCGCAACGTCGTGTGTTCGATTCCCAGCGGTGGGTCTTTTTCTTGTTTTCTTTTTTTTTCTCAAGCGTTGGCGTCCATTTATTGAACGTCATATCCGGTAACTGAAGTACTTGGTGGACCCCGGCATAAAATACTTTCGTGTTAAAATATCACCATTCGGAGCGGATATGTGCCATAGAAAATGATACAGTTAATATTGTATTGGTTTAAAACGAAATTGGGCAATAAGGCAGTGGCCCATTAAAAAAACGAAGAAGCAATGCTAGAATACGCTACTTCAAATGGTGTCCGCGCCTGCACTATAGTTGGATACACCTTAAGAAGTGAGGAGAGCCAAGATGAGTGAAGCGCGGTAGCAGATCGCCTTCACGGCTAAAGAAATAATTCCGCTCATGCACTTGGCAATGTTCTCCGAGAGCGGAGTCACCGGCCGTCCCGCTCATGACGTCAGTCTGGAGTGCGCGCCCGTTGGTGCAGGCTTGTATGCATCCGCCCTTGAGGAGAAAATACCGTGGACTTCTAAAGTTGTATCCGACTACAGTTTGTCTTCAGGTTTTCTCAGCATATCCATTGGCGTTCCCTTTGGCTTACATCACCACACGCAACGTCGGTAGCATGCATCACTTAAATGTGGTAATAGAGAAACGAAAACCTACTAAAGAGGACCCTTCGATAAATCCTGGCTCGTGATAAACACCGGAGATACACGTTTTATCTTCGCTGGTTGACCATCTATACTCAGTGTTTGGGCGGTGATTTACCTGCGTGCACCTGGTCCAGCTAATATTTTGAGATATCCATCGTGTTCTCCTGTAAAGACATACTTGATTCACCGGGCTTGTCATTGCACGTGTAATCCAACTGGCCCTCTTAGGTTTCCTCGATCAAACAATGTGTGACAGCTGAAAATTGTATAACCTAATGACGCTATACCTTCGTTACACAATGCAATCGGCTCATCTAGTTGTGTAACGAATTACGTTACGACACCCACGCTGTAGTCTTGGAAGAGCCCGCTTTCAGTGCCTGCGAAAAGTGTGCGTGAACGTGCCACTGATGTAACCAGTGAAAATGGACTTTCGGAGAAGACAGCTTTCGCCTTCGCGATGGGTCCGACTGGCGGCTAAAACATGTTCGTGACGACATCTCGCATGCTCACGTAAGGCACGAGATGTGCGTTAGCGTTCACGTTGAATCCACGTGCACAAAAAAAAACAAAAAACAAGCCTAATATTTAGATTATGCCTAAAACGGGTTAGAATCATTGATGACTAAAGTAAGTTCCTTTAAGATGACTGTTCAGCCTTTATTTTTTCTGTCGTTGTTGTGTTTTCTAAAGAAAAGACTCCCACGAGTTTAGAACATTCATATGTAATAGTTTTAAATCAAGATACGTTCACGCGTAGCGAAATTCCGAGAATTGCGGGTGAAAAAAGAAAAAAACTTTACTGACGTCACCAGCCTGCTTCGTTTGTGTCGGTGCCGTGGTGACCGGTTGCTTCGTTTACGCCTTCCGGTTATCTTCTGAAACTGACAGATGCGTGTGCACACACAGCGTACTCGATATGCGTTTGCGGCACATGGTTAACGCGCGAATTCCCAAAGTGCGCATCTAATTTCGGTGTGACGCCTGCCGCAGATCGTCATCCAAGTGCTTCCGACAGAGAGCATATAAAAGGTTCAAGCGTCATCAGCAGGCTTTGTTCTCTAGAATATGCTTATGGTATGTACCACCCACGCGCTGTTCATTGAAGCGGACTTACTTCGAAGGGCGGCAAGTAGCATTTGCCTCAAATTTCATTGCCCGTTGCCCTTTATTAGCTTCCGTTGCAAAGATTACCTTCGCTGTGATTTTCCACTGTGCTGGCTTGAATATCCGATGTACTTGTGTAACAGCTATCAAACATTTCCGCAGTTCTCCTGAACTATTGTATTGCACATGAAATGAACCTCCTCGGGAAAACCCTTAGCTCATTACAATTCACGCGATATACAGATATGGTTGGAATACATCTTGTCAGTAGCCTGAGGATTGTGAATTTGTGCAAAAGGAAACATTGTCCTCCACCGACTGCAGCACGAACTCCCACAGGCAACTGATGCAGATTGGTCAGAAATAATTCGCTAGAATATTTTTCATTCATGAAACTTTCTCCATCATGGGCTTCCGCAGAACTTGCTTGCCATATTTGTTAAATTGTGAATGCGTGAATGCAGTTCCTGCCAAGTGGTTTGTTATTGCTGTGGTAATGTGCTGAATTTCGCTCGCAGTTGCTTTTAGGGCGTTCTAGTGTCCATAATCATAGGCGTGCGCAGGATTCAGCCCCCTCCCATTCTCCCTGAGGTCCTTACGATCAAACCGCAGTGTAAAGAGGGGGTATTGGAGAGGCGGTGTATGCATAGCGAGCGAAATCAGGTGCTGGCCTCATAGCTACACTCTCATCTTTTTTTCTAGAGTTGATATGAATTTGATGCATTGAAAAGCGAATGTTGCTCACAATCATTTCTATTACGTTTTCCTACCTCGGGCACCCTTATTCTTCCTTTCTTCTTATTTTCCAGCGAATCGCCAGAGTTATTTCACTTACTCGCGAGTAACCTTTTTTTCAGCGCATTTTTATACTTACGCGTCGTCGTGGACGCCACATTCTCTTCGCACGTCAATCGATGGCTTTCTAGATGCAGAGTTGTTGACAACGTTTAGGTGGATTATATTTCCTGGAAGAGCAGCCTGCATGTATGGTCGGAATTGCATTCAGCCGCATCCTAATTAATATAATGACGACGACGCTGCAGCTGTGCCGTACTTTTCCTTTTGCCTGCCGAGATAATTATGCTTAAAGCCAACTATAACTAACGCCAATCGTCTGACCCATCAGCGGGAGCACACCCACTTGACTGATCATAACTAAACAATGGACTCTATCCTCGAAAATATTCTAGTGCCTGGACTGCCACCAATGACTGGTACTGATAGTTTGTTGATAGCCCTCACAGCCACTAATTACGTACACGCGAATACTATGTATTTCGGTTTTATGTTTATGTGTGTCAAAATATGGTATATGAAAAATTTCGGCACATCCCCCTCATCGTGTTAATTGATTTCATGCGAAGCAGTCATCGAGTGACTGCTTATGCCACCCTCTGAGCCAAGTCTTACGAGGTGGATCGACGTCTTTGTGTATTTGAGTAATGAGCATATCGTGTGCTAACCTGGCACGTTGACTACGCTGGCGTCTAAAGGGAAACTCATTGTCTGAAGTCACGTAGGCGCACACGTTGCAGCGCAGACTTGGCTTTTATCGAAACGAAGAATGAGCAGGGTTCAGCGGCGTGTTTTTGCGGGGACCAGAAACGCTACACTGTTAGAGCTTGTTCTGTCATATGAGTGCTTGCTTAGAGTGCGGGTGCTACGTCAAGATAGCCAACTATTAAAAACGGTATGCTTTTCTCTACAATCACGCAAAGTGCATTTGAAAGTTTTCAATGCCTTTTTTTGCTGCCCACAACTGATATGGAATGAATCTCCTGTGGCATATACCCGCATACCAAGGGTTCGGGTTATGCGGGTGTCCGCCCCGGGGATATGATGGTTGAGATACCCGGCTGCCAACCTGAAAATTGCGGGTTCGATCCCAACCGCGATGGTCGCATTTCGATGGAGATGAAATCCTACAGGCCCGTGTGTTCTGGAATGCCACTGCACGTTAATGAACTCCAGATGGTCTACGTTTCCGGAGCCCTCTACTACGGCGTGCCTAATTATCATATCGTGTTTGTGGCTCATATAACCCCGCAAAGTGTTATAGGCCATGCGGGTATGCACCGCAGATGACTCTGGGAGAGGGTTTCCTGAAGTATGCGACAGACATCTAATGTTATTTATGTAATGACCTGCCAGTCATGTTCTTCATGCACTCATATCCTCATATGCCAATTTGGTATATACCAAGTTAATGACACTGCTACGAGAGCGTCCACATGTAGGCGGCTAGATAGATAGTTACATGGATAGAAACAGCCAAAGTGCCTCTCCATTGTAAAAAAATAATTTAATATTCTTACCGTATTTAACATATAGCAGGCAGTCTCGCATCCATGTGAACTGACTGAAAATGTTGATACAGACGACCATTCTTGCGTAATAAATCACTGACTTTCTTATCACCCTGCGGTATGCGTTCACTCTAAGACACATGCCCAGCTATGTTGAAGCTGTGTGTGTGTGCGTGCGTGCGGCCATGCGTGTGTGTGTGTGTTGTCTTGCGGTCGTAAAGATGAAGAACAAAGAAGCCAAAACGTTGAAGATTCTGCTATTTACTGCTATTTATGTTCAGCAGAATGAACTGTCACCGTACAGTGGTCAACACTAGAACGTGGAGCGCGGCGCTCGCGACTGTATGTAGTGCACGGACGACATGTACGCATGACACATGATTTGAGATTGGCCAAGTGTGAGCATGCGGGGCCCGAAATAACACGTTTCCCTCGCATTTTCTCTCTGTTTATCGCTGCGCGTACAAACTTTCTGGCGTCAGAACCGCTGTCGGTGCTCCAGCGTCAAAGAAAAAGAAAAACAACAAAACGTAAGGAAACGCCCGGGTCGGCGACTGAGCAAGCTGTGCTGCGAGATTAACATCGATCAGCATTGTCACTCTTTACGGCACTCCGTCGCATATATACGGAGCATTTTCTTTCTCCTTTTTTGTTTTTGTTTTGTGGCGCTGCTCCACGCACAGCGGTTCTGACGGCCAAGGCAGTTGTAGCGGCGGCGATAAACGAGGAGATAAAAAGCAAGAGAGGCGAGTCACTGGGGCCGCGTATGCCCACACGTGGACCATCTGAACCGCGTGCTATCTGTAGATGACGAGTGCGGACCCGAGTACTGTGCTCCGGCGATCTAGACGAGCGTGTTGAACAACGTACAAGCAACCAGCATTCGTAGTACAACGATGGCGAGGAGAACGTTCGTCGGTCCTCGCCAATTTGATCAGCGAGCGAGACGGGTCGGCATTCGTTCATGTGGCATCATACCTTCCCGCTTTATCTCTGTTCGTCGCCTAACTTCCAAGCTTAACTACCCGCGTCGTGCACGTAATCTTACATGAACATTCCGAAACACTCGTCAAGATTCCCACTCATTCCGGTGTGGCTTGTTCCGAGCACTTGTAATAGTTTTTGTTGGCGACATGCTCTCGCAGTACAAAGAAAACTAATTACTTATGCATGTAAATATATTCTAATAACATGCGCCGTCACGTCATATACACCAATGCTGATTATTGCCTATGCTATACGTCATCTTTGTATATCACTCTGCTAGTGCGGATGGAAATATTGGGCATCCTCACGCAACATTTCGCTAGCAGTATAGGCTACTAATTGCTCTAATGACAAAAAAAAACTTGCATTTAAGCTTACTTAGAATTGCGCTATGGAAGATGGAGGCATGTAGTTCACGTAAACCCTCCGCTGTAGTTCCTATTGGTCTCAAGAAAAACGCACCGGGAGTAAAATATTCCCTGGCTGTGCTGGCCAAGCAACGCTTGGAGAGTTACTTTACGTGGAAACAGGAGAAGTCTAACGTTTACGGCATTCGAGTTGAACCAAAACTGCTACCACCAGACTAGTTTTAAATCGCAGCCGTTGTAGCACTAAAACGGCTTCGTCGGCTGCGTAGGGCCTCCGATATCCAGGCAGCAAACCTAAGCACTTGAAATATGGTGCTCCTAGATTGCACTATCTGGCACGTTCTATTGCGATATCATTTGCGTTACCAATATGGACACTACGCAATGGCCGTCGGCGTCGCCATAATGTTCGTGTGAAGTGCAAATGAATGACATCACGCCGCGCGTCGTAGGTTAAATGTGCAAAAAAAAAACTGCAGGGGCTGCCGACGGTCGCGGCTGAAGCGGTAATCCGAACTGCGAAAGGCGCATGAAGGCATGCATGGCGCCGGCAGAAATGCGTACTTTGACCGACCGGCCATAATCTCCCACGATCACGGGTCGTATCCTTAAAGGGAATCAGCAGACGGCTCATACCTTTGCACATGTTGTGCTCTCAACGCAAGAGTTTTCGTTTAAGCCATATCGACCGCAGAAAGGTCGCTTCGCTCGCTGCAGCAGCCGCCCTTCCTTAGGCCACTGTTTGAGTTACACTAGGTCGCATGTAGAAGGAGTGCTGTTCCAGCTTTACTTCGTTTAACAGACCAATTTGCTTCTGTCGCGCTAATTTTTTCGTCCGGGCGGCGAAATTGACATTTTTTCAAAGCAGTTTCCCTTTGTCCTGAGTGTTGTTTGCGTAATACAGTCTCCCTTATTTTTTCTTGAAGTGCGGCTGATTTAGTACGTTGTTACTGATGTTTTCTAACCTTCACGTTCGCAGGTTGATTGGTGCCACCCGACGTGACCAGGAAGAAACAGGCACAGGAGAATGCTCGAGCTCACAGACAGCGATCGCCTCATTCTGGTGGCTTCTTGCGCGGGACTCGTCACAGCCACCATCCTGGTCACCGTGTGCGTGGTGACGCCCCACTGCTGGCTCTATCGTTGCATCTGGGGTCGCGAGGAGGAGAAGGGTGAGTACCGCACATATACGTACATGACCACGCGCATTCCTATGGGCCCTGTGCCAGCGTCACGTCTACATGGGCTATACTGCAGCCTTTCCCGCTGTTCTCAATCTCAAGGCAACGTTGCAGGATATCTGAAAGACAATGACATTGTGACAATAACTTTCGAAAAAAATTTGAAGGAGAGTTGGGTGAAACCTCGTGAGTCACACCACGCGATTCCACAATCTTTTACTTCTTTTACTTTGTATTTTCAAGTGCCTGTTTTTTGGTACCTAAAGCAACGTAAATTGATGATAATAGATTGAAAATCGAAGGCTAAGTGTATTGATAAAAACACATGTTTGTTTACCATAGTTGACCTTTCATCTTCTAGGAGTTGCACATTGTAAAATCAGCGTAACTTGGCGCAACGGCAGCCCAATGAAACGGGTTTTACAAGTGGTATATAAATATTATCACAATACCTGTCATGCTATGGGCAATGAGCATCACTGTTCGGACCTGGCATGTAGTGCTCTCAGCGGCCAGATTAATCCCGCATAACGGTATATCGATTCCAACCACTGAAAAAGTTTGGCTTGTGGTGGGAGGTTTTTCTTTTAGCTTTTAGTAGGTGCGCAGTAAAAAAGGGGTGGTTTTGGGGCAAATTGAATAGCCTACCTGTCTACCATTTCTGTAGGTGTATTCAAATATTGTTTTGCGCACTATTGTGCCAACAGACCGCCATTATAAGCCCTTCCTTTCACAATGAAGGTTTCCTACAGCGATGTTTGGTCTCTTTCACTTGAGGATCTCCAGCACTCGATATCAATCCCATTATCTCTTCAAGCTGACTTGTTTTCAGTGACCTTCGTAAACCTCCATCGCTCACATAGAACCACAGCACTTGTACCGCGGTGTCTAAGCAGTCGAGAAGCGTGGCTCGGCAGATCACTTACTGCGTAGTGCTAGAACTGGGGCTTTGTTAAAGCAGCAGAATGTGGGGTCAGTGTGTCACAATATTAATATCGGCCGCTGTTGCTCCATGCTTGTCAGAAGCACGACGTCGAAGTACCCGTGTTCTCCGGTTTCTGCAGCCGTTGCGGAATTACAGACTGCCCACTCTAAACTGGAAACATTTTCTCTTTAATCAGGAGTAACATTGTAACGAAGGAATAACTAAACCGCAGTGCCCCTCGCTGCTGAGCCAGTGACAGAAACTCTACCTACGCAACGTCGCCTACAAATTGTGGAACCGGTACATAAGTCTATGTTAGCCTGTTCAAGACATAGTTGCTTAAAAGTAGTACAAAAAATTACACCATCTCCCGCTAAAGGGGACCATGAGGCGATGCGAAGCCGGAGCACTTGCACGATCGCGTTCCGTTGGCGTTCGTTGGGCATGCTACCGACCTCGCGTCGTGGAACGCGAAGAGGGACGCTACGCGCGTCGTATCTTCCATCTAGCCTGGCCGTTAATTCTCACAGGGCGAGCGGGGAACGCGGTCGACAGGCGGGTGAGAGGGGGGCAGCGTAGGAGAGGAGAGAGAAGGGGAGGGGACGCGCGTGCGCTCGAGCTCATCGCGGCGTTGAGCAGGAGGGAATTTCGGCATGTCTAGCCCGCGTTTCAGAGGAAGGGTGGAAAGGGGAAGGGGAGAGGGAAGGGGACAGGGTGAGTGGAGAGGGAAATGGGAGAGGGGTAGAGGACATGCGGAATGGTGAGGGGGAGTGGAGAGATGTGTGGAGAGGGTATGCGCATGCGCAGTAAGGGTGGTCACGCCGCACACCACCACCACCACTACTACCACCACCACCACCACCACCACCACCACCACCACCACCACCACCACCACCGGATTGAGCTCCGCCTTAAGATACTTCGCACCTAAAAATTGCAGTATCGAGTTCTGCCGCAGCAAACACTAGACCGGCATTCAGCCGCAGCAAGAAGTAGACCTGTCCCTGTTGACGCAAGAACACTTTCGTAACCTCGTAGGAGCATCTCGTATGGCTGTGGCGAAATAAAGACAGAATTGAACAAAGCTTCTAGTTGCTCTGCAGATGGCAGTTTCGTAAAGCCATCGGTGACAAAGACAGCGCGGATTAAGTTTCGCGCGAATGATGATGTAAGAGTTTCGACCACTGACGGCTGATCTCTCAAAGTGAAGCAAGCAGTTCAATGCAGAACATATGAACGCAATACAGATGGGAGGGCCGCATACGCTGACCTTAAGTGTGGGTCTTGTGTGCGGGTGATTGTTTCAGAGGAATCGCATTCGACAGGTGGCATCCGTAAAACTAAAAATAACTCAATCCACGGCATCAGCCACGCACTGATTGCAGAGTTATCGCTGGGTCGGTAAGAGGGACACAATAACGTTTGCTGTCAATAATGCATTTCTTGTAGATCAAAACTCGCAAATAATACATTCGAACATGGTGACGATGAGGGTCAACTAAGTGCACCCGAAACTCAAACACACAGCGATCCGTTCGATTAGACGCCGTAGTAACTTTACTTTATTTGTTATATTACAAAGACGATGGCGTCATTGTCGTGGTCTTTTTTTTGTGTCAGACTGCGACTCGCCTCTTTGCTCGTTCTCTGTTGAGAAGTCCGTTTTTTCCGTGTCCACTGGAATTTTCTGCTGTAAATGCTTCTATTTAAAAAAAAAGTATCAGACACAAAGGAACGCGGTGCGACTAACAGAGAAGAGACAGCTGGCTTTGGTGTCATTTGACAAAAGACGTCTTTCCTTAAGAGACAAACGCTGTTCGCGGAACAGGCTATCAAGAAGAAGCAAGAACGCTGGTTGCCCAAGACAACAGAGCGTCTTTTCCTTGTGTGTTGCCTGGGCAACAGGGCGTGGAAAAGTACTGAGATCGATGTGTGAAAAAGGGGCGTCTCAAGGAAAGCAACTAAAACAAACAAACTTTAACTTCTTTATTGTAGAAGGTTGACCCTTCTGCCTCTTGAAAGTGCAGAGCGTTACTGGTGTCCCACGCGGTGAGCTGCAAAAGCTACCAGCCATCTCCTACACGCGCTAATATGTCTCAGGAAGAATTTGTGATACTCGATGTTCTCAGGAACGCAATGACAATGAAGAATTTCATTTTCAGATAGTTGTTGCTTTCTCATTTCGACGCGAATGCTGTCCAGTGTTGTTTTACGCGCGACAGTATGTGATTACAACCAGACCACTACTAAGGTATTAAGAATTGTGAACCGTCAAGTAAAACGAGGCACAACCACCCTTATTGGATCAGGAAATTGGGGTCTGAACATATATTGACACGGTGTCGAATTGAAAGATTGCTTCGCATTCTTTGAGCAAGCTCTCCCGCGCGCGCGCGCACACGCACACACACACACGCACACACACACACACACACACACACACACACATATATATATATATATATATATATATATATATATATATATATATATATATATATATATATTCAAGAAAGACGTACGCTGAAACTGCCCTTAGTTCATTGAGCCTTCGTTCAGTCATTCAGCATCCTGTAGTGCAGCGATTTCCTTCTATTGCAAATATCCCAGGGTGCATTGTTTCAGAGCTCAGGATGACGCGGCTACGAAAGATTGCCGCTCGATACATTATAGAGCAAGAGCAGAATTCGCAATCGCGGAAAAAAAAAAGAAATATACCGCCATTCGCTTTTGAGAGTGCAAGAACGCGGTTTATCACGTCATTAACGTGATTGGATTTCTACAAGTTCATGGCTACATTTTTTTAAATACTTACAAGATGGCACGACATATGGAGCTATTGTTCCCGTCTGCTGACGCTGAACATTTTTTCTACCTTGCGCCTGTAACATTGTCTCCAGGAGGATCTTTGAAATGTTTTTTTTTTGTTCTCTTGCTATCATAACAGCTTTTTTTTTCGACCTCTCTTAGGTGCCATGTAGGGCTTGCTCTACCTTAAAAATATACAAAAAAAATAAGAAATTTCTCCAGATAGATTCAAAATTTTATTTCGAGTAAAGAAGGAACTACTTAGCACGCAAAATTACGTCACCGTTTTTTGAAGACACAGAATGTTGCAGAGTAGGCGGAGCATTGACATTTGGCCCGCTTCCCATTGCAATATGGCCGCAATCAATAATAGTTTCACAGTGGGGTGAAGAAACACAAAGGGGACATCTTTATACGAAGTAGACACTTTAATGACAAGATAAACGGGAAATTTCGTCCGAGCAGGTTATAGGGAACCCAAGCTCAAGTTTGCGGCGCGACGACAGCGCCGCGCCAGCCGCGCTGCGGCTCTGTCGGAAAGCTCTGAACCTTCTGCGCGGCCGATTCATCCCCTTTCACGGTAGCGGTAGCGCACATGCGCACGCGTTCTTCTCTCGGTGAGGGTAAGTGGGGGGCCGTCAGCTGGGTACGTTGAACCGAGAGGCTTGGTGTGCGAAGCTGCGCATTTCCGCGATGGCAGAAGCGACCCCGCGGAAGCGCAAGCGTGGTCCGAAGTATTGCGGTTTAGCGGCCAGCCACAACAGTGCAGACAACACCAAGGCACGCGATTCACGTGTTAAACTGTATCGTTTCCCGGGCGTGTCGTACGAGAAATAAAGGCGGCAAGCGTGGATAGCTGACAGCGCTGTCTCGCCTTCTATTTTGGCTGTCTGTGTTCATCGCTTTCGTTCGTTCCGACTACCTGAATCGGTATGTAACGCGGCGCATGCACGCAGCGACTACATTAATGAGTACTCGCTGTCTTCTCGTATTGTTAAAGTCCAGTTACGGTTGTAGGTGAAGCAACTTTGTGTTTTGATTCCCCGTGTTCGTGAGACCTACCCGTCGTTGTTGAACGTTCACATTCGCGTTATACCGTTAGCATTGCGCGGTTGGTTGAATTCAACTGAACTCGGCACATTGTCAGAAGTTCGGCGCCTGCATTTCACGCGTCGGGAAGGCTGCTTTATCACGCCGGAACGGACGTCTGTGCATTTGCAGCAAGCTTTGACATCGTTCTGCAGGTTTGCTTTGTTTTTGTCACTTTATTACGGTGATATATATTTAAGCCGCTAAATGTAACTGGCACTTAATACATGCTTTGCAATTGCAACCTTGAAGTAACCACCTTCTGACTTTGTGTGATTTTCTAGCCGCGTTCACGCAGCAGGTTTTATACGCCTGTCAAGTCGATATCATAAAAAGAGACTGCAAGCATGACGCGAGAGCCGAAAAAACGAGGCGAGCAGTTCATCTTGCTTCACAGTGGTTAAAGCTCAGCTACCTGCCTCGCGTCTTAATCGGCGAGTGATTCTCCAGCGGCACGGAGGACTTGACTCTAACCTTCTCAGGAAGCAGTGCCATGGCCGTATAATCTTTTTTTCGCACGCCGCAAACGTTTGTTCACGAAAGTACACGGCTGCTACTGTAGGCATGCCATATCAAAACAACAATCATATGATTCGTAGTCCACGCCGCAGAACATCTATAGCGTGTACGACTTCATTTCGGAGTGCATGTGGGCCATTATTCACCTTTAACATGACAGAATGAGACTTACCTCGAGGTATACATACTACACAGTGTAATCGCGACTTGAAAAATGCATTTCGCTTTGAGTTGGGCGTCGTTGTTGTCGATCGTCTGCTCTTATCTGTTAACGTGATTGACGAGCCTTTCTCATTTTATCAAGTTCGCTTTTCGGAAGCGCCAGTAAAGCTTGAAAATCCTTTTGAAGCCGCACTGCAAGCGGTACATTGTGAGGCGGCGCAAGTGCACCGCGAGAGCTCTGCACGTGCAAAGCGAGCGGCAACGCGGTCGAGAAAAGGGAAAACGCGCGCTGCTAACACCCCAGTTTCTCTTTTTCTGCCAGAGATGGCGCTGCCTGTCAGGAGCAGCAGCGCCGCTAAGCGTTGCTTGGGAAGCCTATTACCGATAGAAACACAATTGCTCGTGTCTCATATAAGTGCTTGTTTGCAAGACGTATTGAAGTCGTCGTGATAACAGGCGTGAAGAAATGTACCAGTAGCCTATTATCCACATATAGAATTGTTCTACTGAGCATTGCAATGTATCAGTTGTTCGCTATTCAGAAGTCACAGCGGACCAACGCCAAGAGAAAGAACTCCATCAGAATGTGATTTGGCTCGACGATACACAGCAGTGAATGTTTGATTAATTGAACTCACTGATGTCACCGCGCATGCAACAAAACCCGATCATTAGTTCATTTACCAACTCGTACCATATCATCTCGTCTTCTGAGGGCACTTCACCTGACATAATCTTAAGAAACCAGGAGAGCTATGCAACAGAAACTAGCGCATGTAACATTGTGGAGGAAGTGGGCGGCTGTGTGGGACTAGAAAGCAAACACGCCTACGTGGTATCGTGAGTGTGTTTAAAGAGACAAAGCGGGGTTCATATATGAGTAGAGCGGGTGGCAATACGTCTTTTGCTGTAATGAACGAGTTCCAAAAATAGATGAAAAATGAAAACCCAGTTTGTGACGTAAGACAGTTAGGGGTTGTAATGATATTAAAAAAACGCGCTGTGTAATGAAGAGTAGCACGACGCTAGACATTTGAAATAATAGGAATCATTAGTACACGCTCCCATAGCAGCCCATCTGAAATAGGCGGATCACGACGTCGAGTTCATGCAGAAAACACCACTGGTAGAGTTATAATAGACCGATTCACAATAGTGCTGTGGTCCCTGCGTAATTATAAGTACGGCACAAATTTTCCTTCACCTTAGGCTGACTTTTACTGAATTTTAATTTACTGTATACACCTGCCTTGCGCAAATAGAGGTAAGTTGTTTGAACGAGACTCATGGAAGAGTATGTGCGACTAATTAGTTAGCCGCATAATACACAACGCACCGATATATGAGGACGGATTCCGAATACTGAATATGTGATCAGAACATGTATACAAAATATAATGCGGCAATCATTTTTCTAATGTAAATGCTGATTTTTTAAAGCAGAAATATAGGCTAATATATTAGTGAAAGCGCAGATTCATAGCCGAGGTACTCGTAATTAAGACTCTTATTTTTTTTGTCTTACTAGCGCAGATTTCAAAATTACATTGGGCCATGTAATCATGATTTGGCCTGCTTATACTACAGCGCGTAACAAAGAAAAATGAAGTTGCAGTAATGTGCAAAATTTGTAGTTCATTTTATTCGGCGCATGCAACAATGCAATTTTTATCATCGAAAGATGTAATTATACTCCTGATTGCGCAAAAACATTGTATTCATTCAATGGAACCCCGAAGCATGTTTTTCAAGTTTCACAAAGAAAACCGAGGTAATTAAAAATGCCAGCCGCGGAAAAAAACAATTTTGGAATCAAAATTTTGTGCGAAAGACAGGTGGCCAGGGTTTTTTTTCTTTTTCTTTTGATTTTCAGTTCTAAATGCCGCTTTACACATGAGAAGCAGTGCAGGAATGCCGGAGTTTGGAAACGATTATAAGTAATGCCATTGCTTCAGGTCGTCTCCCACTCGCGAGTGGGATTCAGCGAGCTACGTTAGCGTGTACATCTGTGACTTCATCTCCGCCTGTAATTATCAAGTAAATAAATGCCACGTAAAGCTCTGTCGCAAAATTCCATTCCAGTTTTACCGTGCGGCTAATGTTGCTGGACTAATCTGATGTGACAAGACCCTCGTTGATGAGAAATTCTTCGCTTTTAGAAGCTGATAAAAATCAGCAAAAAATATACTTTCCTTGACCTACAGTTTTAGCGTTGCCTGTGAATCACTGTAAGTTCCTGTGACTTCACGTCCCACACGTTTTCGTCTAAAGAGTTGGTGCGTGTTCCATACTGCCAAATTTAGAAATCGTTTTTTGCTAAGCATTCAAGGATGCACTGAAGTTCCTTGAAATATCTCAAAAGCCGCACTGGCGTACCCGCCGGGCATGGCAGCCGGTTAGTGACTGCGTGGGCGGATGTCGTAAAATATCCGAGTTCATCAGTCTCACTTCATTTGTGAAGTGTGAGCCATTAATTAGAAAAGTAGGGCGAAACACTACTGCAGAAACATATGAATCCGGGGTGGCTAGTTTTCCGTATCGACGTCCAACGTTCACTAATTAACTCTCACTAATGTCACTTTCCGTAATTCACTCATCGCGCACTTATTTGCTATGATTGCCATCATAAATTCATTCTTAAATTCATTCTTACTATTAACCTGTACTAATTACCTTCCTTGAGTAATTTACCACTATATTAATTGGACTTGATTGTTACCGTATATATATGCCTGGTTAGGCTTTTACTCGCTTTTTGTGTGGCTCTTCTAGACGTCACTAATTCGAGTCACGCGAAAGCCGTTTTGTTTTTTATTCACGCGAACGGCGCAAAGACAAATCGAACGTGATGCACGCGCGTATAGAGCAACGATGCGCGAGGGTGGCTCTACGATTGTTTGCTCTGTTGGTTTTTTTGGTGCACGTGCCGACTTTGTGCACGTGCTGGCAACAATAAAGGCATTAACCTTAATAAGTAACGCTGGCTATTCATATTTTCCGACGCTAACCCGAGTGTATATTGAGATGTAATGTCGTTGGAAGGGAGCGGGTGGCGTAGGCGTGTCACAGGAACGGTGATTAGTGGAGCTTGGAGTAGAACCACTTCTCTGAGCGATAGCGTGAAGATGTCATGCGAACACACCCACGGCTTCGTGTCTGGTTCGCCTCTAGCGTAGAAATGCATTTTCGACATCCACGAAATGGAGAGTGATCTGCCGACATACGCCTAGTAACGCGCTTCGTGGGGGAATCGAGACCCTAATAAGACGGGCTAGCAACAGGCGAAAATGGCACGGCAAAAATAAAGAGCAACGGTTATCGACGTTCCTTGCCTGCGGCTTTTATAACCGCGGAGTGAATTGATGAATGTAAGAAGTGAGCGAAGCGTGGTAGGCTGTTACCCGATATACGTTGCCGATATAGATGAGGCAGTTCGCGAGGCCACGCACTGCAGCATGAAGAGAAGCGGCAGCGAGTGACGCAATATTTCGAGCCGCAGAAGCCAATCTTGTGCCGCATCGAAGCGTTGAAACAGGGTCGCTGTTTGCTACTGAAAGCCAGCGTATAATTGCCGGCTTATATTAACCAGAATATCGGAGAAGTCGAAAAGAAAAAGGTCGTAGACGTAGAGCTAGCGCTAAGTCGAAATGTTTTACGCCAGCAGCCCTACTAAGAGTCGATCTGGCTAAGCCGCTAGGGATCTCGATCTTTGAAAGGTCGCCTCGGTAAATCACACGCAGGGTAGACGTAATAGTGCTTTTTCGAGTCGCCTTTTCTGATATGAGTTCCAGCGTTCGCTGGAACTCAGTTTCGGCGGAGTGATTCATAGAACAGCATGTGCATGTACTTGCTGTTGCAAACAGTTCCCGGAAAAACAGAGGGCCTCCAGAACATAGCATTGTGCCGATAGCTGCGGACGTCAAAAAGCAGTAAATCCTGCAAAACCGAAATAACGGAATTGGTAGTGAAATGTGTCAGTGCGTGGGAAAATAAGGGTTAGCTCACAGCAGTCTTTAGACAGTCTAAACGGCTGTTACCAGTCCGTAGTTCTAAATGACAGAGTGCTGTTCTTTTCTTTTTTCGTGGTTTTCTTTTTTTTTCTTGGTATGCCACAGCAATTATAGTTTCTTCATGAGCATGTTCGTTCTACTAAGCGTTACCCCTTGCAATCAAAGAGGAACGGGTTATGATTCAACGTCTGGCAGGTTCGAATTAGCAATCTTATAGGTAGTGCTAGCCTGCGTATGCTCTATATTCTGAACATTGAACATTGAACATTGTTTATTTGCAGGAAAAAAATACAAAATTTCCCTGCGGGAGGCAAAGACTAAAGGCTAAATAGCCTGACGAGGTCTTGACCTCCTGATACAGTCTGCGTCATTGCCATATCATACACGTTTACACATCAGTAACACAAACATGTACAAATAAGGGACATATTGTACACATATTATACACATTTCAGTAGTATCAGATATTACTTGGTTTTACATGCTATCATAATCATATTTTTTTTCATACATATACATTCACAAAGATTTATACATTCGGAATATAATTTTCATGAAGAGAAAGAAATATTAGAATCAAACGATTCTCCTTTAATATCATTGTTCACAGCAAAAAAAAAGAATCAACTAAGTATACAAGTATTCCTAAATGTAAATGCCTATGGATCTACTATGACATTAGTCAAATATGGATGACGATTCTGAAATATAGAGTTTTAGTTCCACGGTGTTGTTTCAACTCATAGTGACCGCATAGGGTGGCTATGCGGCCTATGCTATGCTATGCACTCTATGCTATGTAATATAGCAGCTCGTGTTCCCTGTCATCGAGGCGTGCTTCAAAGGTTCTATCTTGCACGTGTAGTGCAACTGACTGCGATCGGCCACTTTATCGTCTCCTTTTTCATAATCTCTTCTCGCCTCATTTCATTTTCTTGTCTGTACCGCTTCACACTGGTTTACTTCACAGACAACGCGAGACTTCTTCTCTGAGGTATGTTTGCTTGTACTTGAGGAAACATAGAAGTATTGCGCTTTATTTACATCTCCAAGATAATGTCCACGCTAAAACCCACAACACACCGCATGCAAGAGTTTAGTACCTCACTACGCATTAAAGTTCACCAGCTATCGCTTCACCGCTTCGGTGTTGCGGGCGAAATTAATATTTTTTTTTTTTTACGCAGCCGTGGACCCATAAACAGGAAGCAAGCTCAGCGTCGGTTTCCGTCGTCTTCTAGCAAGAGAGTGAAGCTCTAACGACCGTAGGCTTGACGCGCTACCTCTCACTCTGAGGGCGTTCTGAGTATCTCCTGCGGCTATACATAGTGAACAAGGGTTTTCTCGGAAAGCGTGCCCAGGGCGCGGTCCACAACAGCAGCTCGTGGGGTCTCTTAATGGACACCGCCCCCACGATAATGACTGGCTCGTTCCTGCTGCCCTTGGGGATATCTCAACGAGGCTCTCCTCAATGGGCAGGTCTTCCAAATGTCCCAACACACGCCATCCTGCCTGCTCGACGTTCCTCGACATTACCCGAGGTCACGCTTAGCGTGCACCTGACCACTTGCCCTTCTTTTCCTCTTTCTTCTACCCCTTTCCCGGAGAGATACACGAAGTGGAATTAAAAGCACGGAGGTACATCGCCCTGAGCCCTCTTTCGTATTTACGTCTGATCTCGTTTAGGTTGCACGTCAAAGCTTGCGCATCACGGTTGAATGTGAGCTTCCGATCCACTCAGGATACGCCACGGCATCTATAGTCGTTATTGCAACTCTCTTTGTTTTCGCACAGTTGCGATGGCCTGTGTGTGTGCTTTACTGGTGGAGTAGCTCATTCCTCGAAGCGTCTATTGTCTTGCGGTCGCACTCCTGGGTGGAATTGTTGAGTAAGCCGGCATCATAAGAGAAGACAGACATCAGTTCATTTTAATACATACGAACATATGTATAACAAGAGTGTTTATGGACGGTAGGATAAAAGCTGCATGACAATTCCCCGCTCATGTTGCCAGCAAAAAAAATAAGATGAATAAGCTATGATAGGCTGTAAGCACATGCACAAAAAGAATAATGATTCCATTATTCCGGTTAACTGTAACTACCGTTACGATATAATTGTACAATCGTAACACATAAAATAACAAGGACAATAGTAAGGGCATTTCCATTAATTCGAGGGCGGTCAGTAATGCGACGAATGCCCTCAACTGTCTGTAGGCTAGTGCAACTTTCTTCTTGTGTAAGCGTGAATGAAAAATGGAGATTATATACTTAGCGAAAGTCAGACAACACAGTTGGTCATCGTCTCTCATGTGTCTCTCAGCACGTCTCTGATCACGTGTTATTAGTGAAAACGGATCATTTCACGGAAATTATCACTAACGATCGAAAAACAATATTTCTTAGATTGTGGCCTTCGCTTTGTTCATATAGTAGGAGTAATGTACAGCTTTTTAGCCAACGCGCACTCTATTGGCCGCAGTATTACAATAAACTCTAATTCTGTACTCGTTAACAGGATAAGAAACAGCTCTGCCATATGCTGATTCTCATGTCTCTTGTTTCATAATGATTTATACCGTAGGTTGCAAGCCATTAAATATCTTTTCAACGGTTTTGCACACCTTCTCTCAATTATAAACCTAAATTCAGCGTGAAATGATCTTGCACTGTTCTATAGAACATAATGATGGCGTCGTTCTATATTCTGTTGATTCACGTCATCGATGTGCCATGCTGAAGTTCATGACACAACGCAAAACAGCCGTACGATTTCAGTGAATTTCTGCTCTCTCATATCACGCGGTCACCCGGACCTCGCATACGTAGGGTATTCAGGAGTCTGAATACCTAAATGCCGCATTCATGCTAATACCTAACAGCGTGGAAACAACACAGACGAAGGCACAAAGAATTGCACCCCATTCATGTATCCCATACTCAAGTTGCGAGTTGGCGCACGGGCAGCCGAAGTCAATATCGGTTTTCCTAGGAACACTAGGAGCTCTTGGGAATTTTCCTTTCAGCGTCGACTCCGTTCGCTTACGGTTTCCACGTTTTTCTACGCTTACATTGTGTATCAGCCGTTGATCGAAGGGAAGTCGTAAAAGAGCTATGGGCGGGATCCGTATCCGAGCTTGGGTACTGCGCGTACTTTGCATACTTGCATGAGGGTGTGGGTGGAACTAAGGCTTCCGTGTCAGTAATTTAAAGCGCACGGAACGCAGCCCGCATTAGCTGCTTTCGCAGAACGCAATCGGGATTCCGCGAAAGAATTCTACGTTTGCAATTGCGCTTCTCGGGGTCTGCTTCATCCGGAGTGTGGATCTGTCGTTTGAACAAGAGATTAATTAGCATGTGAGGTGCAGTTGTCATAATTTTTGAATATGTATCCTGACAAATTAATGAATATCTCCACTGTTGATAGACAATTGCTTGTCGCCCTTGTGACAAGCACCAGTGGAGTAATTTCTGTCTGTACTGTAACAAGCTTGTGTATTGAGAATGAATTTTATTTGCAGCAAGAGCCGCCAACAAGATCATTTCCATGGTTCTTGTTTTACAGCGAAAGCCGTTATGAGATCATTTCACCGGCTGTTTTCGGCGCCGTAGTTGTCCGCTGCTACCACCGCCGCCGGTGTCCGTAAACACTATCGCTCGAAATAAGAAAAAAATTCCAGGATGGAACGAGGTTCGAACCTGGGCCCTCTGCGTGGGAGCCCAGTATTCAACCGCTGAGCCATGCCAGTGCTTGAAACTGCTTTGCAAAAGGTCCTATACAGGCTTCATGTCGCGAAGGAACCACATTAACATATGTAATATAGTGTGGTAGAAGAGTAAAATAAACACCAAGCGTCGCACAACGCGAATTATGTAATCAGGCGTCACACAATGCGAACTGCGCAACAAGAAGGTTGTTGAATGCTTCCAACCCATTACAAAGGGCTCCGCCATAATTCTTCATCGTCATCAGGCACAGCATCAACAAAGTGCACATAATGCCTTACATGCGTTTAGCAGGTACCACGGCTCTCCGTAGAGTGACGAAAAATGGCATAATGCCTGTTTTCCTACTTCTCAAAAATTACAATGAGTTATAGCATAGTGGGTTCCTCGCAAGTGCACTTGTATTAGTTGCCAAGGAAGCCCATAAGCGCATGATCCATTTCCTCGGGGTCTCAGTAAAGTTCTTCGCCCCCCCCCCCCCCCACCTCTCTCTCCCACGTCAACGTATGTTATACAGCATGGAGGGAGAGGGACATAGCGACCGGGCGTCACCTAATGCAAGTTACATAACTGGTGGGCCGTTTAAAGCTTCCAACCCATTACAAAGGGTTGAGCCATAATTCTTCATCGTCATCCGTCGTCGCGTCAACAAAGTGCACATAATGCCTTACAGACGTGTAGCAGGTGCCTCGCTTCTCCGCAGAATGACGGATAATGGCTTAGTAGGTGCTTCCGAACTTCACAAAAATTGTGATTTATGGAGTAGTGGGTACCTTACTAGTGTACTTGTACTAGTAGCCCCAAGAGAGCTTACAATGGTGCTTTAGAAACGCCGCTCTTCGAGCTTTCGCTGTGACTGTGCTGCGGTTTCAGCGCAGGCCTGGCGTTTTCTCGTTTTTTTTTTTCTGCTGGCACCTCTGAAGCGTGCAGCGCTATAACTCTCGTAACCACTTTTGCCTCTATACAAAAGACGGCGCACTAAATACTTCGCAAATAATAACGTGCACTGTTTAACCTCCCGACAGCGGACCAGACGAGCTGCTGCATGATGGCGTCTGCTTGCAGACAGCAGACGGCAAATGGTTAAAATTCATTGTAACTTTATCGTTAGTGGTGCAGGTGGGCAGCTTAGCCCTTCTTACATACTATAATTCATCGTATAACACAGAAGTAATGATTAAACTATAATAAACACCAGCAGCCACTTTTGCGGAGAAGAAAAGCTTGACATTGTTTTACGGGTAAGATAACTCGCAGCTGCAAGACATCTGAGTGAAGTCCTTCAGTGGAAATAGCTAAATGTCATGTTCTGTGCATATCTTGCACATATGCACGCACAGCCTGTACGTTCTACAATGTGGACATAAGGGACCCAAAATCTGCTCTAAATGCGCTTTGTGTGCCCGTTTTCTTCGTCGCACGAGAACTACGTTAGCAATGTTTGAGGTGAAGGTGGTTTGAGGCGAAGAGGGTCGCAGTGTGGCTGACCGGGACAGTGACCTCTGCGGCAGCACGCAATACCCTGTCCTAGGAGTTCATGTATTTCAGGCACTTTGTGATGCCCGTTTCTTTATCATGAGATGACATCCAACGCGGTGCTTTCAGTATAACCTTTTATTCCGCAGTCAATTGACCGACGTGCTTGGCACACGGTCAAACAAAAAGCATACCTACACCTAGCCGGACCTTCCACTTTCCGCCGCCTTTACTGGTCGACCGGTAATGTGCACTTAGCCGGTGGTGTCTAAACATAGCAATGGCACTGAGACGAAGCATCGCTTCACGTATCGATGTGAACAGCACTTTCCTCTTAGTGGCGGTCTCGTCCCATGCTTCAGCTGGCACAGCGCAATTCCGCAGAGGCAAGTTTGCTTGCGTGCCGGTCGTTGCCTTCGCGTGTCGTAGATTGGTGAAGGGGTGTAGGCGGTAGCCATCGCAGGAAGTATTTGCTTCGGGCAAACACTATAGAAAACATTGCTAGTTTTGCACTATAACAATGTGAGTGTGCTGAAGCTGTGGCTTACAGGGCAAACGCGATCTATATACGTATAATGTTGTGTGTTCATTGTAATTGAGACTGTCGTTTTTTTTATAACGGTAAACGTTTTGCTGATATAAATGCCAGAATTCACCGTCTATTCAATCAATTATTCTCGAATCTTGCCTGTTAGTTAACCGTAGCGTAAAGCGACGTTACGCTGATATTTGCATCGATTATAGACTTGAGCTAGACATTCAGTCACGCAGGGCAAGATTTGTTTGATAACTGGCTCGATAAAGCGTTCGCCACGAAAAAAATGTGTTGCCACTGTTGCCACATCAGCAAATTCATAAAATGCAGCGTCACAGGGGTGTTCATTGATGTACAGATGCAATTTCGCATGAAATTAAATAAAACGAATTCATAGATTCGTTGCGCAAGCACTATACGAGTTGGAAATAATTTCTCATAAACTTTGAAGCCATCGTGATCAGCCTGTCTTATGTCCACTCATAGCGAGGGCCTCTCCCATTGATTTCCGACCCACCCAGTCCGGCGCTAGCATATTCCATTTTATGCCTGCAAATTTCTTATTTTCGTCGCTCCACCATAGCCTTTACTGTCCTCGACCGCACTTCGAATCTCTTGGTGCAGATTTCAACGCTCTGACTGACCACCGGCAATCTGCCCTTCTTTGCCTCTTCTGGATCTTGTTTCTTGTTACGACATTGATGGATAACTGTTTTTGCCATCACTTCCTGCGAAGAAAAGCATGCGGATCTGATCTTTCTTGCAAGCTTCATCGGAGTATCATAAGATCCTTTGTACTGCTCAGTTGTATTGTTTTCGAATTCCGTGCAAGAAAATCAGAGGGCATAGACTTTTTCATGTACCTGCGTACCTCTGGAACTACGCGACCTTCCGCAGGATAAAAAGTCTTTGTAATGCTTATTTTGTTGATCGGGATGCTTTTTATATATCGCAATCTTTGTTTTCTTCAGAGATTTAAGGTATGTTAGCATAGCGCCGGACATTGCACAATTCATTTTATTCTTGATTTTTCAACTCACCTGGTGCTTCTTTTTATGGGCTACATTTATCACTGCCCCCCTATATTTGGTGTGTTGCGTTAATGTATTATTTCCTGATTGTCCTGACTTTCTGTTTAGTAATTTTTCCTCTTTTTGTTCATATTTGTATCATGAACACATTCTTTGATATATCTAACACTATATGTATTTTTGCGTGCGCCAGCAAAGGAACTTCGCATTTGTTACTGCGCACGTTAAATCAATGACTGACTGATCGATTAATTCAGTGATTAATTATCAAAAGTGTCGGTGAAAATGTTCACCTGTGGGAATGTGAATGCGGCTTCTGTATGGAACATCGCATTGCCTTTATGGCCATCCTATTCGATAGACCTGTCATTTTTGGAGACGATGTTCGTTGCCGTAGGAAGCCAGACAACAGGAAGCAAGAGATAAACATAGAGAGGAACGAAAGGCACTATGACCAGAGCAGGTCTCCGGCTGTCTACCATATAGTGGGAGAGGGCAAAAAGGGGTGCAAAAAAATGAAAGAGGTGAAGAGTCTCGGAAGACGATACGACGACATTGCGACTATGGCAATGTCTAAGTACTACACAACAGCATTGTTAATGGCGAGTAAAAATCTATCACTCACTCCTGTTGCTCTAATAATAGGAATAACCCACCCCAGCCACCGGTATCCTGAGCGTTCCGTGTAATCGCCGGCATTTGATTTCGCGAAGTGGCGGACGAGTCCACCGTTCGCTGACAGGAATCATGCGGGGGCAATGCATGGCTGTGTCAATATGCGCAAGCCCGCAAGGCTGCAACGTGTCCTCGGCGTATTTCCACATACAGGCAAGGAACTTGAGCGTTCATCGTAGCCTTTTCGAAGCGCTGATCTTGCTTTCTTCTTTTTTATATATTTCTTTGTGCTACGCGAGGTCATCCACGTGCGGCCATATTCGTTTGACAACACGTGTGCGAGTCAGCCATCGTTGAAAGCGATAGCTGGCGTTCGCTATTAAGTTGTAGCTTTCTTTTTTTTCAAAGGAAGAATCACAGTAGGTATGATTAAATAGTTTTAAGAGGATGAAATAAATTTCAGACACTACAAACAAGTTCGTGAAAAGAGTGTTTGCGAAAAAAATGGTGACTAGGAAACTAGAGCTTGTAGCTTCTTTAACGAATTTCGCGGAAACATTTGCTACAGTATCTAAACGAGATGTCACAATTTTCACGGAATTTTCTCCCGGGTACAGTTCATGATCTGTACAATGTTGAACTTGCAAGGCAATACAATGTTTAAGGTTAAGGCACTCAAACATGTCGAGATGCATACGCCATTCAAGGCACTTTGCGTTATTTCCACGGTTCGTGTTGCCTAACGCTTAATACACCATGTCATAAAATGTTTAATGACATATTTGTACTGTTTAACAAGTCACTTAGGCTGCTGAGCGTGCGCTGTGTTTCACAAAAACAAAAACACACAAGAAGCACTCTCTTTTGCGCAACACTTCGTATGCGCGCCGCATCACGATAAAATGTATCCGTGCCACCTCACGTCGAAAAGAGGTATTGATTTTTGCTTTGGAGCCGTCTTGAACGCTTTATTATCGTGTTGACGTACACGTTCACTCAACCGTATTTATGTTTACTTGAAAACGCGTTGAAATTTGCTGCCGCATGGTGCGTCTCATTTTTATATGCACATTCTTTTTTGTGCACATTATCTCAGAGGTGTTGAACAGAGACCTGCTATATTTTTATGCTTCTGAAGGGTGACTGCGGAGAGGAAATTCTCTATTTTCTGCAGTCTTTTAGATATCTCGGCGCAGTGTTTATTCCAGCCGGGAGGTTACCGTGTTTTTACCAGCAAAAGTGCTCGCTGGAAGAGCGTGTCCTTCCCAGGTCCTGTCACTGTCGGCAGTAAGTACTGCGTTATATGACATGTTTGGTGCAATTAATGTCTGGTGCAGTGAGCAAAAAAAAAAAAAAGTTGAAATGCCTAAAACATAAATAAGCTTTTAAAGCTTACGAGAAGTGCAGCGTTTTAGGCATTAACCTTCGCCCGGCAGGTTATACAACGTGCGGCGGCGTAGTAATAATAAATGACCAAGGAATATTTATCAATGTCGCTGTAGAAAACAAGGGGCGGTATTAGGAAGTTGCATAAATGAAAATTCCGGCTTTCCATAGGTGTTTTACCACCGTAGTTTGACGAGCCAGTTGAAGTAAACAAAACCTAGTATTACGTGACACGGAATGACCGACCGGCGCAGTCCTTTGTTATGTGTCAAATTGTTAGTATCCACTTTGTTGCAGTCAGTAACTTTTATTGGGCAAGATAAACAAAGAAACAAGCAAACTAAATGCTTTTAATCAATGCAACATGAATTTTCAAAAGAGTTAGTGTTTACCAAATAAATTCATCATTCCACGTTTGGAATGCTGGTGTACTTTCCTTTATACATTTGACGTAACGAATATAGCACGGGATGCAAGAACAACACTCAAAATAGTGGGTCGGGTGTGTTTCTGTACCGATATTTCTAAGTTAGATGTGCAATAAAGCAGTGACATTTAACGTAAATTTTGATTTACGTACCGTGGCCATGATATCAGGATGACGTTGACTGTAACGTGGAGACACCGCAATTAGGTTTGACCTCCCGGATTTCTATAAAACATGCCCTAAAATTGAAGTGCACGGGTGTTCTTGCATTACTACAACTCTGAATGCAGGCGCCATGGTTTCGATTCGAACTCGCGACCTCTTGGAAAGAGCGCTACGCTATAGCCGCGTATACACCTCGGCGGCTAGTAAGGGCGCTCTTTAGTGTTGAGGGATGTGGTTAGTGTTGAGGGATCTAAGGGAGCACCATAAAAAAGAACATGTGGACAGAAAGGTTGAAGTATGCCAGAGCGTCATGATTGTTCCGGCAATGTAATAATAAATGTGATGAAATCATTATGTCATCGGGCGATTGATGTCTTGAAAACTGTGTCCGTCACTTTTGAAAGCCAAGACAGATCCAGTTGATGCGTACTGTTTTCTTCAATACGTGGTTTCGAGGTTATAAATCAATTACCTTAGTCATCGTGGTGCTAACGACGCAGTAGGACACTGCACGCTTCCCCACCAGCTACTCCTCGTGCACTGGTGGTTGCTTTACGTTAGACGGACTTCCACACAGTATTCGTCTAGTCAAAGTTTCAAGGCTGCGCGAGGTTTTGATGACCACGAACTTACTCGATACTGTCCCACATCCCTGTATATGCATTTCGGGGAAGTCACTGCAAAATGCTGGCTATCCCCTGCGGGCTTTCTTTCAGTTCGACTTATTGCTTGTTCCTGGAGTCCCAATTTTAACGCGTTGCGTCATTCCAGACCGCAACTTTCTGTTCTACGGACAGTCCGGCGACCTTGATCTCTATCGGCGGGCGTAGGACCGCACGTGAAATTGTTCTTATTTTCGCGGAATGCAGTCCAATATATTAGCTTTTTATCGAATAACTCAAGGTACAGGGATCTACGAACAAACGTCGCGGCGAGAAAGAGCGAAGTGGGAATAGCTAAAGCGGTTATGCACCCTTCCAGTAATTACCAACACAAAAATTTCTCTCTTATGTATATTCGGATGAACTTCTCGTTCTACTTTGCGAAAGTTCTCAAATGAAGACCTACAATCTGCACCCATATATTGTTCATGAGACTGCCTAGAGCCAACAGGTAACTGCACATCTAACATCGGCTGCCAGTGCCAGTGCAGGCCTGCCTAGGCAAACTTATAGACCACCAACTCAGCCATGAGAAGAGGCCATTTTTAGGGCCTGGTCATAATTTCAGCAACGGATATGTGGTTATATATTGTGCTGGATTCGGGTAAAAAACATTTGTTTTTCGTGCTGTACCCAGGAAAACCAAATCCCCGAACTAGACCAACCTATTTTACAGTGAAAGCTGTTATCAGATAACAATGGCAGTGGGGCAGTTTTCCGCTGCCGCCGCCGCCGGTGTCCGCAACTACTATCACGCGAAATAAGAAAAAAAACGAAATAATTAAAAATAATCAGGATCGGATGGGTTTTGAGCCCGGGTCGTCTGCCTGGTAGTCGAGTATTCTACCGCAGAGCCACGCTGCTGTCTGAAACTCCTTTGCAAAAAGATCCTATACAGGGGTCATGTCGGGCAAGGGATCGCGTTAACATGTGTAATATAGCGCGGCAGAAAAGTAAAATAACAACAAGGCGTCACACAATGCTAATGGTGCAACAAGTGTGTGATTTAGAGCTGGCCACCCACTACAAAGCGCTCAACCATAATTTGTGATCGTTATTAGCCACATGCAGCATCAATAAATGCACATAATACCTCACATATTTGCAGCGCGTAACTCGCTTATCCGACGAAAGACGAATAATGACATAGTGGGAGCTTCCCTACTTCACAAAAATTTACGATTTGTGGCATAGTGGTTGCCTTGCATGTGTACTTGTATTAGTTTCCCCAAAAGAGTTTAGAACGGGCTCTAGAAAGGCCCTCATACGGCTTTCACTGTGACTGTGCTGCACGCCACGCCCAGGCCTGACGTTTTTTAGGTATACCTATATAATCAACGCAGCGAGCGATGGAAAGGAAAACGGCAGGTGTAACCTTAAGAGACAGGAAGAGAGCAGGGTAGGTCAGGGAACAAACGGGGGTTAAGGACATCATAGTTGAAATGAAGAAGAATAAATGGATATGGTCCGGGCGCGTAGCACGTCGGCAGGATAACCGGTGGTCATTAAGGGTAACTGAGTGGATTCCAAGAGATGGCAAACGCGTGAGGGGGAGACAGAAAATTAGGTGGCCAGATGTAATTATGAAGTTTGCAGGCATAACGTGGCAGCAGAAAGCACATGACTGGGTTGATTGGCGGAACATGGGAGAGGCCTATGCCCTGCAGTGGGCGTAGACAGGCTGATGATGACGATGATGATATAGTCAACAGCGCTGCTCTCTCGCCTGTATTAGCAGGGTCCATACATATGCTTTGATAGTCGATGGGATAGTGCTAAATAGGCTGTAGATATTATTCGCAATGCCGTATTTAAATCTAATATTTGCTTTCCGTTATTCAAAATAAGCACACTCGTTCCGCCACGGGAGTACAGTGGTTATGGTGCACGGCTGTTGAATCGAGAGTCGTGGGTTTGACCCTGGCTGCGGCGAAAGGATTTCGACGGAGGCGAAATGCTAAGGGCCCCTATACTATGCGATGTCAGTCCACATGGTCGAAATTACCGGAGGTCGAAATTAACGATGGTGCAAATGAAGCCCTAATTTAACTGTGCTTGAAACTCTTTGTAGACATCTCGCTTAAAACATTTTCGTAGGCTATATTTGCAATATGATCGTTATGTATGTGCCACTCATTGTTCACGTCCCATCTCATATCTCAAAGCCTGTATCGCTTCTATGAAGCCGGTGTTCAGCACACGAAGGACAAAAACTTGTTTAAATGTATTATCTGCCGCTACCACCGCCAAGTGGAATAACCTTCCTGCATAAATTACAACTTTGTGAATCATCGCTCGATTAATAAATTACAAGACGACATTATATGAGAAGGATATTACATTTCGTAAGGTCCACTAATATGTGTGGTCGGCTCTGTGATTCCTTGTAGGCAATTATTTGAGAATATTCATATTATATTTGGCGTCATAATTCATAGTTGTGTACAATGTTCCGTAACCAGATCATTCTGCACTGCGATGTGACCCTGAACATGTCTTCAATACACAAATAAATAAAATCTTGCTCGCATTTTCTTGATGTTGATTTTGCTTGTGGCAACAGCCATATTTTAACCATCGACATTAAAAGGCCGCCAGGACTAGCTTTGAGGAAAGAACTCGGGTAAAATGAAAAACAAAAAAAAAGAACTTGACTGCATGGGGGTCTACTTAATACGTAGTCGTTAATGCGCCCATGAACTTGGACAAAGGGACGGTTTAAAATCAAAAGAAGTGCGCGATTAACAAAGAGAGAGAGAGAGAGAGAGAGAGAAGGAATGTAGGAAAGGCAGGGAGGTTAACTAGACTATGCGTCCAGTTTGCTACCCTACACATTAGGAGGGGGAAAACACTAAGTTGAGCACGCAGCCTCATCTAACCAAATCTTTCGACGTTGTCAGTTGCAAGGCGAAAGGGTAAAATACCTTGCTTTATACACGCAGTTAAAAAGAGCTAAAATTTTAACTGGAGAAAACGCAAGATAAGCATAGCAACACGGACGCATGCTCTATATACGGTCGGTGCCCGATCAGAATCTGAAAAAAAAAAAAAACACCAGAAAACTACGATCCAAAATCGTAGAGAGGCGGAATTCTGTTCGCAGATTTATTGAAAGTGTGTTCCATCCTAACTCTTAAAAGAATGCGTCGCTATTTTCGTACCGTCCTCCACGAAATTTACTAGAGGCACCGCATGGTCATTACATTGCTGTCCAAAATAACTGGGTACTATCCGAAGCTCTTCGGTGTAAACTGGCCGTGAGGAAACCCATTCTGAAATAATTTTTCCCTTCCATTCGGCGCCTCACATATCTCCCGATAACTTGGGCTTCGTTAACAAGCAACATGTTTTTTGCGAGGGGACAACGTCCATCTGTGCTTCGGAACGAAATTAAAAGGCCGTGCAATTATACGCGCGTGTGGTGTGGAAGCGCGTTGGTTATTACACGCAGCGGGTAGTTAGTAACTTCAATAGATAAAAAAAAAAAACGTGTTGGACTAGTGTTTCACCAAGGCTGAATCTTCCCCCAGCTTTCGTCGTAACGGAAACTTCCGTCTTACTCCAGACAATATGTGTGCGTTTGCTCTATTAGCTGCTTCGGATATATGTTTCTTAACAAAATGCTAAACTACTTAGAGCGAAGGTTATATTTAGGAGTAACTTATTAGCTTGCTCGAGGCAAAAGAGCAAGAAAAAGAGCTACTACTACGTTTCATGTTATTCAAGTAATCCTGTTCTTCATTTGATGTACAAGCTAATTACCGGTTACTAAGCAAAAAAAAAATCACGAGTCTCCTCACTACTGATACTGTTTGCCAGTGCCGAAACGTGGGCCTCAAGTTTGCCGCAATTAGAATTTGCGTGGGACGACCTAGCTAAATTTGGCTCTTCGGCAAGTGCTTATAGTACTACGTGTGGGTGTTCCACCATAAATTTTGCGGCGTTACACATTTGAGGCTTAATGAGACGGCAGAGTCAACATGAGTAACATATATATATACGACGAAGTGCGGCAGTGGGGCTCGGGCTCGTCTAGCGCAAGGACAGAGGAAGAAGCGGAGAAATAAAACTGCAAGCCCAGCGTACGGATGTTGTGTCTCTCTCTCCTTATATGTGTATACATATATATATATATATATATATATATATATATATATATAGGAAAACAAGTCTCTGACGAAGGCCGTCGCGCCACGGCCGATACGTTAGGCATAAAGTATTGCTTCTCGTACGTGCACCGTCTTGGTTTCCTATACGTATCGGACCCACTGAACTTTCCCACTGAATATATATATATATATATATATATATATATATATATATATACAGATGCATGTTAGGAAGAGTGAAAATGGAAAGGCAGCCACATCTTAGTGCATAATGTGAGGCGCGAAGTAGGACGGAAGTTAAGCGTGGTTAGTATTTTACACAAACATCTTTCACAGGAAGAAACGGTCAGGTCAACTATACAAATGATTCACTATATTTTAAATGCATATTTTTTTATCCTGATGGCTGAAGAGATATGGTCAGTGGTTGAGCCATCTTGAACTACACAGACACTCTCTTTTTCCCCCCGCAAAATATACATAAACTATAGACTGAGTCCTCGCAAGAAAGTGGACTATTCGTCATTGGGAGCGAAGTTAAACACTTTGCAAAGAATTGTGACCATTGTCTTGTCGTCCTCCCAGCGCAGTATGGCAGTGTATTTACGGCAGACTATTTTGCGGATCGGTCTTGGTGCTGGCATGTTGGGCTGGTAAATTTGGTGCCTTTAATCTTTTACAACGATACGGACAGTGCTACGATATACACGTACGCATGAAAAACGGTTGGGTCGGCACATTCCGCGTTTCATGACCTTGTTTGGCTCAAGTCAACACATACAAAAATAATGTCAAAAGTAAGTTCGTCTGTATTGCTGGATATATATTTGCCACGGGAATTTATATCGAAGACACAAGTTTACCGTTTCTTCATAAGTTTCCAACGTGCTAATGGAGACGAAATGATCTCACGGGGCACTGTGGTGTCTCAGTCCGGGAATTCTACTGCGTTTTTTTTCTTACGCAACTACTGAGACGCGTCGAGTAGCACGAAATAAACGACCGGTGGCCCCACTGTCCTCGGAAATATAGCTGTCTGTCGCGCAGTAAGCGGTTTCCAAGCGATCTTTACCGGCGCTCAAGTTCCTTTGAAAGATTGAGTTCGGTGCGGGTAAACCATATCATGGCGTCACGATGTGTAGCAGAGGCTCTCAATAATAAAAGGATGTTACAGCCCCTGAACTGTGTTTCGTAACTCTACAGCTCGCCATCCATCAATGTCAATCAATCTTTCTTATGTGCGGTGAATTATTTATATCTATTTTCACTGCACTACGTCTAATTCGCACTGAAGCGCAAGAAAGTGGCCTTTCAAGAAATGTGTGAGATTGTCGCAGTCGTCTGGAATTCCGAAGGCCAGTGGGGAAGGAAAAATGCGTTTGACGGTGATAGGTGTGCCAAGGAATTTTAGCGCCTGAAAGCAATGTTGTCTTTCTTTTTGTGACATTCGCGAAAACTGTACGTCCGCACGTCGTTGGTCAATTCCTGTGTATCTGTTTAGTTCAGTACCGCTGCCCGCATATCCTTGATACAAAACGCACTGAAATATATATAGCAAAAGCTGATATTATTTATAGCACAACTCTTATTATAGCCAGTAATAGCACACGTAGTTTGCTTGTTCTTACGTTGTCCTGGCCGAACACGCAGAAGAGCTGATACTATTTATAGCACAACTCTATCCTCGTTATCGCCTGTAACGGCGCACGTCATTCGCCTCCAAGAATCCTCAGCGCCAAGCTGAGAGGCAGCGCCTGCATGTTACAGCATGAATGAAAACATCTGGTTGCGTAACATGACGGACTAAATTGGTTTATAAACAAAGTCGGTATTTTCTATTTTGTCGTCGTAATGCCTAAACCCAGCTTCAGTATAAAATATATTGTCATTACTTGTCCACTTTTCTCTCTGTTTCGTAGTGCACATTTGTAATTAACATTTCACATTTGTAGTGCACATTTTATTTGCGTGAAAGCAAAGAAGTACCGAAAATACGATTTTGCGATGATGCCGTAATCATCGGTTAGCTTTTAAAACTGTCCGCAATTGAAACATCGCTGGACAAATGAAATGAAAATGGAAGCAGGAAAGGGGGGGGGGGGTAAGACAGTATGACCGCTAAGTTAACCACATGTAGAGAGAAATCTGAATTCCTGCATACGATTTTCTATCATTTAAATTTGCGGAACCTTCTTAGAAATGTAAGGTGTGTGAATAAGAGTGTGAATAAGAGCGTGAATAAGAGTGTATGAAATATGCTATATCGAGATCGAGAATTTAGATCACTTCATTTACGGCTGTTGTCGTTTCTTATTACAAACACACTAGCACATTTTCATGCAGACCAAGTAGCGACGCCTCGTAGGATGTAAAAAAAAACAAAAAAAACACACTGAATGTAGGGCACCCCTTTTTCTCCGACAGTGTTTGTCACCCGGAAACTTCCTGCCAAAATCATCAGTAAATTTGGCGTTGTTTATGACGCGTTTCTGAACAACCGTTGAGAATTTGAAGATGTACATTTTCTGCAGGCTAAGATGTTCTATTTTTTTAGTAGTTACCTGGGGATGATGGGCGCGACCGTCAGTGCTAATCATTTTCAGTTAACTTGAGCACTCGTGCTTTGTGTCGTACGGAACAATGGAGTTTTTATTGGGAATTTGTTCTTTAAACTGTGGTTCTTGCAGAATACGTGGAAAAGCTTATATTATTTGCAACACAACCCTACCTTCATTATCGCCTGTAATAGAACACGCAATTTGCTTCTAACGCTGTTCTTTAAAGCGTGGTCCTTAAGGAACAAGTGCAAAAGCTGATAATATAGCACAGCTCTAATTACGGCCTGTAATAGCACACGTAGTTTGCTTGTTCTGGCGTTGTCCTGGCCGAAAACGCAGAAGAGCAGATACTATTCATAGCGCAACTCTCTCCTCGTTATCGCCTGTAACGGCTCACGTAATTCGCCTCCAAGAATCCTCAGCTCCAAGCTGAAGAGGCAGCCACTGCGCAAGGACGTATGTGAACTGTAAAATTATGGCCTGGAACTTTTCCTGTGGCTAGGCTGAGCGAGCACATTTTGATCGACGACAAAAAGCAAAATGCCGTGATTACCATGATTATGCGTAAAATGTGCCGGCGCCGTTCACTCTTTACTCCAGCGCCGCTTGAAGCAAGACCGTCAGCCCAGATAGAAATCTGAGCCACATTAGGTGAAATATATTAGAGTTATTAAGTGTATGATAACACATTCCCTGCATCGTTGATACCAACCTGGGACCTAATAACATAAAGGATATGCCACTCTATCATCTGTATTTCTTATTCTTGAAATTGAAGACGACGCCACCGCCGAATCTCCGATCAATCATCCCTCGCCTTTCTTCGCCCCCCTTTTTTCTTCGCGAAAGAGCGCAGCGCATACTAGCGTTTCTTCGCACTGACCCAGTTTCTAGCGCCGCCGATAGCGCAACCAATTTCATCGGAGGCGCACTCCTCTTGCGGCAGATCGCTGCCTCCGAGATTGCAACGACGAACCTTTTGCTCCTCGCCAGTCTCGGAGGTCACGGATCGGTGTTCTGTATCTCCGTTCCTCGTCGCCAGGGTGAGCAACGAAAGCGCTGGCGAAATTTCTATGGGGAAGCGCGCATCCTCAAACACGTGTCGGCGAGGTGGGGGAAAGGTAATAAAGGAGTGGAAGATGTTGGCGAGTGAGTTTTTGTGGGAAACTGGGACGGGCTTCGGTGACCCGGAACTGGAGGCGCTCCCTCGTGACCCAAGCAGCACCGGGCTTTTGATTAAAGGAGCAGGTCAGCTCCCACGTGCTATCGTGCCTCCTGTCTCTATTATGGCGGCTACTTCATTTCTTCCGAAGATTTTTTCTGAAGAGCTTTTGGCTCATGTTTGTCGTGCTTGTTCAAAATATCAAAGCGGACGTCCTATGTGCGTCTTTCTTAGTGCCTGTATTAGGCCCGCTAGTAATACGTATTCAAGTCAAAACCAACTAGCCCAAATTTCAGCTTGAATTGTTCAAAATATATCTTTCGTGTCTACTTGCCCATGTCCTTACATATTATTATTTTTTTCTCATTTCTGTCGTGCTCGGCTTGCGCTACGTTTACAGTGTTGGAGTGTTGGTTGTCTCTGACTGTTCCAAGTAACCTTAATAACTTTTTAGGCATCTAAGATGCACTGGCTTGACCTGACATACGTTGTAGTCCTGAATCATCAAAACACAGTATAAAGGAATCGATAAAAACTCGGAAAAGGGATGTATGCAGTAAATCTGCCATGCGTTTTTTAAATGTGAAGCATTTCTTAGCGAACCTCTGGCACTTTGGCCGTTTCTATCTATCTATCTATCTATCTATCTATCTATCTATCTATCTATCTATCTATCTATCTATCTATCTATCTATCTATCTATCTATCTATCTATCTATCTATCTATCTATCTATCTATCTATCTATCTATCTATCTATCTAGCCGCCTACGTCTGGGCGCTCTCCTCGTCGTCTCCATAACTTGCAATATACCAAAATTGGCATAGCAGGGGATCAGTGTATGACGAACACGATTCACTGGTCACCACATGAATAACGTAAAATACCTATCGCGTACGTCATGAAACCTTTTCTCTCAGACACATGTGGCACATACCCGTATACCAGAGTTCATGTTATGCGGGTATGTGCCACAGGCGATACAGAGTCTCAACAAACACGGTAACCGCGAACACACACATTGACACGCAAGTAAAGTGGTAATAATAATAATTGTAAGGGTTTTATGTCCCAAAACCACGATATGATTATGAGAGACGCCGCAGCGAAGGGCTCCGGAAATGTTGACCATCGGGTATTCTTTAACGTGTACCGATATCGCAAAGTACACGGGCATCTAGCATTTTGCCTCCATCGAAATGCGACCGCCGCGGCCGGGATCAAACCCGCGACCTTCGGGTCAGCAGTCGAGCAACGTAACCGCTACACCAGCGCAGCTGACGCAAGGAAAGTGAGGAAGCTGAAGACAGGACATCCCTGGGGGACGCTCGACTACCATCCACTCGTCCTCTTGGTCCGCAACGTGGACCACGTAAATTACGCAAAAACCGGGGTCAATGCTTCCTACAATAAATATTCTGGGAGGACCAGGCCTCTGATCATTACCGGTGACTTGAACATTGATTTATCAAGACCCAACACGCTTCGTCCTTATACTGCTTGAAAGGCGGCTTAGATGTGGACAAGGCATCAAAAGACCTCACTGCCACGTCCACGACAGGAGGCATCATAGATCATTTCATCGTAGGAGGCATCCAGCATTTCCACCAGCTGCACTATACCTCGCACCTCACTACACTTAGACTCCTCACATCCGCGATTACGAACGCATCCGATTAACTAGTCCGCTCCAGCTGCTGGTGCTCACTGGGCATGGTGATAATGACCTTGTGCAAGAACTGTCAAGAACCCCTTCTGCCCATACACATGGGTTCGTGAAACGTGCGTGCGTTCTCCGTCATAACCGACAAGTATAACTATAAAAACTGAAACTGTGACTGTAACGTATGTACGTGCAGTACGCCTGCGCGTGGCACGCGGTTGCCTATATATCTAGGGAAACTTTCCTGAATGAAGATTAGTTGCGAGTAACGCCTGTCCTGTGCATCTGTGCTCCTTCTTTGTCCTGTTCGGATTCGTGCTATCCAGTATTGAAGAATATAAGCACTTTATATCAGCTTACCGCGTCTGGTGTTGGTAACACCCATGTTGCTGTTGGCATCGTTACGCAACTGTAAAGGGTCCCTTCTTTTCTGAAACGTTTTGCGCACAAAGAACGTATTTTTCCTTTTAGAGTGTAAAAGACTAGTTATATAACACATATGCGACTCTTAAGCATATGAGTGTACATATACCTCTTCCACATTTCTCTAGCGTCATTCCGTAACGATTCGCTCAATGTGAAAAATTACGCCACAGTCACCATACCACGCATGCTTCGCATAACATCGATTCCCACGGTACGTGGGATCTAGCCAATTTTTAAATGCGATGCATTCCTTAGTGAACTTCTGCGACTTTGAGCGTATCTATCTATCTATCTATCTATCTATCTATCTATCTATCTATCTATCTATCTATCTATCTATCTATCTATCTATCTATCTATCTATCTATCTATCTATCTATCTATCTATCTATCTATCTATCTATCTATCTATCTATCTATCTATCTATCTACCTATCTATCTACCTATCTATCTATCTATCTATCTATCTATCTATCTATCTATCTATCTATCTATCTATCTATCTATCTATCTATCTATCTATCTATCTATCTATCTATCTATCTATCTATCTATCTATCTATCTATCTATCTATCTATCTATCTATCTATCTATCTATCTAGCCGCCTACGACTTTGTGCTCCCCTGGCCGTTTCGTTAATAGGATCTACACCAAAATTGGTATGGCGTAACATGACCTTATGACGAACACAAATGACAGGTCATAACATGACAATCATGATATCGATGTCATGAACGACATGATTTACATGCCACTGTTTTGGTGCTCTTGCGGCCGTTTCGTTAGTTTGATATATACCGAAATTGGTATGGCGTGACAACAGTGTATGACGAACATAAGTGACAGGTCCTAACGTGCAAATCATGACACGCATGTCATGTACAGCATGACTTACGTGCCACGCTCATGGTGCGTTGGCGGCCGTTTCGCTAGCTTGATATACACCAAAATTGATATCTCGCGACGTGACCGTGTGACGAACACAAATAACAGGAGTTAACATGAAAATCATGACACGCATGTCATGTACAGCATGACTTACGTGCCACGCTCACGGTGAGCTGGCGGTCGTTGAACTAGCTGGATATACACCAAAATTGGTATCGCGTGACATGACTGTGTGACGAACATAAATAACAGGAGTTAACATGAAAATCATGGCACGCATGTCATGTACGGCATGACTTACGTGCCCCGCTCATGGTGCGCTGGCGGCCGTTTCGCCAGCTTGATATACACCAAAATTGGTATAGCGGGTCGTGACTATGTGACGAACACAAATAACAGATGGTAACATGACAATCATGACACGCATGTCATGTACAGCATGGCTTATGTGACACGATCATGGTGTCTGGCGTTCGTTTCGCTAGCTTGATATACATCAAAATTGTTATTTGACCTTGACATGTTGACCTTGACATCAAAATGTCAAGGTCAACTAAAACAGCCTCTTAATGCGACGTAAATGTGTTCATAACACCTGAACCGGATGTCTTGTCTCCCTCTCGCTCGCCGCCACAGTTAGCGTGTGCGTTCACGTATTCCCTTCTCATATTTAACTGTGCAGAGAAACGCAAGAAGCTCTACTACGGCACTGACGTGATCCCACTGCCGGCATGTCCCGTCTCCACCAAGTCCGTGCCGGCTACCGGGGAAGGGAAGGGTGCCGAGGGTGGCGGACTGGTGGGTGCTACAGGCGGCGTGGGCGGCTCCATCGTCCTGCTGCCTTTCGTGCGCAGCCGGGCGGCCCGGGACTCTACATACAGCAGCATGTCCACGGCCAGCAGTCGCGGAGAGGCATCGGTCTACGTGAGTGCCATTTAAACTATAGATTCACATTTACGTTACACACCGGCGCAGTTCTTCTTTGTTTAGCACCTGTGACTTTATTTCTTTATTTATTCGATCAATTTACACACATTGCGTGCGTAGTATTGCAGTGCGTGAAAGTTACACGTAGAAAAGCGACAAGCGTTAAAGCTGTATACCAAAAACTTTTTTGGGCTTGGCATAAAATGAGGAGTGCACTATTATTTTTCAACGCTCATAAGCAAGCGCGATTCAAAGCGCCGTAGCGGAAATGGTAGGCGATTCCAACTGCAAATCGAGTTTTGAGAAAAATAAATTCCATGATATCCGTGTTTGGAACGTGTATTAGCCCAATTTATTCACATGGTCTTAACGACCACATGCATGATAAGAGAGAAACAATGAAACAATCGAAAATTGGCAAAAAAGAAACGCTGATTTCATTACATCAATCATCTGGGAACAGGTGAAGTCGAAGATCGATTATTACCGACTTTGATAGTTGTAGGAGGCAGCATGCGAAAACCGGCACATACAAACAGAAAGTAAACTAAGACAACCACTATTTCTGTCTGGTGGTTGTGTGTGGATCTTTTTTGATAATTTTCTATATCAGCTATAAAGAAAACTGCCCATTTTTTCGTGTTTCCTAAGTTCATGACCCATCTATTACTGCTGATTCACTGCTGCTTTCCGTAATTTTCAGTTAACCTCACGCTTTTACGTGTGCACTCAGAATAATGGTGGCCAATACGCAGTTCATATATTTCTTCCGCTGAATACATCGTTGCTCAATGCTTACGTCAATGCTCAATTTTTATGCAGCTTATAGCTGTGGAATTGCTCCACCCACTTTAATCTTTTGAGTCGTACCAATAAAATCGACAAAAGCGGTATTTGTTGCAGCACGATTGTAATTGAAAACTTGAAACTAAGATGTTTAGGTGCGCTGTCAAATGTAGTATGGCTGGCGCCCTTGCTACCCTTATCTTGGAATTGTTGCTCATGCGCAGACCACTTCAGAAGCGGTAAAGTTTACTGTTTTATAATAAGAAAACGACCCTGTAGAGAACCCCTTTTCACCTACACACATATTACATGTCATAAAGTCTATAGCCGGGCTAGATTTCACGAAAGAAGCATACGCCCATATGTGTGACGAAAATTTTGCAACACTCCTGAAGATAGCACGACAACATCAACACTGTCTGTATTAAAGCTTCAAAATTCTTTCCGTTGAATCAGAACAGCTGGTACAAGCACTATTATATATTTTAGTTTCTATTGTACTGCAATTCATTTGTTTCATTGTATCGGACGGTCACTTCACACTTGTTCTGGGAAGTCCCTGCTCGGCTGTAGATATCCAAACGATGGCGTGACGTATGTAGCTTTCCTAGTACGGACATTGCCCGAGAGGGATCTCTTTAGTCCTTCACAGAAACACACCTATTTTGAGACATTCAACATCAAGTGAATAGATGATATTGGTTTTGAAAAATTTTTGGAGCTGTTTACAGCATGCTGCGTTTATTAGAGTGGCAGTAAGTTTTGGGTTAACAGGATGTTAGTATCTCGAGAAACCGGCTACAGCTCGCGCGCAGAGGAAACAAAAGTGGACGGTAAACAAACGCGCAATTCGTCATTTTGTTTCGAGAAAGTAACTCCTAAAATATGCCTACACATATATGTGTGTAGCTTTATTTTTCAGGGGTGTTCATATTGATTGTTTCCGCGTTGACAACACTGGAAGTTCCCACTTGTTAAGACTCGCATGTAGTTTCCGCATGTCCGCTCTCGATATAGATCAAATTCTGAAATAGTCGTCGAAATGACCGCCGAGGATAGTCTTGTATGCACATAACTAACTGTACGGGATTTCCTAGTAAAGAGTGATTATTCCGCTTCAACTTGCTTTGTCGCGACCTTGTGTGTAGCAGACATTAAATATTATGTAGACAGTGCATGCCCAAGGTCTTTCCAGAATGGCCGCTCTAACGTTTACGCCTTTGATAATGTTTTGTAACAATGTGGCCGGGTTACTTGGTTTAAAACTTCAGTATGCTACCATTTCTCGTTTCTTGACATCAGTAAATTGGTGTTCTCGTCACTGCAACTTAATCCAAGTGTTCCTATGTGATTGATAAACTAACAACAACTGCACGTCACATACACATAGAATGTTGCCTCCATTATTGTACATCAATATACATTTCCGGAGTATCACGCTTATACAATTCGGCACTGTAATCGTAACAAGTGACGTTTTTTTTTTTTACTGTCTACAAAGTTTGGATCAGTTTATCTAAAAATCAAATGTTATCACTTATCAGTATACGTGTGTTAGCGTAGATAAAAAAATCAATGCTAGCAACAGCATATAACACCAGCAACAGCGTTTTCCTGCTTGCAACGGCTGTTCGCAGAGCGACAATTCTGGCGACGTGGTTGGCAGCGTGGAAGGTCTGGAGGAGGCACCGCCGATGCTGGGCAAGGTGACAATACTGCTCAGGTTCCAGCCATCCTCACCCACTGCTTCGTCATCACAAGGCTTTCCCGCTGGAAAACTCTTCGTCACCATAAGGGTACGCTCACCACCAGAGAGGAGGCTTTACCTCATGTATGAATGGCTTTCGAAAGTGCTTTTACTCTAGTGCACTTGAGAATTATTTAAGTGCAATGAATACAGGGAGAATTAAAGTCCTCACTCAAGTTTGAATGCTCAAGATAACAAGAAACCAGAAACAACGTCGTACACTTCTTGTTCCTTGTTTACTGCGCCCTTTGTCTTGAGTCATGATTGTCATCGTCGCTGTCTGCGTTCACGTTCGTGGGCATGGCTTCTTAAGCAAACTAAACGACAACAACCTGCTCAGTGTCATTGAAAACTTGCGCCTTTGTTTGCCAGAGTGTTATTGACCATACTCCAAGAGTGAGGAGTACAAATCAACTTTAGTGGCTGGTGCGCACACGAAAGCAAACGACGGCGAGGAGCTCGCGCAGCACGAGGTTGCTTAGGCCCAACTATTTAAAGTTTCGCAAATAATTGTTTATTGATACAAGGTACAGTGAACAAAAGCTATGCTATTGGTTTTTGGGAATCATAAATATATTGAAAGCACTGAAAGCCAGGATATAAATTTATCAGGGGTGTTTTTGCCATGTTCGTGACGAATGTCGCCGTTTGCGGACCCCCATTTTTACCATTTGAAACTAAAATTTTCGTCGCAATGCTTTTTTCTTTGCGCTTGTGGAACCATTTCAAACAAAATTGTGCAAACTACTTTTTTTTCTTGCTTACAAGTAGTTTCTAGGGATATGATTATATATGTAACTCTGGAAATTTCTCCTTAACCTCAAGGTTAAGAAGTGGCTTTCGTATGGCTAGAGTGTACTAGGACCAGGGGAATGCTTGGAACGGCTGCACCACAAATGCATCGTAAGTGAAGCCAAAAGAGGGTAAATTGATTTGTGGCACAGCAGTGAATAGCCTGCAATATGCGGTCATTTAGAGCTGCGCGCGGCTCCACCAAAATGGTCCAGAAGTACAATACCCGCTTCCCACTCCAAGGACACGGGTTCGAGGCGCTGATATAAAGGGTGTTTTTGTTTAGTATAACTTGTTACCGTTGTATTGTTTGTTTGTTTTTTTTGTTTCCTAAAACTCGCTTGCTGCACTTGCTTTGCACTGCCACTTAGAGTTTCACAAATTGTCAAGGAAAATGAAACAACAAATTTTGGAGTGAATGTCAATATTTGTAGCGCCCCCGTACGGTGGCGCTACAAATGAACTTTAGTAAAGTTTTTCTATCCAATCATCGTACGGAATTCAACAAAAACATAAAAATGCGGCCTCCAAGATTTTTTGCGAATACGAGACTCCCACGCACACCTTTTCTTGGAAAAACCCGGAAAGCTTGCTTAACACCTTGCTTAACAAGTCTTCGCGGCAATGAAGCTTGTGCACATGCTCTCCTCGAGTTCATTTCTTGTTCATGTGGCTCTGTTTTATCTTGTCTGCCCTTGAAAGAACAATGCGATTTGCGCAGAAGCCTCCTCTGCGCAATGACGTGTTAAACAAGCCTTCTTGGATATCGTCTTAAATAGATTCGCGTCCGAGTGTCGTATTCGCAAAGTATCTCGGATGCCACACTTTTATTTATTTTTTGGTTCCATCCCCTGCGGTGGGTCTGCAAGTTATTAATAATTACTGTCAAATTCGTTTTATTTTCCTAAACATTTCCCGTTATCTTTTGCGGCAGTGCGTAGCAAGTGAAGCGAGTTTTAAAAAAAACGAAAAAAAAAGAAAACCAATACAACCGTAGGAAACTTACAAAAAACAATATTATAGTTGCAACTCGAACCCGAATCTTTTCAGTGGAAAGCGGGCATTCAACCTTCGCGCCACTTCTCTCTTTTATTTCTTCCTTTAGTGCCTGTACTCCACTTCCATGCAGCTGCACGCTGCTCATAAATGACCACATATTGCAGACTATCAATGACAGGCGACACCTGTCATTGACCCTGTTTATTATCGAAGCTCATTCCGAACACTCCCTCTGGTTTTATTACGCTCTATAGATATAGAAGAGCACAACAATGTGCTCGGTTATTGGTGCCATCATTTCAGAGCAGAATTGGAAATGGTACTCACCTCGCCTGCTACAAGTTCTCGCACAGTGACATACGCAAGTATTTCGTGGTTAATGATATTAAACGGTATGCGGATTCTTTAAAATCATATTAACAGTGTGGCAAGCTGGGTGAGCTGAGCTGTTGCATCATAGTTACCACTAGCGCACTTAGCAAAACAAGGAACAAAGAAAATCTCCAATAATCTTGGAAACCTTGTCGTTAGGCTGATTCTACGGATGCTTAATATGCCTTGATTTTGGTTTATACGACACAACATTAATTAGAACTAACAAACGAGACAGCCAACGAAAATATAGGGGATGTCCTTTGTAGTAATTATGATGTAAATGCAAGAAATTAAAGTCGACGAAAAGATAACTTCGCGGCGGCAAGCACCAGGCAAAAAAAGAGTGTTCCACACTCGCCGTCATGCCTACTCGCGGCGCTCACTAGCAATACCATGCTTGAAAATGCACATATATACAACATAAAGTTGACGGGAAGATGACCGCTGCCGTAGCTCAGCAGTAAAACATCGGACGCGTTATTCGAAGGTTGCAGGTTCGGTCTCTGCCGGAGCCAAGTTATCTTTTTGTCCACTTTACTTTTTCACATTTACATCATAATTACTACAAAGAACTTCCTCTATATTTTAATTGGCTGTCTTGTCTGTTAGTTCTAATTTAATGTTTTATCTAGCAAAGAAAAACGAGCCCTTAAAATTATCCTTCCTTGGTTTATGGTTTATTCAGGAATATAACTGAAACGCTCGAGAAAAAAAACGGCAGACAAAGTGCAAGGAATCTTGCGATAGTTTCTTTTCAAACATTCAGGCAGGAATAAGCGAAACTGCAGGCATATATATCAAATCTACAAATCTGCAACGCATTTTAATTGATCAGACACGTGCATGAGCGTCGTGAATGCAAATACAAATGAATGAAGCTCAGACGATGGCTGCTTTTGGCGAGTCCTTCCTGAACGAAATGAACCAATTTCGCGCTGCTGGAGAAAAGCTGATTTGAGCATCAGTGTACTTCAGTCTTCACCTGAAAGTAATAGTTCTTATTACTGTGTTGCAGGAGGCGCAGAACCTTCCTCAAAAGCCCCAGGGCGTCGTGTGTGACCCGTACATCACCTGCAAGGTAATAAAAGGCCGAATAAAGAAGCCACGACGTGGCAGCGCCGGTCTTCGCCGACCCAGCTGCATCAGCCTCGGCAGCACGGGTCACTGCCTGGGCCAGTACCAAACACAGACCAAGCGCAAGACGCAGAGCCCACTCTACAATGAGACCTTTTCGCTGGACCTGGCCAGGGGAGAGTTGAAGGACTCGTCCCTTTACCTGGCCCTCTACGACATGGACAAGGTGAGGTGATGGCCTAAGGCATATATACAACGCCCACCGCGGCGGTGTAGTGGTTATGGTAGTTAACTGCTGACCCGAAGGTCCCGGGATCGAATCCCGGCTACGGCGGTCGCAATTAGATGAATGCAAAGTGCTAGGGGCCCTTCTGCTTAAATTTAGGTGCACGTTAAAGAACACAAGGTGGTCAAAATTGCCGGAGCCCTGTACCACGGCGTCTCTCAGAATAATGTCGTAGTTTTGTAACGTGAAACCCCAGCAATTATTATTATTATTCTTATATGTATAGCTAACATTTCTGATCGATGTGTCTTCATGATACATTAAGGTAGCTGTGTAACTTAATATTGTTTCATATAAGCTTCTAGCGCTGCCGCTATGTCATAAAGCTAAAGCTCTCATCGTTAATTTCTACCGTAACGTCTAAGAAGGAACAGCATTCTTGAACATACAGCTTCAAGATGATAAAATTCTGAAGTTGCGTTTTGCATAACAAAGCTCTTTAGAGATAAACGTTCTAATCAGAGGGGTAATTTGCCATGCTCGCGCTTAAGTCTGGATTTTCCTGCGATATTTCGCTGTTGGAAACGCACATGGTGATTTTAGCTTGTGACGACTTGATCATCCGTGTAACACCTGAGTCACATTGTTGTACAAAGGATTTTACCGTTGTACAAGGATTTAATCATTTTCATGCAGTTCTGCTGTGTATGTGGCCCTTTATTCCACATTATAGTGCTTCTTAACATACGATTAGGTTGATAAAGACTGATTAAAATTGGATTGATTAAAATTGCACACTGAACAAAAACCTATGCAGAGTGTACAAGAAGTCCAGTATATCTGATTCTCACTCGTGCGGCAAGTGCATTCTCATTTTTTGGGAAGGCCAGGACAGTTAATACCTACAAGTATTGTTTTATTGATACAAGACCATTTAAAAACACATTTATATAGATAGCACATTTTAAAATAATACTGCATTGTGAAATATAAGACACAGTATTAATTTGTCAACTGATAAGTCATTACTTCAGCAGCACACATCTGGCATTTAAGAAACTGAAGTAATGGACTGAAATAACATCGACGAATTCTGCAACTAGCTTCTGTTTTGCAATCAAGGAGGCCAATTTACTAGCCTTTAAATTTTTAAAGACAGAACAGTTTTTGCACGACTGCATCAACAAAATAGATGACGTGCGAATGCTGTTCCTACCACTTATTAAGGTAGCATATTTCATAGCGACTGTGATCTCCAGAAATGTAGAAACAACTACATTTGGGCGAATTGGTTCATCTTGAATATAGCTTGAAGCAGCGCCAACAGATGAGGAGAGCAATAGGAAAGTGTCACAACTGGTAGCTAAAACTAAATTCAATTGGCATTCAGCTCTCATGCTAATGCGCCCATTTTCTGGTTCTATTCTCATCGTTTAGCGCTGCTTCGAGAAATATCATCAGAGTTTTTACAAGTGTTGATGATTGGGCGAGTTGGTTCGTCGTACTTGAACTGCTATAGCGCATTACGGGGAAGAAGGAACGGCCGAGCAGACCGACATAAGAGAGACAGAGCGCTCTGTCCTCTTGTGTCGGTCTGCTCGGCCGTTTCTTGTTCCCCGTAATGCGCTATACCAGTTCAAGTCAGAGTGTTTGTTCTTTTCTTTTTTTCATTCGTCATGTAAGTTCATCGGCTTCACTGTGCCAAGATCAGAGCTGAATTATTTATATGTTTGCTATTGGGCTGCTCTGTTCTACCATGTAAGCTTAACAATTACCAAGTGTGCTTGTCGGCTTCACACTCCTACAGTGAGAGCTTAACATTTTCCACTTTGGCTCGTTCGCTGCGCTGTCCTACGATGACGTCTTAGCAAGTTGCACTCACTGTCATAGGCCTATGTGCCCGACACTTGTGCTCATAGGCTACATTGTACTACGATGACGTTATAACAAGTTCTACATATGCTCACTGGCTACGTATTCCTACAAAATGAGCTTAATAATTTCCATTTGTGGTTATTGGATGCTATGTCCTAGAATGACAGGTTAACTGACTGCACATGTGATTGTTCGCTTCACTGTCCTACAATGACATCTGAAGAGTTGTGGTCGTAAAATGACAAGACTTGAACATTCCGTGCAGTGCTCCAACGACACAGAGGTGGGAGAGGTGATCGTTCCTCTGAAAGAAGTCGACAAGTTGGTGGAAGATCCCTCAGAACACATGCTAGAACTGGAGCTGAAGGAGCCTAAGCAGGTGAGATTTTGTCTCTGCATACTGTTTAAGGCGATGTCTACAGGACGGCATCGATGACGCATTTTCGGCTCTCGTGTCACTTGAAGCGTACGCAACCACAGTCATAGCTTTTGAGATGCAGTTGTGGTGTCTTGAAAAACAAGTTCGAATGTTATTGGGATCCGGAAGCGAATTTTCTGAAATTTTTTTCTTAACGAAGCAAGCAGAAAAAATATATAAGAACCAATAGTTTGCTGCTTATTTACTTCTAACTTTTGCAAAGGTCCTTTGTTTGCTTTAAAGGGGCACTAAAGGCAAATATTAAGTCGACGTTGATTGTTGAAATAGCGGTCCAGAAACCTCGTAGTGCTACTTTTATGCCAAGGAAGTGCTTATTTTGAAATAAAATCAGGTTTCAGTGGTCCGCATCGCATTAGCGCACTTCAAATCACCCGCCTGAAATCCGACTTTCATACGTCACTGCTTCCGTGCCCAACGTTGCCCGCCTTTACTGCGCGGTCGCCAACACTAGTAGCAGCAGAGCGAAAGTATCGGGACCCACAGCAGAAACAACGGCCATCGAAGCCATCGAAGCGTGCCGCAATCACCGCAATGAATGTGGACGGAGAACTTGACAACGAGACATTGGCTCGCGACGCTGGGCTCCAATTCAGCGACTTGAGCCCCGATGAACGCGGTATGCTGCTGAGGGCTCGTAGTGCCGGCGTCGTTGCGTGCGGCATTTTGTTGAACTTTCTGTCAGAGCAACTTTCACGAGCGCGCATAACACACGCGGCAGTACGCGATCCCGAAACTATCACTGATACGCGACCGCGTGAGCGAAGCACGGCGCCGGGCGAAGCGCATTTCGGCGAAAACGGAACCTTTGAACCACACGCGCCGTTCCCCACGGCAACGCCACAGAGGTTCTTTTTTCCATGAATCAAACGGAAACGAACAAACAGCATTTTATAACGTCTTTTGATGTACGGAAGGTTCTTTTTTTATTGCTGCTGGTTTGATTATTAGTGATTTATTGTAGGCAGACTCTCATACGTCATCGGGATCACTTTGAAAATGTGCCACTCGTGGCGCTCATCATGTGATACATTTAGCTTAATTTCTCAGTAAGTAGGGCACTGCTGTTGATAATATTGCCATTTTAGAAGTTGTCATACATTGAGCTTTCACTCTGACATAAATTGTTATTTGCCTTTAGTGTCCCTTTAAGGGGCAACGCTAATCGCACTGTTGATTACCGCGGCCTGTTTCTCTTGTCGGTGCTTCTTCTAAAAGTTGCAGCAAAATAAGTCTCCTACTTGCATGTCGTATGGCAAACCTGCCAAGTATCTTTATCGACTGTTTAAGACACATCCTGAGCTTGACAGCTAAGAAATGAATATCCTCTACCCAGGACCTTCAGATGTTTGAGCTCGACTCTATAATTGTTATAAGACACGAATTGCCCTGCTAGGTGTATGCTGCATACGCACTTCGCTAATTTGCTGATTTAGGCGCACAGTAAACTGTTCTATTTACAATATTGCTCACTCGTGCGGAGAAGTAACACACCTTCCTTAAATGAGGCCTGCGACACTTTTTCAGCCGGGTCAAAAAACGCTGCCGATCGGTAGTGCAGGCTTCTGACAACACGCTTAGCCAAACATTATAGCGCAGCACACGGCGTAGAATTTACAAGTAATTCTCAAAGTCAGCTGAAAAACACTCCCTCTTCTCTCTACAAATGATGCCATATACCCAAATCCACGGCCATTGGCTGATTTGAGATTTCCTGAGCTCCTTAGTTACCGTGGCCACCGCAGGATGCCGCCACGTGCCCGCGTGCTTCCTTGCGATCTCACTGAAATTAAGCAGCGCGTTCGGAGAGAGCAAAAAAAAGGAACTGCTCAAGGTCATCACGCGCGCTGTCGAAGGGACGCATCTTTTTGTCCCCTTGTCATCCTTCTCCTTGCGTAGCCTTCAGCGCGCTTGCTAGTACGAGGAAAGAGAGAAGGTGCTTGAAGTCAGCGAGAAATCCCTGTAACTCCGCTCGTACTTGATGGATTCTAAACATTTTTGCGGCAGTCGATTCGTAAAGCGATAAGCTCTTTTGAGGAATCCATTTGACGATTACTTCTAGAGGTGTCGCAGGGCCCATTTAATAAGATTGTTATAGATGAAAGTAATCATGAATGTTATGGTACAGCCGTAAAGTGATTTCACCGCCGTCCCATCATTTGCTCAGCTAGTACACTTCTCGTATGCCATGCTACAACTATTGAATACATTGCAACTATCATGAACACTATTACTGATATGTGCCGCGTGTTATCTCCGGCATTACCTCTCTCCGAGACCTCCAAGAGGCGAAGTCAGTAATGACCGGTGTTTTTCATTCTATAACCACGCATTCAGAAAATAGTGTTCAAAGAGCAGTTTTCATATAAATAATAGGAGTAAACAAGCAATACAAATTTAGGTGATGCTTAAAAAAATACATGTCCTTGTTGTCGCAACATTCCTACCGCCTTCGACAACTGAAATCGTCCTTTCTATCTTCTGTCATGCAACAGTACAAGGGGGAGATACTCTTCGGCCTGAGCTATCTGCCGACAGCCGAGAGACTCACCTTTACCATTATGAAGGCCAGCAACTTGACATCGCCCATGAACAACCTGGAGTCGTTCTGTAAGTTGGAACATTCCGTTTTTCCTTATAATTTGTGGTTAATATTTTACTCTTCTGGAAGCACATTTTTTCTAACCTTTTTTAATTTTATAGATCTGCTGTTCCAATCGCTTATGAGTTTGCTCAGCTATGGAATAAAAAGAAAATCATTCATAGCAGAATTGGTGCACATCCTCTGAGAAACACTTTCGCCGTAAACGTCCTGCACCATCAAAGAAATGTCAAGCCCACAAAAACGAAGCAAGAACTTTTTGGTTATACTTATCTGTTCGTTTTTTTTGGTTGAACAGCGTTCACGTAGGCCCGCGTTTGTCCGTTTATGCAGTTACGTCCGAGTTTTAATAGTGAGTTTGATAATTTGGGCCCCAAGGAGCTTTGGAACCCAAGAAGTTTGTGAGCCGCCAGGGCCGATGCTCAGAACCGAAGCCACTCTTAGGCTCTTGTGTTCGCGCTGACCCAAGACCCAAACATTTAAAACTAGATTGAGTCCCCAAGGCGTCTTGGTAGCCAGAAAGACAACGCAGCCACGACGCACTATGGCCCGCGTCTCGCATGTTATTTCGCCACGTGTGGCGCTCCGTGCGTGTGACCCAACGCAGATTTTGTTTGACGCATTTCTCAAACTCTGTTGCTCCTCCGAACGCAAGAGCAGCCTACCCAACGTAGCCTGGAGACCCAGTGTCTTGGGTCCCAATTATCAAACTCTTTAATAACGCCTCGCGTAGTAGCACCGGCTGACGCCAGACATCGACGTTACCTAGCAAACGATGTTTATGAACTGCAAAATTAGTTGCCTTCGGATCGTTTCAAATTTATGGTTGAGAACATTATTGGAAACCCAGCTCTCCATATTCTCCATACTCCAGCTCTCCATACTATTACATTATGGTTGAGAGCTAAAGCATGTTCTGCTAGGAATCGCTCGCTCAATAACTTAAAGGCAGCTTTCTTCGTACAAAGTGACCTTACCTTAAAATGTACGACTTAGCTGCTACGTTTGGCTGCTAGGCTTCAAGCAGCTCTTCATCTAATTCAGCGATGCTATCTAAAGCTTACTTTTATTAAGCTAGTCATGTTTAAAATAGTTACTATAGTTACTTTAAAACAGCGAATATTTCAGGTGTCATGTCATACACATTTCTTCCTAAGAATCCTCATTTTATAAAAGCTTTGTCATAGCAATTATTTCTAACATGGCTTTGCATATAATGTGTGCTGCGGCTAATACACGTATAAAAAAGGGATGCTTCCTTGCGCCCTTTCAGCGATTACTGAATTGTGTGCGTAGACGTAGAAACCAGATAAATTGAATATGCTCATATGGTAATTGTATGTAGAGTAAGTTTCATGGTTATGTTCTCATCATATACTTGACTTGGGTTACCTTCTTTGTATTCCTAAGAAATAAACAAAGGTGCTTTTACGTGTTAGGTGTTCTTATTTGATATCCCTGCTGTAGGAGGACATTTCGTGAGACGCAATGTGGGCGGCAGTTGGCCTGCCATAATGAACTCATTAGATTTATTCGTTCTTTAAGAAAACCTTCCTGCATAGTTCTTAGACGGACCGCAGCAAAAGACGTTGGCCTATCCCCAACAATGCTACAAGGGAAAGGCACAGGGAGAAATTTTCTAAATGAAATTGTAAGCAAGAAATATCGGTGTATGCATTTAAAGATGACACAATAAAATATTTACAAGTTTAGTAACCGCAGCATTGGAAGGAAACTAAACAATGTTTATGGCGAGCATATGGGCAAATAGGTTGCGGGCGGTTTTATTAATTTAAACTAGGAGATGTTTTCGATACATTATTACATACATTGGCAATTGCCGATTTGAGAACCATGAAGTTCATTTGGGCACTACTGCCTAATTGTGACATTAAAAGAACACAAATGATAAAAAAACACATTCAATGGTCGCAATTATCTTTTGTTCTCTTCGAGAAGTCTGTTGTATTTACGCCCGATCACAGGTACATCATCAAAAGAGAAAATGAAGGCGAGAGTTTCACTTTTGAGTTTCGTGCCCGAGCCGCAGCGCCTGACTGTCAGCATGTGACGTCATGGATGTGAAGTACTTTTTTGTATTTTTGTCAAAATACCAACAATTAGTTTTGTAGTCATGTTAAGTCCTTGGGTCCATTAACAAGCACGCCACATTATCGATATGTATATATAATTGTATAAACAGGCTCTGCTAGGCGGTGTCAAAGCTTACAAGGACACGGCGAATTGGTGCGGAAACTTAATATCGGTGTCGACACTCGGGTTTTCTCTTTGTGCTTTTCGTGGCTTCTTCTTAGGTATTTCGTTCCCCTCGCCATTGTAGGGTAGCCGACCGGGTTCAGCCTTGGTTAGGTACCCTACCTTATTTTTGCCTTCTCTCTTTCTTGAGGGTTACCATGCTTCTTTTCGCGGAAACGGCAACTGACTAACACGAGGAACATAGTCATTGTGTTTCATTGCCTTTAACAACTGCTTGCTTTGCACTCTATTTGGCAGATCCTTGCGTTCGTGTGCTCCTGTTCCACAGCGGGAAGCTTCGCAAGAAAAAGAAGACAGCCGCCCAACACGCCACGCTGTGTCCGGTCTACAACGAGTCGCTGACGTTCGACGTGCCACAGACCGAGCTGGACAACGTCGTCTTCCTGGTGGTGGTCAGCCACCGGGACCCCGCCCAGACAGTCTCGTCACCGGAGTCACCCACTACTCCCGTGGCCGGAGCACCGCAGCAGCACGTCGGCAAGGTTGTCGTCGGAGCCTGCGGCCGTGGCAGCGTACTCCACCACTGGAATGCCATGAAGCAGAGCCCGCGCAAGCAGGTCACCCAATGGCACACGCTCCGGTGAATGGACACGCTTCCGCGGCTGAGTGCAGTGTGGTATGGACTAAGTTGTGTGGACATTGGAGGAAACAAAAAAGGCAGCGAGCACGGTGAAATATCTAAAGCGATATTTGCTGATGTGCAAACACCGAAGTCATCCTGGGGCCAGTCGTACTCCTCGAACGTGCTTCGAAATTGTCAAACCAGAACGATTGGCGTGCGCGCGTTCGAGGAGTGGCCATCAGAGACACAGGAGGTAATTCTGGTGCCCGTAGTGACACTTTCTGAGCACATGTCAGTGGTGTTTTAGTGACACATTTGGAAGGGCAGGAAAAAGAAATCCGAACGATCTCGTTATACACAAGAACGGTAGTTGATGGTTTCGGGAAAACGAAACTCCTGGTGCAATTCCATTTCACTACCCATGCACTGCTGCAACTTTCGAAAGGTACTCATGTCCCTCGTGTTTTGGTTGGCAACTCTGTGAAAGCATGTTCGCATGCTATCTTTTGCAGTTGGCGAGTTGCGAGAGCGATGGCGATAGAACATTGGTTCATTTCAATGTATAGATGCCATCTCTATTGAGTTGCAGAGAACTCGGCCTCATGACGCTAGACAAGCGTCCTTGCACTCGCTAGGAAGTTGCAGGACGAAGTTTGTTGCTGTCCTGCGTTTTTTGCCCTTCACGTCCTCTCCAGACGAAGTGTTATTTACCGACTTGCATGCTATCGTGACTGTTCTTTTTGAAAAGTTCACTGGGATATTAGACAGCCCCTCAGTACACCGCTATTTTTTTACAGAAAACGCACTTCCTTATGTTCTGTCGCTTCGGAGTCGGATTGTGGTTATGACAGTGCGAGAGTAACGACAGTGGACGGTGTTGGGCATGAAGGCACTTTCTTTTGCTGCGTGTTTTTCTTCGGGGCAAGAACATTCCCATCGACGAAATGTCCACCATCGGCTGGAAGCTGCTACGAACAACAATTCGGGGCTCCATTCAAGCATAAACCCGCTCATTTTACTCAGAACACAAAACTCAGTCTTTATTGCTCTGTAAATCTAATGAATAGCGGCAGTTCTAATTTCGTAACGGTGGCTCTGAATTCTCTCAAGACCGACGCCCGAGTTTCATTTCGACATAGTCCTCGTCTTTCGGTGATTGTTGAGCTAATATAAATGTATTTTGTTCGAATGTAAGTCCCGTAGTCACAAATATGAGCAAATATGCTCGAGAACGCGTGTTCGATTCCAGGCCGCAGTGGCCGCGTTTGCATTTGGAGGAAATGCAGAGAAAAAAACACTCTTGCCCTTATTTTTCGGAGCACTTTAAGAACCACAGTTGGGCAAATATACTCTTGACTCCCGTACAACAACATGACTCATGATTATAATTAGGCCTTCGACGGAAAACCTCAAAACTTACTTTAGTTCACCTAAAACAATTTTGAAGAGCGCTGCTGAGGAAATGAGAGTGATGTAACATTGACAAACGTTACCTGCCTGCTTGCTGTATCAAGTTATCTGAGCTTCCGTTAACAATCTCAGTGCAAGGTAAAATTGTTTCATGGTATTGGGGCAGAAAACTTGTGAGCTCCGCATCGCAATTCTTTAAAACTTGCAAAAAATTACCGATAGGGAGCAAACGCCTTCCCCATTTTGTGTACCAGACCATAGGTGAACCGTTGCATTCGTATGGTAAAGTGGTTTTGTATGAGAACGCTGCGCCCCGTGAGCATGAGCAAAGCTCTGCAGGGCACAATCTGCGGCACCATGTCTACATAAGCCATGGCATCTTTTGGGCTAGATATATTTTCCTGCAGGACGGATCTTCAAAAAAGAAGTGCACAGAAATGCGCAAAAGATAATCGTCTTAAATATTAGATCATTGATGTATAAACGAAGGCGCACCTTTTGCACGGTTTCTTTAACATGAACGGCATTATTGGTGGTGTTATACTGACCTGTTCCGTGATATCGGAGATTTACCAGTTATTGGTTTCTAGAAGTACATCGCTTCCATGAGGAGGTGAAAAAATGATGTTGCCATGGAAACGCAACAAAGGCAGTGAGAGTTATACTGCGATAAATGCTAGAATTTGTCCCTTTACGGTGCTCCTCGTAACACGTGGCGCTCAAACACCTGAAAGAATATTCAACTTGCCGCTTCAAGCCATATTTATTCCTCCAGAGTGAGCGTCCGAGCATGATGTGCTGACACCACTGCGTCGTCCGTTGAAGCTCTACTTGCTATATGATTCATAAAATGTCTCCTTTAGCATTATTGTTGTGTCCTCCTCATAGTTCGTCCCTGCTACAAAGAAATATAAGATTTCTAGATGAACATCCTGCACTGTTGACTGAGGATGCAAACATTGCAAAATATTGTGTGAAACCATTTATCGAATCCCCGAGGCTTCTAACTTAGCCATCGTCAGCTTAGGCACTAAGTGCCAATGCTGCCCCCAATGCCAGCTAGTAATATTTTTAAAACGTCATTGAAACGTCTGTGTGTTGCTTTGGTGCACATTTTTGTTTTTTTATGTGACTTTTTGTTGGAAATGGTAAAATTTCAACTTTGTTGAGAAATAAGGATATTTTGTTGGTGTCTAGCTACATGACCGCACATACCATGCTCGCATGGTACCGATGGTTTCTCACTGTGAAACAACTAAGCTCTACAAACTTGTCATATTCTGCCATATATGTTACTAGCCTCCGTATGTTTGTACCATCATTCTTGTGCATGTGGCAGATGATCTCGGGCTAGGAATTTTGCAGTATTGCAAAAACTATTTCCACAGTTTAATGCAGAATTAACTTTATGGTAATTGCACGTAGCAAAATATGTGCAAAGTTTCGGCACCAATTGAATATTATTGTTCTCAGTGTTCTTTATTTAAAAGGTTGCTGCTATCTAAAAGAATTTATTTTTAGAGTGTATATAAAACAGCAATTAGGTACATACTGCCTAGTGATTTTTACTATCTAAAATATATTAATTTTTAAAGCGTTTATAAACCAGCAATTAAGTGCATACTGCCTAGTGACTTTTACATTGGACTGCACAGACAAATTCTTACTATTTTGCGTGCTAGCCACTAAGGCACCTCGTATGTGCCATCAGCACATATGGCGTAACTGTGTGGTTGTAGTGGTGGATATCTGTTTCTACTACAAAAATCCCTAAGTTTGTCTTTGTACAACATTTCAAAAAGTAAGGATGGTCTTGGTTGCAGTTTATTGTGCCACCTATAGTTATATTATGGATAATTTGCTTTCCAGAAGTAGTATTTCTGTTTTCACAGCCTCACTTGTTAACTTTTGCATAGTAGTGGAAAGGGTGTCGAATAATTGTCTCACTACACAGAACGAGAGACTGGAGTTATATTTTGTAAAGGCCAGTGTTGTACGACGGCAAACACATATTTGAAAAGAAGGACTCCAGTAAACCTTGCGAAACCCTCCTCAATTTGTCTGTCGAACCGGTGCTCTTGGATCTGATAATCAGACAAATGAACACCGTGCCCACGTTAGAAATATTTTACATTTAGTACAACAGTTCTTCAATTAAAATAAACGTGGTATCTGGATTTCTCATCTCTTTACTGACAGCACTGCAAGTGCCATGATCTGGACGCATTCGTTTTTCTTGCAGAATATATACACTGGAATTTCACATTGCAGTTTTTTCTACAATTCATGTTCACTGCAGCATTTTAAGCTTTTTGCTGCCTTACTTAGTAACGAAACAAGTAAGAGTTCTCAATTTGGTGCTTACGTCAAATACTGTTTCGAAAAACAACTTATTTTGTAAGGAATAATAAATCTTCCAGAACTTGTCCTAAATAATTCTGTGTTAAAATGTACAATACTTTAAAAAACAGGCTAAGATTGGATAGCGCAACATCGAATACACATATATTGCTGTTATTTTATTCCACAGAAAGGTTATAAACTACGAATAATATAATAAATAGATTAACTAGTTATAGCATTCCTTGTAAAGTTAAGATTTCTTGGTGTTGCGATGACTCACACTTTTCACGAGCTACCCATTTTACAGAAAAAAGGTTGTTACTGTAGATATATATTTTAAATACTGTTCACCGTTTTAAATTGTAAATCATTCTTAAAATGAGCCAACATTTTATATTGTGGCATTCTAGTTCTCACGCACTTTATGTCAGACAAGGGTAATGTATCTCCCCTAACATACTAAATAGCTTAGCTAGCTATGACATTCTTTGTACAGTCATGTTAGGTCACTAGATATCCAGTTGAGAAGGTGCTATCAAGCCACTATGTGTTCATCGCGGTTTCGTAGTGCAGGTCAAAATAGCATTTCTGAAAGCCTATCTTTTAAGCAGGTAAATAGCGGCTGCTGAATGTGTACAGGACGCTTCCTGGACCTCTATTTAAGAACGAATAAATCATTTTAAAGTAAAAAATGCTGACTCTCTGTAGTTATTAGTCTTGCTGGAGATAACAATTAGGGAAGTAGCATTCATTTACGATGGGTATTTATGTAAATCCTATTCATATAATATCGTGTGTTGGCGTTTTTGAGACAACGTAAGGTAAACAGCAGTTAAATAAGTACTGCAAATTTATGCTATATTGAAGATACAAAGAACAACATCCGGAGCCCCACTCATTTTTTTAATATTTGTCGTAGTAGCATCCTCTACAAAAGATATCTTTACAGTCGTTCCTATTTGATGTAGTTCCTTAAAACGCTGCTCAGAATGCTGTGGGCGCCCATGGCGAAATTAACGCTACTAAAGTGAAATTTTCACTCGCCGAGTCGGTTTCTGTTAGGGTTCAGGGATACTTGTGAAAGAGAACTGAGGGCATATTTCAGGTTGTGACAGCATTTATAATCCGTAGAGTTAATTGAATTACAGAGAACGATTAGAGGAATTTAGAGAAGTATTAAGCCAATAGCTGTCATGCGCTTGACACCGACACAATAAAGCCAGCAACGTAGCTTACATTAGCAATGCTGGTTTTCTTTCGTGCTTTTGCATTTTTAATGCCATAGACATCATAGAAGTTTCGTGTACGAATTGGCAATTTCGGTTTATGTTCTTGCCAAGTCGCATGACACAATAATATAAGCTTTCTAATCAATGAGCTGCATAGTCTTGAGAATAATCACAAGGGTGTGCGCCAGACTAGGCTCGGGAATAGCAGAAGATTGCGTTACACATGAACCTCGTGGCTCACTCGGTGTAAGCCCGGGATTCGCGTGCAGGTGCACATGAAACGATCCCAAGTGTTTTGTTGAATACATGACCAAATATATGGATAGAATATTGATTCGATTAGGTGGTTTTCAAATCGCGTGTCTTGTATAGATATCAAATGTAAAATATTATTGCGTTATATGAAATATATATTTTATAAAGATGAGGTACAAGAGGCAGTATTTTTTCTAGAACATCAGGTGGTGTGCAGCTTGCGTAGCTTTATGAAATTTCTCGTCAGTGCTGTTTTTATGTGAAAGCACATGGACTGCAGGTCATAAACGAAAACTGTAAGTGCTTTTTTCGTGCATGAAAATTCCCGCACTGAACATTTGCGTCCAAATAGAGGTGCCGCTAAAATGCAATGCTTCTGTGCTCTCTCCCTATATGATTTTGGCTAGAAAGAAATGGTAGTTTCGGGCCATTGCAAGAAGATCGGCCTAATTTATATTGGTTGAACAGCCGGTGTTTCAACAAGCAAAGTGTATCTGGGGATCATTGGCGATTCATGGTAACCGAGCATTAAAAGAAGCGCGAGCCGAAACGTGTCAAAACCATAAAAAAAGCGCTGAGGTCTTCAAGTTGATAGTGTTTGTAGTCATTGAAACATGAAAACCAAGCAGCACACACTTGTATTCATCGAGGCAGGACAAGAAAACTAGCAAAACGACACCTGCACTTTTTCGTGTTACAAGAATTTTACATGTCGAAGAACAAAAATGTATTCGTTTTTGTGATAAAACAAGGGTGGGCTAACAGCGTTTCTTTACAGTACTTCACTTAAATTGACTATTATTATCCTTAGAAGCGTTGTTTTGCGAACCGTGTATCCTAAGGATTGTTGTTGTGGCCTGAAGCGACAGTGTATTTTTACCGTTGGCAAGAACGCTAGTAAACTCCATAAGCGAGAGAACACATCCAGGTGAAAAATAACGTTAACACATCCTCAGTTAATTTAATATGACAGGGACAACAAATTATATTACAACTAACGGAATTTATTTCCGGAGGGTCCAAGGCAAAGGTGTCATTTTGTTTCGTTCTTGCTCTGCCTATATGGTTACATCTTATCTTATTCACTATTAAACTGCTTAGAGACAATTTATACCTACAAGATGAAAACAAATGTGTTTTAGCAATACGACCTAGTGTAACTTTTATTCCTCGGTTGATTGTTTAGCCTTTAGAAACCTTTATCGATCTCTGTGAGGCGTGTATCGTAATTTACTACAAACGGTTTCGCTGATTATGCGTTAGTTGATACCAGGTAACAAAGGAAGGCCCAATCGCTTGGAGCAACATTTCATCAGCCCGACATAGAGTTTAGGGAAAGAAGGCAAAGGTGCATTCTTTTCAGAGAACATAGCGGTTGAGACCAGCTGCTAGATTATTAGGTTTATATGCAGGGTCATTGACGTTGCAACTGAAATGTCACGTTAACATCGTGTTTTATGAAAATTACCTTCTTTAGACACAGCTGTATATCGCACATGTGATAAGGAAGTATACTAGTGCATTCGCTATAGGTCCAGTGCACACATTATGAAAAATACGGAGGGTGCGCGTCCCGGTTTTCATGATCACTGTGATAATATAACAAAAATTGCGCATTAGATTCGCAGGAGAGCGATAGTGAGACTTACTTTTCTAAAGAGGGCTCAGATGCCGTATTTTAAGCGAACGACAAGTACAGGTAGTATCTGCCCTGCAGTGATGTAGATTTAAAGTATGGGCTACCCGAAGAACCTCGGCTGTGCGCTTCCAACGTAGCCGTTTACTATTCATTGAATATTTCCAAAGCTTCTTTGCCTTTTAAGGACAGCAGTCAATCTTTACACATATTTTCAATCTCTCTAAGGACCCTTTATATTACACTCGATGTGATTTGAAAGCGTTTGGTGCCCGCAAGCAGAGTCGTCCACGTTTGCTTTGCATGCCCAACATATGTGGAGCCCTGCCTTTGCTAAAAAGAAAATGATATTTTAAAACTGTCCACAAGGCAAAGTCCCGTCCTTCATCTCTATATAACCACTATTACCACATATCTGTGATGTATGTGCTCGTTGTTCGTGTCATGTACATTTTTGCCATATATCCTTGCTATAAGGACCTTGTTCAAAGGTCTTTTTGAACGTACTGTACTTGCAGTGTCTTCAACCCCATGTGACGACATGCCTTGAAATCAACATCAGCCGACATTGTCCTGGAAGTGGTGGGGCATAGATAACCATCTGTACAATTTCTAGTGCTAGAAATGGCCTATATAAGACAGTAGTGCCTCTATTCCGTTGAGTGTAAGGCGGTGGATAATGATAATAACTAGTCCTGAGTCAAGTAGCCCCATCTAGGCTGTATGTCTCAAAAGTCGACCTATTGAAGTTATCTGTTTTTCATTCTGCTTTATACCTACCAAATGAGTGAGTTACACGAAATGACGTTATATCTTCTATTGTTGCTGACCATGAGCTTAAAGAACCTCAAATTTAGAGCAGCTTTTGTGTTTGATCCAGTGGTGTTAGCATTGCGCATGTAAACTTTCAGACAGAGATTTTTTTAACTGTCCGTTAGTAAGCGTCAGCTTATGGCCTGCTTCATGGAGCCAACAGAAAAATTGCGCGTTAACCGCTTTGCTACCACAAAATGAGCTAGCATTACTGGGCTCGCGGTATCTCTTTTTAGTTTTACTGATGCTTTCTTAATGAGAATGTAGGGCGAAGATCGAGAAATACAGCCTGCCTTGTCGGAATCAATCTTGAAGGCATATCGTCACACCTTTTGTGCTCTCCTAGTTTTACTTCGATAGCAGTGTAAAATGTTGCCGCGTCTGCCTATGTCGACGCCTGCATATTGTATAATCATTTCTGCATAGTGAACTTACGTTTCTCGAGAAGCCCTTACAAAGTATAGCATGTTGACTCTCCTTCGGTGTCATTCCCATATGAATGTATTTGGTGTTGTCCGTTGGCCAGTTTCCTTTCTGTAACCTTCGTGTCTGGATCTTATTTCCCCATGCAGTGATATGTCTGCACTTCTCAGGCACCTCGAGATATGCCGGGGTATAAATTTCTTAGCAGTAACCTTGTTCTCTTGAGGTTGTTACCACTATAGGAACAGTGATCCCAAATTTTATCGTGCTTCACATCCAACCCTCATTCTACGCAGTGACATTCCCCACTCCGACAAAACGCAGCCGTGCTGCTCAATATTTCATGAAGTTGGCACATGCTCTTCGTTGCAATGTGGTAGATAATTAGATCTTATAATAGGCGAGGTTACAATGTCCCGTGTATTTTCGTACCTTGCAAGTATTCGCACTGATAAGAAAGTCACCTTTCCCAATTCGCGCAGTTCGCATAGTACGATTAGGGCATCAGACTTCATGCGCAAGATATTTCTACTATGAGATGGGGCGACAAAAAGAAAAATTTGTCATACCTCGGACAAAGAAGGCAATCTGTGTCTTTTAAGTGACGTTCGACACTTCATGAAGTGCTAGAGAGGTGTAGTTTTTCATCTTTAACGTCTGGCTCAGTGTTTGAGGAAAGTGTGCCCGTTGGGGTGCTGTTTTCGACAATAGAACTGCTCCAAATACCTGAACTGTATTTTTCACTATATTTTACTGCACTTTGACAACCTTGCATAATCTATAAATACACTTCTTCAAACAAACAACCAAGCGAAAGCGATACGGCCAAATACTCCCTGCCTCCCTGTAGTATTGGTGTATGCTTTCTTGCTGATGGTATCGCGGGCAGTCGGCTGAAAACTAAGCGTAGCCAGTAAAAAAAATAAAAAGAGGCAAGCTCTCTGTTATCTATTTGAAATAGCGATATCCGGAGCATACGACTCTGCTCCTTTCATGACGCTTCTTAGGCCATATGCAGCTACCGAAAACATGTTGAGACACTGAAGATCAAAGGAAGTAGAAGTCATTTGATAATAATATTTAACCGCGTTGTAACGTCACCTTAAAAAGCAAGCGCATGACATCGTTCTGAAAGTTCGCAGCTCCGCCTCCAAGCGTATCATCCAGGCGTTGCAGGCAACGTCTTATTGCTTCCGTGCATCGGATTTGTCAACGTTTAGTAACAAATCTTTTTTCGGTGCTTGAAAATGTGAAAGTGATCGCTGAAGAAGCAATCTAGTATCAAATCCTATCAGTTACTTCAAATTTGAAGCGAAGCTGGAGAATATTATTAAAAATGCTTATAGAATTCGTACAGAAGGTTTCAAACAATGACTAGAATTTTGGCGAGTAAGAGTTCAGCAGTCAATGCCTGCTTCTGAAGTGTTTTTCACATCTCTGGCTTTTCCTTCATTAACATATTTAGCTTACCTCCTTTCAATATGAAAGGAAACTAGAAAGCTCGCCTCATCGTTTGCTTATAGCGATTGTTTTCCGATTCCTTCGTTTAATTTTCCGCCGACTGTACACGAGAGCGTCACGCCAACCTCTTTTGTCACTTTCGGCAGTTAAGCGGCGTCATTGAAGATACAAGCGGGACCTGGACAATTTCTTTCCTGGCTCTTCTATCAGGATGAACAGTGAGATGAATGTGGAAATATATAAATATATATTATATACACATACGTCTATTAGCTAATATTTATTTTCCTCGGCGCCAAGTTATTTGGAATGTAGAATATAATAAAACGATGTTTATCAAAGTGCTAAAGCGTTTTGTGTCGTTCTTGTAGTCCTTCAAAGCAGGTAGGATTTGCCAGGTATGTCTTCATTGTTTTGTGTTGAAACCTGCCCTTGAAACAATTTTATTTGCACATCTTGCCAATATTTCTCAGCGACTACTGTTTTTATGCGCCTTGCGGAATACTGCAGAGAATTCCACGTTTCCACGGTAGTGATTCTGTGAAACATCCTGATCTTCTAACTATACCTTAGCTTATATCGAACGTTAGGGGTTTAACGGACGAAGTCGGCGCGTTAAAGGGACGCCGTTTCCGCGAGACCGCGCGCCCGCTAGAGGTGTTCGTGTGAACTGGCGAGGCGAGGAGGGTTCCAGCCTCCTGCTTGAAGAGGACATGAAAACAGATGACACAGCTACTTGACGATCCTAGACAAGTAGGTGCCTGGAGCCCTCCTGGATATATGCATCCAAGAGGACATGTTTAACCCATTAAGGCCCAAGCAAAAACTATTTGTTGAATTTATTTGAAAAGCGGCATTCTTCCGAAGAAAATACCTGGTTCGATCTCTTAGGCAACTTACAACGCAATGCATATGTAAGCTCTCACAAAGGACCAGTGTACTACGAAAAGTACACCAACATTTGATTACCCCTCAGAGCAAAACTGTGCACTACAGCTAATTCTTGCGCTTCCCCGCGATTATATTGTTCTTTCTGAAGCACAATCAATCTGTTTTTTCAATATATACAGTGTGAAACCTTAAATTAATTCAGAAAACGCAGTAGTCCTCACATGCGTTCGACGGGCGCTCGTTTTCCAAAAGTTTAACAACTCTTAGCACAGAAAAAAATTACCTGAGTCAATATGTTCAATTAGGAGTGTCTTGCTGCAACCTTTAGCGCCAAAAATGCGAATCAGAAAAATGAGAATATTGTATAGTGTATTTTCTATTCCAAAAAAAATGAAGTGTACTTTGTAAAGTACGCCGGGCGCTAATGGGTTAACCAATCAAATTGGAGGTCGAAAAATAAATATATAGTTGACTAATTACGTCAAAAGAGAGAAAGCGTTAGGTGCGTATGAGTTTGCCTGGACAGTATGAAACATGCGTACCAAGATAAGTTAGTGAGAATTAGTTGCACAGGAAATGCTCTGGAGCAAACGTTTTGAAAAGTGGTCTTGTCTTTGTCAAGGCAACAGCTGGCTACCTTGGCAAAGATGAGTCAATGCGCTGTCAAGCTTTTCAGGAAATTCTAAAATAACTGTAAAGGTTCCCAGACATTCCGGCGCGGTTTGAGAAAGACAGTGGTTAGATGCGTAACGGACAGGTTCCGTAAATATACAAAGAGAAGCGAGCGTGGCAGTAACTTGTTTTTGCTCCATCATAACTAAATTACGTTTCCTCTCTTTCGTGACATGTTGATAATTGCTTACACAAACCTATTGTTCATGCATGCTTTTATGAGCTTGCATTGCTTGGCGATAATTAGGACGATTCACAAAATAATATGCGCCCTGAAGGAATCATGAACATGCGCATTCAAGAAAACAACCATCTCTATATAGCAGCATGGGTTGTGTGGTATTCGACGCTATTTGTAGCATTAATCAGTCGTTGCCGGCCGCTTACGCGGCCAGACCATCGATAGAAGGAATGGCAGGGCGCCAAAAATATCTAAAAGTCTATCGCGACGATAGCGAAAGGGAAACGAAGAAGTGCGGTCACTTGAGTGCAAGCGGAACAACGTCCCTTCTTCCTCCCCCGGCCTGGCAAGCGGTTCAAGAATTGCGCCATCTAAAGAACGTAGATGGCGTGAGAAGAAAGGTTTCAAACAAATTCAAAGGATGCGTTTCAATACTTGTTTCTCTTGAATGCCACTACCTTTACTCATGCTGAAGACTTGTGAAGAAAGATTGTTTGGTGAATTCGTGCGCTTGCGTGGCTTCCAAGCTGAACTGGCAGAACCAGTCCAGCTTTCAAAGAATGGCTGCTGACACGGGTGGGCGTCAGCGACCTGCCTGTTTCTTGTTTGCTCGTAATAAGTCCGGTTTTGAGCGGCATTCGGTGTCTTCGTGGCGTTGTTAATCACGGACCTGCTTGTCACCTGCTACAGTGGATGACAGCAAGGTGAGAGCCCTCACTTTTATTTTTCTCGGCTTGCTACGTTGTAAGATTTTTTCCCGCGTCATGCTGCGCAACATGGCTTTGGGGACTATAGCTGCACCAAACTTAAATATCAGGAGAGTTTACGAAACCTTATGAAGGGTTCGTGACGGTTTTTGTGGATCTCAGCGACGTGTAACTTGTTTTAGAACTCGCGTTGACAGTTGGTGGTGACACGGTGAGAAGAAACGGAGAAGCTGGTCGAAAATTCGAGGACTTCTTGCAGCGATCGAGTGACAGCACAGTAATGTGGATAGAAATCCTTCAATAGGCATACCCCTGTAGATCATGTTTTGATAATAGGACTTGTGTTTGTCAAACTGTGACTGTCTTTCATCTCTTGAAGGTTCAGTCTTCCCCTCAACATTTTCCTTATATGTATTAGCACTATAACGTGTCACTCGTGCTTTCAAAACGCATGGCTCAAGCTAAGTTGTGGAAGTGTGAAAGCGAGTAGTCTGTACATCGAAAATCATGCTTCAGTGCGACGTTGAGCAAAAGCGGTGCGTTTGCTTAGACGGCGCGAACGATGTTCGGACAATCTGCAAGAGACCCTGGTAGCGAATGTGGGGCGTCACTGCGGGTGCTGGAGTCGAATATTGCTATCAGGAAGCTTGAATTGTCCGATGTCTGGGCGTTTTTAAAGAGCAGATAAAAAGGTTCGGTAACGCAGGAACGACTGAGAAATCTCTAGGCGGTGTGCTATTCACCATGCCGGTTATCAAAACGCGATTTCAATAAAAGGAGCAGCGCTTTTTGTTCGTAATTTCGCTAGTTAAACACTTGAGCAACATGACGTCTTTTTGATGCTTTCGTATACGATGCCAGCATCAAAGTTTTGCGTGATTGTGAGTTACGTTTTATAGCTCACTTCGCCCGATGAACCATCGTAAGGCAATCGTAGCTCTTTGTATTGGTGCTACTATGAGCGAAGGTTGCTAGTATTCAGAACATCGCGACTGTGTTGGTTTGTTCCTATATTTCGCAAAGTCACTGACAAAAGGTTCCGCTTACAAAGCGTATTCCATCTATTTTCCGCATTTAAACGTCTGATAGGAGGACCTTCAATGATGGTTCGTGGATAAATATCGATTGTTGAAATCTTGCATATTATAAACAAATGCGCCAAATTTCTCGCCCTGTGGGAACTAAGGAAATGCGAAGAAGACAGCTAGGAGCAGCATACATCGCACGTCTTGGCTTTGAGAAAAATCGAGGCATTCACACCATGATATGTCGTTCACTATCGCATATTTTCCGTGCATGCCTGTACAGTCGGGTATATACCATGCTAGTGAAACGACTATATAGGATATACCATTCATGACCTACCATTTGTATTTGCCATACTCATTCAATGCCACTTTTGTTATATAACAAGCAAATGAAATGGCTGCGCGAGCTCTAAGGTCGTTTCACGTAAACCATGAAGTACATGACATGCATGACATGATCCCATATTGTGACCAATCATTTGTGTTTCTTGTGCACGTATGTCATGCCATACCAACTGTGGTATGCGTCAAGTTAATTAAACGACCGCGATAGCACCACAATCATGTCGTTTAAATCACGACGTACGTGACATGCATGTCAATGTTTTCATGTTGCTATTTGTCGTTAACGTTTGTCAAATAGTCATGTCATGAGATGACAATTTCGGTATATATCATGTTAATGAAATGGCCGCAAGAATGCAATGTCGTAGGCGGCTAGATTGTGAGTGAAGGAAACGAGGTCGTCGTACGGCGCTGAGGCTGGTGCTGAAGCGTTTCCGCACAAGCGCGAACTTCCTGTCTACTACATCGGCTACACGTCCGACAGGCTTGTAGCCAAGATGATATGAATCCATTTCTGAATTGAGGCAACAGATGGCGGTACCACCGTTTGTGCTATTACGTTTACGCTGCCGTATAGTTAAACCAAGGTCTTGAATGTTCGAGCACTATGTAACGCCTCACAAAGTCGATTACGTTTAACATTTGTGCTGCGACATATGTTCTACTACTTCACGGCCGCGCTCTTCCATTGGGTGATCGCGGAAGCTGACGGCGACAATTTTGTAGAGGAGGTGAAGACGCCGCTTTTTGCAGCTGTTGAAGCAGTGGCATAGGCAGAATTTTTTCGGGGGGGGGGGGGGGTCACGCCCTTGATCTGACGTGGGGTCCGGGCAGGTAAGTGTGGTCGTGTGTGATTTCGTGCTCTGTACCGCATGGCAGAAAAAAATTTCGGGGAGGGGGGTGTCACTGTCCTGTTGAGCCCCCTCTCCTGGCTACGCCACTGTTTTGATGGGAGCACGGTTGAGAACATGTGGAGAAAGGGATTGTGGACGAAAAGGTGGAAAGGAGCAGATAGAAGGAGGGAGGAGAAGCGGTGTTTCTAGTTCACGTGCAGGACAGAAGGTCCACCATTCATGCCACTATCGAATCCAGGGTCCCCGACGTAGCGCAGAACCTGTCGGTTCTGTTCAGTTAAACCTTCATTGCTGTTGAAAGACTGAGAACATGTAGCTCGTTGGCTAGCTGTGTTGTGCCTCGTGAGTGTGGCTGGCCGTTGTGTGCCAGAAGACAGCACATCAGATGATATAAGTGTACACTTGCAGAACATCCTTGTGTGATTTGTGCTAACACTCCACACGTGGGTGGTGTCCCCAACAGGACCCAATACACCCGGGCGTGTGTTTTCATCAGAACACAAAAGTATAGCCTGGTGTTAGCATCCAAAACACACCAAATCAACACTGGTGGTATTTAAACTGGTGTTCCTTTCGCCGTCTTCCACGTCGAAAAAAAAAAGAACAGAGAGAGAAAGGTTTATTGTGGCAAAAGAGCTGAGATGTCGGCATTAATCAATCTTCTGGCCTGCTACTCAGCGTTAGGAAAGTGAAGGGGGCGGGAAAGAGAGAAGAGAGAAGGTGTCCATGATGACGAGGAGGATGGGGTCGATGAAGCAAAACCTTGAATATCCAGAAACTATTCGTAGTCTCTTGTCAAGTTCTGTCTGGCGCAAAAATTTCTTCAGTGCTTTCAAAATACCGCGCTGATAACGAGGTGGTGGTCCCAACAGAAATTCTTCTGAAACTTGTTTTTTAGATTTCAACAAGACGGTGGACATTGGATTTTTTCCTTGACACATCGTGGGCAGACGCATAAGAGGTGTTCTGCAGTGTCAGGAGGGCCACATACCTCGCTGTTCGGACTGTCCAAACATGGTTGTGTTGACGGGCACGCAACAATAGCTATCGTTGTGTGGCCGCTTGTGGTCACCGGAAGAAATGTGTGGCGGCCGTGGCAGTTGCTTTAGTACGGTACAGAAATACAAGCGATGTTTCAGTGTTTCTTCCATCTCGCACTCTCTACAAGCTGAGGTATGGCCTCTTCCATGGCCGCAGCTCCAGGCGGCTGTCCAAGCGCAGTCGATCCGGAGGTTGCGGAGCAGGGAACGTTCGTACGTGGAAAGTTCGCGGTGACAATTCACTAATACGAGAGAGATCCTTTGGTCGACCACTAATAAGTCCTACTAAATAATTCAAAAAGATCAATAACAAAGCCACCAGCACAGTTAGCAGCTTGGAAAGCGTGGGTAGCGAAGAGTGGTGTGCCCACCCACTTGAGTACGCAATATGTAAAAAGTTGTAAGAACAAGTTCCGCACGGAATTCATTGTATCTCAAGGCATCATACGCCCTGATGCCATAATCGTGTATGAAATCTATCTGCGCGCTCCATCAAATTATTGTACGGTAGTGAATGAACTTATAATGCACAACACTTGCTTTTCGCGAATGTTTTTTTCCAAATAGCCGACGCACGATTATGCAATACAACAAACTTCGCGTTGTTGATTCTGAAGTCGCGAACACTGCTATGATCCTTCATGGTTGACATGTTACAAGAAGATTTTAATGACGCATTAGGGAGTAGTTGAATGTCATAGCGTGTGCACGTGATAGGAGCGCTTCCGGTGCAGGAGTACACTGCGGGACACTCAGAAAATATTTGCAAGCGCTCACACTTCACTTGACTATACTTTCTGGTGCAGGCTCTGCGTTGAGTCGGTCAGCGAAACGATTCTTCTTCGACCTCCTGAAAAAAAAAAACGAAACTATGTAGGCCACTAAACTTGTAAAAGCAGGTGAATGTATTCTCTGAAAGGCTTTTAAGCGTTGAAAAATGAACAGCGTTGAACTTTGAATTTTTTGTCATTTATTTCACATAGATCTGATTGCTTCAAAGATCATTTAGGTAATATGGGAGCAAGAAGTTACTGATTACTTTACTACTTACTTCGAGTTTCCCAGGTCTATGGATTCGAGTATCGTGTCAGGAAGTGCCACCCTGAAAGTTTCTGGCAACAGCAGCATCAGCACGGAAGCAAGTGTAGCGAAACCGACAAGGATACCCATAGGCACACAGTCACTGGTGTACGTTCGCTGCATAGAATAGTTATACGAGCATGTTAAACTCCGAGAGATGTGTAATTTCTCAGTTTTTTATAAATAGCGTAACCCTGAAGTTCCATTATATGTCCTCAAAATACGTAATGATGACTCCAGAGCGCTGTGGATAAAGAAAAGAAAGAACGTATCCCACGCTCTTGAGGAATTAAGTTTGCATAACGGCTTCATCACCAAGAAAACAAAATGAAGAGTTAGGTAAAGTGAAACATTTTTTTTTCACCATTATAACATGTTGGATCTTAAGTCATATAACACGCGTGGCCGATTGAGTTTACGCGGCAGCGTCAAAGTGCTTACAATGAGAGACGTGTAACGAAATTTGACGAGGAGAACTTGTATCGCAGCTTCCATTGTCATCGCCATCAAGAAAACTCCGTACAATCAAGCAGCTGTCAAAAGCTAATGAATATGGCACAGTGGTTAAGTTACCTCGGTTACCGATGTATTAGCAGCCTACTGTTATTTATGACACTATTATTTAATAGTGTCACAAAACTGCAATAAAGTACGCACAGCTATCGTGCTTCTAAGGGATATATAGGTGTAAGTTTTCGTACCAGCTCAAGTAGCAACGGTGCGCTCGAGGAGCCAACGCGTGTGCCGACCAAGCAGGCACTTACTCCAAATGTTCGGAACACAGTTGGTAATATTTCGGCAGCAAAAATCCACAGCAGGGCCAGCGACACGGATGCCAGCATCTTGCCCGCGATTCCGCTCACCTGGCGTAACACCACCCAATCTAGATGTGTTTGAAAGCCACGCGTTAGGAAACAACAAGCACAAAACATGAAAAAGTAAGTAGACTTAGTGCGTCTCGTGGATTAGCATTATGGCACTGTTACGAAATAGTGAACATCTCAAATAAACTTTTCCGTTTTTTTAAGATATAACATCGAATAATATAAACGACACACGTCGCATTAACCCTTTCAGTCACGAATTATGATGCAGTGTCTGCAAATGCATCAAATTTGCATGGCATGATTTCAAGGCACTCAGTAATACATTCCGAGAAATAAAACGAAGGAATGTGTTGTTTTGTGCGAGTTTCAGCAATTAATGGTAATTAGCGTGTAATTAAATATCTAATTATTCTGCAATCAGTCGGCCTCAATCCTTGCATAAAATGAATCACCTATTATGGCCAAAATGCATGCACAGTTTGTTTTTTGGTTGTATGCTTTTCGAGCGAAGAAAGAAAATACTCTTGACGTCGGTCCTGGAACGATTAATTTGCCACTGTGATGATTTACTCAATAATAATATTGAGTAAACACGCTCACGACATTGCACCATAATAATTATGGGCAATGTCGTGAGCGTGAATAGAGTTGTACTTGGAAGACAAAAATATCAGTCTTAGTGTAGAATGTGGACTTGGTGTTGAATGTGGCCCACTTCTGCGTATCTGTTTGTAAACATATCTCTGTGGGCACTGCGTTCTTTTGTTTCCACCTGGAAGTACCCTATTTAGTATAATTAAACGTAAAATGATTCTGTTTGGCAAATTCTTCCGAGATCAGATTTCGCAAACAGGGGAGCAAAAATAGCGGCAGGTGACGGTGTCGCTCTAGGGTGTAGCCCCAAAAATAAGCTCATGTTCATGCTGGGAATCTAACCAGCACCGCAGGGAACATACCTATCCAAGTGTTTCTCAGTCAGCACGTCCTCCACTGCTGCTCAAGCGTAATAATAACGTTTGGTTTTGCGAAACCTTGGTGCGAATACAGTATATTCACTGCATTACAATTTCCTTGACTTACGGAAAAAAGATTTATGCATGATTATGAGCCCCTCCATGCGTAGTTCGGAAGAATAAATTCTCAGCGTCAAGTTTCTAAAACCCTCGTTAGCTTCCTCGCTGTTTGTGATTAGTATTGCTTAGGAGCAATACCCAGCAAATTATCTTCTTTGCTTGCTAACATTTATGCCTTAGAGCCCACGTGTTCATGCCCTCCACACTTTCGACGCCTACCTTGAAGAAAACCAAAGCTCATCTCCTAATGTGCCTAAAAGTGACTAAAGTAATTATTAGTAAATAATGAAAAAAATATGTTCTTCCAAATATAAGCCCATGTCCTAAGAGAATAACTTACAGCGTAAAGAAACTGCGTGTTGAAGGTTAGGCTACTTACGAGCCCGTCTTATTGCTCGCAGCATCATAATCATCATCATAATAATCATTGTCACAAGGTACATATCCATGCTTGCCGCACTACCATTTTCTTTTATTCATTCGTTCCCCGTACGTCCCACGTATTAAAGAACCCTCCCCCTCCTGCTCCCTGAGACAACGCTTCCCTTTAATATTGGCTTCTCTTGCTCTTCTATGAAAGTTATTTAATTTCAGGTCACGTGAACTGAATGGAGCTCATTTGCTTTACTTAACATCCTACGTATATTTGAAATTTCATTGGTTTGAGATTTGGAAATTTCATGCTCAGTTTTTTTTAGACATTCTATATTATTTTCTTCTGTTTCGTGTTTTTATTGTAGCCGTCTCCATCTGAGAAAGCTCTGTGGGCTTGAGTGTAAAATAAAAAGAAGAGTAAATATAAATGCACGCTGTATGCGGCAGTCACGTCTGATGTATGAGCAAAAACAAATTGCTAGAGGCGAACGTGATCTACCTAGCGAAAGCAAGCACACTGCAAAAGTGCAGAGTGCTGTGCCGGCGTACACAGCTAGCATTGTTGAACGCCTTGGAAGCCAGCGCACGGCCGCATAGCAGACGAGCACCGCTGGTATCTCCACAAGCGCAGCAAGAACGAAAGTCAGGTACGGGTCGCCGCCCAGGCTCGTAACCGACAGCTGAAGGCCATAGAAAGTGACTCCACCAGCTGCCCTGCGTGACCAAAGCACAAAAAAGGAATGCACAACCATGATTGTAAAAACTGCGCTACAGTTACTGCGAAATACGAAGTTATGGGGGAACTTTGAGCCTTGGACACTTTTCGCAATCGTAATCACCCCATCACCTCATCGCAATCACCCCACGTGGAGCACATGAAGACAGTTCAGCAAGATTGCCGCCCCCCCCTACCCTATCCGTAGACCGTTCTTTCCCTTTCCTGGATGTCTTCTTACCTTCAAGTTTCGTTCAATAAATTTCAGTTGATAGTTTGCGCTTGTAGTGTCCACTTCGTTTCGTGTCTCCCCCCTAAGTTCGTATTTCGCAGTAACTGTAGCGCAGTTTTTACAATCGGGAAAAACCAACTAGCCCAATACCTCACTTTGCTCACGTTTAATACATAACCACTTGCAGAAAGCCGCCGCTTCTGTGTGTGCATTTCCGTATCTTATTCTAGAAACGCGTGGTAGCCCTAAATGGGCATGATGTAAGGACACTGAATTACCAGCATCAGAAAAAAAATGATGCATTTCTGGCTGGCTCAGGTAGCTTTATTCTGCAAGTAGCACGTCCAAGACATCGATGCTAGAAACACAGCCCAGAGGAACCGTCCACTACACATATGCGTTTGTTACAAAATCCGGTTCTCTTCCTAAGTTGTCAAGAACAGTAGCCATGAGAATACAAGACCTATATCGCCACGCCTAAATCCCCTTACTATACTTAAAGCCATGCCCTATGTAGTGTCATTTATTATAAAAAAACACAATAAAATACTCATATTAAAGGGGAAAACGTAGGATACGCAAGAATTAATTTACGAGATAGTTTCGGAATGAATATGCCTCCGAAATAGGATTTACTCTGCCTGCCGATAATGTTCAGGGTGACTATCCTCCTATTCAGTACTCATATACAGATAACTGTTTGCAACAACCGAGTTTGCTTAGCGAGACTTGCTTAGCAACAATATCTGTCCTCTCAATGGTGAAGACTATGTAACTGGTGTTCTTTATGAGGTTTTGCATTCCTGAAGTAAACATCAGTTTAAATTAAAACCGGTTCGTTTTCACTTCTTTACCTAAGTCCGCGGGGGCATCGCCAGTGGGGGGGGGGTTGCTTGAGATATATATACGCACACACAAACGCGCGTATGAACATACATATAAATTATGGTTGAACGTTGAACCCCACCCCCCACCCCCCCCCCCTCCACGGAAAAAAATTCTGGCTATGCCCCTGTAAGTCCATGTTATACCTGTCAGCTCCAGCCATCGGAAGCGTCTTGGTGAGGATGTTATACTTTAGTGTACAGCTGTCTAACGCATTTGAAAGTCTCTCGTGGCGCACTGAAACAGGGTAAATCACAAAGAAGCCAATCGTTTCCTCCGAGCCGCAATAACAACATGTAGGGTAGGAGACCATTCCGATCCGAAACGAGTAGGTATTTGTGAAGGCCGCGCTAAGCCACAAGCGACACAGAAGCGTCAGATTTGTTCGTTCTGCAAGCAATATGCTTGAGCACCAAGTCATTTAGAATAGCACAGCGATCACTTCAGTCGATTCGATGATCTATCCATCTAATGTTTTGAGCTTCTTCAGGTAGATGGCGCCAGGAGTATAGAAAGTTGACTTGTCCCGCGTTCTAGAAAACAATGATCAATTATTTCCGGTAAGCGCGCGAGGATATTAGCGCACCTCAGCTGCAACGAATGTGAATGCATAATATTATCATGAAATTCTATGGATTCGTGTAAACAATAAACAGTGCGAGGCATACGTTTGCATTGAACAAACACATCACCGGAAACAAACGCCTTGATTTCTAGAGTTCAGATCTGTCAGCTGGTTTTTTGTGTGTCATGACACACGCAGGGAAAAGCAGGAGCAGGAATATGTTGGCTTCATAATAGCTTGCAAGCTAGGTGTTCTCTTATTTCTAAAGTTGATGTAGGCGCATTACTTACGAGGCGTAAACGAGTACAATGGTATAGAGCAGCATTCTTCGGCTTCGTACGAGGTCGGTGAAGCTGGCTTTTTTCTTGGCAGATTCCTCTTCCTAGTAAATATAATGCAATAAAACACATAATAAATCTCAATAAGAGCTTGAAAAACATGCGCCATCTTTTAAACTTTTTCTCAGTGGTTCGCTAATATCTATAAGAAGCGAGACTGAAATATATATGTTTTTAATAGAAAGCTGCAAATATATTCTGCGTCACGACCTGCTCCAGTTATTGTGTGTAAGGTGCAATGCACGCAAGCGGTATGTGTGCTGGCTGCGTACATGTCACCTTGAAGGATGATCACCATCATTGCTGCACCCGCATGGCGAAGGAAAAGTAGTTTCTACATTAGGTATGCTGTCTGGAACTAGTGATCCGTATTTTCCATTTTAATAGGACGATTTCTGCAGTCTTAGGCACGAAAAGCCGAATGTGGTCGCTGGGCACGCTGTTAATGAAGCGTACTCTTGAAATTTGGCCAATAACCGCGAAAAGATTTGAAGGCGTACTGAGCATTTAGTTGTACCCTTTCATTGCATGCAGCCCCAAGAAATGCAAAGCAATGCTAGCAAACCGTGCTGACACATCCCAAAACATTTTTGCGAGTAAAGGAAGCTCTGCGGGAAGGTTTCCGTTATGTAACTCAGCGACAGTATTTTCTTTTTGTGATGCAAGAGTTTGTTCGTAATCCTTTCGTTAACTGTATCTATTGTGCCGCACTGAACACATAAGATATCATAACTGTTAAAATCTAGGTGGCGTCTCTAGAAGCTAAATGTTTCGTAAGGGATTTCTAGATAGGATGATATCAGTATATACAGGGCGTTCCAGCTATCAAGCAGCATATTTTAAAAAAGAGGATCGTTGTTACGCGAAGCACACCTAGCGCATATTGTTTCCAGTATACTATATCAGCCACTACTATTTTTTCGTTAAGGAAATTTAGTTGATTATAGTCCTAATTATGTTTCTAACTCGGAAAGTACTCACCTAATCATCAAAGTGTCAATGACGAATATGTAGGCATGTTCCAGTGGCATCTAACTGCGCTATTTTCAGCAACGTACTAATTAAGCGCTCATTTTTTGTCCGGCTCATTAAGAAAGCCCGCGAAATGTGAAAAATAACGTGTCTACGGTCCCACCCGCAAAAGAAAGCAGCGCCCTCAAATAAGCTTACTGCAAGCAACCGCTTTTCCCTTTGTCAGTTGCCAGAGGCAGCGTTCCGCATTTTGACAAGGGTACGAAACGAGCGCCAACAACATGCGTCGCAGTTTTGCAGGAATTCTTTGCACTCGGCTGTTCACCACTATCATGATCCGTAGCTCACGGCCGACTGTTCTTATCGATAAAGCAGCCGAAGCACTGTTCAGAGTATGTCTAACTCAAGAGCAAAGCGGCGCTTTTCTTCGGCCGGGAAGTGCAGGTAGGGCAATCGATACATTTTCCTTGACATGCTACCTCACAGTGAGGCTGTTTGAAGGCGCTGCTTCATGATGCACACTGCAGTCTATTCACGTGTCACTTTTCATATTTCGCGGGCTTTCTTTATTAACCAAAAAAAAAAGCGAGCACGAAATTAGTACGTTGTTGAAAATAGAGCATTTAGATGTCATTTGAACATGCCTACATATTTGTCATTGATATTTAATGATTAAGGCAGTACTTGTCAAGCTGGAAACATAATTAGGACTATTAACTAAACCTCCTTAACGAAAAAACTAGTAGTGGCTACTACAGTATACTGGGAACTATATGCACTAGGTGTGGTTCGCGTGACTACGTCCTTCTTCTTTCGAAATCCTGCTCCGTGATAGCTGGGACGCCCTGTGGATTCGTAGGAATGCACTAGTGAGAAAGGTGTACAGGAAGGAGTGAGTTGGTGAGCGTTGAAATAGCTTATCCACGCTCCCTCCATCTAACTTCTTTCATGAAATACTATTACCACTACTTTGGCTTGACAGTCTTTGATCCACCTCTGAAGAATAAAGTTATTTTGCGAAAAAATTGCCACCATCAAACCGAATATATCTAACTTGCTTAAATCTTCACAAAAAATTGTTCTAGCACCTATTCCATCGTAGACACAGGATGGATTTTGCGATATAGACTAACTTCCCAATGAAGACGTTCCGCATACAATTCCAATAGTTTCGTATGATTCCCTAAGATTCTTATGAAAATATGTGACCAATATATGGAAAATATATAGATTCCGTAAGGAAACATGAAATTATTGAATGGTTACACGGAACATTTCAGTACGGTTCTTCTTTACTGCGGTGACCACAAGCCCTGAAAGTGTAATGCTTGGTGTTTATGCTATTATTACGTGCGGCAAGGCCCTGTTGGGCATGAACTGATCTAGTGTTCCGCCTTATCTGCCACCATGTGGTCGTGGCAATGTAATAGCGAGGCTTGCGTACGTAGACCTCGGAAACACACCGGTTGCAATCATGGAAAAGCCAACGCAAGTGCGATACGATAGTGTTTGACATGGAGCACTCTCAGGGACCAACATTAGAAGTGCTGTAGCAGCGATGAGAATTTTGCGCAGGCAATGACACTTACCTGTAGAATTTTCTTTCTCAGCTGTGCTAGAGCAATGTCAATGTCGTCGACCTGCAGTCCGTTATCCGTGCAGGCTCTCACTATTACTTTGCGAGCTGCGGACATCTTTCCTTTCGCTATAAGCCAACGCGGGGACTCTGGAAGGAACCTAACGACACAGATCACACAAGGCTCAAGAACAGTTGAATGCAATGATTAGTGCAATGATTAAAGCCACGCGCTGAGAAAACCGTTGCTGCAGGAACTGGTGTTTTATAAAATTCTCTCGTAGGATTGAAAGCTGGGATGGTTGGTGACAGTACTTGAACATTTTTGAAAAAGCTTCTATTCTGTTCGTCCGCGTCGTCCTTGGCTGTTTCAAAAATGTTGCGCTGTTCATGTTTTGTAAAGTTTGTCGTTCCAAAAAAGTACCAGGCGCTCATAAGGTAATAAAATTGTAGAAGGCGTGTCATGAGAAGAAAATGTAGATATGACGCAGCAATTACAGAAAGAAGCTTAGCCGTTGACGATTCCTAAAGGTCATTAGGATCTTAGAATGTGCGTGTTTACAACTTTCTGAAGAAGTCAGTTACTGGAAAGACAAAAAGGAAAAAGAAGCGGCGCAGGCCACGTATTGAGCAGGACGGATATACAGTCTTGTTTTCGCACTGACAAACGGATGTGAAGTGCAGGTGAGGACCTTACAGAATGAGGTTTGAGAATACATGGAAAGTTTGCAAGCATAAAATGGAATGAGCTTCGAAAGGACAGGTGATCTTTGGGTTGTCCATTCGTCTCGCTACGCATGACAACAAAGATTTCCTGTGAATTACTGGGTTGCTTACTAATGTTTCGTAAAAGTACTGTGTATCCATTAACGGTAAATTTTATGGGTGTAAAATATATCAGTTATTTTCGACATACAATATTCGAGAGGTAACTTGAACTAAGTCGTCAGTAGTATTGCGCAGTTGAAAACTTCATTACCTAATTTTTTTGACATTTCGAACCACCGTTGATACATTTGGTGCGTATATTAGGTAGTAAAGCGTTTTTTTGTTTCTTCTCCGGAGTACTAGCTGCACACAGCACATGTAGTTCGAGAATGCTGTCTACCAAACGAAAGAGGTAATTCACCAGGTCAGCTTATGCTCATCACGCGAGCGGTTATATCGCATTGATAGGTCATCATAGTGCGAAAGCTTTTGGACAAAGTGTCAAGTGAAGGTGACACAGACGTCCGTCGTCCGAAAATGCGGCGCAAAGAGACCTATAATGGACTACCAACTAGCGCAATCACGCACTTGGCAGGTTACATCGCGACACACGGGCTTCTTTCTCACCAAGACCAAATGATGAAGGCCAGGAAAGGAGCGCTGATAGCCCATTGCAGCGTCCTCCAGTCTTGGATGAACCAAGCTAATCCAGGCAGCACGATGATGCCCAGCGAGAAGCCAACGCCGAGCGCCAGAGCGGCGGCGGTCCTCTCCCGGAGACCGATCACCTCCATACTGCAAACACATGAATTATGAGCAAGTACATGTCCGCATCAAAAGTTTAGAGACCACGAGACATGAGGTTAAAGCTGAATATTCCCGCTGCTTTAGCAGGCAGCCTTGAATTTTGATTTCTGGGCTGTTCTAAAACGCCCTTACAACGACTGTGCAGTTCGAGCGAATAGTCAGGCCGCGGTGGCCGCATTTTCGATGGAGGCGAGAATGTAGAGCCCTGTGTACTGATATTTAGGTGCACGTTAAATAACCCCAGGTGGTCGAAATTTTCGGAACCTACCAACATGGCGTCCCTCATAAACATCAACCTCGTGGTTTTGGATGTTATATCCCAGCAGTTATTATTAGAATACAGTCACAAATTGCTAGAAAAAGTGGTCCGAGAAACAGGGCACATTAGGTATGCCGAGGAGCGCTTGTAGTAGTTTGCCATATAACGTAATAATTCCTGGAATGTGACGCATCAAAACCCCAAGATGATTATGAGGCAAACCGCAGCGGGGGACTGCAGATAATGTTTGACCACCTGAATACTTAAGCGCGCGGTTCCCTTTTTTTTTGCATTTCGGTCAGCCGTCAAAATGAGGTCGCCACGTTTGGGAACCGAACCAGCCTGATCGAGCTTAGCGGTGCAAAATCTTACCTGGTAGGCCACCCCGGTCGGTTTGGTAGTTCACGTTAGTAAATCTCCATGCACGCAGTGAATATTTAGGCATGTTACTTTAATGTTGATTTCGTTAGGCCTCACACGTTGATAGCAGTGGCCGGTCATAACATTGACACGCCATGCCTAACAACCCAGCCTTAATTAAGATATAGTAATGCATCAGGAGGCATTTGCCTGATCATTACCCGCTAGCGTTCCAGCTAGAGAACTACCAACGCAATTAAAGCGGGTATTTGTGACACGAAGTGGGCGTTGTTTAAGTAGAAACTACCTGCTTTACATGATAGCATGTTTGATGAGTTCGCCCTTTCTTTTTGCACAGACACAAGATAATTTTGTATCAAAACTTCGCTTATACCGCGAAGCGCAGGCATGTCGTTCTTGAGTATGTGCGCCTGAAAAAGAAATAAATAAAAGCAGCCTTTTAAGTGTTATCGAGCGACAGCCATATGGATTATTAAAAATGATTCTACGTAATTTGCAAATTCTCGACGTTTTCGATATCTCGACTACTCACCGCTTGATATTTATTGCCAGCATTTTTATAATAATATCTGGGGTTTAACGTCCCAAAACCACTATATGATTATGAGAGACGCCGCAGTGGAGGGCTCCGGAAATTTTGACCACCTGGGGTTCTTTAACGTGCACCTAAATCTAAGTACACGGGCCTCAAACATTTTCGCCTCCATCGAAAATTCAGCCGCCGCGGCCGGGATTCGATCCCGCGACCTTCGGGTCAGCAGTCGAGCGCCATAACCACTAGACCACCGTGCCGGGGCACCAGCATTTTTAGATGACACGGTTGCAACAAGACCGCAAGTTCGCGCCACAACTAGTTTAACGGATCCCGGCATGCAAATAAGCTCCGTTATCTAATACAGCGGACTGTATTACAATTTTTCGTTTGGAATTCTCTCTAACCCTTGCGAGCAATTATCTCGAGGTCACGCGAGCAGCAAGAAATGCGCGTCTGTAAAACAGCAAGGTTATACGCGTATGAAATAATAAAAGAGGTAAGCTTACGCAAGCAGAAAGATGAGGACTGCCCCATTCCTAGTCCAAAGCCGAGCAGCGCTCTCGATGCCACGAGGATGGAAAATGACGGAGACACTGCGACGCAAACACTTCCGAACAAGCAGGTCACGTAGCCGGTTATTACGATGGGTCTGCGGCCGAGCCTAAGAAGGTTTCAATCAATCAATCAATCAATCAATCAATCAATCAATCAATCAATCAATCAATCAATCAATCAATCAATCAATCAATCAATCAATCAATCAATCAATCAATCAATCAATCGAAACTGTATTTCACCAGAAAGTTCTGAATGGTCTCCAGGGCTGAAAGCCGCTTAGGCAGCTTGACTGGGGTCCCTGAAGACCCTTTCATGGGCAGCATACGGCATTCACAGCACGAATATGCACATCAGAATATAATTACAATATACGTGAGTAACACGGTAAGAGTTTCGGAAAGGATCACATCAAGCAATAAACGTATCGTACAGAGAGTTGCAGTAGGATTCGCGTCAAATATTTAGCACAGCATAAACAACTTTATAATATAACGAATGGAACTCTAGCTGAAAAAAGAAAAAAAAAGCTAAAGTAACATTCTGTTAAACCGAAAGTTCACAGGGCTCGCGTACAAACGCGCCAATGGGAAAATACCAATTACATGGCCAGAAGAGCAGCAAAGGAGCCTCCTGCACTGCTCTTCAAATAAATAAAATAAATAACTAAATAAATAGATAAATTTATATACATATATGGCTCACGCCTTCATATGCCTTCATGGGACATTGTGTTAGCAGGACAATACAGTGAATGCTTACCTAAAAACCAACAATCTATATAGCTTGACAAAATAAAAGGACGATTACTCCAGCAGGGCGCATTTCAGATATACAGCCTAAGAAGAGAAATTGCACAAAATTTGGTCATCTGTCAGAGTAAACACTGTCAAGAAGAACAAAAACAAATGCAGAGATCATGCAGAAAGACATATTTCGGTGACAGTGCGGTGTCTATAATAATGGTACATGATCAAGATTGTGTAATGGCAAGACAACCCTATGGACACCTTCCGTGCGTATTGGTTTATTGCCGGAACGCAAGAAGCTGTGTTATTTTTCGTCACATCGTAAGTGACAAACAGCATAGCTGTGCCAATTGATGCAATCAGATTAGCAGTATGAAGGCTTCTTTCAATTGTGCTATCCATCGTACACGTCTACGCTCAATCGTGCAGGCTACCGATTAAACCTGGTGTAAACTAACCAGCCGTCTCATTTCTATCTCTACTTGTTTACGCTAACAAACTAACAAAATCCAAACGAAGATATACTGAGCATCGCAAAGGGGCGTGCCATTGGTCCTTTAGTCGCTAAGAATAAGATTGTTAGATACAACCGGAGAATATGATAACGTAATTTGTTTTAGGTTAAACTTTTAACACTAGAGATATTTTGAAATATATAGGCGAATGAGTGCAGCGTTAAAACCTTCACGCATCTGTTAAAATCCCTACATTCTGTTTCACTAAATTAGAAAGCATATGCTCCAGCCACTCTCTGTCAATTTCCTCATTACGGTTTTGCGCGTTAATAGCACAATACGCGTGGTTCTAAGGGGGAGTCCATCAATAAACATGAATAAACAAAGATAGATTAACTTCAGCCGAAGCCACTAAACTACTCGTCGGTATGTGATTTTAGCCATCGGTAGCTTGCCTCCACTTATATTATAGTCAATTACACGGTTGGCCTGAACTTGCGGTTACGAACAGCGCGAGAACTCACATAAGTGCTTATTGTGAACAGGGATACTGAGCTTCATTTTGATGTTCGTATCTGTCACTCAGCGAAAATATTGAGCGCGTATGAACTCACCTACCTGTCTCCGAGAGAAGATATCAGTGTGCCCACGAGCATTCCGATCATGGTGGCTATCTGCACGAGACTTCGCATCCAAGCTCGGTCGCAAACGAGGTCCCACTGTGTTGCGAATAGAAATAACCGTGCGATGAGCTAAGATTGTTCTAAGTAATATGAGCACTCTGGTGCCTCGTGGACGTCCGTGCTTCTAAAGCAAAAAGACCCATCTTCTTGCACTCCACAAGCAATTAGAACGCATCTCCGACCGCGAAACAGACCTCCGCAGACTGACTACTATAACGACGTTCCTGTAGTCGGGTACAACTTTAGAAGGCAGTGGACTCTGCATCTTCATCATATCATGTAAATAGCCATCTGAGCCATCTGCATCATATCATGTAAATAGCCAACTGAGAGGGCTACTGTTAGGTAGCCAACGCTTCGGTTCCGGTACAGCTGCATTATTTGTTGGCTGTAAGGAAATGTGGGGCTTGAAAAAAGAGAATGGTCAGGTAGAAACACCATGCCAGAGTGCTTAGTTGATAATCTAAGCTCTTTAAACCAAACCAAATCAGTTCGTCTATATATTTAGTATGAGCGCTTGTTCAGGCTACATTAAAGTTGTCCAAAAATTGAACGCTAAATGGTGGTGTATGGGGAAACAGAGAAGAAACATTCCATACTGTTTCACTTAGGATAGTGTTGTAGCTCAAAAAAATCGCCAGGCTTGCGCGCGACACGCAGCACAGTCACTGTGAAGGCTGGAAGAGCGGCCTTTTTGGAGCCCGTTGTAGACTCTCTTGGGGCAACTAATACAAGTACACTTGCTAGGAACTCACTACGCCATAAATCATACCATCTTTCAAAAAGCAGAGAAGTACCCACTATGCCATTATTCGTCATTCTGCGGAGAAGCGTGGTACCCGCTAAACACATGTAAGGCAGTATGTGAACTTTGTTGATGTTGTGCCTGATGACGATGAATAATTATGGCAGATCCCTTTGTAATGGTTTGGAGGCATTCAACAACTCACTCGTGGCGCATTTCGCATTGTATGACGCCTGGTTACAGAATTCGCGTTGCGCGACGCCTGGTTGTTATTTTGCTCTTCTACTACGCTATATTACATATGTTAATGTGGTTCCTTCGCGACATGAATCCTGTATAGGGGTCTTTTTGCAAAGTAGTATCAAGCACCGGCATGGCCTCTGAGGCTGCATACTGGGCTACCACGCATGGGGCTTACGTTCGAAGCCCTGTTCCATCTTGAATATTTTGTTCTTCCGTTTTTTTTTTTCTATTTCGTACGACAGTGGTCACGGACAACTGCGGTGTGGCGGCGGCGGCGGACAACTACTGTGCCGAAAACTGGCCGTTGTTGTGATCTCATTACAGCTTTCGCTGTAACAGTACCCCTTCCGCCAGTTGAATCCGAATGGTTTCCATGTGGAAAGAGTGCTTTGTCGGCGAACAATTCCCCTTCTGTGGTATGTAATCAACGGCTCCTATAAGCTGTAATTTCAAAATTTCAATGCACACAAGTGTAATTTGAGACCAAACCTTGAAGGCTCAAAAGTCAATCGAAGTTAACGAAACTGTACTTGTCACGTTTGTTGTAAGTAAACGTGAGTTATAGGTATGTGCAAACAGAAAGCACCAAGCATAAAGCATGAATCATATGGGACGCACAGACCGGAGCACGTTTACTGCTTAATATGGAAGTTTATAGTAAGTAAGCCACCACTCGCCCCCCCCCCCTTTCCAAATCTCATTAATAGCCTCCTAACATTTCCCAATGGTATACGAAATAAAAGAAATCATGGCACAAACGTGTGTGCTACGCAAATATTCTTGTTTTTGAATTGTCTTACGAGTATTTCTAGGGTTACATAGTGATAGATTTAGTATTTCTGGCAATGATCGCGTTGGCCACTATAACGTGTACTAATAGGGCAGCGCCTCTGCGGTTGGCGCCTTGGCGCCCAGCGTTTCCTACAAAGTTGGCTGTTCTAACTCCACGAAAAGATGTGTGTTTGTATGAGTACTACTGTGCCTACCTCCACTAATACTAAGTGTTAGATTATCTTGGCTTGTTTAATACTGGCTGCTAGTGCTGGCTAAAGTTAGCGTTGTCTGTCAATGTAAGTAAATCTAAGTTTTATCCCACAGTTATGGCTGAATCGCTACTGAATTTTCAAGCTTACTCGTATTCTCTATCGCAAAGTGTAAACAACCGTATACTATAGTCGCCTTTAACGCGGTGTATATCTGGAATAAAAATTTGCATACTAGAGCATACAGATGCAAATATCGCCCGAAAATTATTACACCTAGCATACTCACTTCTTGCACCATGGACCCCTTGTAGTAGCTTGTTCCGTACTCCCATTTTTCACATGGCAATGACGTGTTTCTATGCATCAAAACACCTTCTTCCGTAACATCAATGTCAAAGGCTTCGCAATGCCGGTGACGATGCGTCGACGAATCGGCGTTTGAGGATGAATTGGGCAGCACAAGCACTTTCCATTGTTCAGATGTTATGTTTCCGACAAGCGTTTCTGGCATGGCGCACCAGTGCTCCACCGTCGGGAAAAAGAAGCTATATATAACAAGGTGAATGGCGCTCGGCGCTTCTCGAAGCAGGGTGAACAGGTAGACGTTCCTCTGAAACTTGCCGTAATCTCCTATCACGTTCGTCACGTCCATAGTGACGCGTCTCACGAAGCCGTCGCTCCGTCCCTTCTTAAAGGATAGGATGACGGGGCTGCTTCACGCCTCGAGTGTGATTACCTGTGAAAAGAAATAGTGTTTTTGTCGTGCCACATGTACAAGGTTCCAAGGTCTATGCAATAACAACGACAAACAGTACGCAAAATATTATTAGACATATCGCCATCATGCTGGATGTCGCACGCATCATTCACAAAGGTGCTGAGTTCACCTTAGGGTTTTGATTTATCGTCCCAGTCACATAGCGCTAAAGGGGCAAAGGAAAAATGTCGTAAATTAGCGGTGTGATAAATGACTCTAACTCAACAGTTCACTCTGGTTCATGTACAAGGGCGTTCTTTAGAACAAATTGTGCAGCTGAGGGACCTCGACCGCCACAAATTATCTTCTTTAAATACTTTGCAATGTGATTGGTGCGTGAAACCAGAGATTGTAACCGCGATGATCATTTACACGAGAAACTGATCCATTTCTTTGTCTAACTGTTGGACTTCTCTACTTTTTCTCCTTATTTTATTTAATTATTGTAGTTGTGATGGTCTAATTAGTTATATTGAATAAAAGTTAATAGCTAAGCGAATCTTACAAGGTGGATGTTGGCGTTTCACAGACTTATAACGCCATTCTCCAGCATCAGTTTAATGCGCCACATTTGCAGCATCTGTGAAGACCAAGAATACCAACGCATAGTTAGCCTAGTATAACTAAACTACCTTAAATGTAACGATCAGCTATCAGGGGTAAACAACCAGGCTGCAGAAAATTCGCCTTCATCAGGTATACTCACCGCGGGTCAAGATATCTTAAAGAATTCCCTGTAATTAGGGCTGCGTTACTTTGAATGCATGCGTGTATATTGCACTGTCACGGCCGCTACATAAAAAAAAACAGGTGCGGCCTGCTGCGTGGCGCCGAAACGGCGTCCGGGGCCTAGTTCTCCTTGCGCCCGCACTGGCGCCCCCACACTGGTACAGCTGTTCACGGAGAAGCGCTTCGACAGCCGCGTTTGTACGGCCGACACTTACTCCAATCAGGCCCCTTGATAACGCGTTTTATAGCTGCACATTACACGTTGAATATTGAAGTCGTTATTAGAACTGCCGATTACCCCACATATGTGAACAGTTTGCCCTAGGAGTACCAGTGTTTTGTACAGTGGGCCTCAATACTCCCCACGAATGCTGCCCGTTTGACTCACCTGAAATGAAAATTGTCACTCAATCACTGATCCCCTTAATCAGCAGGCAGTCGTCGGGCAGATTCCAAGGGCTGACTTATCGGCCCACCGAAACGCACCACGAAAGCACACAAAATTTAAATATAGGTCCTGTTAGGGCGCCAACAAATGCCGGTTGTGGTCCAAAGCAAGAGTGAGAGCCAAGAGTTGACAACACAAACAAAATATATTCTCAGTTAAGGCAGTACAAGCATCACGCAAAGATCCACACTCGGCAGGTATCAATTACAACTCGCATCATCACTTAGATGGTGTTTAAAACAACGGGAAGAAACTTGCCGTGCTACAAATGCACTCTCATCCATTAGGAACTATCCAAGAACACTTAAAGGCCTTGAATATTCACCAAACGTGTGCAGCCGACAATTCTTCAAACGTTTCTGGAATATTTCTCTTCCAGGAAACACTCAAACGAACTCCAGCTCTGGTCACCGTCATTCGGCGACACTCTTCTAAACAGTGCTCCCACGGTGTCATCACTAGATCATCCAAGATCGACTGACCGCACTGCACGACTCACACGAACAACATAACTTCTTCGCCGATTTCTCCATACCGTCCTACCCTCCGTCGTCTCTCGTTTGGATCCTTCCCGGTTTCGCGAACATTCCAAGTGATTGTTCGGCTCGTACGTAGCGCAGCGACAGATAGGGGAAAGGGATTCGTCTCGCCGGTTCGTCTGCGGAATCGGTCGGTTCCACTTTGATTTCTCGAATTCTCCCGATCTGCGCGGGTGTTAGGCTGTCGCGACCGCGACGGCGTCTTCGGTGGAGAGGGTAGGGGTTCGCCCTGGGCGCCTTTTGATGCTCGTCTTTTTTTTTTCGTTGCGCGCACCCGTTGGAGGTAACAGTCAGCGCAGTGGCTTGATGCTGTCGTCAGTATGCGGCGGCGCGCGCCTGTTTTAGCGCTCGTTTGTGACAGAAAGAAGTGCTCTGTTACGAATATTACGCTTCCCGACACTGTAGATCGCATGGGAATACGTGGTACTTCACAGTAGCGTCGTTTCACACGTTCGAGTTGCACAGCGGCACACAACAGCTTCCCGTCATCACACTGCTAGAAAAAACCGTCTGCCACACACGCGCGCACCAAAAACCCGTACTCAGGCGCAGGAAACATGAGGCAAGCTGCTCACACGCTCAGTCACACACAAGGACACGAGGAAGCACACGAAAATGCAGATGAACACGCATAAATCCTGAGGCGACCGCATAGTAACGCGAACCGGCGTCTGCCTTGAGGACTGTGCTACGAGTAGTGGCGCCCTCACCCAAAACAGCTGCCGCTCAGCCGACCCGCGCTCGCCCATTGACGGCGACGCGACGCAGCAGGCCACACCTGTTTTTTTTTTATGTAGCGGCCGTGGCACTGTTATCTCACTGGCTTCCGAACGCGTTAGCGCCGATGCTTTACCTTGATGTCAGAGGCAAGATCGTACTGTACTCACGTATTGAAATGATGTTTTTGTAACAACTGCTGTGAGCACGTGAATACGCACGTACAAGAGTACGTGCAATACGCTCACGATAACCACGTCATGTCGCTGCAAGTCTGTTCATTACAGGTAATGTTGGCTCCGGTCTAAGTATTACATTCAAAATTACGCCAATATGACACGTACTGTAGACGCTAGAAACAAGAGTACGTGCAATACATAGTCCTACAATTTCGGATATCAATCCCTCAGTACTGTAGATTTGCTTCACCCTCGCCACACGAACAAAAAACTTACAGCGCTGTAGAAACTCGCCATCTTCTGCACATCGGCGCTTGCACCTCCACGGGTGTTGAGGTTATGCAGGAGTCAGGGTTCTCTCTGCGTTAACTCAGCAGCAGATTACCTGAACGTGGTCACCTGATAAAGACGACGTGTATGTACACAATTCTTATCTCAATCGCTTTATGATCTGCGAGCGAACGACCTTTTAGTCGACTACCTACGTTCGTTTAGGCACGCGTGACTGCCTTCGTCTTTTCTCACTGTCATATGTACATTACATTTCCAACCATCAATAACGTCACATATGTTTGTTGAGGAGAAAAACCTATATGCATTCTAAGACGCAAAAATTGACCGGCGTCTCGCGTCGGCGCCAGCACGATGTGATGGAAAAGGTCATCATTACGTTATGACGTCACTATCTGACGTCATGATGTCACGTGTCGTAATAATGTGTGACGTCATCATTACGTAATTGTAACGTCATATCAAGTGACGTGACATGATGATGTCATCACATGACATCCTCCCTTGGTCAAAGGTGGACTGATCGCGGAGGCAGTGCAAACCAGGTGAAGTGCATAAAGCTTGCTTATGAGGATTAGGAGGAGGAGAAAGAAAAGCCATCAAAGGCAAGGAGGTAAACCAGACGCATATCCGGTATGCTAACCTACACTTGGGGAAGGGTTAAAGAGATTGCACGCCGGCAAGCGATCGCAGAAAGCGGTTGATTTTAAGAACGGCATCAAAGCCCGCATCGCTTTGCGGGCCTACGACGCGTAGGGCCACGATCCAAGGATTAGGATCTTCTGTTCCGAAAACGGCCTGTAGCAGTCTAGTTTCTTCAGCGCAGAGCGAAGAACGTGCTGCTAATCTTTACATCGCGCAAACCCCGGCCTCGAAAGCGGGTTGTCTACTGCAACTCTAAGGCATCTCCCAGAGTCTGAAATCCCCGTTACGACGCAGGGTGCACGAGCTGTTAGTGAACGATACGAGAGAAGTCGCTCACCAAGCTTTGTCAAAGGGACATGATGTTGTAGTCTAATGGCTGCCGGGACATTGTGGCAATGTGGGTAACGACCTGGTTGATGATGCCACCTGCTCTGCCCACAACAACGCCCTGACAGCCCCAATACTCTCGCAAGATTAGACGCTCGCTCGTTTGCAGACACAGTCGCAAACATGGTAGAGCGATCTAGTTTCTGGTACTGTCGCCTACGAAAACTCTACCCATCGAGAAAGCTGCAGGTTTCATCGCACCTCTCTCGCCGTGACGCAGGTTTACTGTGCCGCCTGTGGTTAGGAGTGGCTTTCCCGAAAGCATATGCCTTTCGCATAGGAATGGCAGACAACTCCAGATGTGACTCATGCCAAAGGGATGAAACGATAGAACATCCACTGTGTTATTGTGACCGATCTTGGAGGCAGCGCAAAACCACGTTAGGTGCGGAAAGCTTTCAGTAGGTGGTGAGGCAGGATGAATTCATCGACTGAGAAGAGAAAGAGGATGGCGTTCGCCTTTGAGTCGTCTTAAGTGAATGCATTAGAGACCCTGTGATTTTTTAGGCAGTGTAAACTCGACTTGCTGCGCAACCAGCAGGAAAGAAGGAGGGAGACAGGAAAGAGCTCAGCTCTTTTCTGTTTTCCTCTTTCTTTCCTGCTGGTTGCGCAGCAAGCCGAGTTTACACGTATAAACCAACTAGTCTTCAAATAAGTATTGTTTTAACCAGTGGTTTGTGTCGAATTAAAGAGTACGTACATGCTCACATCAGTGAGCGGACACAGAGTTCTTATTTATTTGTGCTCAGTTATATGTTACTACAGCTTGACAGCACGCTTGGCCTGCTCTTAATTATAAAATTTCTGTATCCATTATATTTCGAAATGCCCCGCCACGGAGGTGTAGTGGTTATGGCGCTCGACTGCTGACACGAAAGTCGCGGGATCGAATCCCGGCCGCGTCGGCTGCATTTTCGATGAAGGCGAAAATGTTTGAGGCCCGTGTGCTTAGATTTATATGCACGTTAAAGAACATCAGGTGGTCGAAATTTCTGCAGCCCTCCACTACAGCGTCTCAGGTGTTGAGGAAGCGCAGTGCAATTGAAGATTGACACGCTTCGGCTACTAACAGAAACGAGACCTGGAACACTCGTGCGAGCACTTCAGCAAGTAAGCTGTGTCTTCATTCCGCGTCGCCGCAAGGACAAACTGTTATCTGTAGTTGCAATGGCTAGGCTCTGATTTGTGGTGATCTTTTACAAACTGTGATTACGAGTAACTGTGTCTGCCCAGTATTAATGAGAACAAACAGACAATAACGCCAAGGAAAGTATAGGGGGTGTGATCTGTAGTATTTAGAATGTAAATGTGAAGAAAGTAAAGTGGACGAAAAGATGACTTGCCGCCGGCAGGGACCGAACCTGCGACCTTCGAATAACGCGTCCGATGCTCTACCACTGAGCTACGGCGGCGGTCATCCTCCCGTCCACTTTGTGGGGTATATATGTTGATTTAAACCTAGGAGTGTTAGTCAGCGCCAATCGCAGCCAAGTTCTGTGGATGAAGTCTGCCCAGAATGCTTAGGAACCGTGGCACTCCTAGAGAACGCAATGGATCGTGTTCCTTGGAATAGAAAGCCTCAGAACTGCCATCTTTGAAACCGTCATAAATTTAAAAGAGGCTTGATGACCCGCTGTAAACTTTTTCAAGGCCATTCGGCATATCGCCGACGCGCAACGCTGCGATGTGGTTGGGTGGGATCGACCACCATCGACAGTATTTGGCCAATAGAGACACAGAAGATATGACACAACATGGTAGGAAACCAAGAAAACAAGGAAAGAAGCGAAAAGTTGATTTGTGTGGTGACTGTACGGCACGTTGCTATTAAATTGTTCATCACATCTTTTTTTTAAGGAAACATGAAATAAACTTGTTTTTCCTCTTTAACTCGCAATATCTCAAAATAAAAGTTTTGTTGCAGTAGCCCCATTTTGAAAACAACTTTTAAAAGCAGAAGGCTGGTTTTTAACCACAATAAACGAAACATCAATGAAAAGCTACTGAACGTGAATGATGTACGTATGCGGAATAGTTTCCATTATTTTTTGGCAAAATTTATTTATAAATACTGACAGAAACTAAGCTAACTGCTTTGCTAAAACAATCATAAAACCCATAAAAAAACATTTATAATTCTAGTGTCATTGCAAGAACAGACACCGATGAATAAAATGAAAGAAATCCGAACGCTTTACGTATGGAAGTTCCTGACGAAATGGGTCTTAAAGAAGCCTTAAAATACATGGGAAGTATATTACCTACCCTGTTCCCTCAAGTTTTCTTACGTCCACTGAATATGAAAGCAGCGCGGTAAACACACACAAAAACGGAGCAGACTGGCATGGCCGGCGGGACGGCGGCATTTCTGGGCATCGCGTAACCGATTGTGTCGGGAACAACAACGTCTATATTATTTCGACGTCCATATCAAGTCATATTGTCAGATAGCATCATAACTTGGTCATTGTAGCTCGTAACTTAAGGTTCTGACATGGTCACGCTACTATGTCACATGATGTGAACATTTGCTTATGTGTTCGAATGCGAAGAAGTAAAGGGTCATTCCATGCCAACTGTCCCAGTCGGGGCGCTCGACAAAAATCAGTTTCTCTGAAAAAATTTGAGAAAATTACACACATATAGACATTAGCTCTACAGTGTTTTCCCAAAATCTTTTGAGCGGCAAAAATGTTTCGGGTACGTGAGCGCCATTTGAACTTCTCGATATGATGGAAAACCAGGTACGAAATAAAAATTCGCTATAAATGGACCGTTTCACGTATTCATTCGAACCTTGCTTTCTTGTGTTTTTAGAGCATCGCGATTCCATTATAGGATGGTTGCTTAGAGCAGGTTTACATTTTTCACTCCTTGGCGCGTAGGTAAAATTGAGCAAATTGCAGCGTTTTCGGGAATTTTTTTTACAAAAGACGATTGTAGACCAAATACATCAATTATCTTTATAGAACTCTCCATAAAACGTACTATCTTCTAAAGTTATTGTTTTGCCTGTGTGTGGCGCACAGGCTTTAAAATAAAAACCTGAACTTGGAAAAAACGATACATTGGCCTATGTTCAGACGTCTGTAGCACCCTAAGGTGGTCCAAGAAAAAATAAGCAGAAAAGCGCGTACTATTGAGAATCCTAACAACTTCATCCACAGAAAGTTTAATCGAAGTAGTGTTTGGTTTAGTCAAGAAAAAAACTTTTGAAGTTTAGTCCCACCATTTTTACCTCTGTTATATTTTTACCTCTGTTTACCATCTCCGTGATATGTAATATACATTACAAAGCACTAACAAAAGGAGCTCCAAACCATGTGCTACGAATACACTACCTCTTTTTTTATGCAGTAAATTCAGTCGGTTTGTACTGCCCCGATGGCAAAACAATGCAATGGTGGGACTAAACTTCAAAATTTTTTTCTTAACTAAAACAAAAACTACTTCGATTAAACTTTTTGTGGATGAAGTTGTTACAATTTTCAATCGTACGCGCTTTTCTGCTTATTTTTTCTTGGACCACCTTAGGGTGCTACAGACGTCCGAACATAGGCCAATGAAGCGTTTTTTTTTTCAAGTTCACGGTTTCATTTCAGAGCCTGTGCGCCACACACAGGCAAAACAAAAACTTTAGAAGATAGTACGTTTTATGGAGAGTTCTATAAAAATAATTGATGTATTTGGTCTACAATCGTGCTTTGTAAAAAAATTCTCAAAAACGCTGCAATTTACTCAATATAACCTACGCGCCAAGGAGTGAAAAATGTAAAGCTGCTCTAAGCAACCGTCCTATAATGAAAGCGCGATGCTCTAAAAACACAAAAAAGCAAGGTTCGAATGAATACGTGAAACGGTCCATTTATAGCGAATTTTTCTTTCGTACCTGCTTTTCCACCATATCGAGAAGTTCAAGTGGCGCTAACCTGCCCGAAAAATTTTTCCCGCTCAAAATATTTTGGGAAAGTACTCTAGAACTAATGTCTATATGTGTGTAATTTTCTCAGATTTTTTCAGAGAAATTGATTTTTGTCGAGCGCCCCGACTGGGACAGTTGGCATGGAATGACCCAAAACTTAGTGATGGGTAAGCAAAACTTCAGGGGTGGGCTCGTGACTATTTGGCGTGGGCTAGGACGGTTGTGACGTTGGTCAAACGCATTTACGATAGGAGCAACCAATTTTTGCAGGGTTCCGCATCAGCTCCGACTGTGTCTCAATTCACTATTTGAACCGGGCAGAGATGTTTTTGTGGCCACGGAAACTTCGGCGGGAGCCCCAGTGAATGTCGGGGGCAGGTCAAGTCGGCTTTAAACGTAGCTCAAATCAACTCTCGAATTACCTAACGTGGATAATGGGGATGGCCCACCCAATCTCAGCCTGAGAGAGCCTTAAATAATGTTAGTCTCAGATTATCTGAGATTGATATTATCGGCAGGAAAAATAATGATCTGGAAAGTGACATTACAGAGTCACAGTCAGTGGCTGTGCGGTGCTTCAAGGATGGTGACTGGGTTAGTTCGTCGTCAGCCTTTTTTTACCCAGAATTGTTTATTGGAATGGAATTGTTTATACTTGTGAATGAGGAACTGTCTATTCTCTGTCTTTAAGGTGCCAAGACGCAGATTTCTCGCGACTGCTGAGCCACATTCTGAGCAAGTGGTGACCAAGTAATTTCCCGTTTTCGCGAACACTAGCCAAGTACGACGCTACATCTATTCCCGCTGGCAGAGATGATGCCGTAATTACTTCTCATGGAGTGCTTCTCATGTCATGGCTGCGGAGCTTTTCAAACGTTTTGAACCACCTGTCTGGAAGAGGTTCATAGGTAAAACTGGCTAGATTTTTTTCAGCTCGAGCTGGCATTACAGCTCGCAGATTTGAATGTACGCAGGCTTTCTCAAAGGTGGACTGTTGCGCCTCATTGCAATATACAACCGGAAATGACATCCGCTCTTCGCGATTTGTATTTTATGCGCATCGATTGATTAGGTTTGCTTCATCACCTTAGCTCTAGAAGCGAGCAAGAAATGGCGACATTTACTACTACACCAATAACAATGCCATAGCCCAAGGAAAATTGTACGCAGTTGCACTCCATGTGAATGCTGTAGGAAGTGCGGAGCAGTGGTTCGTCTGCCCTTTGGTGACGCTGGTGTTCACGAGCAAGCAAGCGCTGACGTTCCAAACGCGCAGTCTGCTCGGCGTCCACGGCACGAAAGGAAACCTTTGTTTTTGATACAGCTTCACCCTCTCCACGCCTCCTTTCCCCCTAATGCTTTCTCTCCCCCTAACCCTCACATTACTCCTTGTGACCTTCAGTTCACTTTCCCACCCACTTGCTATACTATACTATACATGCTATGCTTTACCATCTCCATCATATTTTCGCTCCTCCTCACTTTCATTTTCCTTTCCCTCTTCCTTGTTATACTACACTACACATGGCTATACTATACATGGTTTTGCCTGCGTGACGCCAAACATGGCCATGCAGCACTTTACCTCCTCGCCTCCTCCTTTCCTTCCCCGTCATCTTCATGTCACTCCTCCTCACCGCCGCTCTCTTTTGCCGCCCCCTTGCTATGCCATACCATCCTCCTGAGTCCCGGGTTAAAGATAGGTGCACGAAGTTTTTCAGAAAGTTCAGTATAGCTCGAATAGACCACGTAGGAAAAAGTGTTAAAGCTTAGCTTAGTAAAATGTCTAATATGTTTGGACATCAGGCCTTGAATAGGTCCTGATGTCCAACATATTAGACATCAGGAGCGAAAATAACACGGCGAAAAGAACGTCGGAACGTGCCTCAGGTATTTAAAAATGATAAGCAAGCAAAAAAACGTCAGAAATGCAAGGCAAATGTATTCTACCAAATACGTAGTTTGACGAGAGCGGCCGTAGAAGAGGCCTTCGCTGAACGCTTTCATTTTGGACTAGATGCCAGGCGCGCCGATGCATTGATTTTGCCCACAAGTGACAGAGAGCGCTTCTAGACGTTGAAAAAACTAAAAAAAAATAATTTTGAACCGCAAGTGTTGGGTGCTGGGGTTGGAGCAGACGAGAACGAGTTGTCCAATATATTGGACAATTCTCCATAGCCGAAACTCAAGAAGCTAAACATGGCTATGATATGCATGGTTTTGCAAGCGCGACGTTAAGCGACGACATAACAGGACAGGAAATGACAGCATACAACAGCCTGGGCCCCTAAAGGGCTTAAAAGGTGAAAACATGTGTTCTTCTTTTATTGCTGGAAACGCGATTGCTTTGCAAGCACGCAGTAGTAAGGACTACACAATAAACTTTCACCCTGAATAACCTTCTGCTTGAGCATTCCATGGGCTCTGTATTTGGTGCTTTGCGAGTCGATGGCGATTAACTGCCTTTTACTTATTTTATTTTTCTTTATAGATGCTCTAATCTTATACAACATCTTGGTAACGTGGTGCATATGTCGATGCATAAAATAAAAAACTGGCACAGGGAAAAACAACCAGTGAGTTGCTTCACACACGCGCTTTGTAGAAGAAAATAAAACGTGAAGTGTTCTTATTCCTACAATTTTTAAATGAAACAGACAATGAGTTAGCACAATTGAAAAAAGAAATAAAATCACGACAATTTAAGGCAGACAAAAACTGCTTCCTACTGAAATGCTTCACACTTCCTTTATTTTAAGAGCTTGCTGGATCTTCATCACTTCTATATTGGAAGGTGGTTAACAGTACTGTTCTAGATGATAGAGATAAAGTATTGTAGAAAATGAAGTAAGTTTAAAGAAATCAATATTAGAAAAATATGGGTGCAATACAACGCATGTTTATTTTAGATTGCTCATATTCTAGTGTTTATTGTATTGATACTCATACTGCGTTCGGACAGTGTGTCAAATAGATGCTGTAACTTTTGCGTCCAGGGCACTGGTAGTCGTATTCGTTTTGGCAGTTTCCATAAAGCTTGTATGATGCCGTGTCTTTCCATGTATGGAGTTCACATCGGAGGGTGCCTATCAAAAATAATTACAAGGGTGTAAAATATTGCAGGATTCGCCAAGCACACAATTTGATGTTGGATAGGTATAATGTTTATGTATATTTCGGCATTCAGGCGGAAAAGCGCCAATGGCTACGCCATCTAGATCAAGAATATGTACTTGGCTTATACACGTGAGCGATGAGCGTTCCACTTTGTCATAAAACGCGCTGTGGAAAGTGCACACGCCATCTATTTTCACTGGTTAATTCATCTGTGGTGAGAGGGTACCATTGTTGCTGACCACTGCTGATATACGCGATGTGCGCACACGCACTAGCGTTCCCTTTGGGGCGGATCCACGAGTCTCTCAACACAGTGGGCAGCAATCACCCAGACGATGTTAAAGGGACACTAAATAGAAAAACGGTTTTGCTCACGTTAGGAAATTACTCTTGCTCCATTTCAAAATCACCGCGCTCACGCTTGGTAAGCGACAAAGTGCGTTAGAATAATCCGGGTGGCCACGTCATCTTTGATTTCCCATACCAAACACCATGACATCATAGATTTCTACGGCATTAGATAAGTCCAACGTAGTTCCTAACCGGTAAAAAGGAAGTAAATTGTCCTGTGAGGGTGTCCATAGACTGGAAATATCAAGTTTCAGAAAATTTTGTTGTTGTAAAACTGCCAAAATTAAAAAAAAGTGCAATTTAAAGTTTGTGACGACACGCACGGGGATTTCAGCGCCAAAAAAGAGTGCATGAATCTATGACATACATTTTGTCCTGTGTTAATCACCCTATGATGGTGAAATTAGCGACACTAGAAGTCTCAGCGTACAATTTATCAATCGAAGCCGATTCACTGTTGCACTTGAGTGTCCCTTTAAATGTTCCGCACAAAATATCGAGCTCAACCTAATTTCATAAAGGGATAATTTGGTGCAAGGTCAGGTGTGTTCAAGTAGCGGCATGCTGATGAGCGCCGATGACCAATTCATTAGAGTGGGAAAATGTCAGTGGAAGAATTTTATCTGCCAAACAACGCACTAGCTGTCGCCTTTTGTACCTAGAGTTGAGGCCAGCGTTTTTTAGGGATATGAGCAACGAGTGATTCCGACTGCAAGAAAGTTCCGACTGCAAGAAAATTTATTTCTTAACACGCTTTTCTATGGTCGTGTGATGATCCTTTTGTTGGACCGGTCTACATGCTACCATTGCTCTCCTCATCGTTGTAGATATTTTCGTGATGACTGAGAATTTACGCCTGCTGCTCGATGGCGGAACACGCCATGCCACATTTTTGGCTGATAATTTGTTAAGAACTTTCTATGCTGTCATCTAGGAAAAAAATGAAGGTGTTATTCCTCTTGCTGTGTCGTGACTTGCCATATGTACAGGTGTTTTTTACACGATGCAGTAGGGGTGTGCGAATAGTGAAATTTCATATCGAATTCGAAACGAATATGGAATACAAAAGATTTTATTGAAAATTGAAATGAAACAACAAATAAATGAAATCTGCTCATCTCCTCGAGAACATAACGTGGTCAGTGACTGCTACCGAAAGAATACAAATTGTACTACAACTTTGACTACAACGGTAATGTGCTTCATAGTCGTGAGTGCTCCTGGCTCAAAAACCTTTAGACGCCCGTTCGAAGCAGCGTTTCAAGTGCGTGCCGGAATGATGGGGGTTTATGATGGAGTGGTACGGTGCTGCAGCCGCGACTGCACTATGTGACCATATTTTCACATGTGAAGCCAATCAAAGAAGGTTTAGTGCGTCAATGTAGGAACGTCTTACTGCGCTTGCGGCATAAGCGACCGAACTACGCAAGAAGTCCGCGCCTTCGTTTCGGAAGCGAAGTTGTGAAGGGCTTGACAGTTTTCTCATATGTTTTTTTACGTGCGCAAAAGACATTATCTATTTTAAAATAAACATGTGCTCCCTTTTGGACCAGGATATCGGGGAAAGATTTAACGAAAGGCGGACTGCAACGACGTTACCGTCACTTTTAGCCAGCCCACCCTAACCAAGTTTGGCCTTTCCGCCGCGGTGGTGTAGCTGTTACAGTGCCCGCATGCTGACCCAAAGGTCGCGGGTTCGATTACGACTGTGGCGGTCACATTTCTATAAAGGCGAAATACTAAAGACCCGTATGCTGTGCGATGTCACTGCACGTCGCAGAACACCAAATGGTCAACATTTCCGGAGCCCTCCCGTACGGCGTCTCTCATAATCATATCGTGGTTTTGGGACGTTAACCCCACATATTATTATTGTACCATTGGCCTTTCTTGCGTCCTAGATATTGGTCCTGTAGAATTGCTCGAAGCTTCAAATACCAGCTGTTCGAAAGTCGAATCGAATTATTCGATTAGGTATTGTTCGATTCAACTTGGAAACTCGAATATTCGCACACCCCAACAATACAGATTTTTTTATAAATCTTCTATGACAGTAAGGCATCTGTCATTTTCGCGCACGAACTCTACATCCAGACGGCAATAGTTCGCACCAGCTAAAACAAGATCAATACGGCTAATTAACAAATACTTCTTAATTACCTATTTATTTATTACCTTAAGGATAGTTGTATATACTAGAAAGTTGTAGTGCATGACAATTTAAGACATACACATTTTCTTTAGAAATCGCGAGAGTTGCACGTAATTCGAGATACTCATAATCGAATTGCCAGAACGATACCAAACTGACCGCACATGGCGCGCAGGAAGCGCGGCGTCCCTGTTGCGCAAGACCGGAACTACACGTGACAAGGAAGTGATGAACTTTGAGTTAAGGCGGGCCAAGGAAGAATTTGACCAGGAAAATTCGCAAGATTTCTGAAATACACAAGTAGACAGCTTATTCTTTAGGTGCGATATGTAGTGCTTATCTGTATCTTTCCTGAGCAGTAAGCAGGCGCGAAAAAAAATTTCTCCTGTCTGCAAGAAGCACCGCAGTGGCTGCCCCTGAATTTTGTGCTTCACAGACAAATAAAAGGTGGATATTGCGGTTTTCTTGCCCGCAGCTCGAAAGAAACAGATAAGGCACCAAACACCACACGCAGAGGTAAACATGACACGCAGGCGCAAGCGAGCTGACAGGAAAAGCCGGCCGCGACGCGCTTTCATTCAAGTTCGTCACTCTCTCCACGAGGCTAGCTCCAGTCTGATGTAGCAGAGTGGTCGCGTGTCCTGCGCGCCCCTCGCGAACAGTTTCGATATCGCTTGATATCGTTCGATTATTAATATCTCGAATTAAGCTCAACTTGCGCGATTTCCAAAATATGGGTGTGCCATCATTTGTCATTTACATAACCTTTCTAATATAAACCACTGCTCTCAAGTCAATAATCACAAGGTAATTAACGAGTTTTTCCTAATTAGTTGCAAAGTGTTATTTAGCCTACGACAAAGTATCCCCCGCGTGTTATTCACCGTGTGTTTACAGTAGGTTTTCAGGGCCCTAGATTGGGAAGAGTTAGCGATAAGAGTTAATGGAGAATATCTCAGTAAGCTGCGATTCGCTGATGACATTGCATTGATGAGTAACGCGGGAGACGAATTGCAGCTCATGATTACTGAACTGGATACGGAAAGAGTAGGTCTGAAGATTAATATGCATAAAACTAAACTAATGTGGAACAATCTTGGCAGAGAACAGCGCTTTGCGATAGATGGCGAGACATTGGAAGTTGTAAAGGAGTACGTCTACTTAGGACAGGTAGTAACCGCAGAGCCGAACCATGAGAGTGAAATAACTAGAAGAATAAGGATGGGTTGGGGCTCATTCGGCAAGCATTATCAAATCATGAATGGCAATCTACCGCTATCCCTCAAGAGGAAGGTATATAACAGCTGCATCTTACCGGTACTTACCTACGGAGCAGAAACCTGGAGACTTACAAAGAGGGTTCAACTTAAATTGAGGACGGCGCAGCGAGCGATGGAAAGGAAAATGATGGGTGTAACCTTAAGAGACAGGAAGAGAGCAGAGTGGGTCACGGAACAAACGGGGGTTAAGGACATCATAGTTGAAATCAAGAAGAAGAAATGGATATGGGCCGGGCACGTAGCACGTCGGCAGGATAACTGGTGGTCATTAAGGGTAACTGACTGGATTCCAAGAGATGGCAAACGCGTGAAGGGGAGACAGAAAATTAGGTGGGTAGATGAGATTAAGAAGTTTGCAGGTACAACGTGGCAGCAGAAAGCACAGGACCGGGTTGATTGGCAGAACATGGGAGAGCCCTTTGCCCTGCAGTGGGCGTAGACAGGCTGATGATGAAAGTATCTCCGCCTGGACGTACAGCTCATGTGAGAGGAGCCTTACTGTAATATTATATTTATAGAAAGTCTGTATTATCTAAAAAAAATTTGGAAAGCGGTTGAGCTTCGCCTTCAAGGGTACAACGCGAAAGCCTAATCGGGCGCCGTTGGCATCGCCTTCTCAATCGGTATTCTCCCTTCGCTTCTCGGTGGACACGTCAACCATACCGCAAGGAAAGGAGTGTCTGTGCGAGTAACATTACCCATTTAAAACTATCCGACAACGCCTACTGCAAGTACAGTTGTGAAGTGCCCACTACGGCACAATTATTCCTTTTGCGAATCAGTTAAGTACCCAATACGCGTCCGCAAGCAACACGTGAACCTACGCAGCTGCTCACTTCGCTGACCCTTTTGCTGATGATGATGCCTAAATATGTGTGAACGCTTTGTAATGGGTCGGCCTTTATCCTCACACACGCTGTGCGATTCCCACGTCTTGACGCCTGGCGCGATTCTACGCTTTTGGCACGCAACATTACGTGCGTTAAGGAAACTCGTCGCTTTACATAAGATTCGTTAAGAGATTTTTTTTTGAAGGATGAGTTCCAGGCAATGATGCGGCTCTGGGCTAGAACACCTGCTTTCAAAACTGAAGGTCTGGGTTCTTTTCCCAGGGGAATATAAGTGTTTTATAATTTACTTATTTGGATCTGTCTCGAATTTTTGTTCACGCAAGACGCTGATTTTTCGCTCACAACCAACGACGCCGACACTGACACTGGAATGTCTGCGAAACAAGCTCTTAGCGCTATCGCGTTACAACTTCGAGTGTAACTCTCCACAAATATACACATTAACTCCTTTTTGTTTGCGACTCGCACCTCCCACAGCTCTCTGAGGATAGTACAGCAGTCTCGAGAGACACCTAATGCGGATCATTAACGAAACTTTATACATATGGCAAGTGATCATTCACGAATAAGAGTAATAAGAACTCCTTTTTTTTCTTAAAGTGTAAAATCTACTGCGCGTATGTTGCTATGACACACCCTTTCGTATTAATCCACTGTACGTGTTCCTCTAAGAACCACTCGCAAAGTAGATGGAATGGTCATTTGGATTTTTCTCTTGTGCTTACCTGAGTAGTCTTTGAATGTGAGAACAGCACAATGGGCTTTGGGGTCATGGTAATGAAAGCGGTACTCTCTTTTCATTGGAGGTACTGGAAAAATAAGAAGCGAGAACGTATAAATGCGAGCTACCATTCCGTCACCATGGCTACCCACCTAAGGGACATGGATTATATAGGAACTACCAGACTCATGTTTCGTCACGAGATCTAGAAATATTTGCATCAGATGGCGAACTGAAGCAGTAAGTCTGAGCTAACTCGCGCCAATATAGTGAAAATGTACAACGAGAGTAGAGTGTACTAGAACAGGGGAGTGCTCGGAACGGCCGCAGCACCAATGTATAGAAAGTGAAGCCAAAACAGGGTCAATCCGCTTGTAGCGCTGCGATCGGTAGTCTGCAATGTGTCGTTGTTTAAAGAGTTGCGCGCGGCTCCGCGAAAGTGGTGCAGTGGTACAATCCCCGCTTCCCACTCAAAAGGCCCGGGTTCGAATCGAAGCTGTACAGGGTGGGTTTTTATTCGTAGTGTCTACCTTCATAGCTGTATTGGTTTCCCTTACTTTCTTAAAACTAGCTTCAGTTGCTATGTATTGCTACAAAAAGTAACGCAAAATGAGAAGTAAAGTAGAAAAAAATTCACAGTGAGCGTAGTTATTTGAAGCGCCATCCCGCGGAATTCAACAAAAGCATAAGGTATGGCCCCCGAGATTGAATCCTAAGAGATGGCGCTGCAAATAACTATGTTAACTGTGAATTTTTTTTATTTTACTTGTCATTTTGCGTTACTTTTTGCAGCAATACGTAGCAACTGAAGCTAATTTTTAAGAAAGTAAGGGAAACCAATACAGCTATGAAGGTAGACACTACGAATAAAAACCCACCCTGTACAGCTGCGATTCGAACGCGGGCATTTTGAGTGGGAAGCGGGGATCGTACCACTGCACCACTTTCGCGGAGCCGCGCGCAACTCTTTAAACGACACATTGCAGACTACCGATCGCAGCGCTACAAGCGGATTGACCCTCTTTGGGCTTCACTTTTTGAAGCTCGTTTCGGGCACTCCCCTGTTCTAGTACATTCTAACGAGAGGCGAAGACGTGACTTATGCCTAATTTTTTGTTGCATGCGCGTGCGCAGGAGCATGCACGGCCTAGTAGTCAGGCTGACCACGTCAGAGGCCGAAACTGACTGAAGGTGTCGCCCCGCGGAGCAAAATCCGGCTGCTCGCGCGCTCTCCACGGACGTGGCTTGCAATTTTTTAGCAGTACCACAGGAACGCAGAGCGCGGGATATGTAGCGTCTTCTATTCTCGAAAGGCAACGAGATTTGCTGATGATGAGCAAGCACACAAAGTACACTGATCTGAAAGCGTCATCTTCTTCGCTGTTTAATTCAACGCATCTTTAGATTTAAGAAAACAGCGTCGTACAAAGGAGCACATTGGATAAATGGTCAAGAGTATGCGCATGCGGATTATGCACAGACATGTGCAAGTGTCCGGCTGTGCTGTTCTGCTTGGAGCATTCGATACCCGTGCTTTCTGCTGCTTTATCAGTGCCTTTGTTTTCCTTTTAAATGAGAAGCATTTCTTAGCGAATCTTTGACACTTTGAGCGTTTCTATCTATCTATCTATCTATCTATCTATCTATCTATCTATCTATCTATCTATCTATCTATCTATCTATCTATCTATCTATCTATCTATCTATCTATCTATCTATCTATCTATCTATCTATCTATCTATCTATCTATCTATCTATCTATCTATCTATCTATCAAGAATAGACCAAGTTTGGCATGGGAGGGTAAGAGCATTTGACGAATATGACTGTCGGGTCATGACATGAATAACGTGAAAATCCTGTCGCGTACGCCGTCAAACCCTCTTCTCCAGACACGTGTGGCACATATCCGTTAACTACGGGCCGCGGTGTACGGGTATGCGCCACAGGTGATTGACAGTTGACATGTACCCAGGAACGGCGAGAACAGATATTGGTAATTTAAATGAGAGCGTGATGAGAAACCGACATCGGCAGCGTTGACCCGACAAATCGAAAGAATAAAAATGAGGATACCAGCAGGAATCGAACACAGGTATTCAGCGTGGCAATCAGGTATTTTACTACAGAGCTGCGCCAGGTCTATAGGCTGGTTTGGAAAAACAGTTTATGCAGGCGTAATGTCGGCGAAAGGTGAGTTGTTGTGGTGCTGGCTGTCTAATTTTACCAGGAAGCAATAAACACTATGTATGTACTCCTACAATACAAGGGTCATATCACATTAACGTCTGTGGTTGCAGTGTTGACTGCGCTTTTATAGCAGTGTAATAAACATCACATTTGTATTTCTATGATTCAGCAAACTATATTGAAGGATTGCTCGACCTCGGAGGAATACATTAACGAAAGTTTCGTATGATATTCACATTACTGCACCATAACTTGCACCTATAGTTTCGATAATACTGACGTATGTACCCTAACGTGAGGGCTGACATTACGTCGCACCATTAGCTAGTCTTTAAACGTCAGTGTTGTCGACGTGCCTGGTAAGCACGCGACATGCACACAGCTACTACACTTACAAAAACACGTTGATCCACCTTCTAACGCTTGACTCAAAGCCATATGATCTTCTGTGTGAGTGTCCCCGTTTCAGTGCGCCAGGACAAGAACCTTCGAATGCGCTAGATAAACTTGACATTCGCCCTTTGTCGGAACAAGGATTTTGGGACCTTGGCCGAGTCTGTCGTCAGCACAGAAAGCTTTAAATGCATTATTGCGCTTCTTGCGGACAACTGGTCTTAGAGACAGACTCTAAGCAGTGTCATATTCTTGTTTTTTTTTCCCTTTCTCTCTATTTTTCATTTTCTTGCTCTGCTTTTTTTGTAACATCTCTCTTCTATCATCTTTTATCCCCCTTCCCCCAGCACACGGTAGCCATCCGGTCTAAAACCGATATCGGCAGCTAACCTACATGTTTTTTCCACTTGTTTCTTCCTTCCTTCCTTCCTTCCTTCCTTCCATAAGATGCAGCATAGAAGTACTCGCTGACTACTTCGCGTGAAACCGATCCCCACAACGTGTGGCATGTACCGAATTTTACATAATGTTCACCACGTACAATGGCCCGTCGGTTGGTGCTCGTGCTCACGAACAGCTGGCACGTTGTCTCTCTTGATATTCCAATTCATTCATGCCAGGCACACGGTCCGCGAGAACGACGCAGTGTTCTCTTCATTTCTGACGAGGCTGGGCAATCGCTTTATGCTGACCGAGGTTTATGTCGGATTGATTGACAGCCACTTTGTGGACTAGACTACCTGGGTCACATATGCCCAGTTAGTCTACGAATAGGATAAGCGCCTCCACTGACATTGATCTACGTCACACTATATACCAGGGCTACCAGTCTCGATGGCGTATACCTCACCAACGCAAAGGGTGACTTCAGGTTGCGACATGTCGCCGGCTCTGTCGACAGAGAATTTGTCAATGAAACGACCAAGGCATTCACGATTTACAACAGCTATCCTCATACTTCACTACAGATAGATCCCTCTTCGCCGTGATCACGAACGGATCCAATAACAAGTCCTGTCCAGCTGCTGGTGCTCGCTGATCACGGTGATGACATTGTTCAAGAACCGCCAAGAACCCCTTCCACACACGCACACGGACATGTGAAATGTGCATGCATTCTCCATCCTAACAGACAAGTATAAACGCTACAAATCAGCTCACCGCTTCTGGTGTTGGTAATAACCATGTTGCTGTTGGCAGCGTTACCCAACTGTAAACAACTAGTTATATAACGCATATGCGGTTCTTTAACGTATGTGTGTTCGTATAAAATTTGAACTTATCTTTAGCGTCATTTCGTAACGTCTCGCTCAGTAAAAAAATTATGCCACAGTTACCTTCCCGCGGCACGCTTCGCATAACATCGACTCTCACGGAACATGGGACCTGCCGAAGTTTTCTATGTATGCCGTACACATATAGCTCGAAAGCATAAGCGTCGAGGAGGCCGAGACAAGCCCACTCATGTCTCTCTTTTTGGGCCTCATCGTAGCAGACGGCGCTGGCAGTTCAATGTGCTTTGTGCGCTTGCACATTGTCTGCAAATCTCGTTGCATGCCGAGAATATTAGACGCTACCATATCCCACGCTCTGGGCTCCCGCGATACTGTTAAAAAATTGAAAGGATGTACAGTTCTCACAGATTCAAACACGACAATATTTTTAGTATAAGGACTGCTTTGCCAAAATCCTCGAGAAAAAAAAAGCAATAGGTGAGGCACACACACGCCTAGCGCTTGGCGTGTATGTGCCTCACCTACTGCCTTTCTTTCTTTCTTTCTTTCTTTCTTTCTTTCTTTCTTTCTTTCTTTCTTTCTTTCTTTCTTTCTTTCTTTCTCTCCTTCCTTCCGTCTTTCTATCTTTCTTTCTTTTCTCTTTCTTTCCTGCTTTCTTTCTTGTTCTCTTTCTTTCTTTTTCCTTCTTTCTCTCTTTCTTTCCTTCTTTCTTTCTTCGCTTTCTTTCATTGTGCCTTTGTTCGCTTTCTTTCTTTTATTTCTTTCTTCCTTTTTTTCTTCGCCTTATTTCTTTGTTTCTTGCTTCGCTTGCCTCACCATTTTCCCAACAGGGGAAGGTCTCTCAATTTTGTTCCGTTTATAATTTCCGTTAAAATAATTTTGCCCAAAGTTGTTGGTAAGCTATTGTGTTCGGAGTTGCTTCCCCTCAATACCGTTTCCGCGCTGTTCTTCATCAAAGCAATCTGTAGCAACTGGTCATTCTAGATACCTGTCTACTGCATGTAGAAGCCAATAAATAGAAGTGATTCAGCAGAACTAGGCATCTGTGAAAAACATTTTTGCATCGCCGTGCGTACATTGAGCTTTGAACCCTTACAAAAATTCTCATTGAAAAACCATAGAGAAGTTATTGAGCAATGTCAACAGATGGCACTGAAAATACATTGCGAATCAATAGAAAAACTGTCGAGAAAACTGTTGACCAGTATTGAAAATTGGCCCGCGACTTTCAATTGAAAGACCATTATGTAAGAGAGGAAAAGAAACGTCAATTGAAAATACATTGTGGATCAATAGAAAAACCGTTGAGCAAGCTATTGACCAGTATTGAAAATTGGCCCGCGACTTTCAATTGAAAGACCATTACGCAAATCAACATTGATTTATCATTGAGAGGAAAAGAAACGTCAATTGAAAATACGTTGTGGATCAAGTGAAATTTCGTTGAGCTAGCTGTTGACCAGTATTGAAAATTGGCCCACGACTTTCAATTGAACGACCATTAAGGAAATCAATATTGATTTATCGTTGAAAAAACGGTGAACGTCAAATTGACGCATTGTTGATAGGGTTTTCACATAGCGTGACTGAGATCATTCTTGATTTGGGAAAACGGCCAAATGTAAATGTAAGTACATGTGTACTGCAGGCCTAGCTAGGTACTTAAGTGCAGTACTTAAGTGCCTACATTTTCATTTGCCCATTCTTTCAAAACAACAATAATCTCAATTACGCGACATAGCTTCAGATTGCTGCCAGCTGGAATAAAACCTTTAACATCATCCTTTATGAATACACTGCTTGTTTTTCACACGCTGTAAGGTGCAGCAAAGGAGGTAATGTTTAAAACTTACTCAAACCTGTATTATATCTCGAAGTCTATCACAGCCAAAGCTATATACCAGTCTCCTCTACCAACAGATATTCACACAGGTCATATTTTAGCAGTGTACATGGCTCCCTTTGTCCAGTCAGGTAGTGTTTGCAGGGTGAAAACACCTGTGAGTAAACGACACTTATACTTGCACCCGAGGTTGGCGACACCAAGGCACATGCCAAGCATCAACACATTAACGCTGCCATGAACTTCTGTTCTTCTCTATCAGCTTGTTTTAATGGACACTAGCCGAGTTTCCGTGTAACTTGGGAAGAAAGAAGAGAACAGTTTTCTAAGTAAAATATTTATTTTTAAGCAACAACTTTTGTTCAAGTTCCTAAGTATTTGTGGTTTGACATAGCGAGAACTTCCCACTGTAATGTGCAAACTGCATCCAAGTTGACAAAATAAGTTAAACACTATGTAAAGCACCACTCTAATAAATAAATTTTAGACAACTACAGGTACCAGAAGGTAAAAAAGAGCATAAACACTGCTGACAAGGCACACACACTACGGGAAGAAATGTGCTGAAGGAGTGAACAAGGCTCATACTGGTTTCAAAGCCCAAATTCAAGGATCTTCAAGGATTCCTATAGAAGGTTCTTGGAGGATGGAAGGCAGCCTCACAAGTATCAATTTTCTGCTCTAACAAAGTTTCCAAAACAATACGGGCAGCTTTAAGCATTTGAAGTAAAAAATGGGATTCAGCCAAGTGAGAACCTAGAGACAATGAAGCCAAGGAAAGTATAAAGCACATAATTCGTAGGCTTTAACTGTAGAGTAGTAATTATGACATAAATGGAAAGGAATTAAAGAGGATGAAAAATCAACTTGCTGCTGATAGGGACCAAATCTACAACCTTGAGATAATGCGTCCGATACTCTACCTGATCATATTAGCTTCCTGCTGTGCACAAAATTCACAGCATTGATGCAGCTGCTGGGACATCTTTTATATTAGATAAGTAATCTTGTTCAGTTCCCCCGTCTCACTTTTTCAGGCATTGAGAAACTTCAGTTTTATGACGGTGATGTACGACGCTTCTACTTTTTCCAAGTACTGACCTGCTAAACAAAATAGTAATGACTGCTTCAAAATTTTATCCCCAATTTTTACAATTTGATCGTTGAATACATTTTTGACTCCATGCAGTCATCGTGCTTCTCCTGTTTTTGGGCTTTGATAACAATTGAGTCAAGTGCGAATTGGATTTATGCCAGTAGAGCAATCAACTTAGCAAATATCCTCTACATATAAAGTCAAGGTTCTTGCCTACACAAAAGAGCAATAACAATCACTACATGGGAGTCAATCATTAGGCCTGAGCAGCAATGCCATCAGCTTTAGTCAGAAGTACTTGGTTTCTAGCACGAAGCATCAACTTTTTTTCACATTTTGCCTGCATTATAGGACAGTGGATGTTTGTTGAGCTAGAAGATCTTTCACACGTAGTGAGCTTGCTATAGAAGAAGAGAAGCTAGGCGCTGGAAGTGAAGTCGAGTCCCGAGGAGCCAAATCAAGAGAAAGGGGGAGAAGGCAGAGCGACACTTGCGGAAACGAAATGAATGATCGGTCAAGCAGTGATGCAAGCAAGGTAAACACAGTAGCGGAATCATCATTGAGCACGACATGTTCCCTCAGTTTGCTAGACAAATGTTTACAGAACACAGAAAGAAATTAGTATTGTCAATATTGGCCACTATATGCTAAGATATTCCAAAGGTTTTCAAGGGTTTCAGGGCTTTAAAAATGTACTTTTACTTTTTCAAGGGTTTTCAATCGTTTCAAGGACCTGCATGCACCCTCAGTAAAGGAGCAGATCACAATTTAAAGTTGAATGTGCGCCCTATGAATACCACCAAACTATGGGATTGCAAACTTGAAGCTTGATTGAGCGCTCACTTAATGCAACTGCACATAAACTTACACATTACAATATTGCAACACTTGACTAGTGAATGCATTTAATGTTAAATTAGCGTAACGCGATTGTTCGTACACTTGCACATTATAAAATCACAGTCGTTCACTATTGGTAGCACCACCGCTCTTCATCTGTTCAGGCAACTTCGGTTCCCTCGACAGAAGTGGGGCCAAGGTGTTCTTTGCATTCGTGGCCAGCGATTTGTGACAGATGAAGCCTGCGACAGAAGGACAGGACACTTATAACTAAAAGTTCCACGAGAAAAATATAACAAACTTTGCACACGTCACGATGAAATTATTTGATTAGTTCTGTATGGGTAGAACTGCAGTGCATGACCAGCACATTGCGTTCCCCAGTAAAAATGCAAAAGAGGGCAAGAACGAAAAGCACGCTGTGCCAGAGCTTTATGAACACCTTCTATGTCAAAGGTGTGAACCATACTTTACCACTTTGGCTGCAGCATAATTTCCAGCTAGACATATAACAAACATAAGAGGAGAGACAGGGCAGAGCTCTTGCCTTCAACTGCTGAAATTCATTCACAAACCCAGAATATCCCCAGTAGACAAACAAATGATCCAACAAGTGTGCCAGAAATAACATTCAAGCAGGCCAGCAAAAAAATTTCACTGGCGACAGAAGTCCTTGTTGGTAAGCTTCTTAAGACATGCCACTTCTTGCCCAACGAGTTCAAAAATGGCACGCTTACATATTTATCACCAGCCATGAAAATGCAGCAGTCTTACTGCCTGTCTATCTAGAGAGCACTCAGAGCCCACATATCTAATTAAAAACACGAGTTAGGTTTTTAGTTTTAACAGTCAAATAATAGAGTGCATTGCTCAGTGGATTTGCTTGCACGTAAAGTGACTTCCTTGCATGTCTGATTGTTTCAATTTCGTCAGCTGAAGCCTAGTGCTCTCTGGCAGTTGAGCTGCCAAAAAGACTGAGCTGCCTCTGCCCCTTCACTCTTCATTTTCCTGTTCAGCATAGGCGTTAGGAGATATGTCACAGCTAAAGCAATCACACAAACTAGCCCAACTCTCTTATTTAACTTTGCCTACTGAGTAACAATATGTTTACTAAGAAAACTTACAAAAACTACGAGACATTTTGAAGTAATTTTGTCTGTTTACCCAAGTGAGATGCAAACAGCTTTTGGAAGTTCGTATCGTGTAGCATATTTTCATTGCTCCTAAACAAGATTCCACCACGCCACAAGAATTAAGAGTCGCTTCAATTTAATTTGCATCGTACAAGCTGATATGCTGTTAAGTGCATTTTGTATGTCATAATTACTCTTCATAGGCTTCTCTACAAACAAACGTTAACACGGCTGACCAATGAAGTGTGTTTTCAAACTTCAGAACACCATTTTACTTTGGCTTTACTGCAGTTATGCAAGCTGGTTAGACTAAAGCCTGCAGAACACAACAGCTATCAGAAATGTTCTGTTTCAAAAGTGGCATATTCACTGTGGGATATACTTGTAAGAATATTATTTTTTTTAGAACTATAAACCCACACTTACTGACAAGCAGTCTACGACAGCCAAGTGCTCCTTTTGAAGTAAGAAATCACGAAAGAGTTGAACAGTTTCACAGTGGGATTCTAAGGTACATGTCACAGTTTGTAAGAAGCGAAAAATAGCAGACATTAAACGCCTATTCAGAGCTGTTTGATTTAGTCAGCATGTTAAAAAAAGTTAAACACGTTTTCCCTAACTTAGCAGCGAAGTTGATTGATGGCGCGTTATAAATGGGCTAGGTGCTTACTGGCAAACAAGCACCAAACATCACATGCAAATATAAGGGGACCACCAATCACACAGGACATCGAATAACTCATCTGGAATACAATATCCTACTAGCTTGTAGTGAAGTTTTAAACAGCAGACGGGACAATGTTAACGCCCAAGCTATGGAACGCGCAAAAAATGTCATAATATCCGGGGTTTAACAACCCAAAACCACGATATGATTATGAGAGATGCCGTAGTGGAGGACTCCGGAAATTTCGAACACCTGGGGTTCTTTAACGTGCACCTAAATCTAAGTACACGGGCCTCAAACATTTTCGCCTCCATCGAAAATGCAGCCGCCGCGACCGGGATTCGATCCCGCAAACTTCGTGCCAGCAGTCGGGCGCCATAACCACTAGACCACCGTGGCAGGGGCCAAACAATGTAAAAAAGAATATGGAAGTCACTGAGCATTACAGTACAAGGAGCGTGCATGCAAGAATTTGCTTCATCTGGTGACAAGATAGTCGGCACACCATTAATAGATATGGCAGCAGAAGTAACATTGCTCAATGATAAGACACCTCATGTGTCCCTTTTTTCTTTTCCTCTGTGAAAATTACTTTTTGAAACTGCAATATATTGCTGGATTTTACTAATAACATTCAGTTCGTAGTCAGCACTCTGGCTGTGCTCTACCAGTCTTGCTCTTCGTTATTGCTGTTTTACACATAAATGTAAAGAATAATACTTGAATGCCATAGTCCGCTGCCAGTTCATTGGCACAACTTGGTTAGGGCAAATACAATGCCTAAGACGGCACTCTAACACACAAGCATGCATACCTTACAACTTGTTTTACCAAGTTTTACTTCATCATGAAACTCTGAAAATCAATTTAATTCTGCCTCGCATAGATGTCCCAAGTTTCCTCAAACAGTGAGATATCCTGCTATGGCGCTGTGCAGGTAGCTGACAACATATTTTTTCAGCACATCCTACCAGAAGCAGGTGGCCACAAGCATGAATGGCCAAGTGGAACATGTATATGACGTGCACTTGCTATTACATATTGTTTCCTGTCTTGGAGTTGCTCACAATATAGGAGCAATAAGTCTCTCAATTGAAAAGGTCTAAACTGTCGATTTGTAGTGATGGAAACAAATAAATACCATTTAATATGGCCTTGTCCAGACTTGCAGGAAGAATGCTTCCATCTTTCACAGCAAGCTGTCCACCACTTGTCTCTTGAGCAGCTGTCTATGCTGGATACATGCATAACAGATAACAAAAAGTTCCGTCAACTTGCGCACAGAGTCCTTACAGTACAGAAGTAGTAATATTAAGCATGATGGCTTAACACAGGCATATCATTCATTATATACCAAAATTGTCCTCGAAAATAGGCACAGGATGCATTAAGAACAAGTATTAGAGTAGTAGTGGGTCACTGCAAATAATTGTAATTTGCATTGGGTGTCGAATTTTTCCTACAATTGTGTATTACAAAAGGGTGAGATATACAGCTTGCCATATAGGTAATTTGAACACAAGAAAACTCCAGGAGCACTCCTACCAAAATATTAAATAAATATACGTGTGGTCAATTTGCAGAATGGATGACAATGAGCCCATTTATTGTATGACATCATGAATGTGGAGATTTCAAAAAAGCTTAAGATTCAGTAAAAGAGCAAGAATGCCAGATGGGACAGAAAAGACTGAGCACTGTGTCAGTTTTTCTGTCCCTCTGCTGTTCTTACTTTCATTAAATCTTGGGCACGCTTTAGCAACATGCCCAATTTTCCTCTCTCTGAAACAACTATCCTTGCTGTACTAAAGTCCATTCATGTGCGGACCTGGTCCTTTGCACTAGAAGTGCCTGTTCAATTTAATGAGCCCTTGATCCACTCCCGTTCTTTTGTTCTTTAATAGCGAGGGCCTCGTGCCAGCAAACTTGATGCCCTCAGGTAGCACATGACGGTTTATTGATCAGCTACCAGCTCGTACATTTCACGGGCTATGCGACACCAGCATGACTACGAATGCTGGTGTGGCACTGCCAGGATTACACACACAGAAGTGCCCAGTGGGGTGGATGAGAGAACGACTATGTCGTAGCTAGAGTGGTGGAGTATGAGATGCAACACTTTGTTGTAGGTTCAGGCCCTGGCAGCAGAATGTTTGTATTTTTGTCTACATTATTTCCTCTTTATGTCATAATTACTACACTACTTTTAAAAACTACAAATAATCTCCCCTATACCTGCCTTGGCTTCAGGTTTTGTCGGAGAAAAAAAACTGAGCCCCTTGATCTATTCCATTTTTTTTAGTTTGTTCAATTTCTCAGTGCTGTAATCACGCCTGAGAACCAGTAACCTCACTGTGATCTGCAAACACGTATACAGATATCAGAAATTGCGTTCTCTAATTAATTACTTCACAAACTAAAGCAGCATTGTCACCAGTTTCACTGAATGCTAGATCTTAGTTGTGCATCCTGCAAATAAGAACCCCCTTTCAATTTCCTCTTTCTTTAGCAAAGCACGAAGGAAAACAAGAACTATACAGTACAACACAATCAAGTAGTGTTTCAATGCACCAGCGCAGCCTAATAAACCATTTACCATTTGGGATAAGAAGCTTTTGCAATGATGCTATTCCCTGTTACAAGAATTTGTATTAGAATGTGTATGGTTCATCAAAGAAAATATGAAATGGCATGTCAGATATCTGACCCAATTTTTATCACACAAACACAGCAACAAAAAGAGCATGTAATTGTTAATAAGCTTAATTGAACTGACACTAAATATCAAGCACTCATTACCTACTTTTTAATTGCTGACTTGAGTGAAGTTGTTTATATTAGAAAGTTGTGGTGCATGACAATTTAGCACATACCAAGTTTTGCTTGAAATGTCGTCCCTTCCTTGTCACGTGCAGTTCAGACACGCCGCGTGTCCCGCGCCAGTTTCGATATCAACCTTAAAATTGGAAGTTGAATATCTCGGATAACGTGCAACTCTCGCGATTTCAAAAAAAAAAAAAAAACACGGCATGCCACAACTTGGCACGCACAATATCTTTTTAATATAAACTACCTCCCTAAATAATTTAAAAGTGGATGAACGAGTTGTTAATTAACAGCGTAAATGTAATTTTGCTTGCGGCAAAGTATTTCCGCCTCGACTTCAAGTTCATGAGCGAAAATGACAAGAGCCTGATTGTCACACAACGTTTATAAAAAATATGTAATGTCCGAAAAGAAAACACACACACTACATGCATGCTGTGCGACTTCCCGTTAAGTTTGATGGGTGTACGTCCTGTTACTACCAGTATCCATAGCGTGATTCACACAAATGCATTGCTTCAAATGGGCATCCAGCACACATCTAGGTGCTACGAGCCGCGACCTTGCACATTTACACCACAGAAAGGGTGTGGAACGACCAGTATGTTTAAAAGCGGACCCACTTTTACGGCGACAAGGCAATGTGCAAGTCGCTCCAAGCGACGATCTCGTGCAGCTAAGTTATAACGGCTCAACAACACAAGGCGTGCGTGGAAGGAGCACAGAATCCCGTAATGGAACGCGCATTCTTCAGCTTGTTTTCAACTGTAATCAACGCACACGGCAACCGCTCCATAGAAAGGTATAACGAAGAGCACAGAAAGCAGCGATACTAGCACAATGCATACTTTTTTAGCAGGCCCTTGCTCTTGCGCAGCATCCCTTCTGTGGTAACTGGCCGCCCGCCCAGGCACTCTTACCTGCATAAAAGTTTTCCATGCACTAAGGTAACTCAGTAACGCAATTTGGTAACATTCTTGAACTCACCGAGGCGTTGTATCCGCTGCGGCGACTGTCTCGTCAAACGGCCCGCGCTTGCGATCTTGTTCAAAGCTCGCGTCCGTTGGTTGGTGCCGCGACGACGCATCGCCGCCGTCGATTCCATGTCAAACAACGACCCGAACGTCCCGACACGCGATGTAAGTAGTACGTGTTCATTCAACAACGATAACCGCACGTAATATTGATAAACACGGTAAAAATAGATGCACGAAACACCACTTCGTTCGCAGCGAGCGCAGGCAGCCTTTCAACGGAACCCGTTTGAACCACGTCACGTGTTCACTGACGTCCCTGCGCGTGCACGTTCTTCGGTTTGAACTGATTGGCTCTTTCGCTCAGCGGGCGATTTGAATCCTTGAACTGAGTTGCGGCAACTCTCTCTCCCTTCCGTCTACTGCATCTCCCTGTTCATGGCCTCCGATACGCCGGCGCGCAATCTTAGAGGCCATGGCTTGTTCACCACTTCTTTCTCGGACGCGCGCCTGTACTGTACTGTACAATCGGGCAGCCGCAACGTGTCAACCGCGTCTGATCGGTTCTTACTACTACTACTACTACTACTACTACTGCGCTTTTGCTGTTTAAAAATATACAGCATCTGTACACGAGTGGTGCGTTTTAATTACTGCTAAAAGTAACAGCTGCTGTCTTTACGGCTGGCTAAGTGTGCACGTCCGTGCGTGTGCAAAACAAAAGCACGTCGAAAACCGGGGCCTTTTGACAACAAGTGTTCACTGTGCTACTTAACACCTCTTCGCAGGCACCTAGCAAGCCCCCCCCCCCCCTCCCCCCGAAAAAAAATCGTTTCTACGTGCCTGCCTCTTCGTATTGAGCAACGAACCAATGGTACCATCAATGCCTCGCCCTTAGTGTGATTCAGCTGCAGATTCTTTCTTATTGATGTACTTTGTTAGCCTTAATTGATATATTCTAAGTTGGGCATGTAAGCAAGTTACTATCAATTTGAAACTGCCCATTTAAACACTATTCAAAAGTACATTGCACGTCGTCGTAATAAAAGCAGGAGAAAATACTTATTTGTTGAAAGGCGACAGCTAATCGACAAAACAGTAGTTTAACAAACTTCGTTTCTGGGCAAGTTCGTTTATATTCGAAAAGAAAGCCAACGTACTGTGTTTACTGAATAGTAACAGAAACAGCAATACTGCACTGAATTCCACTATTTATGTCTTGAAAGAGGCTGTTTTCCTGTGCGTGACCGTTATCCCGCTTCGACATTGCGCTTTGCAGTATTCCATGAAATACGTTGTCCTTGGCAATGGACAAACGAAGGCGGAAAGACCATACGGCCCTTGCAGTTATATTAGTTTCTTTTGTGAGTTACTGTGTTCGTTAAAAGTGCGATCTATAGATACAAGACAAGATTTACAAGTTTCGATGCGTTTTTATAGCATCATTGATCCCAGGAGAGTTAGAGTCAAAGAACCCGCGCAAAAAAAAAATCTCTTCTCGGGTGGGTAAATAGGGCATTAGTGGTAAATTACGATGAGAATGAACGACACACACATCACAGGTGTAACCATGTGGCGGGCGGATTGAGGGGGGCGGGCGGGGCGGAGAGAGCGCGCGCCTCCAGACCGGCCGTGGTTTTACAATAAAGGATCGGTCGAGAAGAGAGCACTGCGAAGAGTGTTCACAAAAGAAACGTGGGGTTTCAAAGGTAAGGGTACGAGGAAGTTCTGTAGATCCGGTACACATATGGTTGGAGAAATGAAAGGGCGTACTTACGAAAATTGCGTGCATTTTACTGGTTTGTGAACGTTTTGGCCGTGGCACAGCCTTCGTCAGTCAGAACTTTGACCAGTGCGCACGCGCATGTGCGCGTGTGTTTGCGCGTGCATGTGTGTATTTGCATGTGTGTGCGCGCGCGTGTGTGTGTGTGTGTGTGCGTGCGTGCGTGTGTGTGTGTGTGTGTGTGTGTGTGTGTGTGTGTGTGTGTGTGTGCGTGTGTTTTGGACTGACCTGCATGCAGTATCAAAATTTATGAGGCATTGATTGCACCAAGTTCCACTGGCAGTGAATAATGCCTCGATGGTATTTCGACATAATTGCGTCAATGAAATTTCTATTGCAAAGTGCTCAAGAGAAATATTGTTTACGAATTATGTCCTCAATGGTATTTGGATAGAAATGAGTCAATAAAATTTTTATTGCAAAATGGTCAACAGAAATATTGTTTGCGAATTATGTCCTCAATGGTATTTCGATAAAAATGAGTCAATGAAATTTTTATTGCAAAATGGTCAACAGAATTATTGTTGAGGAAATATTCCCTCAATGGTATTTCGATTGAAATGAGTCAATGCAATATTTATTGCCAAGTGCTCAACAGAATTGTTGTTGACGAAATATTCCCTCAGCGGTATTTCGATACAAATGAGTCAATGATAGTTTTATTGCGAACTGCTCAACAGAAATGTTGTTGACGAAGTATTGAAGCAAGTCAATGAGTATTGCGGAATCATTGATAATCAATAAAGTCAATAATTCGATCATACTCCGGCAATGGAAAATCAACAGTCATTTTCATAAGGGAATTAACGTTCTTTTTCCATAAATGCCTGATGCCTCACAATTTTTTTTCCCGAAAAAGCAGTAAACATGTTTTCTTACCTACAGATCCATCAGCTTTCATCAAAGGGGCAACATCATAGCCAGTTGCTCTGGAAAACTTTACGTCTACTGGGTAGCTTAACCTGCGAAAGATTGTTTGCTGTATGAAATCCTAACCAGGTATCTGTTGAGCATAGATAGATGGATAGATGGATAGATAGATAGATAGATAGATAGATAGATAGATAGATAGATAGATAGATAGATAGATAGATAGATAGATAGATAGATAGATACATACATACATACATACATACATACATACATACATACATACATACATACATACATACATACATACATATCTGCGAGGATGCACTTTAATGCATCTGGTGGAATATTCAGTTGAACAAAACAAAGGTGTTAAGCGCAAGTAGAGTAAAATTACCCTAACGAAGGCCCCTTAACCTGTGGAAACAGCAGTAAAGTTGTTTAGCATTTAAATAGCATGTTGGGCGAGTTGGTGCGATGTTTTCTTGTAGGAAAGGGCGCATAGAAAAAGAAGAACAAAAAACGCCAGGCCTGCGCGGAAAGCGCAGCACAGTCACAGCGAAAGCTCGAAGAGCGGCATTTCTAGAGCCCGTTATAAACTCTCCTGTGGCTACTGATACAAGTACACTAGCGACGTACCCATTACGCCACAAATCATAATATTTGTGAAGTTGGGAAGCACCCACCTCGACATTATTCGTCATTCTGCGGTGAAGCGAGGTACCATCTGTAAGGCATTATGTGCACTTTGTTGATGCGACGGTTGATGACGATGAAGAATTACGGCTGATCCCTTTGTAATGGGTTGGAAGCTTTAAAGGACCCACTAGTTACGTAATTCGCATTGTGTGACGCCCGGTCGTTATTTCATTCTCCCACCACGCTTTATAACATACGCTAACGTGATAAAGAGAGAGAATGAAAGAGGGAATTACCTTAATTGAGACCCTGAGGAAATGGACCATGGGAGCCGTATGGGCTTCCTTGGCAACCAATAGAAGTGCACTTGCGAGGAACCCACTACGCTATAAATCATAATTTTTGTGAAGTAGGGAAGCAGCCACTATGCAATTCTTCTTCATTCTGCGCATAACCGTAGTACTTGCTTAACACCTGTAAGGCATTATGTGCACTTTTTGATGCTGTGACTGATGACGATGAAGAATTATGGCAGAGCCCTTTGTAATGGGTTGGAAGCATTCAACAACCCAATCGTTGCGCAATTTGCATTGTGTGACGCCTGCTTACAGAATTCGTGTTGTGTGACACTTGGTTGTTATTTTGCTCTTCTACCACGCTTCATTACATGTGTTATTGTGGCTCCTTCCCGACATGAAGCCTGTATAGGGTCATTTTGCAAAGCAGTTTCAAGCACCAACATGGCTCGCTCTGAGGTTGAATACTGGGCTCACACGCAGAGGGCCCAGGTTCGAACCTCTTTAAATCCTTGAAATTTTTTTCTTATTTCGTTTTTTTTTCTTATTTCGAGCGATAGTGGTTACGGACACCGGCGGCGGCGGCGGACAAATACGGCGCCAAAAACGGCCCTTGTTGTGATCTCATAACAGCTTTCGCTGTAAAACAGGGAAGACACCAAGGTCTTTTGTGTGCGTAATTTGATTTTTCAGGATGTGAATGTAAAGCGGTAGTGTTGCTGACAAGCGGCTCGCTTAGGCAGCACGCAGCGCGTTCAGGTCGTAATATCTATATCCGTTTCGCGTTTCCGCTAAAGTCAGTCTTGCATACGTGCGACGCGTCCGAAAATAAAAAAGGTTGGAGAGCCTCTTTTATATGGAGCGCTGAATTAAAGTGCACATAAAGATATTACAGGAGCGGTGTTCTTTGCTCACTGTCGCCATGGTGTGGCCGCTATCAGGGTCACAGCAGATCACATATCGCGCAACCCTAGGCACGCAGGGCGCATTCGCCCGCTGGCACGCGTTCGCGCGCGCCTATACGCGCCTTCGCGTGGGCACGATAGCGCGGAGCAACACGTGAGGGACGCGCTATACGCTACGGAAGCATCGGCCCCAGCAGGTAGCGTATCGATGTTCGTGCTGGCACTAGCTTCAACGCGAATTAAGCGGCGAAATTACAGTGCAAAGAAATACGTTGCCGTAGTGGAAAGTACACTTCCCTTCGCAGATCCGTTATATGATATATATATATATATATATATATATATATATATATATATATATATATATATATATATATATATATATATATATATATATATATATATAATCTCCGTAGGCATAATGAATAAGAGCTAAAGTGAACGCTTGGGCGTGGTGGTAAAGCACAGCAGAAAGAAAACAGCACAAAAGAAGGAGCACAAGAACAAGGAAGACACAAAGAACGCCTTTGTTGTTGCTGTCTCCCTTTTTTTGTGCTCCATCTTCTGAGCGGTTTTCCTTCTGCTGAAAAACAGAAACGGTCGTTGGAGCCAACTTTAAGACAAGGAGAATAGTCTTGACAGTGATGGTGGTTGAAAAAGGCGCTCATTTCTTCAAACCATAAGGAAGCACGGCGAATTATTCTTTGAGGGAGTGCACGTAAAGAAGAGCGCGGGAGGAAAGCCCACTTTGTTTAGATATGAGAAGCCGCATAACCGGACACCAGCTCGGGGCACCACTTTCTGATTAGAAAAACCGGTGAGTGCCCAGCATAGAGGGAACCACAACCGGTGCACCCTGCATTGGACGTGCACGCAATAACTATTAATCACCCCAGCGGTATATTTGCGTTCGTGGGGATTTCTGAGCAGCGTGCTTAAGTACGACTAGCTCACTCGACCAAAACATCCAAATCGGTGAAGACTAAGTGTGCGCAAAAAGAACGAGCAACAAAAACGCCAGGCCTGCGCGGAAAGCGCAGCACAGTCACGGCGAAAGCTGGGAGTGCGGAATTTCTAGAGCCCGTTATAAACTCTCTTGGGGTTACTAATACGAGTACACTAGCAGCGTACCCACTACGCCACAAATAATTTTTGTGAAGTTGGGAAGCACCCAAGACGACATTATTCGTCATTCTTTTGAGAAGCGAAGTACCATCTATGAGGCATTATGTGTACTTTTTTGATGCGACGGTTGATGACGATGAAGAATTATGGCTGAGCCCTTTGTAATGGGTTGGAAGTTTTAAACGACTCACTAGTTACGTAATTCGCAGTTATTTAACTCTCCCACCACGCTTTTTAACATACGTTAACACGAGAAAGAGAGAGATAGAGAAAGAATTAACTTTATTGAGGCTGAGGAAATAGATCATGGGAGCCTTATAGGCTTTCTTGGCAATCTATAGAAGTGTACTTGCGAGGAACGCACTACGCTATGCATCATCATAATTTTTGTGAAGTAAGCAAGCAGCCACTATGCATTGCTTCGTCATTCTATAGAGAACCGTGGCACTCATTAAACACATGTGAAGCATTATGTGCACTTTGGTGATGCTGTGGCCACGTGGCTGCGGCTGATGACGATGAAGAATTAAGGCAGAGGCATTTGTATTGGGTTGGCAGCATTCACAACCCACTCGTTGCGCAATTCCAATTGTGTGACGCCTCGTTACAGAATTCGCGTTGTGTGACGCCTGATTGTCAATTTACTCGTCTATCATACTACATTACATACCTTAATGTGGTTCCTTTCCGATATGAAGTTTGTATAGGGTCTTTATGCAGAGAAGTTTGCAGCACCGGCATGGCTCTGAGATAGAATACTGGGCTACCAGGCAGAGGACCCAGGATGGAACCTCTTTCCATCCTTGATATTTCTTCTTTTTTGTTTTTTTTATTTCGCGCGATAGTTGTTACGGACACCGGCGGCGGCGGCGGACAACTACGGCGCCAAAAACGGCCCTTGTCGTGACCTCATAACAGCTTTCGCTGTAAAAAAATATTGGGAGGGGGAGCTTATTGCAGATATAGACGTTGGCGTGACAATTGGAATATCTGTGTTCTCAATTAGGCTTGGATAAATAGAAGGGGGATACCACTTTTCATCTCTGAAAAACTGAGGGCGGCGACTTCAACTATGCGCTTGTTGAATTAAAGCTCGTTGGTCAAGCACCCACACAACAGGCTCCCATGCCCTATTAGGTATGCAGCCAAATACTGGAAGAAGGACGCGTATGTCGTCACAGTCGTCAATGCCAAGGGATCACTAGTTAACGCGGCCACGGTGGTCACCGGCTTCACTCACGAAGCCGAGGAACTGGCTATCGCGGTAGCTCTGCAAGAACGAAGAAGGGACGTCACCATCTTTTCAGACTCACGAACTGCCATAAGGTCATTTTCATCCGGCTTCGTCTCCGCCGCAGCCGCAAGCATTGTTAATAAGACGACTGCTGAGGCTAACGAAGGGGAAGATCCTCTAACGCACATCATATGGTTCCCGGCCCACATGGGTGACATCTCATCCTCCCCAACCGGCAACCCTAACGAGAGGGCTCACCAGCTAGCGCGTGAACTAGCTACCCGCGGCGGTGACCGGCCATCTCAGACGGGACGGGAACGGAGATGCAAGGACTTCAAGGATCCATTAATATCGTTCCACGAAATCACCTCAGCTCACAAACTAGGGCGCAGGCTCTTCCCCCCTCCACACCCTAAATTGAATAAAGCGCAAGCGGTCACACTACGACAACTACAGACAAAAACGTACATCACTCCAGCCATGCTAAACAGAATCGATCCAGACTTTTCACCTCACTGTCAGCACTGTAATCACGAGCACTGTAATTTCGAACACATGCTCTGGCTGTGCCCCTTTAATTCGGGGTCAGGATTATCGGACAAACCCTCCTGGGAGGCTGCCATGCGCAGCATGGAGCTCAACAAACAACTCCTGGCAGTCCAGAGGGCCCGGGACATCGCCGAGAGGCTCCAGCTTCCGGCACCTTCCTGGGTGGAGCCACCTGGCTGAGCTAGCGGGACCTCCAGTCGCGTTCAGCTTCTGCCACTTTTGGACCAAAATAAAGTTCTGACTCACTCACTAGGTATAGGAGAACATTTCTTAGGAATGTCTCACTTGCAAGCAAGCTCGTTCAATGATTTCGCGCTCCTTCCCCAATTATGAGGAGAATTTGCTCCCGAAAAGCAATTGTCTCATCAGCACGCTTGGCACGATTTCGAAACAATAAAGGAATGTCATATAATCACCGTGCAATCGAATGTAGTTGCACATATGAATATTAAGAAGCCCCTAATCACCTGAAGGGCTACACGTATGGAGTTTGACAAACATCAATGGACAGACGGCGGCGAATTCGTTCCGTGGTGTTTACGAATTACGTGACCACTGTGGTAAAGTCGATCTTGCCCATCCACTTTCATGGGTATATATAGTGGCAGTTGTTTAAACTAATTTTTATATGACGAAGTAAGTTGAGACGAAAATGTCGTCGTAGTAGGTCAACGGTAAGAGGTACTACTTGGAAGGACGCGGGCCCGTCTGTCAACTGCTGCCAGGTTTAACAGCGGGACTGTTAATGCCAGCCGTTGGTTGTAATTCAACCTAAAACTATCATCATTATGGACCGACACACTCTTTGTCCTTCCTCTTCTGCTTCTCTCACAGAACACGTGAGCCGATTCATCCGGCGCACAAGTCTGATAACTCTGATGGGTGAGAGAACGAGTACAGAGAGAAAGAAGGCAAGAAAGAGAGAGATAAAAGGAAGGAGAAATTTCATGACGAGGCCCGATTCCAAACCGCGTGCCCGCGATCCGAAGGCAAGCATCATAGCCACTCGGCTATCCAGGTAAGCTAGCTGAGTATAACATAGCCTTGCATAGTATTGTATAGCAACAGCTAGGGTGGGAAAGGGAAGTGAGAGTGAGAGGGGAAGCATGTGAGGGTGTGGAGGAGAGGTAGGGGAGAGAGTAAAGGAAATCATAGAAAGAAAGAGAGAATTAGAGAGAAAGAAACGGAAGAAAGACAGAACGAGAAAGGAAAAGAGAAAGAGAAATAATCAAAGACAGATAGACTCGTGAAAGAAAGAAAGAGGAAACCAGGAGTAGAGGGAGAAACAAAAAGAAGGGGAAGAAAGAAAAAGAAAGGGAAGAAAGACAAAAAAGATATAACGGGCAAGAAAGAGACAAAGATATAGATAAGGAGAGAAAGAAATTCAAAGGAAAGAAGACAAAAAGACATAGCAAAAACCAAGAGAAAGAGAGGAAGAAAGAAAGAAAAATAATTTGCAGTGGCTTAGCTCGGCTATGCCAGGATATACGTAGCGTTAGCAAAGGTTCAGCTGATTATTCTTAGCTTTCTAGATTGTCTAGGATTAGCTTGAGTGTCATGCTTAATGTTGCTCCAATGACACATACACGGTATACGTATTATGTGGCACATGCATATTTATTTTTGCTCAATGTCAGGTTGCTAGACGTTCCTCCCTTTCATCCAGTGTCTCCGCAGAACGTTTAGCCTTATTTTGCTCATTGTTCGTACGCTGAACCGCTAATTGCCAGGCAACTACTTCGGGATCCGATGACATAAGCTTCTCGGCTCTTCTGCGCCGTCGAGCAGGATTTGTGCTCTCCTTCTTCATGGCGTTACCCACCTGCAAACGCCAGTCAGAGGCGCAATCAAGCGGCCCCAGTACAATGTCAGAGGGTGACTGCACAGCGAAGGCGAATAACTGCGCGCGCGCCGGCGCCACTGGGTCTACGACGTCACTCCTCTCGAATGCGGCGCAGACCAGCAGCGGCGAGCCGCGCGCGGCGATGGCGGAGTCTGCGCAGTCCGCGCGCGCCGGCGCCAGCGTGTCTGCCGCGCCTACGACGCCACTCCTCCCGAACGCGCAGACCAGTAGCGGCGAGCCGCGCGCGGCAGTGTCGGAGAGCGCGTGAGATGCCAGCTCCGTTGACCCAGCTGTGTGACATCACTGATCCTCGCGCATGCGCAGCAAGGCTCATGAGGATCCACGCGAAATCGGCTCCGGCTAGGCAAGTGTAGCTAACGCTACAAAATAAGGTGAAACAAGGACGGTCACCTCTGGCCAGTTCTCCCTCATGCTTGGAAATACTAGTGCGAATCTGTCTTACGTTTTCTTGTTTGAATTGATTACTTTTTGTTATCACTTTTTTTAAGCCACTCATATAAAACTAGTTGACTTCTGTTAGTATTTGCTGCCTTCACGGACATTACCAAAAAAGGAGCCTGGAGGCTTCTATATTAGTCATTTTTCATATTTAATACAACGTCATTCCCCATAACAGAATAATATGTTCACAGCGTATTGTACTTAATTCAAGTAACAATATTACCGTACGAACGTACCGTACGAACGTGAATCTTCTGGCAAGCTTGTTCCGGAAGCAAGTACTAGTAACTTTTTAAAGGGACTGTCTACCACTCGGAAAAATTTCTCTGATTGTGGTAAAATTGAGAAGATCGTTCGTCACATCGGCGGCAACGACCATACTTTTGCGCGTAAAAATGGAATTATATTTTTATTTGATGTTGAAAATCGTGAAAGAATGACCTCTAGCGTCACCCAACGGCGATGTGGTTCAATCTACTGGTAGGACAAGAAATCCTCGCAGGTAGACTCATTTTGTTTAAAAAAAACATGTATGACTTCAAATTGTACTTTATGCACTTGAGGCACATTTCGGTTGCGTCAGAGAGTATTTTTTGCGTTTTTTTCTCACGCATCCGACAAGGCGCCCTTTTGTGCTGCTTGCGGCGCCGTCTTCGATTTCGTCTGCTTCAAATCATGGGCTACGCCATGCGGCTCTCCGTGCTGGTCGTACTGTGCCGCTGTATTGTTATTAGGATGTGTCATGTGCTGCGCTGTGCAGGCGCGCATTTATTGTCTCTTTTTGATGAATCGACATAGCTTGGATTGCGGCAGCACTGCTAAAATAAACGCATAGACTACGATTACAGCAAAACAAGTGTTCTGTAATCGTATAATAAGGCTTCATTTAACCGCTAGCGCGCTAAAAGCGACTGTACATTCATTACAATAGTGTTCAGCGAAAAGAAAGTAATCCTACAGGAATCACATGTGCTTTTGGTTTTAATTTTTACAGGCAACACAATCGTCATCGCTTCCACCAACCAGTGTTGTGGGCATATTTCCCGCCAATGGAAGGAGACCTAACGCAGATCGAAAAATTCTGTTTTAAAAATTTGTACTCACTTTCTAGAAAACCGCTGCAAGGTTGGACACTTTAGACGGTACGCTTTCTATTGCAGTACAAAACAGAAAAGCGATCAAGGGCGGTAGACAGTCCCTTCAAGGAAACATTGTTCATTAAAAGCTGTGGTGGTGATTCCGTAAGCTGTGGAGGCGAAGTGGTACGAAGGCAAAATGCTCTTGACCTCATCGTGATAGGCGCTGCCCATACACCGTGAGTGAGATGACCACTTTATATTGTGCGCTCAGTATGGTTCATAAACCCACATTTATAAAGACGTATGTGATAGCAGTAGTGCAAAACGTTTATAGCTTTGTGGCAGAACAGCCCCGACAACGGAACGAAGAACATACAGGAAGGCTGTACATTCTTCGGCGCGTTGTCTGCGCTGTTTTGCCACAATGTTCATAAATCAACTAGCCCACCTCAGAACCCTTGTGTTTACAGCTTAGTGCAGTTGGAGTGCGTGTGATCTTTCATAGTTTTATGGTGATTTTAGGCGTTTAAACAAAACAGGTGAGCAGAGACGGTGTAGTCGTTAGCCATCACACAGTGAGGGAGCTGCCCATTTTTCTCTCTGTCTGCCTCACTTCCTCGTAATAGCGGGCCACACACATATCCACACACATATCCACACACACACACACACACACACACACACACACACACACACACACACACACACACACACACACACACACACACACACACACACACACACACACACACATATATATATATATATATATATATATTCTGATGACGAAGATTGACACCGGGGCTCTGGCGCGCGCGGACAGCTAGGAGAGAGAGGCAGAGGAAGAAGAGGTTGAGACAATAGAACAGTTAGCCCGGGATCGGGTGCTGTGTCTGTCTCTGTTCATTAAAATGGCGCAGTCTACAACGGAAGCCGAACCTTGCACCTGAAGCCACCTGTAATCGCGCGTCGTCGGCAGCGCGGGTCTCTCTATCCTAGGAACGCCGTCCACGCTTCCTCGGTCATGGACACCATGGCCCGACCGCTGCTACAGCTACCCATCAAACCATCCCAGGACGGCGTCCAGCCCTCCTCGGTGGCTCAAGGGCACGCTTACCCCGGCGCCGCCAAGACAGTGCACGGCCTACCGTTGCCCGGGAATGCCGCTCACGCTTCCCGTGGCGACACCCACTCATTCAGGGCTCCATCGGCACCTGAGCCGCTTTGGGATGCGGTACGAGCTCCTTCGGACCAGCAGCCCGCCGTCGTGGGCCCAACCACCACCGCCCACTGGTCCGACATTACGGGCTCCGCACGCGAACCATCGGAGAGCGCCGCGCACCTGCGGCGTACCATTGCGCGACTTCGCGTCACGGCCAACGCCTTGACAGCGTCGAGCTCTGCGCTGTTTCCTCCAATACTTCCCGCACTGACAGCCATCAACACCATGTTGGACGTAGCCACCTCGCTAGATCTCGAGGCCAGCTCGCCTGAGCAACGTAGAGAGCTCCAGTCTACCCTCAGCCAGGTCTCTATCCAACTTGGTGACTTCGCGCACACAATCTACCGTTTCGCGCCTGCCGTATCACTATCCCAGGCTACCTTCGTACTACCGGAGTTCCGCGGCTTCCAGGACGACGCCGAAAAATGGGTGGCGACCGTCAACGCCCTAGGAGCTCGCGAAGCCTGGACGGAGGCGCAGAAATGGTCCATGGCGGTAGACCGCCTCCGAGAAGGTGCCGCGGCGTGGCACAGGTACGAAGGCGTGGCGCAGCAGTCCTGGGCAGCATGGAGCGCAGCCCTGATTGCCGCTTTCGGCCTGATGCCTGGTACCTTCGGTGCGTCCAAGACCTCCACCGAGAACGGAGTTCTGGAGGGTCACAACCTTGAGGCTGCAATGGCGCCTTGCAGTCCATCGACGGTGTACGTCGTAGATTTTGACGCTTACCGGAGCAGTCCTGCCCCTCCTCTGCAGGTCAAGGACTCTGCGTCGGTAATGGACATGAGCATATCGCCACCAGACCTTCTGCAAACGGAGAAGCTGCGCTCTCGTTCATCGTCGTCAGAGCATAAACAGGTGCTCCCACCTGTCGTGCCAGATGAACGACACGACCATGAAGACTACCAGACCACGATCGCCAGTAACGCGACCTACGCCATGCCACTTCACAAAGTAGGCCAGCCAGATGTCGCAAACGAGATGCCTGACCAGCCAGAGGACATTATCATCAGAGACTTGGCACCGCAAACCAACTGCCCTGCTGACGGCACTGCTCGCTCCCTGGACACATCTTGTTCACGTGACCCCTCATCAGGAAACGCCAGCTCGACCCAGCGTGACAACTGCACCCGACCTCACATAGTCCGACACTCGACAGTTACGCATGTTGTACTATCTTCAGAGCTGCGGCGGGACCAACGTCACCGTTTCGGGATAAGCCTGCCATCATGCCGAAACAGTAATTGCCACTCACCCGAGCAACTACCGATATTTCGCGAGAAGTCTCTTGGCCGAAAACTTCGAGTACTTCGACACTGCCAATTCCGTGCACGACAGGCCAATGGGAGAGATTTCCCTACAAAGTCGCAGCGAGGCCGAGGTCATCGTCCACCGCGGCACAGCCAGTGTCGCCCACCAGAGAAACTTCTAGCAGACCACCAAACCATGCTGAAGCGGGGTCGGGGCCGACCACCACGTAACAGGCAGTGTCGCCTACCGGACACATTCCTGGCGGATCTTCTGACCGAGTGGCCGCATGGTCTGTTCCGACCATCGCGATTCAGCCAGCCCCGTCCACCTGAAATGTTGTCCACATCTCCGCGCGCTTTGCAGTCATGGCCGAATGTGATGACGAAGATTGACACCGGGGCTCTGGCGCGCGCGGACAGCTAGGAGAGGCAGAGGAAGAAGATGTTTAGACAATAGAACAGTCAGCCCGGGATCGGGTGCTGTGTCTGTCTCTGTTCATTACAATATATATATATATATATATATATATATATATATATATATATAGACGTGGCGGTGAAAGAAGCACACTGGCTCCGTAGTAAAACGGAAGCGAGAAGTACGACGTACTAGTATGACAGCCTTCGTCACACTGACGAAGGCTGGCCCGCCAGCCGAAACGTTTGTGATTATTAAAGTGTTTCCACGTACGTTGTACTTCTCGCTTCCGTATATATATATATATATATATATATATATATATATATATATAGAACACTATTGTCAGATCGAGTGCTCTGTGACAGCTGCACAGGTTTTTGATGCTTGTTGGTCGAGGTGTAGCCCAAATTCACATTTTTAGTGAAATACACATGCTGGAAATTTACTTACGACACCGAACTGTACCCAGGAGCATCATATGTATAACTTTGGTACATCTTTAGGAGATTGTTAGTCAAATTGTGCACTTTGTTGTAAATGCATTTAGGATCTTGGTCGCCGTTAACTTTAGAAAGATAGGTCCTCTTCACTAAATAAGTTATTTGGCCTACTTGATAAAACTGGAAATAAAAAGAAATCGTTTTTAGAAGATGGCCGCAGCCTTAAAAGTACTTTCGATGTAGGCTGTTGTAAATGGCAGCTGGAACAGCTTCATCATCCGAACACACATAATGCATAGTTCTACAAATGCGCCGATTCGCAGATGCGCAGATTGCGTTAATAGATTTCGGATTTACTCTTTCAATGGACACTTTTCAATTATGGTACTCGACAAAAGCCGTGGCTCGTACTTGTTTCCATAACCCACAATTTCTGCTCTTCATTGAAGTGAGGGTGGCCTGGTGCAATAAACGCTAGATGTGTTAATGTGTATCGCCATTCGATACATTCTCGTTTGGAAACTGCTCATTGCTGGAGCCGCACGTTAAACCGTTTCTCGACAATATTAGCCTTTATGTAGGCGGCTGAAAATCTTCCAAGAAGACCAAGTGATTTGTGCTACTCGCAAGGTGTAACTTAGGCTAGTATAGTGTGCTTTATGTTTTATATCCTGGCGTCCATATATGAAGACAAAATACAAAGTGTGATTATGAAATGCAGGAAATTGCCCTAAAATTGATGTTAAATGTATGCATTACTTCAAAGCTTTATAAACACATCTACATGTCAAAACTGGTGTGATGAAGCAGCGGTAATTGCTCGCAGAAGAGTGGCGTTTTCCTCTAAAAGCCCGCTGAACTGCATGCCTACATTTTTGTGATAACATCCCCTTAAATATTGAGAAGACTTAGGCTCATTTTGCTTTATTCGGGAATATGAAGCGTTTATGTTGTTTTTATGTACCTTTGTTGCACTGTGTCACCAAACTCTTTATCTCGAATTGTGGCGGTGGCTTTCACGTCTCTGGACGTGAGGCATACCGAGTTCTTGTGAGAAGTAGATAGAACGCCGCTTGGTAGTAAGACACGCTTCAGCGCTGGGCGGCTCAGCACAAAAAACTATGTGTAATAGGGCTAAGCACGCCTTTTAGAAGTTGTGTTTATTATTTATAAGCCTTATTTTAGATGTCGACTAAGTGAGGAAAAATAAATGTTGTAATTATTTTAGATGTCGACTAAGTGAGGAAAAATAAATGTTGTAATTTTCGTGTTTATTATTTATAAGCCTTATTTTAGATGTCGACTAAGGGAGGAAAAATAAATGTTGTAATTTTCGTGTTTCCTAGCGTAAGCGTATGTCCTGATTTCGAGAGCTCCGATGATGAACGCGCTGAAGCAGAGCAACCTCCAAGAAAAGGTGTCTTGAACGATACTGCTGTCAATGATGAAAGTGCTAAGCCTTGCCTTCTTTTTATTAGTGGACCCGGACTGGTGTTCTTTTATTTTTATTAAAGGTATTCTATCTCTCTCTGTTCAATTATTATTATTATTATTATTATTATTATTATTATTATTATTATTATTATTATTATTATTATTATTATGAACGCGGTAAAGAAGAGCCATGGGAAAGCAAAAGCGCCGTAAGTGGTGATGATGAAGATGATTTTAAAAGCTTTGAACTTGAGGCTAAACGCAATAGTGATGACGACAGTGAAATATGAAAAATGTGTTGAAGCAGACCCCTTTCCAAGCAGAGGCCCCATCAAAGGTTATGATGATGATAGTACTGATGAACGCGTCGAAGTGGTGATGAAGGCGTTGATTATGATGAGCGGCGATGATGATAATGATGGAAACGTTCATACAGAGCCGCTGGCAAACAAAGTTCCCATGTGCGTTTAATAAGGATTTTGGACCTAGTGTACCTGGTGCCAAGCGTCCACATATGTGCACCGTCGTTTTCTACTATAAGAAAAAGGCTAAACTTTCCTGGTTTTATGCTTATCCCTATCTCATCTGTATTGCTACTGCATATATTCAAAAAATGTTTACTCGCACAACAATATTCACCATGGCATAACACGAATGATTACATTACGAAAATTATGCTTCTGACGTTGTTCATAATAACATGTGCAATTATTTTTGTTTTTCACGAGGAGCGAGTTTCAACGTCTAAAACCTTTGAAACATTTAAGCCCGGTTATTCTATATAATATGAGGTGACAAAACACGTTATGTCACTTATTATTGTACAGCTGCATACCAATCTGAAGGCCATTCGGCCATGGGAGCCATTTCGCTGATTGTTCTAAGCAAGTAGCCTAATCCTAAATTATCTGAAATCTGAGCTAGTTGGTAAGATATTCTGTTGTCTTATTCACTTATCTTGGGTCTGTGCTTGCACAAATTACCTTCCTTTATGAAAATAGAGAAGGACGTGCAGGCCTTATGGTTCTCGTAGAGCTGCTCGAAAATGAAATAACAAGATTCTGCAAAACTTCACCCGTTCGAAAAAAACTGTGAAATCTTATAGACGCTGAAACAAGTGTCTTGGAACTGGCACAGGAATTTATACTTTCTCGAGTACATAGACATTAAGGCATGTTTTCTAAATTGTTGTGCTGTGTGTTGGAGTGCCGCCAAAGGCAAATATAGTGTTTGTGTGTGTGTTGTTATATCGAACACTGTGCGTTTTCGCCGCGCTTAGCTGCGCTCAGCGTCTTTGCTATCTGAGCGCGTGCGCTACACGTGAGCAGGACGCGGCCCTGTGGCTCGCTAAGTCTGAACCCGCGGTAGTCTTCAACTCCAGTGATTATCGAGCCTACCACAGAGTGAAGAACCATAATTACCGTTGTGTTAATACTGCTCAATTTTGTGGCCACAAGATCGATAGCGGATGAATATACAGTTCGGAAAGAAAATTATGTTTTGTTTAGGCGGGCCCTGGAACACTTTTGTTGAAGTAATGAATGTATTGGCTTACTATTAGACTGTGTTTCCTAAGGAATCACGTGCGGTATTTCTGCATAATGCGATGTTATGAGTAGTTACCACACAAGAAGAGCGTCTTCTCTCTTTTCTGATACCACAAGTGCGCTGAAAGCTGCAAAGAGGGACGGGGTTTATGAGGCAACGCGTCCCGTCATAATTTACGTCGCACCCTGCAATGACCTTGGTACTGCTGTCTTGTTTTTATTTGCGCCGTTTTTATGCTTTGGTATGTTTTGCTCTTTTAAATTAGCGGCCAATTTTCATAGGACTCTCCCTTGTATCAGTGCAGCAAATGCAACGCACCATTACTGAAATATACCATGACAGTGCTGAAATAGCTAGCTCTGTATCTATATTTAGTTCACTTAGCGCGATCCAATAGATCACGATAACCATTAGTTGTTATTATGGTGTAACTGCAAGCTTCTGTATTTCGCTTATAATGATCTTCACTTCATCGCGTTTCCTGGTACCCTTGATGTACATAATTCTACGCATACTAATAATCTACGTTTTATGAAATCATTGAAAACCTCATAGAATATTGATGAATTGTTTGTACACTATTTTGCAATGTCTGTTTTTATTAGCCGTCACTGCGTTGGACCCTAGAGAGCTTTTGCAATTGGGAATGTTGTGACTAGGTCCTCTGATTAGGTTCACAGAATCTAACTAGGTTTAAATGCCATTATGGAATTTTTGTAATCATTGCACCAAGAAATCTCCAGCTCATTCTCATAATAGGCGGATCTACAGTATATGAAGTGAGACCCTTAATTTCTGATTAAGTATGAACATCATACAGCTGAATTAGCATCCGCTGTGCTGGTATTGCTGTTATGGTGCTCAACTGCAGACCCAAAGGCTGCAGGATCGAATCCCGGTCGCGGCGGCCGTATTTCGATGAAGAGAAAGTGCTAGACGACCGTTTGTTCGGGTTTAACTGCACCTTAAAGAACCCCAGTTGGTCCCAGTTTGTAGAGCTTCCACAAAGACGTCTCAAATAACCATGTCGTGGTTTTGGTATGTAAAATAACTGCGCTCAATCGCCTCTGTTCAAGCGCGAAAGGATGATCGCTACAGGAAGCTGCCAGTGCACCGAGACCACTATTCCAGCTAATCTGCAGTTTGTGTGCTGCAATGCGAACAGAAAATGCAAAAATGGTGGTGTGTACAATTTAATTGTACGCTCGATCATGACCAGGAATCCCCGTTCACTTCATCTCTTACGCTGTGGTAGTACAGCGCGTGCAATGTCACTATTGGCGATCGTCATCCGAGCAGTCTGAGATGCCTGGTTGCTGTAAGGGTTCTTTTTCTCACGCCCAGCAGTATTCACCTTGTATTCGCCGTAGCGCCAACATTTTGCGCCCGTGCATAGTTTACGGTCAGTGAGGGTGCATTGGAAAGGTGCACGTCAAATTCTTTTTCCGGAGGACCTCTCCACAGCTTACGTAATAATGATATCATTACTGTGCAACGTAAAACCCCACTAACTGTTAATAGCGTTAAAACACGGAGCGCAAGGCTAAACTATTCAATAAGCCTGAATGATTCGCTTTTAGGGTGAAGATGGAGCCTACGCTTAAGCCCTCCGTGCCGTGTAAAAACAAAACAAAGCCGAAAATTAAGCCCTGTTTATGCAGAAAGAGAAGATATATAATGCGTCCACCTGGTAATTTTTCTCCAAGCGAAAAAAAAACTTTTTTTCCTACCTCTTTGAAGTCATCTATAGTTGGCCTGCCAGGATGATCGAAGTTTGCTGCTGCTACTGAAAGAATAGAGACGATGATCACATATATCATTCTTATCTTCGCAAGGCGAGCCGGAAAACTGTCAAATGTTTGGACAGCGGTATGGCGTATATATTGTTGCTCTCACGTCAGCCTTGTCAGATTTTTATACTTTTTCGAAAGAGCGACGTGCATCTTCGGTAAAGTGAGTGATGTGAAGGGAGTAGCGTACATGGTCATTTATTCACGCATATGGATTTTTGCATTTTGTTCAGCACAGGATCTTGAGTGTATACCGATAGCTGTAATTCTATGAAATAAATATTCCCCTGTTCCACGGAGCATTACAGTCTAAATATTTTCACGCCCAGCAAGCGTGAGTGGAGGCAATTTTTCGCACGCTTGTTCTAAGCGTGGTGTTCATTCACAAAGAAAAATCACGTTTCCTAAGCATGAGTTAGGAAGCGTGAGTGGGCGCGATTTTTTTGCACGCTTGTTCAAAACGTGGTGCGCTGTCACGCTAAGTGCTCACGCTTACCAACCGTCACTGGGGACCTTTCTAACGCTTAGAGAAGGCGTAATAGAGGAGTTTTAGTTACCTAATTCGGCATTCTCCAGCTCCCTGAGATACCTTTCTGACCGTCAAAAATCATCTAAAAGGAAAGCGTGAAGATATGTCTTCTGCTGTATGGGCTTGGCGCCTGCTTAGAGAGTATATATACTGATGCCCGGCATTATTTAACTAATTGCATCAATCCACTTTCACTTTGCATCTTCCACATGTGCAAACTGTAGAACGCTACACGGTGACAGCGTAAAATGAACTTGCTAGCTGGAATATAAATATGGAATACGGTTTATAGTACAGGTAGTAAGCAAGAAATAAGACTGGCTACTCATTTCATGTTGTACCTAACGGCACATATTGCGTGCGTACGCGACGCTCATGATCGGCATTGCGTTCCATATTTACGCTGCAACTGGAAAACTCATGTCACGCTGTCGCAGTGGAATGTTCCATAGTTCACATGCGCAAGATGAAAATTAAAAGTTGATGTTTGTAATTAGGTATTTGTTGCCGGGCTCAGTACGTATACCTTCCAAGCTGCCGCCAAGCAACAACAAATACGACACAGGAAATATACTCTTTCAGCTTTATTTTTAAACAATTTTTCACAGAAGCACATCTAATAGAGCAGGAGGATCCCGCATCAAGTAAGTAAAGATCTTCTCTTACACCTTAACAAAGGATTAGGAAGGCCTCCAGCCACGGATCGACAAGCCACACATTGCAATTGCGGCGTTAGATCTTCGTCAAAACGTTGAAAACTGAGTAGTCAGGATGAAGGCGTTTTGGATTGTCTCTGAAACTTCGCTAGTGACAAGCCCAAACTCCATGGAAGGCAACGCACGCCAAACTTTAATAAAGCATTTTGGACAAGTGCATTTAGCAAATCCTAGAATTAAGCCTCCGATGTGCAATCTTTCCACGCCATCGTTTGACGTCTGTCAAGAAAATTAGGTATGAAATTCTGTGAAGATTGCTCTGACGCTTTATATTTTCAATCAAAGGCAAGGAACAAAATAGAACAAAAATTTTTGATGTTTAGGTTGAGTGAAATTTTTATTCACAATAACTTACAAGAACTTTTCCTTGTACATAGAAGAGCACTGACCTGAGAAAAAAAAAGTTGGAATAATGAAATAGGCTACAGATGAACTATCGATGTCACTTCAAAGCAGCACGCGAACTTTGCTAAGTACTCTACCGAAAGGTGCTTTAGTTTCGTCAAGAAATCGCGTAGTTTCTTTTCTTTTTCTTTTGCGCCCATGAAATTTGGTCGAAGCCGCAACATCCTACTACTGCTTGAAGGAAGTCCAGTAACCACACGGAAGCAGCCGGATGCGTAAAGTCCTGTGCGTAATACACACACAAACAAGCCACAAAGGCTTTTTCCAGGGATGTGTCCGGTTGCAGCTTCCCGATTTCTCAGGCCTCTTTGCCGCATACCAGCTGCTTCATGTCGCCCAATATAATGCATGCGCCAACGATGTGTGCGGGTGGAACCTGAAAAAAAGATAAAATTAACAAAATAAAGTCGCACGCAATAGAGTGAACCATTGACAAACTTGACTTCATGTAGAACTACGAATTCATAAAAATGATTTAACGGCAAGCTTCACATTGAGATTGCGGTGTTAAATCGTCTTTATTCACGGCTCAGAACCCAGTAGTGTTAGCATAAAGGAGGCGTTGTAGACTGCCTCGGTATCTTCGGCTGTGAGGAAACATTTTACTCGCCGCTGAAATTAGGCCGATTGTTTAGAGCCTTCGCCGCAAGTACGTGTCAACGCCTGTGTAGGATGGCTGCGCCAGAGATGCCAGTGTCGTCGCTGCTGATAGCAGGGGCGTAGCCAGAAATTTTTTTCGGGGGGGGTTTAACCATACTTTATGTATCTTCTGCGTGCGTTTGTATGTGTGCGTGCCTATATACGCAAGCAAAACTGAAAAATTTCGGGGGGGGGTTTGGACCCCCCAACCCCCCCCCCCCCCTGGCTACGCCCCTGGCTGATAGGATTTTCCTGAGGCGTTTTACATTATCCTCGACAGTGTTTTATTACCTCAACACGCTATCGAAGTCAAGCTGAAAGAGAAAACATGAAATTACAATTCACCAACACATAATACGGCACATAATAAGCGAAACTTCATGCCTCTTTGTTGGTTTAATTATATCGGCATCGTGGGCCAGCAAGAACAGTGCAAACGAGTTTCGAAGTCTCGAATTCGAGTATGATTTTTAGACTCGCAATCTGTTTGGAGCAGGAAAAAAAAAACGCTCAGATTACCCTGGGCACCATGAAAATCTTCTCATGCATTGCAATGCGAACAAATAAAGAGGAACATAAGAAGGTACAGGACTGCCTTACCAGTTCTTCATTCAGCAGATCAGCAGGTAATATCACCACAAGAGACGTGTTCCTCAGTGTAACGACGCTTTCAAGAGTGCCTTCACGCAGGGTACATCTATTTCATTTTCATAGTGTGCCTCTATTGTCTGTACTGGTAAAAAAAAGATGGTTGATCCCTCCGTCATAGGAATCAGAATAACACGAAAGTAAAGCGCACCATCACAGAAGTAACTAAATATTTACTGTACATTGATATAAGAGAGTTTGCACAATGTCACTAATGGCACCGTTTAACGTGTATGCACCCACTTTGGTAATTGGTGGTACGTCTCCATCCCGACGACAAACGTCCATATTAAATGATTAAACAAACCCTTGTGGTAGCAGTAGTAGTCAACGGGGAAGGCGTAATCGAAGAACTAGGTGTAGCTAGAAGAGCGTCGAATATTGGACGCAGAACTTGGTCGGCATCCCGCGGCATGCTAAAATGTGATTGAACACAACGGCCGAACTAGAGGGAAACGCAACGCGCGTCGTGCCGCCCCGGTAGCCCGCCCGCGACTTTCTCGGGGCGAGCGCGTGAGCGGGGAACGCGGTGTTACAGCCAGGTGTGGCAGGCGCGCGTCGCAGAGCTATCTTTGGTTTGGATTAGCTCCATGCTATGAGCGAGGCCGACGCTTTTACCATGCTTGGGCCAATGTCGCCACCTCGCGGTGTGTTAAGGCACTGACAAAATTGAAATTCTATTGAAAACGCGCCGAATGGGACAGACGGGCAACGCGTTGCAGGTGCTAATCCCGGAGGCCATAGTAATGACGAATTACTTTACCTTACCGCTCCCAGAGGGCAGCACCACCCCGCCGACCGGGAGAGTGGTAGATATAAAAGGCGCGTTTGTAAAGCGTCTAGAGTCTGTGACCATGGCGCAGTGGGTAGCGTGCCTGGCATCTGTTGTTTCGGATCGAGCGGTCGTGGGTTCGATGCCCGTTGACGGAACTTTTTTTTTCTTTGCCATCTGATCGTGCAAATTTTGCCGACGTCATTTCCATGACGAAAATACGTCACTGAAGTCTTGGTGGACCCCGGCATCAAACACTTCCGTGTTAAAATATGACAACCGTAATTGCACCGACATTACGCCTGCATAGAGTATTTTTCCGAAGCAGTTTCAAGACCTGGCCTGGCTCTATGGTGGAATACCGGACTGCCACGCAGAATGCTTGGGTACGATTCCTGCTGCGGTCCTGATTTTTATTCATTGGATTCGTCGGGTAAACGCTGCCGATGTCGGTTTTTCCTAAAGCTCTTGCATTTAAATTACCAATGTCTGTTCTCGCCATTCCTGGGAACATATAAACTGTCAATAACCAGTGGCGCATACTCGCATACATGGCCCGTGGTATACGGGTATGTGCCACACGTGTCTGGAGAAGAGGGTTTGACGACGTACGTGGCAGGCTTTCCGCGTTATTCATTTCGTGACCAGACAATCATATTTGTCATACCGTCTCACCCTCACATGCCAATTTTCGCATACACCAAGCTAAGGAAGCGATCACGAGGGCTTCCCAGACGTAGGCGGATAGATAGCTAGATACGTGGATAGAACCGCTCAAAGTGCCTTCGGTTCGCTAAGAAATCCTTCCCATTTAAAATACATTGTACCCACGGTGGAAATCGAACCACTGTTTCCTCGGTTGGGCGCCGCGCAAGAGAAGCACTGTTTTGCAACTATATATAGTGTTTATCGTTGTGGAACTGAGCATGACTTTCCCGCCGCCGCACGACTCGCCCTCACGCACGCGTAAAAAAAACCGTCCTGTGTTCTCAGTCGACGATAGCACGGAAGCAAAAAAGGATATCTCGAAGCATCAGTGTTGGCCTCAGCACGGATAACGAAAGCACTCTTTAGAATGAACAACCTATCGTCTCAAGGAAATATACCCAGCCTTAAACACACAAACCCAGTAAACGGTGAAGGAGACAGGAAAGAGGCTAGACTACAACTCTACTAGAACCTATCAAGTTCTACTAGAACCTATCGTCATTACTTATTTTACTTTTTATATCGTAGTCCCGCGGAATTGAATCTTTGCAAAAGGGCAGAGTTCATTAAGCCGGGAAAATGATATTAAAGTTCGTCATTTACAGAGCAAAGCCTGAACGTGCCGAATGAAAGCGATTTTCGCCCCATCCCTTCGTCTTCTTTCTGCCAAGGGCTTAAGATTTATACCTTAAAAGCTGTGCACGTCGCACAGTTAGACGTTCCCCTGGGCCGACATCTCCTATCGCGAGTAACAGTCATTGTTGCCCCCGAAAGGAAGAATAACACATTATAATGCACAAATATTGATATATGTACTCAGCGCGTTATCTTAGAACTGCTTGTCCATAAAAGAAACAAAACATGGCTGATCCCACTGTCATAGAAATCGGTATAACACGAAAGTGAAACGTGTATTCACGGACGTAGTCGAGCGTTTGTTTCGGCAAAAGGGCGAAGGAATAAACGCTGTAGCAACAAAATGTAATATCACGAGAAGAACGGCAAGCAGCTCGAAACTCGCGACGCGCTGCTCGAGCAGAAAGGACGCACGGAAAGAACATACACAGGATGAGCGCGAACTAAGAATTGCCACAGCTCGACAGTTGAAGTGCGCTGTTAAAACTAAAGGAGGACGCGAGAAATGAACGCACCAGTGTACACAGGATGAACGAGAACTAACTATAACAGTTGTAACCTATTTTTTTTTGCGGGCAGCGCGCTCTTTTCGCAAAAGTGGCGGCTACAGTGAGCAAAGTGACCTTCGTGCTCTCTTAAGCTTCAACTCAAACTTGCGGTGAGAGCAAATGACGTACGAAGTACAAACCACAACAACGCATCACGATAAAAGCGTGCGAACGAGCGACCATGCACTGTGGAGGCGCGCGCGGATCTCAACAAGCGGGGCGACAACCTTTAAAGCGCGCCCTTCGAGCCCTTCGCGCCATCTCGCTAGTGATGACGAAAGCACGCTGAACTGCCACCGATCTCTGAGTACCGCCGATGGTAAATGGTGTATACAAATAGCTTGCCGTTAGTATGCTGAAGAAGGTGCCGTTTGTGGCGTAGTCGTTTCGCGCAGCGCGTTGCGGAGCGAGGGGTCGTAGGTTCGACTCCCGGGTACAAAATTGCTTCAACTGCATTTTTCTTTGCAATCTGTTAGTATATATTTTAGAACGTCATAACCGTGGAGGAAATACGTCAGTGGAGCCGTCGTGGACCCCGGCATAAAACACGTTCTTGTTAAAGAAAAGCACGTTAGTCTGGGATTCGCAGTGACCTCATTTTGCTGTATCAATAAAGAATTCGTCGCAAATTTCACGAAAGGCGTTCAAGAGATGACCTATTAGTTACATTACCGAGCACCACACGAAGCACTTCGTTTTTGTACTCACGACATTTTTGTGCTATTGCGGTGAAAGGTACAAGTCAGAACTGACGGGTTTAACAATTATGCTGTTCTTGAGCCGTTTGAAAAAAAAAGCTGCTTTTCTGTAATTCTGCATAATTCCGTTATAGAACACGACCTGTTTACCACAGTGTTGCCCCGACAGCTAACACTACCGCCCGCAGAAGCACTGGCTCCACGTACTAGACCATACGGTAAAACTGTATTAGCGCGGTCTCACAGCAACGCAGATATGGACACGACTGCGACTTCACGCAGCAGCCTCAAATACTTGAAGATGACGCAGTCGTATATTACAATATAAAGTTAAGTTGTGGCAACGCCCACAATTATTTCCCCTGTATCCACAGCGGTGTCTTGGCAATAGCGGCTTCAGTGTAACGCCTAAAGTCTCATGCGATGCACATTCTCATGCGACATGGGAACTTCAGCCGCGATGCAGAACAAATATGCACATTTTTATTGTGGCCTATACGCGGTGGTATTCTAGAATATGATACATTTTCCAAGGCTTCGTAATGTACCCGTTGAATATGTGGACTTGCGGTATACAATATTGCTCGTCATTTTCGAGGTCCTCTGGGAGGACAGAGGGAGCAGGCGCTGTTTGCCCGCACGCTCGAGGAGCAAGGCGGCAATATCACCAGCGGTGTTGCACATGCTCGCCCGAAAATGGCCACCGACGTGAACCGCGACGCGGCTGCGAAAACGAGCTAAAGACGCGCAGACAGGCGAAAACCCGACGGTGAACGAGGGAAACGACTCCCGGCCATGACGGCGAGAGCAACACACCTTCCTTCTTTCCTGTCATCTTTCCCGGTCGGCCGCACGACCCGAGTGAAATAAAAGGTACAGTATACCCACGGTTTGTAAGGCGACATCACTTTCTTTACTACATAACGACATCTATGGGCAATTGTTCAATATAACTGCGTCATATCACTACTTGTTGGCTGGGATGTAGGTGTTCGATTTAAAATAACGTCGCTATGAATTGAACAGAAAACGCTGGAAACGGAAGTACCTGCGTTACTTAGCCCTAAATTTTCGGGTTTCAATCCGTGAATACTGTACATAGAAAACTTGACCTGACACAGGCGAAGTTCGGAGGTCAGTAGGAAGATCCTCACAATGCACTAAAAAACGTCCTTCTTCTTAAGATCGTTTGAGCTCGTTCTAGTTTTGTTAGTTGTAGCATAGTTTTAGCAACAAGAACATTAGGAAATAATTTACTTACCTACATATTCCAAGCGACCGTGCGTGGCAGGCGAGTGCCCACAGGAAGCACACCATCCGGCCGGAATAGTGGGGTTTGAATAAGTGGCGCCGTGTCGCGCGGGAACTCCGGGCAGCCACTTTCGTTGTTTCGGCACTTATAGCCCGCGGCACGCCGCGCAGGTCAATCCATGTCAAATCAGTCGTCACGTTTTTCCGTCTTCGCAACTTTTTACCATCAGAGAGCGAGGACTCCACACAGTACACACTTGAAAGGCATGCAGACACGACGCACGAAGTGCCTGCTAAGCCAATGGCTCCAGCGGTTCTAACCCCGTCTTCTCGCCAAAATCATATAGTGAAGCGAGCGCCACCTTTCAGCGCCTTCGCATGGAAAAAATAAAAGGATGCTCAAGTCACAGCAGAAAATCAGAAACGAGTAACGACCACATCGCACGCCTCCCTTTTGGGATACGTATCAGGATATTCGCAATGCCCACGAACTGTAGGTGGCGCACCGTGCTTTTCAATATGGCGCCAGGAGGAGGGTCAACCCGTTTGTTAGCATAGGAACAGATAGGACGTGCGGACGTACGGACCGTGCCACTTTCACCGGATGAAGTCATGAGCTGCGCTGAAATGGATATGAGACTAAAATACTTTCCCAAACCATGGAAAGTGCTAAGTACTCGCCACCTAATTATTTGCTGCGAAATGAAAGGTTATATTTCAGCTCCGTTACCGTGCATAACGATGCTTTGCGAAATCCTGTGCGTGCTACATAAACCTGTATGAACTAGAATTGACGTATGAGCTGAACGGCACTCCGAGGTAGTACGTACAGAGCCTGCCTGACGGATTTGCCGCAGTAGTAGGGCCGCCAGCGAGTAGCGCCATCGCTGCTGCGCGTGATGATGGCTTGCAAACATAAAAGTGTTCTGTGATAATACCCCGTCGTCATTACTTGCGCAGTCGAAAACGCGGAGTTACGTCTTCAACGGAACACAAGCATTTAACATGCCATTCAGTAGCGCTTGTGTCACAGCCATGCTGAGACTCTAGCCGTGTGTACTTCACTCGCATGTTGCAGGTTCGATCAGCACGATCGAAACATGAATATCGAAAAGAATAAACACGTATGCTTTTCGCAACGTCGAAGAAGTTCGCCGAGAGGCGTGGATTGTGGCCGTGACTGCACGTTCCATCGCTCTAACCATTTCGCTTCGTTGGTCGAGCTCGAGCGTGTTGGAGGCATGCGGCGCTCCATAATATCCACAATAATTGTGATACATGCAATGCACAAGGGGAACTATGCTTTTATTTTGATCTCGCTCAAGGATATTATACATTAAATACAATCAAAGTGACTTACGAGCGTGAAAGAACATTAACGCACGAGGGGACGTGAAGTGCAACTCGCTCCTCGTGAGTTAGCAGATGGTTCATCGTCGCTGTCACTCTCGGTGCTTTGACAGTCTTCTACGTCCAGTGAAAAATCCTCGTCGTCAAGATGGTTTCTTTCAACATCACTGCTGAAAGCAATATGAAGAATTTCCTCCGCCGAACGACTTCGACCACTCCGCGTCACCGTTTACAATTAGACAGACGTCTGGGCGCGGAGAACGTTTTGCTCTCAGACCGGTCAACAAGCAAATCGCTTGCAGTGTGCTGCCACCTATCAACAAACGTACAAAAACAAGCGGCGCAGCGGTGGCTATGAAACCCAACACACTGGCGAAGGACGGCGTGGATGGAAAGCGTTCGCTCCACGAAAGGCGTCGAGCAGACGCGTCCTCGAATGATTGAAACGTCGCTCGCACGATTCGTAACAGCGCTTTGCTGACAAAGGATAGATGCCCTATTTTAATGTATCGCCAACTTGAGATCGCTCAGTTACACATGAGCCCATCGCGAGCCCGCGCGACCTCCCTCCCGCGTGCAGTGCTATGGGACTCATGCATTACAAGAAACACTGACCAATTATATATGCAAGTAAAACAGGGTGAGCTTCAACTGAATATGTCAGACGATAACATTTAACTTACCTACGTGGCTACAGAAAGCCTCGCGAAGCTGATAGTATGTGTACACTGTGGGCTAGCATTGAAAGCGCGAGTTGCCACGTATTTTCACGAAAACTTCGCGTCTCGCAAGAATGAATCAGATTTCTCGTGTCACGGAGGTTCACTGATGCAGGGAACATGCAAAGTCGTAGTGTTCCTTTCTTGCCAACGCGTTAACACTGAGGCTAGCACAGCCGAACAAGGGAGCGACTGCATAGTGCCGCCATTTTGTCGTCTACTAACCCTCCTCGAGAGGACGCTCCTGAATTCCGCTCGGTGGCGCGACAGTCTATGGGCATTGCGAATATACTCGCCTTATGAGGAGAAGAGCTATCGGCGGCGCGGTCTTTTCTAAACGTGAGTTTTGCGGTTCTCACGCATGAATTTTTGGATCGCGCGTAAGAGAAAGCGATTGTGGGCTTTGTCGACCCGCGTCACGCTTGGGTGGAGGAAAAAAAACGAGTATTTTAAGTGACGTGGCGCTGAAAACGAATGTTACGACGCAAAGGAGCGTGTTTCACGCACCCTGGCGTCATTTCTTTGCGAAGATTCCAGGAAGCGAGGCAAGGTCGACGTTTTTTTTGAATGCGCTTCCTATCCACAGCGACTGCAGGTTACGAGAATATCTAATAAGCCTTGTCTAAGCAGCGTATTTCACAACCTTGCCGTGGGAATGTAGTACGGAGAACGCCACGGAAGCCCTGTTAGCACAACGTAGGCAGCACGCCATCACATGTCTGCGCAACCTGTTGTTGTGAGTTGCAGCTGTAAAGACACAGATATATTTTTATAACTACTTTCTTTACTTGCCTTAACATGCTATAGTATTGTTTTCATTGCCCTGAAGCGGCTAAACTCCTGGGTACAGGCTGCACTGATAGATCTTGACCTATAGGTTTGAACGTGAGCTTATTTGAACTTAAGCTTCAACTTGATCTTGAAACCAATTTGCAAGATTTTATTACAAGAAACAGCGCGAACACGTGGTACAAGAAAGAGAGGAACGACTTGGCACCGACTACCAACATATCGAGTTGGTAGTCGCTGGTACAAACAGACTGGGGAATGAAAGCAGGATGGGGAAATCAAGCCAGGCGCAAGCGTCCCAACGAGTCTACGACTGTGCAATATTCATTTTTATTTGAAGAGGAGCGTTGCACAGTGATAGGCTTGTGGGGACGCGTGTGATTGGTTTCATTTCCCCCTGCTGGTGTTAAAACATATCAGAGTTAAAGTAATTTACAGCTAAAGCACTGGAGATACACCAAGGCACATACCCACTTGTTCAACATTAGTTGCGTGACTTTCTGCATAATGCGATCCTCTGCCAAACTACGTCGGTCCTTTAGAATTACTAACAGAATTGTTCCGTAGTTCTTGTGTTGTAGAAGGCGCGTATCTGGCCTGTTAGCTTTTGTAATATGCCGAATTCTTCTGCATGCTGTAAGTTGTATTTTATAGCACAGCTCTTAGGCGCCCGTTCCTGCGTTGAGTGGCGTCGCCGTTGGTGTCAGCGTAACCGATAGAGCGAACGACGACGAAAAAGAACGAGCGCGGAGTCGGTCGATATCACAGCCACTGGCCTCTAACTTCGCTTTCTTCCGCCGTCAAGCGCGCTGGCCTCTCTGTCGGAGCTCGTGCACATGCAGGGCTGCCACGTGCACTGCGCCTCGTTTGGCTTGTCGCAACGGGGCTGTCGTCGTTACGCTTGGTTCGCGACGCCTGCCATGCAGAGAGGGGTGAGCGTAGCACTCGAGAGCTGGCAGTTTATGTGGCAATAATTAACGAATGTTACATTGGTACAATTGTGGAAAGCCGTAACTTAAAACATAATTGGCGTTGCCTCAATACGAAGCTGCACTCATAGCTCTCATTAGGCAGTATTGTAATCATCAGTGAATTTTTATTCATCTAGTAGAAATTTCATTTTATAAAAATATATCCTACTATAATAAAAAGCAACATTTTCGCGGAATGAAATGTACCTTCCGAGACGCGCGCCCGAGTTAGTCTAAAAGTAGTTTCTTCATAGACACACTTGAATGTCAAAGAAGCTGTGTTGTCACACAAAATAGCGTTGACTTGACTGAACTTTGTGTTGACTCTTGACAGGTTTCGACGTCATTTTTCGCGGAAATATTTTTAGTTTTGAGAATAACGCCAGCAAGGACTACTATTGAAAAACAACTGCTCTTGAAAAAGCTGACTCGGAGCGCAACCCCCCCCCCCCCCAATGGTATTTTAAGGTCACTCGTAATAGTGTGACTTTTTCACGGTTGGTGGGCTCTTTTAGAAGTTTTAGTGCAACTACTGAGCTTTGATCTGTATGTGCATCACTTTTTTCAGTGATCTGTACCCCCTAATAACCGTCGATCGCTCTTTTTCTCCACTTGTCATTATGCGTTTGCGTAGTAGCCGGCGTAGGTCGGCACTGTAAGAGAATACTCACTCACACTCACTCACCCCAATATTTTCAGCCTTCGCACTCACTCACGTTCATACTCACGCCTACTCACACTCATAGGCACTCACTCACGTTCATACTCACGCCTACTCACACTCATAGGCACCCACTCACGTTCATACTCACGCCCACTCACACTCATAAGCATTCACTCACGTTCGTACTCACGCCTACTCACACTCATAAACACTCACTCACGTTCATGCTCACGCCTACTCACACTCGTAGGCTCTCACTCACGTTCATACTCACGCCTACTCACACTCATAGACACTCACTCACGTTCATACACACGCTTACTCACACTCATAGGCTCTCACTCACGTTCATACTCACGCCCACTCACACTCATAAGCATTCACTCACGTCCATACTCACGCCGACTCACACTCATAGACACTCACTCACGTTCATACTCACGCCTACTCACACTCATAGGCACTCACTCACGTTCATACTCACGCCCGCTCACACTCATAGGCACTCACTCACGTTCATACTCACGCCCACTCACGCTTATAAGCATTCACTCACGTTCATACTTACGCCGACTCACACTCATAGACACTCACTCACGTTCATACTCACACCCACTCAGACTCATAGGCACTCACTCACGTTCATACTCACGCCTACTCACACTCATAGACACTCACTCACGTTCATACACACGCTTACTCACACTCATAGGCTCTCACTCACGTTCATACTCACGCCCACTCACACTCATAAGCATTCACTCACGTCCATACTCACGCCGACTCACACTCATAGACACTCACTCACGTTCATACTCACGCCTACTCACACTCATAGGCACTCACTCACGTTCATACTCACGCCCGCTCACACTCATAGGCACTCACTCACGTTCATACTCACGCCCACTCACACTCATAAGCATTCACTCACGTTCGTACTCACGCCTACTCACACTCATAAACACTCACTCACGTTCATGCTCACGCCTACTCACACTCGTAGGCTCTCACTCACGTTCATACTCACGCCTACTCACACTCATAGACACTCACTCACGTTCATACACACGCTTACTCACACTCATAGGCTCTCACTCACGTTCATACTCACGCCCACTCACACTCATAAGCATTCACTCACGTCCATACTCACGCCGACTCACACTCATAGACACTCACTCACGTTCATACTCACGCCTACTCACACTCATAGGCACTCACTCACGTTCATACTCACGCCCACTCACGCTTATAAGCATTCACTCACGTTCATACTTACGCCGACTCACACTCATAGACACTCACTCACGTGCATACTCACACCCACTCAGACTCATAGGCACTCACTCACGTTCATACTCACGCCTACTCACACTCATAGGCACTCACTCATGTTCATACTCACACCTACTCACACTCATAAGCATTCACTCACGTTCATACTGACACCTTCACACTCATAGGCATTCGCTCATGTTCATACTCACACCTACTCACACTCATAGACCCTCACTCACGTTCATACTCACGCCTACTCACACTCATAGGCACTCACTCACGTTCATACTCACGCCTACTCACACTCAGACACACCCATTCACATTCATACCCACGCCTACTCGCACTCATACGCACTCACTCACGTTCATACTCACGCCTACTCACACTCAGACACACCCATTCACATTCATACCCACGCCTACTCGCACTCATACGCACTCACTCACGTTCATACTCACGCCTACTCACACTCAGACACACCCATTCACATTCATACCCACGCCTACTCGCACTCATACGCACTCACTCACGTTCATACTCACGCCTACTCACACTCAGACACACCCATTCACATTCATACCCACGCCTACTCGCACTCATACGCACTCACTCACGTTCATACTCACGCCTACTCACACTCAGACACACCCATTCACATTCATACCCACGCCTACTCGCACTCATACGCACTCACTCACGTTCATACTCACGCCTACTCACACTCAGACACACCCATTCACATTCATACCCACGCCTACTCGCACTCATACGCACTCACTCACGTTCATACTCACGCCTACTCACACTCAGACACACCCATTCACATTCATACCCACGCCTACTCGCACTCATAGGCACTCACTCACGTTCATACTCACGCCTACTCACACTCAGACACACCCATTCACATTCATACCCACGCCTACTCGCACTCATACGCACTCACTCACGTTCATACTCACGCCTACTCACACTCAGACACACCCATTCACATTCATACCCACGCCTACTCGCACTCATACGCACTCACTCACGTTCATACTCACGCCTACTCACACTCAGACACACCCATTCACATTCATACCCACGCCTACTCACACTCATAGGCACTCACTCACGTTCATACTCACGCCTACTCACACTCAGACACACCCATTCACATTCATACCCACGCCTACTCGCACTCATACGCACTCACTCACGTTCATACTCACGCCTACTCACACTCAGACACACCCATTCACATTCATACCCACGCCTACTCGCACTCATACGCACTCACTCACGTTCATACTCACGCCTACTCACACTCAGACACACCCATTCACATTCATACCCACGCCTACTCGCACTCATACGCACTCACTCACGCTCATACTCACGCCTACTCACACTCAGACACACCCATTCACATTCATACCCACGCCTACTCGCACTCATACGCACTCACTCACGTTCATACTCACGCCTACTCACACTCAGACACACCCATTCACATTCATACCCACGCCTACTCGCACTCATACGCACTCACTCACGTTCATACTCACGCCTACTCACACTCAGACACACCCATTCACATTCATACCCACGCCTACTCGCACTCATACGCACTCACTCACGTTCATACTCACGCCTACTCACACTCAGACACACCCATTCACATTCATACCCACGCCTACTCGCACTCATACGCACTCACTCACGTTCATACTCACGCCTACTCACACTCAGACACACCCATTCACATTCATACCCACGCCTACTCGCACTCATACGCACTCACTCACGTTCATACTCACGCCTACTCACACTCAGACACACCCATTCACATTCATACCCACGCCTACTCGCACTCATACGCACTCACTCACGTTCATACTCACGCCTACTCACACTCAGACACACCCATTCACATTCATACCCACGCCTACTCACACTCATAGGCACTCACTCACGTTCATACTCACGCCTACTCACACTCAGACACACCCATTCACATTCATACCCACGCCTACTCGCACTCATACGCACTCACTCACGTTCATACTCACGCCTACTCACACTCAGACACACCCATTCACATTCATACCCACGCCTACTCGCACTCATACGCACTCACTCACGTTCATACTCACGCCTACTCACACTCAGACACACCCATTCACATTCATACCCACGCCTACTCGCACTCATACGCACTCACTCACGTTCATAATCGCGCCTACTCACACTCGTGAGTGCTCACTCGCGTTCACACTCACGTCCACTCACACTCATGAGTACTCACTCATACTCACACTCAACGTTCAAATGAGTGTGAGTGTGAGTGAGTGCACTCATGAGTGTGCCGAGCTATGGTCGTTGATCTTTTTTGTAGTCGTTGAGTGAGACCGTTTGGGACGAACTGGTGATGTTGAGTCCCAGCGAGCCTGGCAGTTCTCAATATTGTTAGGGTGGAGTCCGCGTGCGTTCACTTGGAGAAAAACCTGATGCTTCTAAGTCCACGTGAATCCGGCTGAGGAAACCTCTCTTTAGCCTGAATGTGAGTGAGCTTGGCTGAATAGTGTTTTAGCGAGTTTGAGACCAAGTGAGCCCATAAGAAGCAGCATATTTTTTTAGTGAACGAGTGAGTGTGTGCCATAAACTTTGCCGACCCCTGACACACATTCCTTGGTGCTTTTAACTTACCTTCATACTAACCTCAACTCTCACTCCTGAGTACTTACATTCAAAGTCACGCCGACTACCACGCAAAGGCACACACCATGGTTCCTCAATCACTCAGTTTTATTTACCTACCCACACTAACCGATACGTTCATAAGAAGGTCTACTCCCACCAATGGCGCTAACTCATGTTGATACAGTCATACTCAATTACAGTCATACTCACAGTCATACATTCGCACTTATATCCATATTTACTCACGCTCACAGGTCGTGTTCACACTCAATTATCACTCTCCCAGAACTCATGTTCACACTCGCGTATACTCACACACATCGGTAATCACTCATCTTCATACTCTCGTCTACTCTCATTCATCGGCTCTCACTTTCATACTCACTCTACTCGCACATTCAGGTACACACTCACTTTCATACTCACTCCACTACACCCTCATTGGTGCTCACCCACTTGCATACACTTTTATATTCACACTCATCGGGGCTCACGTTCATTCTCATTTCCACTCACAGCCGTCGATACACACATTCACCGGCACTCACTCAGGTTCATACTCATGTATACTCACACTCATCAGCACTAACTCACGTTCGTACTCACTTCTACTCACACTCATGAGTACCCACTCACGTTCATACTATGCCTACTCACACAAATCAGTACTCACTCACGTTCACTATCGCCTACTCGCACTCACTGGTACTCACGTTCATAGGTCTACTCACGCTCACGAGCACTCAGTCACTGTTATACTCACGCCAACTCACACTCATCGGTAGTCACTCACGTTCATAGTCGCGTCCTCTTACCTCCGTCAATACTCACATTCATACTCACGTCTATTCACTTTCATGAGAGCTCACCCACGTTCACACTCACGTCTACTCACAATCATCGGTAATCACTCACGTTATACTCATGGCAACATACAGTCGATACTCACGGTCATTCTCAGGTCCACTCACTCTCGTCAATACTTACTCACATACAGCTCCCTTCTACTCACACTCAATAGTACTCACTCCCGCTCATACTCACGCCTACTCACACTACTCGCACTCATTGGTACTCACTCCCGTTCATACTCACGTCTACTCACACTCATGAGTACACACTCACGTTCACACTCACGCCTACTCACACACATGAGTGCTTACTCACGTTCACGTCCACTCACACTCACGAGTACTCACTTTCATACGCCTACTCACACTCATGAGCACTCACTCACGTTCATACTTATACCTACTCACACTCATGAGTGCTCACTCACGTTCATGCTCATGACTACTCACTCTCATGAGCACTCAGTCATGTTCATACCTACTCACACTACTGAGTGCTCACTCACGTTCAAACTCACGACTACTCACACTCATGAGCACTCACGTACATACTCACGCCTACTCACCCTCATGAGCGCTCACTGACGTTAACACTCACGTCCACTCACACTCATGAGCACTCACTCACGTTCATACTCATTCCTACTTGCACTCATGAATACTCACTCACGTCCACTCACACTCATGAGCACTCACTCACGTTCATACTCATACCTACTCACACTCATGAGTACTCACACACGTTCATACTGACATCTACTCACCCTCATGAGTGCTCACTCACGTTCACACTCACGTCCACTCACACTCATGAGTCCTCACTCACGTTCATACTCACATCTACTGACACTCAAGAGTACTCACTCACGCCAACTCACCCTCATGAATGCTCACTCACGTTCACACTCACGTCCACTCACACTCACGAGCACTCACTCACGTTCATACTCACGACTACTCACACTCATGAGTGCTCACTCACGTTCATACTCACGCCTACTCACCCTCATGAGTGCTCACTCACGTTCACACTCACGTCCACTCACACTCATGAGTCCTCACTCACGTTCATACTCACATCTACTCACACTCATGAGTACTCACTCACGTTCCCACTCACGCCAACTCACCCTCATGAATGCTCACTCACGTTCACACTCACGTCCACTCACACTCATGAGCACTCACTCACCTTCATAGTCACAACCACTCACACTCATGAGTACTCACTCACGTTCATACTCACGCCTACTCACCCTCATGAGTGCTCACTCACGTTCACACTCACATCTACTCACACTCATGAGTACTCACTCACGTTCACACTCACGCCTACTCACACTCATGAGTGCTCACTCACGTTCACACTCACGTCCACTCACACTCATGAGCACTCACTCATACTCACACTCACAACGTTCAAATGAGTGTGAGTGAGTGTGAGTGAGTGCACTCATGAGTGAGTGTGCCGAGCTATGGTAGCCGGCCAGAGCGCACTAGCGCAATCTCCACTGTCGAACTTCTTCAGTGAGCTCCTCTCTCTTGCTGCACCATGTCAACGCCGCAAGAGACGAAAGCACATACACATGGATGTTAAGAGACCTGGACAATGTTAGCGCAGCAATAAACAGATGTGAAATGCTGCTCTGGACGTATTAATTCTCCAACTTTTCAAAATTATTTCAGCGAATTATTCGAATATTTAATTAATGAGGAATTCAAAATTCTTAACCTATTTTGCTCTAGAGTAATGTTCACAACTAGCGTTCGCATGAGCGCACAATATATGTGTTTGTTTCTTCAAGTTGATCGACTGCGCCATATGCAGCTTACTCGGCTCCATTACCGCAAAACAAACTGATGCTGTTTCAGATGCACAGTGTCTCAGATACATTGTTCTTCAAATGCGAGGTTATTAGCGTGAAAGCTTTAAGTCTCTCGTTAAGTGGCCCTCTGAGCAAATCATGGCAGGCGAATGAAATGGTGCAAGAACCCACGCGACCTACGTCAGTGATGACGCGATGTGGTGACATCTAATGCAATATCATAATTACTGTGCATATGACAAATTTTCGAAATCTAGATTACGTCATTGTTACATCACATAATGCTGTCCTCATATGGCACCATTGTTTGGTCGAAGGTGGGCTGGGCCGATTCTGGCGCAGTACAAACCATTAGGTACTGAAACCTTCCGTGAATGGGGGACGAAGATTGGAATTGGCTGAGCGCGTCACGGTAATTTATTGCGTGCCCCACACACCGGCTCGAAGTCCGGTCCCCGATGGTAGACCTTAATGCGTTACTAAATGTGGAGGAGGGGCTCTCTTCAAGTGTTACAAAGTGCGTGTGAATATTTTTTATTTAGTGCAGTCAGCCGTGGACAAACAAATTCAAAGTAATGCCCTTATACGGATTACTTTATTGAAACGAAGGTTGGTGTGAGTGGCCTTGATATTGGAAATATGGGGCCGCAATAAAACTGCGACCGTTGTGTTCAGCGTACTATACTTCGGCAGCTTTGTTACGAAGCTTTTGAAGGACGCAAGAAATTACACGCATGTATCCTGGAGAAATGTACCAGTTTGCAGCGCTTGTTACGTTAACCTTAACTTTGACAAGAATATTCCTGAAGGATCAGCTGATTGACATGGTAAAAAAATCAAGCAGTACACAGCCATCTGGAAGACAGCACGGCATACACTCCATCAAATAGCACATATCGATGAACAAGGGAAAGACGAGGTGACGTTGCAGTGATGCTATCAGGCAAACCTAAATGACAAGGTTTCAATGTTTCTAAACTACGGATGAGAAGGGTAGCAAGTCAGTCGCTATAGATAATGTCAAATCCTACTTTCGGGACTGTAAGCTCGCTTCGTTGATATTGCCATGCGCTTTACATTTATTTTGATGTATTCGGCTTTGACCTGCAACAGCTGCTAGCAACGACTGGCGCAGATCGCAACGCAATGTTCAGGAATCTTCGCGACTGATTGAAATCATTAGGTTTATGTTAGGTGAAGGACACGAATTGTTAAGTTTATTCGGGACCTTAAGCGAGCACCAGCGATAACTTGGTGATGTTAGATGAATGATCTATAAAAGGCGGCGCGTTCCAGCGATGATCAGATTACTCGGTGGACGACGAGTTTTCTCGGGACTATCGTTTACAACGCCAATCGCTTGTACGTTGACCTTTCTTTTTCGGGCACAAGTTCGCCCAAATAAAGCATTCTGTACCTCTCAGTCTCGCTGCCGCCTTATTCACCGTCACAGCCACGTGATGCTGTATAAGGGCGCCTAGAGACCAAAGACTTCTACAATACTATCTTGTGTGAAAGGCATTTTATTGAGGACACTTACAACCTGCAAGTACACGATAGCGTCCGAAGTAGTATAATATTACATAATGTATGTGGCGCACTTGATCATTTAGAAAATTCAAGCCAAGCGGTGGAAAACCTTGTGACGACGTCAATAAGTATCACGTGACGGTCACATCCCGTGGAGTAGATGTTTGTATAGAGATGTGCTGTCTGCTACATTTCGCACGCCCCTCCATGTGGTTGAAGGCCTTCTTGTGACGAGATTAATAAGTATCACGTGACGGCAACATCACGTGGAGTACCAAAGTGGAGACGTTTGCAGACAGATCTACTGTCTGCTAGATTTCACATGGCCGCCTGTGGTGGAAAGCCTTCTTGTGTCGACATGAGTAAGTGTCACGTAACAGCAACATCATGTGGAGTAGCAAAGCGGCCTAAAAGACATACCGTCTGCTACATTTCCAAATCTGTGCCTTCGTTTGCGGTGCCTCTTCTACAGAGGCGCGCAGCTGTGTTTCCCGACAAATAGACTATGTAGTCGTCGCTGCCGTCTTCGGGCGTATTTGACCACCAGTCCGACCAACATGTAGTGACTGGAACAACTTAGTTGTAGTAGATTTTGTGCCATAAAGCCGGCCGTTCCTCTTTAAAGCGTGACGATAAGTTATTTATCATAACATGGTAAGGAAGAAAACAATGTTGTCACATTCCTACGTGTGCTTCGTTAAGTAGTTTCTAGGTTAAGCAATTGCTGGATATTTTTTGTTGTTGCTTGGCTTCGCGGCATCGAACGGCCTTCGCCTTGATTGTTACCGGAAGAGATAGATAATGGGTTTGCAGACAGATAATGGGCTGTAGGCGCCCAGGCTTTTGCGGTGATTCGCTAAGTCTGCGTGCAGCTCTGTCTCTACAGTTTCAAAATGCCATTTGTGAAGAACAAGTATATGTCGCACTTTAAAAATCTGCTTTCAAAGAGGTGGCCGAAACCCGTATGTCCCATATTTTTCAATGTCATACACTACAGTCATGTCATTCGCTGTTTCAGTAGTACTGGGCGGAGGAAGCACTATTATTCTATGTTCTTGCAAGAAGCTGTGTGGGTATTTTATTGCGTGCCCATATGTTCAAGCAAAACCGCCACCTTGTGCTACTGCACAGTTTTTCATGTTTAGATGCTACCGCGGTAGCGTCAAACAGCCCGCGTCATACAAATTAGGGGTAGGCATCGTTCGATTTGAGCGAGAAATCGCGATGGTTCCAAATAAAGGTCATGGGTTTCGGCTGGAATCACACCCATGGGACCATACGCTGGTCATGTCACACGGTTATATTTTTGTATTTCCCAGGCATCCTAAGTAAGCAGAAAAACACTGATGTTTAATGCATATTTAGAAACTATCTAGCCGGGCGTCTTGCAAACCGATGTGCAACCTTATAATTGGAATTTTAGATGCGAAGTATCTCTTGCTCGGGGGTGTGTAAGGCGGCGTGGTTATCCGCACGCAGCGTCGGCGTCCGCACTCACACTACGCATGCGCAACTCTCTTCTTTCCCTCTCTCCTACAGCTGCGCATTACTCTCTCCACTTCTATCGTACCACCTGCTTGTGCTTCTCCTGCGTTCTCGCATCTGCTCTCACGGCGCATATGCTACTCTCCTCCTCTGGTCTCCTCTCCTTCAAATAGCAGAGCGCTGCGCACGTTCAGTCCAGCGCTTGCCTTGGTTGGCTGCTCTGAAATGCGGGCTCGACATGCCGAAATTCTCTCCTGCGCATGCGCGTCCCCCCCCCCCCTCTCTCCTCTATTACGCTGCTTCTCTCTCGGGCGCCTGTCGACGTACCCCGCACGCCCTGTGAGAATTAACTGCCAGGCTAGAGGGAAGACACGACGCGCATAGTGTTCCTCTTCGCGTTCCACGACGCGAGGTCGGTAGCATGCCCAGCGAACGCCAACGGAACGCGATCGTGCAAGTGCTCCGGCTTCGCATCGCCTCATGGTCCCCTTGAGCGGGAGATGGTGTAATTTTTTTTTGCCCACCTTCGTTGCTTCAAAAGCCGGTGATATTAATCTTGCTTAAATAAGTATCTAAGCAGCGCACAAAAGATAGCGTGTCGTACTCAAAACTGTAGTCATCAACATGCATATTTTCGCGCGTTCATATAGTACGTCGGCGTAATCTTAAACTATGGCTTGAGTTAGCTGGGGCAGCCCATAAATGAACCCGCAATAAACCTTCGGCTGGTATTCCGTGCTTGGCTCTGTCTTTAAAGGCCAACTCCGGCGATTTTTACATCTACATTTCCAAACTGTAATGTCTATATGTGTTACGCCCCACTATTGAAGTTCGAAAAAGGCAATCTACTTCTTTGCGCAAGAGGAAAAAATTTATTAAACTTGGATGAAACCACGACTTTTTTACAAGGATGCCCTTTAAACTTGTGGCGCCTAATTGATGTCTTTGCACCATTTAACATATGGGTAGTTACTGTCGCGTCCCGGACACTGGTAGTCGAACTCTTCTTCGCACTTTTTGTAAGTGCTATAGTAATGGTACTCTTTCCAAGCATGCAGCTCGCATCTCACGGTGCCTAGAAAAACAAAAAGACAGGAAAAATAAAGAAAATCACATTCTATAGGTAGAACAAACAAGCGTACTTGACACGTTTATAGCTCACTGTACTTTACTAATCGTCCGCTACGTTCACACACTACACAAAGGTGGAGTGTACTATTTATTTATTTATTTATTTATTTATTTATTTATTTATTTATTTATTTATTTATTGGTTTATGTTTATTTAGAGTATACTTCGGTCACGAAGGACCATGCAGGTGAGAAACTACAGAGTTGCAAATATATATGTACAAATGGAGCCATAAGGGACACGAACTCGCAGAGAAGGGAAACAAAGCAAACGTATCAGTGTATCTAGATGTAATAAAAGGAACAGGCGCTATCTGCCTAGGCAACAAAATAATACAGCTCATAGTAGGGTGTAACGCATAACAGTTGTAACAGAAAAAAAGAAAAGAAAGACAGAAACAACCCAACGTCCTCTCTCCAAAAATTGACACAGTCCATAATCGAGTACAAAACTTATAGCAACAGCAAAATAGAAAAAAATCAAACATAAAGGAAACTCTCCCCGAAATACATCGGGTGCGTAAACACAGAATTTGCAGATAATGAAATAACGCTGCATAAAAAAATATGTAGTTAAAAAATTTTAAAAAAATCCTGAAAAAGTAAAAAAAAGAAGCCACATCAGCTCTGAGTGGTGTACTGCCTTTAAAACCAGTTAGTGGCTCACTTTCGAAAGCATTTGCATATTCTAATGAAACAATTTTTTCAGGCAGTGAATTCCAATCGGGAACGGTTTGCGGAAAAAATGAGTACTGAAAAATATTAGTGCGCGTTTGATAAGGAAGTAAATTATGTGCATGCCAATTTCTCGACGTGCGCAAGAAAAATGGCTGAATATGCGCGCACATTCACATTGAGTCGTCTTTCACGCTACCTGCTGGTGATGCTGTATGTTCAGTCCATCTTGTTTATTATATTCAATTTCTGTATGGCATATTGCAACGTGTTTTCGGACGTTTGGAGAGATGTGGACAGCGTTTCTATTTTTAGATTTGACAAACTTTATAGTATCGTGGATTAATCATACTTTCTGTATGTAATAATACGCAATGTTTCCTGTTTACTGTGTGGTAATTCCTAAAATGCCGTACTCTTCACGAACGGTCCTAATATGATGGTGTATGTGTCCATATATTAGCATGTTTAGGAAGCCCTAGTTTATGCGTTTAAGTTGGTGATGTTCTTATGTTTTTCACCTGTAAAACATGCATTCTGGTAAATGCAGAGACTGGAAATGGCTAGTACCGGTATCTATTTTTGAGTCACCGGACCTACAAATGGGAAGTTCCGTGACCCAAACGTAAATCTATACCGATCTCACGCGCTAACACATATAGACTAGGAAGTCTCAAAGATGGTGCCTTGTTTAAAATGAAGCAACCGCCAACATATTAATGCGGTCGATTGAGAGCATTCCCAGCATTTGAGGACACATGTACGTGGCCCCATCTCTCGGCGGCAGCATCGGTGTCCTGCCAGAATGGAGTAGAAGATAGCCGAAAAAAATAAATCTCTTGAAAAAAACTAGTTATCAAAAACGACTCTGGGTTATATGGAGCAGAGACCCACTGTAACATTTTGGTAAAATTGCAGTATCGCACTAAAAACCTGTGGCTTCCCAGGACAATTGAACACCGCCATTTCGAGACACATGGGGCCTCACTGTAAAATATGAAACACTTGGAAATGCCATGCGGGATGCAGTGCGACACTGTAATTTTACCAGAATGTTTAAGTAAATATCTGCTGTATAGAGCCGGGAGTTCTTTTTTTTTTAAACTAGCTTTGTTCAAGAGATATAATTGTTTCGCCTGTTTCCCATTCAGTTACGGCAGGCCGCCGTCGTTACCGACGAGAGATGACGCTGCGTGCACATGTCCACAAATCCTGGTCATGGCGGTTTATCGAATCAAATTTCGGCAATATTTATTGTTGACAGTGCCAATACAAGTGATGTTTCTAGTCCAGTGCGAAGAGATGAAAATACATTTGAACAGAAAGTACTGTTGGAGCCAATATGTCGCCACGCGGCCTTGCTTCGTCAAGGCCGCAACTGCCTTGAAGAAGGCCAATAATGGCTGCCCTGACGAAAACAAAGCCACTTATCCAAACGTTAACTCTAGCGACAATACTCTTCGAGGACATTTCGTGTTTTCATGGCGTCAAGTTTTATCTACTCGGGAACTTCTGTCTCGTTACTGCATATAACTACTGTATAAACACAAGAAATTGAGCATCAAAGTGGAAATGACGTTCGTGTGGCATGAGAGTGAGGCAGATGGGGCCGACACATAAAAGGGAGCATGAATGTAAGTTAGGAACGAAGTTTCTTCCTTCCGCCCTTTTGGAGAAGAGAATGTGCAGTTTAATGCAGATGTGAGGTGGCGTGTGTTCTTAAGAAAAGACCAAAGGTAACAGCGTTGGCATTCGCAAATAGAGGTCAGTGCGTAGAATCATAGGTTACGTAAGAAGTAGACAGTCGCCTGATGGTCGTTGTTAGGCTGCGGACAATACCACAAAGAAAGCTGAGTTGTGCGTCGTTTCAACCGAAAAAAAAAGCCGACAGAAAATGAATTTTTGACCAAACGCTTAGGGGTGTGTATGACAACAAAATGACGTCTAGAGTGCATCAAAACCTGCATCTAAAAATTGTAGACTGACGTTGCTGAAAAAATAACTTGCAGTCACTTACGGTACCTTCCCGTATAAAATAAGCAGTGAGCCCACGCAACACACTTTAAGAAAGAGACAACAAATTTGAGCAAAACTGAAAGCACAGAAATGTAAAAGTCGTAGATAGTATATCGAGCAAAAATGGAAGTACAAAAATATAAAAGTCATAGATGGTCACTATGTGGGCTCGGACAGAACATTCTTGGCCCAGCGAACATACCAGAATAATCCTGGAATGTCAGCACGGCACAGTGGGCACTTCCATCATAGAAATGAAAGTTGTAATTTCTTTGCATGGTGCGGTCTGGAAAATACGAATCACCATTCTTTTTCACACAGGATGTATGCGATGTACACAGACACCTATTCGCGCGATCAGTATGATACGTACGCATGCAGTAGGATGTCTAAATACAGTTACCATGCCTCCCTGCCGTATATTGTGTGGATAAATACACCACGCCATCAGGTCCTGTGCTAGTAGTAAAGATTAACACATATAGGATGAGGCGTTATGTTCCCGGATTACAACTTTGCCCGGTGCAACTGAGCAGTCGTCAAATATAACGGGATTTAACGCATTAGCAATGCGAGCGTAGAAAGCGTAGCGAATAATTTTCTTGCCCTATGTCTGTAGGCTTAGTTACGTATTTCAGGGGTATTGGTGTTTCTGTTCCGAAGTGGGAGCGGCCCGCAAGGTGCTATGGCGCGTTTCTAGGGACCAAAATAAAGTATATTGATCCATCCATCATCCATCGAATGAAGCTGTGTCGATTTAGTAGCAATATTGGCTAATATGTAATGCATTTAAGGCAGCCCACCTTTTTACACTTTTGTAGCAACAAGCATACAAGGTGAACATGCCCTGTAACAGTTCTACGGTAAACACCGGTGACGCGGGATCATGATACCATTGCTTGTTGCAGCCCCCTATTTTGGCAAACACGATACCGCATGGTGCGCGTAACATGCTGTAGGAACTTCACCGCACCACAAATATTGATACCTATAACGCATATGCTACTGTCAAACAAATTTTACTTGCAGATATTTGTTGGAATAAATAAGTAAGTTTGTTGGATCGTAATCACCTTTACTTTGTCTGTGCAAGTTAATAAACATAAGCTTATTTTCACAGCTTGAATCACCTTTTGAGTGGTCTATTGTATAAAACGATTGATTCTGTTTTATTCCTGAGAACAGATCGATATAGCTGAAAGAATCACTCACAAAAATTCTTGGAAATACCTCGATAGAACTCTGAAACCACGGGCCTCAACGATTTAGGCTCCAATGCACTTTGTAAGGCTGTTTCTCGGCTAAGCTGTAGTATCATCAGATTCGACAACAACCGTGCGACGTAGCTCGCATAATATTATTCAATAATTTATTTATTCCCACCATTACACTGTTGATGGAGGGAATTATGCAATGCACGGCATGATATGACTGGTAGAGAGAACACTAAATACACTTTGCCATTATGTTAATGGTAGCAAGATTGCGAGTTGGGCTCGTCGGTTTATGTTGATCTTTCAAAAAGTGGGTTGAAGTGCACCGAAAAACGTGGACATTGTACTCTGCGAGAGTCGTGACTGTCCAGTGCCTTATCATACTCCGCACCACCTCGTGCCACAATCACAAAACCGATGAAATTTGCTGAGGAGCAGACTCTTCTTTTAGATATCAACATTTAATTGTGTAGCTCCCTCTTTTGTACGCTACAGCTCCCACTTGTCGACAAATGCAATTGATGTACTCGTTTCAGTCTACAAAAACACAAATGTCTTCTTACATAAAGCGCAGTTTACTTAAACATCTCGAGCTATATTTCTTCTTGCGGGAACGTTTGATGTGTTCCTCGTGGTGAAAAGCCACATCCATTGCCAAAGAACCACTTCGAAAATTCGCGTTTGAATATCTCTAGTTATACGAATCTTCATCACAACGCTTCCAAATTCGACGTTTAATATGTACTGCAATGTCATTTGCTGAGATGTAGTGCTTGGAAAACACAACAGAGAAAAAAAGAACGTCTTACTGCTTTTTACAAACGCCGACATTACAGGTGCTACATCGGTTGGGATGTATGCTGACTGTAGCGTGGCCTGCACTTCGTACCTGTGGAACGAACGACGACATACAAGTTTAAACAAATCATGACTACGTAGACCCTGAAAATCTACACAAACGCACACGCACACATTATATATATATATATATATATATATATATATATATATATATATATATATATATATATATATATATATATTGTAAAGGCGTTTATTGACGGCGACGATGCACGACAGTCACGACGAAGCGCAGACTCTCACGAGCACGAGGAGCTCTTCGTCTCCGAGAAGAGACGAAGAGGGCGACCCACTAGAAGGCGCTGAAGAGGACGGCCCATTACAACGTTCCAATGCTTCTCGACAATTACCCCGGGTACGAAAAGGGAGCCGTCCGGCGACCTAGCAGCTGGTCACTATGAGCGGGTCATGGTAGGGCCTGAGGCGCTCCACGTTGACAATGTCGCGCCCTCGACGGCGCATGTCGGAAGATGGGTCGATGGGTTCAATCAGGTAGTTGACCGGGGATGTGCATTCGACGACACGGTAGGGGCCTTCGTATTTGGGCAGCAGTTTCGAAGAGAGGCCAGTTGCAGTGGTAGGGACCGAAAGCCACACGAGTGCTCCAGGTAGGAACGTGGGTGCAGAAGTGTTGGTCTCACCGCGGATGCTTTTCTGCAGCTCTTGGTCCTGCGTAGTAAAGGTCTTCGCAAGCTCGCGACACTCCTCAGCAAGTCTGGCTGTGGCAGAAATAGGCGCACACTCAGATCGATCCGGCTTGTATGGAAGGATTGTGTCGATTGTGTGCGACGGGTGCCTGCCGTACAATAGGAAAAATGGTGAGAAACCAGTGGTGCTTTGAGGGGCGGTATTGTAGGCGTAGGTGACGAAAGGTAGAATGGAATCCCAATTTGTGTGATCGGCGGCGACATACATCGAGAGCATGTCTCCGAGCGTGCGGTTAAAGCGTTCCGTGAGCCCATTCGTCTGCGGGTGGTAAGCAGTAGTTTTGCGGTGAACAACGTTGCACTCTTTGAGGATGGCTTCGACGACTTCCGACAGGAAGACACGGCCTCGATCGCTGAGCAGCTCCTGGGGTGGACCGTGGCGCAGCATGAACCGGCGCAGCAGAAAGGAGGCTACATCGCGCGCTGTAGCCGCTGGGAGGGCGGCAGTTTCGGCGTATCGCGTAAGGTGGTCTACAGCGACGATGGCCCAGCGGTTACCAGCCGAAGTCAGAGGGAGTGGCCCATACAAATCGATGCCAACGCGCCCAAACGACCGGTCAGGGCAAGGTAAAGGCTGCAGACCTGCTGGTGACTGGTGCGTTGAAGTTTTGCGGCGCTGACAATCGATACAGGAGCGAACGAACTTCTGCACGTAGCGGTACATGCCTCGCCAAAAGTACCGTTGGCGAATGCGGTGGTATGTTTTCGATACCCCAGAGTGCGCACACTGCGGATCAGCGTGGAACGATTCGCATATTTCAGAACGCAGACTGCGGGGTATTTACCAGTAGCCACTGGCGGCCGTCGGCGTTGTAATTGCGTCGGTGGAGGAGGTCGTCGCGAATGGCGAAATGGTGGGCTTGACGACGCAACTCGCCACGGCCCGAAGCTTGGCCGGATCGGGAAGGATTCCGTCCTTGGACACGACGTAGCCTAGGATTGTCAGCTGCCGTGCTGCAAATCGGCACTTCTTCAGGTTCAGTTGGAGGCCGGCGTTGGTCAAACGCGTCAAAACATGCCGCAGACGTTGAAGATGCGTAGAGAAGTCCGGAGCGAAAACGACGACGTCGTCCAGGTAACACAAGCACGTGTGCCATTTCAAGTTGCGCAGAACGGTGTCCATCATGCGCTCGAAGGTCGCCGGCGCATTGCACAGACCAAACGGCATGACGTTGAACTCGTACAAGCCGTCGGGCGTGACAAAGGCTGTCTTCGGTCGAGCGTCATCAGCCATAGGTACTTGCCAGTGCCCCGAGCGCAAAAAGAGAGATGAAAAGTATTCTGCTCCTTGGAGGCTGTCAATTGCGTCGTCGATTCGCGGCAGCGGATAAACATCCTTGCGAGTGATCTTGTTGAGCCGTCGGTAGTCCACGCAGAACCGCACGGAACCGTCCTTCTTCGCAACGAGAACAACGGGAGACGCCCATGGGCTGTCCGAGGGCAGAATAACGTCGCGTCGAAGCATATCGTCCACTTGCTCATTAATTACCCGACGTTCTGTGGGAGACACGCGATATGGACGTTGCTGCAGTGGCAGCTGGGCGCCAGTGTCGATGCGATGCGTAACGGCGGAAGTGCGGCCGAGAGAAGTTTGAGCGACATCGAAAGAAGAGCGAAATTCGTCCAATAGGCCCAGAAGCTGGGAGCGCTGGACCGGTGTAAGATCGTCAGCAATGGAGGAACCAAAGACATCAGCGGGTGATGAACCAGACGTCGAAAGAGCGCCGAGCGTACTGGAACTGCGGCAGTGCATTTCATCTGGTTCGTCCATAACTTGTGCGTCTTCGAGGGGTTCCACGCTGCCGAGACATTCCCCTCGGACCAACGTAACACTGTACGGAGATGGGTTGATAACAAAAATTGACGTACTGCCCTGAGTGACTTGCACGGTCGCGAAAGGCACCAGCATGCCTTTCGTCGTGCAAACACGGTCAGATGGCGAGAGAAGTGCAACGGTGTCGGAGAGACTGGCGCAGTACACTGACACCGCCGTCGACGAGTTTGCAGGCACCTTGGTGTCGTCTTTGACAAGTACCTTGCCCGCAGCCGATGGACTGTCTGCCGGCGCCAATTCACAGAAGGGTGAGAGCTCTATTTCGGCTGGTGCGCAATGAATGACGGCGTCGTGGCGGGAGAGAAAATCCCATCCTAGGATGACGTCGTGAGAGCAGGCAGGAATTATGATCAATTCGACGGCGTACAGAGCATCCTGAATAATGACGCGAGCTGTGCACACCGTTGTTGGGTGAATACTTTGGGCGCTGGCTGTACGGAGGGAGAGCCCGGAAAGCGGCGTCGTCACTTTTCGCAGTAATCGGCTAAACTTGGCGTCTATAACGGATACGGCGGCTCCAGTGTCGATAAGGGCAGATGCGCGAACACTGTCCACAAATACGTCAATCACGTTCGAGGGGCTTCGCTGAGGGCTTTCGCAGTTCGATAGCGTCGCAGCCCTTGCCTCGTGGACTGCGACGACTAGTTTTCCTGGTCGCGTGAGCCCGAACGTGGCCGCATCGGCGACAGTGAGCGACGTCGTGGAGACGGTGAACGGCGGGTAGATGGTGCGGGGCGGGACGTCGGTGACATAGGCGGCGCTTGGTCATAGTAAGGGCTGCTTGATGAGCTGGTCAGGGTTGATGCGACCCGAGGCGGCTGCACGCGATTGCAGTAGCGTGCGACGTGACCGGCGCAACCGCACGCAAAGCAAATGGGGCGGTTGTCGGAAGTGCGCCAGCGGTTCGCGGGTCCCATCCATGTCGCAGAACGGGATGGACGAGGCGGCTGCTGATATGGGTGCATTGTGGGCAGCAGTCGGGGCCTGGGGACGACGTCGACGTATGTAGGCGGCACAGCCGCGTCGAAGGCCTGTGGTCCGACGACGGCTTCGGCGTAACTCCGCGGGCCAGTCACAGGAATCGCTGGGGGCGGCCTGGCTACAGCTTGCGCGTAGCTTAGTGGTGCAGGCACTAGAGGCGGCTGGTGGTATTCGGGAATGACCTCCGCGATTTCTTGCTGAATCGCTCGGCGGAGAGGAGGCAGAAGTGTAGTCGGCGGCTGGTCAACATGCTGCGGTGGAGTGAAAGCCAGTAGAGAGACCTGGCGGGCAATTTCCTCACGCACGAACGACTTGATTTCGGCGAGCAAGGTGGATTGGTCAGGAATTGCCGACAAGCCTGCGAGATCAGCATCGCGTGATGGCGGTCGACGGGTCATCAAGCGCTGCCGGCGCAGCTCCTCGTAGCTTTGGCACAGGGTAATGACCTCTGCCACTGTGCGAGGGTTTTTGGCCAGCAGCATAGTGAAGGCATCGTCGTCGATGCCTTTCAGAACATTCCTGATTCTGTCAGACTCCGACATGCTCGCGTCGGCTTTCTTGCACAGGTCAAGGATGTCCTCGATGTAGCTCGTGAACGATTCCCCTGCCTGCTGAGCTCGTTCACGTAAGCGCTGTTCGGCTTGAAGCTTACGAACGGCAGGGCGGCCAAACACGTTGACGATGGCGGTCTTGAAATCGGACCACATCGGGAAATCGGATGCATGGTTGTTGTACCACATGCCTGCCACACCCGCGAGGTAGAAAACCAAGTTGGTCAGCTGGCCTGCTTCGTCCCATTTGTTGGGGACGCTCACACGCTCGTAGATCGCGAGCCAGTCCTCGACGTCGGTGCCATCCGCGCCGGTGAAGACAGGAGGGTCGCGGATACGGGGGACACCGGGACAAGCGGTCGGGGCAGGAGGCGGCGTTTGCAGAGCGGCGTCTTGCGGCATGGTAGATGGCACGGTACGGGATCGGAGCTCCAGGGGCATCGAATGGAGACCGAAGTTGTGGTGACGGTACAGCACCTCCACCACTTTGTAAAGGCGTTTATTGACAGCTGAATTGACGGCGACGATGCACGACAGTCACGACGAAGCGCAGACTCTCACGAGCACTAGGAGCTCTTCGTCTCCGAGAAGAGACGAAGAGGGCGACCCACTAGAAGGCGCTGAAGAGGACGGCCCATTACAACGTTCCAATGCTTCTCGACAATATATATATATATATATATATATATATATATATATATATATATATATATATATATATATATATATATATATATATATATCAAGGTAACAAAACAATGTAATAATATAAAGTGCAGGCGCAGGCATTCCACGTTTCTGTGGGGCTTCGTGTTTTTCAAGAGGGCTGTCAACAGGTAGGGTGGCTGAACTTATACACGTTCACTGTGAGAGAAGTGCAAGCTAAGAGTTACATTGTAATAGCAGGAAGATGATCACTGCACCCACAGAAAAAGGAAACGCCAGGCCTGCGCGGAACACGCAGCACAGTCGCGGCAAAAGCTGTAAGAGCGGGCTTTCTATAGAGCCCGTACGCGTGGTTATTTTGCTCTTACACCACGCTTTATAACATACGCTAACGCGATTTCGGGTACGGAATCACGCCTGTGTGTGTTTTTTGCAAATGAGTTTAACGCAGGGCTGTATATATATATATATATATATATATATATATATATATAAGTATGAGAGGTGGCACTTCAAGAAACTTCATTTATTACGTCGACGTTTCGGTCAGAGCCTGCCCTTTCTCAAGACGAAATGTTCGTGCATATTTCCGTGTTTATATGGACATCAAATGAGAGGGGAAGGAGGTGACAGAGCGAGAGAAGGAGCGGGAGGGGAAAAGTTTGCTTAGGGCCCATCAGGAGCGAGGAGTAACACGCCGCCGCCGACAGCGGAGTGCTTCGCGAGAGAGCTTATACTTATGCGTCGGCTATTACTCATCGTTAAAATTCGTCGCTCTATTCTGTCCCGTAGGGCTGGACGAAGAGCCGGCTGAAGTTAAAAACAGCCGGTGTGCGATTCAAAAAGGCCGACCGGAGGAAAAAAAAAAGAGGGGGGGGGGGGTTTAAGAGGGTGTCGGTGAGCACTGTTGACGCGGCGTATTGTACTTTTGGGCCATGCCGAAAGAGTCTTGTATACCATCTGACTTGTTGCCGAGCCTGCTCGTTTGTCTGATAAACGACGCCCGCTTCCAAAGCGAGAACGAACACGTTGAGTGACATTAGCGACTTCCGTTCAAGGATCTACAGAAGGGGAAAAAACAAAGAAGGTAGGGGCAAGAAGGAAGAGGGGGGCGGGCTTCCACTTGCTGCTCTTTCCAAGCGCTGCACAATACAAAGCAGGGGAAGGTAAAACAATACAAAGCAGGGGAAGGTAAAAGACGGCACACATGAAAGGGTGAAAAACACTGCAGGTATGGATCACCGAAGGCATTGGCTTACACATGCATCTTTGCTGCGTATTTTGTTGGGATGATAGTTTCATTCAAAGTACTATTTGTGCTTTAAGGCACGCAAAACAGGAAGAGCACCCGGATGTTCATTTATTCCATGTTCAACGGTGTTGAATTTGTGCATTAAGCATGCTTCACGGCTGTTCACGTTCTCTATGAGAGTGGAACGTTCCTTGGAGTAGTGTTACTTTAATGGAATCGAAACTGTGACCTTCTGACTTAATATGTTTGGAAAGGGAAGGTTCGGTAGTGTGTTCACATGCGAGCGGTGGTTGTTGAATCTAATTCGAAAAGGTGTATCAGTTTGTCCAACGTATTGTTTAGCGCAGATTCCACATTCCAACAGCTAGACAACGTTTGGGGAGTCGCAGTTGAGGTCACCACGTATGATGTGTGTAAAACTACCATGCGTACTTTCAGCTATCGTCGTTGTTTGCATGTGCTTGTACACCTGACATCTACTTTTCCCGCAGGGATGACAGCCAACTTGTCCTGTTCTTTTTGTTTTAGAGTGTACTACATAGTCCCTCACATTTTTCGGGCGTCTGTATACCACCCGCGGCGGGACAGTGAAGAGCTTTTTGAGGCGGTCGCTTTGTTCAATGATATTGAAATGCTTTTTGAGAATTTTGTTAACATTCGGCGCGTTACTAGTGAATGTAAGAATTAGGTTGCCTCGTTCCCCTTTGCTTTCTTTGTTCTGATTGTGTAGAATTGGGTGGCGGTTCAGATTCGCTGCTTTTTGAATCGCGTCGTCGATGATTGGAGGTGGATAATGCTGCTTTATAAGGACGTTACGTAGACGGTCCGTGTTCTCTTTGAAGTCCTTTGTTTCAGAGCATATTCTCCTAAATCGGTGTGCCTGGGTGTATGGGATGCTGGTTTTGCAATGCCGCGGATGACAGCTCTTGAAGTGGAGGTATTGTTGCGCGTCTGTTGGCTTCCTGTAAACACTAGTTATCAATTTACCCCCTTCCACCCTTACGTTATCAAGAAAGTTAATTTCAGTTCTAGAATAAGTATGCGTGAAAGAAATGTTTTTATGAACGTTGTTAAATGCATCAATAAATTTAATTAGTTGTTCTTCAGTGCCCGTCCAAATAAGAAAGATGTCATCCAGGTACCGCTTATAGAAGGCGGGGCCCGTGGGATATGTTGACAGAAAACTGGATTCGATCTCGTGCATCAATATATTGGCATAGTTCGGCGCCATTCTTGTTCCCGTCGCCGTTCCATTTATTTGAAGAAAATATTGGTTGTCGAATTCGAAGCTGTTTAATTCGAGGACGATCTTGGCTAGTGTTTCAAGGACAATCGGGCGTGGAGAAGAGGCCGGTGCATTTTCCCTGTAGGATTTCACAGGTGCCTGAATGCCATCATCATGTGGTATGTTTGTGTATAGTGACGTGACGTCTAGTGTGACAAGAAAAGCACCTTCCATTATTGTAAGATTTTCAATTTCTCTCAAGAAGTGGTTTGTGTCAAGCAGGTACGATGGATGCCGAGGCGGAAAGTCCCTAATCAAGAAATCAATGTAGCTAGATATTGGTTCAGTAAGTGTCCCCGTTCCTAATATTATAGGTCTTCCAGGGTTGCTTTTTTGTGTATTTTTGGTAGCATGTAGAAACGTCCAGGTGTGGCGCGAGCGGGAATGAGTGATTGGCAGAGCTTGATGCCTATTGCACCCTGTTTTGCGAGGTCCTGGAGGGTCGCAGTAATGAATTCTTTGTGCTGTTTTGCTGGGTCATAATCAAGGGGTTTATAGAATTTCCTGTCCTGCAATTGCCGTACGCCTTCTTTGATGTAGTCCTCCTTGTTGAGAACGACTATTCCACCGCCCTTATCAGCTGGTTTTATAACAATGTCCTCACGATTGCCTAGCGCTAAAAGTGATTCCTGCTCCTTTCTAGACAAGTTAGAGGTGCCGCGTTTACTAGCCTTATAAGCTTCTATAATGTCCCTTTCTACCGCTTCAATGTATATATGTAAGTGTTTGTCTCTCTGGGCGTCCGGAGTCCACTGTCTCCCTGTGGCGTGATGGAATTCTGGTTTTCTATTCTGTGATTGGTTGGAGAAGAATTCTGCTAAGCGTAAATTTCGTGCAAAATTATCAAGGTCCCTTAATAGTGCAAATTCTGCGTATCTTCCATTATTTGGACAGAATGTAAGTCCGCGAGACAATACTGAGCGCTCATCCGTGGTGAGATCGGTGTCGGATAAGTTGATGATGTTTTCGCCCGCATTCTTATAATCTTTTTGATGTCTGGGTAAGCTTGTTGAGTTAGTTTGGTTTTTTATTGTGGCAGCCTAATGTTGGTACAGGTGGCGTGTCTGTGTGAGTTGATGCCCTGTGTGATGTAATGCCATCGCGAGTTAGTTTTTTAGATTTCATAGCGGCTATATTATCAGCTAGATTTCTTTCGAAAATAACTAGTTCTGTGGCCTGTGATGCGGAAAGGGTACCCATATCCCTAGCCCGACGTTCTTCGACCCTCAGCGACAGCAGCGTCTTCTCACAATGTTCAGCTAATAATTTGGTTAGATCCAGTGAGGCCGAATTCAGAATGTTTTTCCATGTTATGATTTCAGTCGGGGATAGATTATGCATAGCTGGAGTCAGCGATACGCGCAAGCCTCTCGGTGGAACACCAGCTTCTATATATGTTTTGAGCGTCTTGACATGAAGGTCATGCCGTACGCGCTTATCTACCAATTTTCTAATTTTGAGAAAGCTTAACGAATTTTCATGTGAAGAAGTCGCTGCAGAGTCTGAGGGCGAGGGTATCGGGTGGATTGCACGGCCATTATATCAATCCGCGGGAACGCGACGAGCAGAGCCACAATGCCTCCGGAGATCATACCTGTTAGTAATTTGAGTTGTGCAGGCGTTAATCTTCGGTCTCTGCATCGATGAGGTGCAGACGTTCGTCCTGGGTCCCTGCAGCGATGGGGTGGTTTCGAGGTGTTCTGTAGCCTGTGGGTGGCCGGTAGCATTCAGCTCGGTAGTGTCGTTTGGCGTGCACCGGTATTTAAATGTTGGTTCCTCGGCCAATGGTTGAGGTTCCGGAGAGGCCTCACTGCTTCCCTCGTTGCGGTGATGGGAAGCAGGCGCTGCTGGGAGTCGAGTTGTTGTTCTCGGGTGGCGTTCCGCATTGCTATGTGCCGCCGATAGGTCGCCGAGAGTTGCCCTGATGGAATCCGACTTTGCCTTGGGGGAGTGTGTCGCAGGCGGTTTTGCGGGAGGTGCTGCTGCAGTCCGTGCTCGAATTTTAGGCCTTGCCCCAGTCGACCGGTAGCCTTCGGTGTCATTGCCCTTGGGTCGCTGGCAAGCCGCCTGCGCGTAGCTCGCAGTGACTGGCTGATCTGTACATTCCGCGGGTACTGCGCAGTCCCGCCAATCTGCCACAACGGGTCCCTGCACTTGTAGGAGGAGGTTGTATATTTTCCATGCCAGCAAAGACACGCCACCAAAGCCCGGGTGTACTCCGTCGGCTGCTAGCACCATCCCGGTGGGAAGTGGTAGAGTTGATGGTCCAGGAAGAACACACCTTCCTCTCGACGGCAAAAATCGGCTATGTGGCAGTTAAAGTGATGACTTTCTTTGTTAACCGATTCACAGCACGCCAGTTAGGCCGGTGTAGTCGCTGGTTAGGCCCACGTGGCAGTAGCAAGGTTATAAATATCGTGCGGATATCTGGCCTGGTAGTCCTTATGTGTCTCACCAGTCGCATGTACCTCTCGAAGGCAGTAGAGGAGTTTGAGCGGCCACATCGTTAGTGCCAACATGCAGCACCAACTTGGTCACACCCCGAGGCACAAAGTCCATAAGATCCGCTATAGAGTCAATACTGGCACCCTGTTGACACACAAACACAGGAGAGTCTGGATTCCCAGGATTGAAGTGATTGGACAAATACCTGGTTTGAGAATCACCGATCACAGCCGATTTCGGACGATGCAAGGGGTACTTCCAAATAACAGGTCTTCCTGAAGTGCGAGCAGCAGCCATTGTAGTAGTAGTTGAAGGAGTGGTTGCCTTTGGTTGCCGTATAAGTATGGAGAGGTGGCACTTCAAGAAAACTTCATTTATTACGTCGACGTTTCGGTCAGAGCCTGACCTTTCTCAAGACGAAATGTTCGTGCATATTTCCGTGTTTATATGGACATCAAATGAGAGGGGAAAGAGGTGACAGAGCGAGAGAAGGAGCGGGAGCGGAAAAGTTTGCTTAGGGCCCATCAGGAGCGAGGAGTAACACGCCGCCGCCGACAGCGGAGTGCTTCGCGACAGAGCTTATACTTATGCGTCGGCTATTACGCATCGTTAAAATTCGTCGCTCTATTCTGTCCCGTAGGGCTGGACGAAGAGCCGGCTGAAGTTAGAAACAGCCGGTGTGCGATTCAAACAGGCTGACCGGAGGGGAAAAAAAGAGGGGGGGGGGGGTTAAGTGGGTGTCGGTGAGCGCTGTTGACGCGGCGTATTGTACTCCCCCAAGGCAAAGGCGGATTCCATCAGGGCAACTCGGCGACCTATCGGCGACACATAGCAATGCGGAACGCCCACCCGAGAACAACAACTCGACTCCCAGCAGCGCCTGCTTCCCATCACCGCAACGAGGGAAGCAGTGAGGCCTCTCCGGAACCTCAACCATTGGCCGAGGAACCAACATCCAAATACCGGTGCACGCCAGACGACACTACCGAGCTGAATGCTACCGGCCGCCCACAGGCTACAGAACACCTCGAAACCACCCCATCGCTGCAGGGACCCAGGACCAACGTCTGCACCTCATCGATGCAGGGACCGAAGATTAACGCCTGCACAACTCCAAACTACTAACATTTATGATCTCCGGAGGCATTGTGGCTCTGCTGGTCGCGCTCCCGCGGATTGATATAATGGCCGTGCAATCCACCCGATACCGTCGCCCTCAGGCTCTGCAGCGACTTCTTCACATAAAAATTCGTTAAGCTTTCTCAAAATTAGAAAATTGGTAGATAAGCGCGTACGGCATGACCTTCATGTCAAGACGCTCAAAACATATATAGAAGCTGGTGTTCCGCCGAGAGGCTTGCGCGTATCGCTGACTCCAGCTATGCATAATCTATCCCCGACTGAAATCATAACATGGAAAAACATTCTGAATTCGGCCTCACTGGATCTAACCAAATTATTAGCTGAACATTGTGAGAAGACGCTGCTGTCGCTGAGGGTCGAAGAACGTCGGGCTAGGGATATGGGTACTGTTTCCGCATCACAGGCCACTGAACTAGTTATTTTCGAAAGAAATCTAACTGATAATATAGCCGCTATGAATTCTAAAAAACTAACTCGCGATGGCATTACATCACACAGGGCATCAACTCACACAGACACTCCACCTGTACCAACATTAGGCTGCCACAATAAAAAACCAAGCTAACTCAACAAGCTTGCCCACACATCAAAAAGATTATAAGAATGCGGGCGAAGACGTCATCAACTTATCCGACACCGAACTCACCACGGATGAGCGCTCAGTATTGTCTCGCGGACTTACATTCTGTCCAAATAATGGAAGATACGCAGAATTTGCACTATTAAGGGACCTTGATAATTTTGCACGAAATTTACGCTTAGCAGAATTCTTCTCCAACCAATCACAGAATAGAAAACCAGAATTCCATCACGCCACAGGGAGACAGTGGACGCCGGACGCCCAGAGAGACAAACACTTAGATATATACATTGAAGCGGTACAAAGGGACATTATAGAAGCTTATAAGGCTAGTAAACGCGGCACCTCTAACTTGCCTAGAAAGGAGCATGAATCACTTTTAGTGCTAGGCAATCATGAGGACATTGTTATAAAACCAGCTGATAAGAGCGGTGGAATAGTCGTTCTCAACAAGGCGGACTACATCAATGAAGGCGTACGGCAATTGCAGGACAGGAAATTCTATAAACCCCTTGAATATGATCCAACAAAACAGCACAAAGAATTCATTACTGCGACCCTCCAGGACCATGCAAAAGAGGGTGCAATAGGCATCAAGCTCTGCCAATCACTCATTCCCGCTCGCGCCACACCTGGACGTTTCTACATGCTACCAAAAATACACAAAAAAGCGACCCTGGAAGACCTATAATATCAGGAACGGGGAATCTTACTGAACCAATATCTAGCTACATTGATTACTTGATTAGGGACTTTCCGCCTCGGCATCCATCGTACCTGCTTGACACAAACCACTTCTTGAGAGAAATTGAAAATCTTACAATAATGGAAGGTGCTTTTCTCGTCACACTAGACGTCACGTCACTATACACAAACATACCACATGATGATGGCATTCAGGCTCTTGTGAAATCCTACAGGGAAAATGCACCGCCCTCTTCTCCACGCCCGATTGTCCTTGAAACTCTAGCCAAGATCGTCCTCGAATTAAAGAGCTTCGAATTCGACAACCAATATTTTCTTCAAATAAATGGAACGGCGATGGGAACAAGAATGGCGCCGAACTATGCCAATATATTGATGCACGAGATCGAATCCAGTTTTCTGTCAGCATATCCCACGAGCCCCGCCTTCTATAAGCGGTACCTGGATGACATCTTTCTTATTTGGACGGGCAATGAAGAACAACTAATTAAATTTATTGATGCATTTAACAACGTTCATAAAAACTTTTCTTTCACGCATACTTATTCTAGAACTGACATTAACTTTCTTGATGTTAACGTAAGTGTGGAAGGGGGTAAACTGATAACTAGTGTTTACAGGAAGCCAACAGACGCGCAACAATACCTCCACATCAAGAGCTGTCATCCGTGGCATTGCAAAACCAGCATCCCATACTCCCAGGCACACCGATTTAGGAGAATATGCTCTGAAACAAAGGACTTCAAAGAGAACACGGACCGTCTACGTAACGTCCTTATAAAGCAGCATTATCCACCTCCAATCATCGACGACGCAATACAAAAAGCAGCGAATCTGAACGCGCACCAAATCCTACACAATCAGAACAAAGAAAGTAAAGGGGAACGAAGCAACCTAATTCTTACATTCACTAGTAACGCGCCGAATGTTAACTAAATTCTCAAAAAGCATTTCAATATCATTGAACAAAGCGACCGCCTCAAAAAGCTCTTCACTGTCCCGCCGCGGGTGGTATACAGACGCCCGAAAAATGTGAGGGACTATGTAGTACACTCTAAAACAAAAAGAACAGGACAAGTTGGCTGTCATCCCTGCGGGAAAAGTAGATGTCAGGTGTGCAAGCACATGCAAACAACGACGATAGCTGAAAGTACGCATGGTAATTTTACACACACCATACATGGTGACCTTAACTGCCATTCCCCAAACGTTGTCTACCTGTTGGAATGTGGAATCTGCGCTAAACAATACGTTGGACAAACTGATACACCTTTTCGAATCAGATTCAACAACCACCGCTCGCATGTGAACACACTACCGAACCTTCCCCTTTCCAAACATATTAAGTCAGAAGGTCACAGTTTCGATTCCATTAAAGTAACACTACACCAAGGAACTTTCCACTCTCAGAGAGAGCGTGAACAGCCCGTGAAGCATACTTAATACACAAATTGAACACCGTTGAACATGGAATAAGTGAACATCCGGGTGCTCTTCCTGTTTTACGTGCCTTAAAGCACAAATAGTACTTTAAATGAAACTAACATCAACCCAACAAAATACGCAGCAAAGATGCATGTGTAAGCCAATGCCTTCGGTGATCGTACCTGCAGTGTTTTTCACCCTTTCATGCGTGCCGTCTTTTACCTTCCCCTGCTTTGTATTGTGCAGCACTTGGAAAGAGCAGCAAGTGGAAGCCCGCCCTCCCTCTTCCTTCTTGCCCCTACCTTCTTTTTTTTTTCCTTCTGTAGATCCTTGACCGGAAGTCGCTAATGTCACTCAACGTGTTCGTTCTCGCTTTGGAAGCGGGCGTCGTTTCTCAGACAAACGAGCAGGCTCGGCAACAAGTCAGATGGTATACAAGACTCTTTCGGCATGGCCCAAAAGTACAATACGCCGCGTCAACAGTGCTCACCGACACCCACTTAACCCCCCCCCCGCTTTTTTCCCCTCCGGTCAGCCTGTTTGAACCGCACACCGGCTGTTTTTAACTTCAGCCGGCTCTTCGTCCAGCCCTACGGGACAGAATAGAGCGACGAATTTTAACGATGAGTAATAGCCGACGCATAATTATAAGCTCTGTCGCGAAGCACTCCGCTGTCGGCGGCGTCGTGTTACTTCTCGCTCCTGATGGGCCCTAAGCAAACTTTTCCCCCTCCCGCTCCTTCTCTCTCTCTGTCACCTCCTTCCCTTCTCATTTGATGTCCATATAAACACGGAAATATTCACGAACATTTCGTCTTGAGAAAGGTCAGGCTCTGACCGAAACGTCGACGTAATAAATGAAGTTTTCTTGAAGTGCCACCTCTCATACTTATACGGCAACCACTCCTTCAACTATATATGTATATATATATATATATATATATATAGATCCATGCGTTAAGTACAAATTTCATTGTCACAAACGGGTTATGACACACAGCAAACTACATGTAAGGCAATGAGAGGCTGTCATTGCCTTACACTTGCCTAGGCGGAGCCGATTTCACGTGGATCGTCATGAGCCGTGCTGCGCATGCACGGGTATCAGTGATGTCACACAGCTGGCTCACCGGAGCCGGTATCTCAAGCGCTCTCCGCCACTGCCGCGCGCGCCTCGCCGCTGCTGGCGTCGTAGTGGCGTCGTAGCCGCGGCAGACAAACTGGCGCCGGCGCGCGCGCAGACTCCACCGCCGCCGCTCTGGGCTTTCCAGAGGAATGGCGTCGTAGCATTGGCAGACGTATTGGCGCCATGGAGAAGGAGAGCGCAAATGCTGCTCGACGGCGCAGAAGAGCCGAGAAGCTTATCTCATCGGATCCCGAAGTATTTGCCTGGCAATTAGCAGTTCAGCGTACGAAGAATGAACTGAAGAAGGCTAATAATGCTAGACAATCTGGAAAGCTAAGAATAATCAGCTGAACTTTTGCTAACGCTACGTATATCCTGGCATAGCCGAGCTAAGCGACTGCAAATGTTTTTTTTTTTATTATGGATGGATGCGATGAGCGAGGCTTGGGCTAAAGCCGCCACCTCGCGCCGTAGGCCCTGAAAAATATTACTTTATTTGAAAACGCGTTGAACAATTCGGTCATAGGAATGGTGCAACCGCGCGATGCCGGGGCTAATCGCGGTACAATGTTATATCTCACTCTACCAATCCCAGACGGCGACTCCACCCGCGAACCAGGAGTACTGTGAGAGGAACGGGTGAGTGGTAAAAGGCGCGTTCGTGAAGCGTCCCGCACGTGTTACCGTCCGCCACCTTTGCATTTCCTTGACTTTAGACAATTGCATTTTCTTGCCTTTACAGAACTGCAGCTACACAAAATGCTTAGGCCTTATGAATTCTAATCTGGTCGTTGCTTCTAAGGGACCCCAAAATACCATTCAGTTCTGGTAGAGCGAAATCAAACTTCAAAGCCAGTACTTCCCGTTATAGGTGCTGACTGTTTATTGGTGTTGCAAACCAGGTGTGTGTTAATCAATACTTTATTGGCAGTTGCTATGTGTTTGAAAGTTAAAAGCGTCGACCATACATCAAGCAGAAAAATTGGCATATCTCACCTCTCTTTTAAAGGCACTTACCGCTCGTCTTTATAATAAGTTACGTAACCTTGTTTAAAAGATGCGACCATTTTATTCAAGCTGTGCACTTTTGTTTGGAGACACCACGGTTCATAACCATCAATTTTGACCATGTAGCTTCTTTTAACCAGATAAATTGTCATTCCAGTTTTATAAAACTGTAAGAGGAAAAAATAGCGAAGCTTGTACGAGGCCGCGCAAGGCTTCAAACAGCGTAGCAGGGCGATTCGGAAGATCAAACTGGTTGTTTCTAGGTTGTTTAGAGGCCTTAGATATGTGATGCAGGTTTTGCCTTGGTTGCTTCTAGGTCGTTTCTAGGCTTTATCTAGGCGATGCTAGGCTGTTTCTTCGTTGGTTCTCAGCGTAGAGAGGTTCCAGTTAACTCACAGACAGTCACAGACACGACACGAATGGCCAAACTGAGGAGGCAGAACGTCGCGTTGAAACCAAGCGTTCACGCCTATCATAGATCTACGGGCACGTCGTCGCCGGCGTAGGCCTTCCATTGCTTCAGGTCTTCTTGCAGCCGCCGTTGCCATTCCCATTCCTTAGTATTCTATCGTCGTACGTCTTCGGCTTGCCGCCGCCGCTTCGCAGCCATTTTATTGCGATAGAAATTATAGGGACAGTCTCGGCTGACTTTTGCCGTCGCTGTCGCCGCCGTCATGCACCGTATATATATATATATATATATCAAAGCGACAAAGGAAAATAATTCAGAAAAACTTTCCGACGCGCGGAACCGAACGGGCGACCTCTCCCTTAGCAGCACGCGGCATTAGACGGTTAGGCCACGAACAGTAACGTCTTTCAGCCTGCTAACGGCGAGCTGTTTGTATACACCATTGACTTCAGCATGCTTTCTTAGTCACCACATAGATGGTGTGAAGTGCGCGCATGACGCGCTTGAAAGATCGTCGCCCCGCTCCTGCGAACGCCGTTGATCTTCGCCCTACAGGGCGTGGTCGCCTTCGTCCGCTTATCTCGAGGAAAGAAGGGGGCGGCCGGGGGAGTGGAGAGGGGGGTTGTATGTCGTGTTCTTTCCCCGCGATGTCCGCGCTGAAGTCACCAAGCGTACGAAGGTCACTTCGCTCGCTACTGCGGCCGCGTTTGCGAAAGGAGCGCGCTGTTCAAACAGAAACTGTGACAGTTACTTCGCACTCGTCCTGTGTGTACCTGTTCATTTATTTTGTGCGTCCTGCTTTAAGTTTGAGCGGTGGGCTTCAAGTGTCGAGCTGTGACACATGATAGTTCGCGCTCGCCCTGTGTGCGTTCTTTTCGTGCGTCCTTTGGGTTCGAGCGACGCGCTGGCAATTTCGAGCTGAAATACTAATAATAATATCTGGGGTTTAACTTCCCAAAACCACGATATGATTATGAGAGACGCCGTAGTGGAGTCCCCATGGAGCACTAGGTAACAATACGTAGGCACCTCGAGCGCTGTAATTGGCGGCGCGGCATTACGTAGCGTGGGAGAGAAGTGGGGACACATCACCCGGTGAAGCCTGGAATGCACAATTTAAGTAGCTCTATATGCTTCCTTTATCAGCGCTGCAAGACATTCAAGTGTTTTATGTTTACACAGGGTGCTTGGCAGGTAACTGACTGTAATGGTTCTGCTATCTATTACTTCTGAATAAAACCATATGGATATGTCAAAGCTCTCTTAAGGTAGCTTTGACGTAGCTTTGACACCACCTTCGAGAAAAATATTTACAGTTACAGTCCAAAAGTTATAATAATAAATTTGGCTTGTGGGGCTGATGTAAATTTAAACTTTACAATGATGAAACTGCTAAAAATGTAAAAAAAACAAAATTTACAAAAATCGAAATGTGCCAAAATATGCATGTTGCGCCTACAGTAATAACTACAATATGGTTGGTGCGATTGAAACACAACTTGGCAGGTACGTAGTGGGGACACAATCCTGTGTATCTAACCTCCACGCACAACCCATCTCTAAGCTAAGGCGCGTTATCGTAAAAAGACTGAAAAAGTTTATATTTGACAGCTTTGTTTTGCACAAAATTGGCCATAGTACAAAACGTTACTGCTCGTTTTCAATACCTCCGCTTGAATGCACCGATAAACCTATACAGAAATAATACGCAAAACTATATGTGAAAATGTTTATCAGAAGGAAAGTTGTCACTGTTTGCGTAAGTGTAGGATGCAGAAATTTGTTTTGAGAAGAATGACTTTTAAGATTTGAATTGAATGTCCATATAATAAAGAAACATTCAATATGCCTGAAATTCGCTAGGTTCACTGATGGGTACCTCTTCTGAAGCGGCGCATTCTCCTTTTGAGCGAGCTGAAGTAGATATATTTTTCTAGCTCGTTTTGAGTCTCCAGCTGACTCTCATCTACGTACGCCACTGCAGCTCCATGCTTGGTATATTGATTCCATAACTTGCGTTGATGCTTCTTTTTCGTCCAATGCTTTGCCATATTTCATAGAGTACTATAACTTATTCTATGAAAATCGAGAACTAAGTCCAGGAGCTCGAAGTGGTGTACGAAAAAGCACTGACAGCCGAGTGAAAACGTGCCCAATCGAAACAACAGAGTGGCGAAGCAGTGTAGTGGAAATTTTCAAATAAATCGTAAACAGCATGTCCCGCAAGCTTTAAAATGTACTTAGACAACTTAGCATTACGTAATATGTATAAAGAAAAACATTTATGACGACATGGCAGGTGTTGTGGAATCAGAAACCATCAATTTCGGTTTCAAATCCATCTAAGAGGGGTTGGAAAATGGTCACAATTTTTGAACGGCTCAAGATAACTACATATTTCTTTTTGCTTAATATTCTTGAATAGACAAGGAGCTGGGAAATGCTCACTTAAAAAAATTCATTTTGAAAAAAAGAATGCGTTTTAGGAGGTGGTGGCCTATGTTAATGTTTCAATAGTTTTTCCGCATCCAATGCCCATGCAGGTGTTATGTGTTTTAAAGGCTGTGTGCGTTCCAGCATTCGTCGCATGCAACATGAAGGACTCCCTTCGTAATTTATGTGTTGTGAGACTGCCTAGAAGAAGCAGTTTGGAGTCCCGAGACTGGCAGATTGTTTCTTGTGTTTTATTTCCTTAAGGCCGCACTTATGGCCTATGGAGGTTTCCTGGGCATTACAGCGCGCAGCTAGATACCTGTTTTAATATTTGCACGAATTTTATTGTCGTAAAGCAAGCTATCTCTTAAACATGTTTTGACAATTCCCATAAAATGTGTGGAAGGGCTCTTGACTACCAGCCTCCTCGCCCAAATCAGACAGTGTCCGCGAGCGATTTTGTCCTCCGTAGAAGATAGAGTAAAATTAAACAAAGAAGCCTGTACATGCGTTATCAAACGCAAAAATTGACCATCGGTGACGTCCACTCGAGTGATGCAAAAATTACCATCATATGATGATGCAACAATATTTGTTCATCATCACGTCACTGTTACGTCACACAATGATGTCATCACATTGCATCGTCGCTTGGTCAAATGTGGACCGATCCCGGAGGCAGTGCAAAATCATGTGAGGTGCAAAAATTTTGCGGTTCCGCCGATCCAGAAGACAGTGCAAGACTGCATTGGCCGCAGAAAGCCTTCGCGAGGAGGGGAGGAGGATCTTTCAATGCAATTGCATAAGAAGAAAAGATGACGAAGGTCGCTTTCGCATTTGAGTCGTCTTTGGCGAATTCATAAGGCACCACGTTGCTTTTGTCTTCTAGTACCTCCTGTGTATCTTCCGTTTATTTTAAATGCGAAGCATTTCCTGGCGAACTTCTACGACTTTGAGCATATCTATCTATCTATCTATCTATCTATCTATCTATCTATCTATCTATCTATCTATCTATCTATCTATCTATCTATCTATCTATCTATCTATCTATCTATCTATCTATCTATCTATCTATCTATCCGCCTACGAAATTGTGCTCTCCTGGCCGTTTCATTCATGGGGTGTATACCAAAATTGTTATGGCATAGCATGACTGTGCGACAAACAGAAATGACTGGTCATAACACGAAAATCATGATATACATGTCATGTACAGCATGATTTACATGCCACAGTCTTCGAGCTCTTGCGGCCGCTTCTTTCATTTGATATATATCAAAATTGGTATGGCTTGACAAGAGGGTATTGCGAACATAAATAACAGGAGTTATGAAAATCGTCACACGGATGTCATGTACAGCATGACTTACGTGCCACGCTCATGCTGCACTGGCAGACGTTTCGATAGTTCGGTATGCGCAAAACTTCGTATTGCGCGACGTCACAGTGTGACGAACGTAAATACCAGGAGTTAATATGAATATCATGACACATATGTCGTGTACAGCATGACTTGCGTGCCACGCTCATTGTGTGCTGGCTGCCGTTCGCTAGCTCGATATACACCAAAATTAGTATTGCGCGACATGACTGTGTGACGAACATAAATAACAGGATTTAGTGTGAAAATCATGATGACATGCATGTCATGTACATTATGACTTACGTGCCACGTTCATGGTGCGCTGGCGGCCGTTTCGATAGCTTGATATAGACCAAAATTGGTAGTGCGCGACATGGCTGTGTGACTAACATAAATAACAGGAGTCAATGTAAATATCGTAACATGCATGTCATGTACAGCATGATTTACGTGCCATGCTCATGGAGCACTGGCGGCCGTTTCGCTAGCTTGATATACACCAAAATTGGGTAGTGTGTGACATGACTGTCTGACGAACATAAATAACAGGAGTTAATATGAAAATCATGACACACATGTCATGTACAGCATGACTTACGTGCCATGCTCATGGTGCGTTGGCGGACGTTTCGCTAGTTTTATATACACCAAAATTGGTATTGCGTGATGAGACTGTGTGGTGAACACAAATAATAGAAGTTAAGATGAAAATCATGGCGCGCATGTCATGTAGGGCATGATTTAGACGCCACGCTCCTGGTGTGCTCGCGGCCGTTTTGTTAACTAGATATATACCAAAAGCAGTATGGCATGGCAGGAGTGCGTGTCGAATATGACGCATCGTGTGTATATATATATATATATATATATATATATATATATATATATATATATATATATATATATATATATACATACCAGATTTTACATGCATGCATTCGTGACAAACTCGCGCCATATAGTGAACTAGATGTCACGATATGATTGACATCGTTTGCCTCAATGACAAACAAGACGATATATGCAGCTCTTTGATGGCTGCTTCGCATTACATCGATTCCCACATTGCGTGGGATCTGTCGGCTTTTTCTTTGTAAAACCAACACGTTTTTTTGGGCTTTATTGGAAAAAACGGGATTTAGTACACCTTATTATTAAAAGTAGCACTGTTGAAGGTCGAGGTTAATCAATGCGGAGCGTAACGCAGCCCGTAGGGGGTATGTGTCACAGAAATTTGGCAAGCTCCATTACTCAACCCTCACCACTAAAAATGAAGCTGTCTGCAACAAGCCTAGCGGGTATGCGCCAAGAAGCTGCTATCGGATATGTGGCACTGAAGTTGGGCAAGCCACACTACTCATCCCTGGTCCACTCGAAAATAAACAATCTGTCTGTAAGGATCCTAGAGGGTATGTGCCAAGGAGTTCCTAGCGCCCATGTGAACCGAAAAGTTGAAGCAGCATCTCTGACTTCACGTCGCGAAGACTGGTCAAACAGTGGTGGTGGTGTACTATTTATTACGCCCAAAAAGAGGTGATCAGCAGTGCAGATGGTGGCACAACTACTATACAGCAAAGTTAGGCAAGGAAATAGTAAAATGATGCCCAGCTCCACAGCTTAACCAGCCCTCGCGAGGTTAAGTCAGTGAAGCTGCTTCAAATTTTCCCCATGGTGTTGCTTTTCTTGTCCGTCGCACTCCCTTGCACCACTAGCTGCCATAGCAAACAAAATAGCGAAACTGTAGCTTTGACTGGCATTAAAAAAGGTGTATGAAGTCTGTGCTCAACATTACACCTTTTTGAGTAGTACAGTGCTTGGGGCAACGACACCCACCGTTTCAGGTGATTTTAATGCGATGGCTTTAAAGAGCTCGTTTCGCAGAAATTCCGCTGTAGGTGTCGGCGTCGGTGACGGCGTCGTTGCTTGTGAGCGAAGTATCTTCTCTGTGACAAAAAATTGAGAAATATTGAAATAAAATAAATAATAAAGAACTTTGGTTTCGAGTGAAAATCGACGCTAGGCCGTCTGCGTGGCAAGCAGTTGCTCCACCACACACAAAAAAGAGCCAAGTTATTTCTTGAAGCTCCTTCGAGGAAAAAAAGCAATAGGAATGTCATGTATTAAAAGGAGTCTCCTTAACCGATATAATATTGCGTGGCGGACGTGTAGAATCGTGTCAAGCGTCAAAACATGTGGATTGGACAACGAGGGGATGTTTCAAAGACCCACGCACTAAAAATCGCTCAGACAAAGCATCAGCAAATTGAACAGCTTCGTAGGTTCACGTGTTGCCCTACGGGGGATTCGCAAAAGGAATAGCTGTGGTGTAATGGACACTTACGCCACTGTACTTGCAGTAGACATCTTACGAGACTGAAATGGCCAATGATATGCCGACAGTGGTGCGTTGCCTTACGTCACGGTTGACGCATGCACCCAGAACCGAAGGCAGGTTAGCACATGAGAAGGCGAGTCCTATCTCTTCTGTGTTTCTCATTTTTCAATACTTCGAGCAGGACGTTCTTCTAAAGTAAGTGCTCAATCCTTTCTGGATCTGTTCAGTTTTGTACTAGAGTGCTTGAGAAATGAGAAAGGTGCACGTGCATTGTATATTTACTTTGCTATGAGTTAGACCCGTTGCGGTGGTTTAGTGACTGCTGATTTAAAAGCCGAAGGATTGTATCCTGGCCGCGGCGGCTGCATTTCAGCGTTGGCGAAATGCTAGAGGCCCGTGTATTTAGATTTAGATGATTGAAATTTCCAAAGCCTTCTACTACGTCGTCCCTTGTAATCATATCGTGGTAGTGGGACGGGAAACCCCGCAAATATTATTGCCACGTGCGTTTCTTATTATCACTTTTTTGTATTCGGTTTTCGCCCACAAAGACTGTCAGCAACGCTCAGCGCAAATCGCGCATCATTGTGCGAGAAGCTTCGCGATTGCTGTAGATCCTTTTGTTAAGATTGCGCGCAAGACGCGAACACTCGAGCGCGACAACCAGCGATAATGCTGGAATATTCGACGGCACATGTATAAATACCGACGCTCTTCAACGCTTGTCACTTGATCGACGGCCGACGCTCTGTTCGCCGCTATCAGTGCATACCGTGTGTATTGCTGTAAATTAACTTTCCGTTTCTCGGCGCCGCCACAGATAGAGTCACTGTATATGCTACCTTTAGGTAGCAGAGTTGCGCATAGGTCCGGCTAGCAACCACAGCTATGCGGTGAAGTCGCACTTCGTTTTTGCAGGCGACATGCCTACCGTGTCGCCGATTAACCTGTCTGGCGTGTCGAAGACCGGCGATAAACATTGGCTGTCGATGGCTAGTGTTAATTCAGTTCGCTGCAGCGGCGGTGTCGAGAAATAAAAAAAAATTGGCCCAAGCGGCAGCTTCTCCGCAATGCATGGTTGCTAGCGGCGTTGGAAGACAGATGCGCAACTCTGCTACCTAAAGGTAGCATATACAGTAACTCTTGCCACAGACACCCCACCGCCCACCTGTCGGCCAGCGCTACGCGCCAAGGAAGGCCGACATTTGGCGCGCCCCTGACAACCGCCCGCTCTGCAACCACTGCGGGGAGGCCGGCCTCACGTACCGCTGCTGCGAGTACCGACAGGTGTGGCTACGCGGCTTTGCAGTCAACGCGCCGCGCCTGCAGCCAGGTGAACAGCCTCGCGACATCGACTGCCTCACCCGAACACAGTGACAAAAACGACGACCTTACCGCTCGCCGTAGTCCGGCTGCTACATGTCACCGCACCGCCGGCAGTACACTGGCTCAAACCGGGGCCGTTCGCCTAGCCTGTATCCGAGAAACTAAGGGCAGCAACCGATGGAGGTGCGCTTGCTGTACGACGAAATGCCGATGATCCTCCGTGGCCGCCGACGACGACAACGCGACGAGACCTGCAGAACACGACGCGAAGCAGACGAAGCCCTGCCGACGAAATCTCGCGGACCGAAGAAAATCCGATGACGCAACGTGGAAGCAGCAGAACAAACCGACACAGCCGTGACACAACGCCGCGACCCAACCTCAATGCAAGACGACGAACTAGCGACCTCGACGTTCTCATGGACGGTCACAATGTCACCGCTCTCGTTGACACTGTGGCAAACTATTCCGTCGTCAGTGGGCCATTCGCCACTAAACTAAAGAAAGTAAAGACCACTTGGAGTAGGCCCGAAATCAGGACAGCTGGATGCCACCTGATAACGCCGATTGCTGTCCGCACAGCGAAGGTCTCTGTTATTAACCACATTTATCCCGCAAGCTTCGTAGTCCTACAGCATTGCTCAAGAGATGTCATCCTTGGTATGGAATTCTGTGCCTCGATGGTGCAGTTGTCGACCTGAGATCCAAGTCGATAACAATGACTACTGAAAAAGGACTACCACCATACACGCCGCCAGGGAAGCACGCCTTGAATGTGCTAGAAGACCAGGTCACCATTTCCCCTCGCTCCAGCGTCATCGTTTCCGTCGGCACTCAGAAAGTAGCAGATTTGGAAGGCGTCGTTGAAGGCGACCAACACCAGTTGATTAACCGCGAGATTTGCGTCGCAAGAGGAATAGCAGAGTTGCGGGAAGGCAAAGCAACAGTGATGTTCACAAATTTTAGCAACGAGTATAAGCACGTGAACAAAGGCAGGACAGTCCCCTACCTCGAAGAAATTGTGGAAGCCACCAATGCTTTCGCCCTGATCGATTCTTCCGAGCCTCCGCCGACGAACCAAGCTCCTGAACCAGCTTTCGACGTCAATTCTAGCCTTCCGAAGCATAAGCAAGAACAGCTCAAAACAATATACTCTTGTAATACAAGGACTGCTTTTATTGCAATAGCAAATATATGGACAGTCTCGGCTGATTTTCGCCGTCGCCGCCGTCATGCACCGTATATGTATATGTCAATATATATACATATATATCTGAAAGCCACAAAGAAAAATAATTCAGAAAAATTTTCCGACGCGCGGAATCGAACGGCGACCTCCCGCTTTACAACGCGCGGCGTTAGACGGTTAGGCCACCAACAGCACCGTTTCAGCCTGCTAACGGCGAGCTATTTGTATACACCACTTACATCAGCATGCTTTCTTAGTTACCACATAGATGGCGCGATGTGCATGCCTGGCGCGCTTTAAAGATCGTCACCCCGTTCCTGCGAACACCGTTGCTTTTCGACCTAGAGGGCGTGGTCGCCTTCGTGCGCTTAGCGGCCGCGTTTGCGAAAGGAGCGTGCTGATCAAACAGAAATAAGTAACAACTGTGACAGTTAGTTCGCGCTTGTCCTGTGTGTACCTGTTCGTTCGTTTCGTGCGTCCTGCTTTATGTTTGAGCTGTGCGCTTCAAGTGTCGCGATATGACGCATGATAGTTCGCGCTCGTCCTGTGTGAGTTCTTTTCGTGCATCCTTTGGGCTCGAGCGACGGGCTGGTAATTTCGAGCTGCTTTCAGTTCTTCGCGTTACATTCCATTTTATTGCTATCGCATTCATTGCTTCGCCGTCACGGCGAAACTGTGACTTTTCGTCGTCGTCAAGAATTCGGCAGACCCCAGCCGCAAAACATCGCATCATTACAGTGGAAAGTGCCAGACCACTCCGTCAGAGCCCGCACAGAGTTTCGATGCGAGAACGCAAGGCCGTAAAGAAACAAGTCGACGAAATGCTCCGCGATGACATAATCCAGTTTTCATAGAGTCCACGGGCGTCACCCGTAGTGTTAGTGAAGGAGGATGGGACCCTACGTTTCTGCGTCGCTTCTTGTCGCCTGAACAAAATCACAAAGGACGTGTATCCTCTCCCACGGATAGACGACGCCCTGGATCGACTCCACAGCGCGATGTACTTTTCGTCTATGGACCTCAACACCGGCTACTGGCAAATAGAAGTCGACGAGAGAGACCTGAGAGAAGACTGCCTTTTTAAGACCAGACGGCCTGTTTGAGTTCAAGGTCATGCCCTTCGGTCTTTGCTCGGCCCCTGCGGCTTTCCAACGAGTCATGGCTACAGTATCAACAGGCTTGAACTGGCAAACTTGCATTGTTTAGTTGGACGACGTCGTTGTGTTTTCCCAGAACTTCGACGAGCACCTCCAGCGCCTTAAATCCGTACCTCAAGCAATCAAGATATCCGGGCTCACCCTGAAGCCAGAAAATTTCCGCTTCGCGTACAATGAGCTCTTGTTTTTTGGTCACGTGATCAGCAAGGCTGGAGTGCGCCCAGGCCCGCAGAAAACAGCTGTCTTCGCAATTTTCCCGCCACCCACCAAGAAGAAGGCCGTGCGCCGATTTCTCGGCTTGTGCGCCTATTAGGAACGCTTTGTCAAATACTTTTCACGGATCGCTTGGCCACTAAGGCAGCTCACGAAGACCGACGTCGAATTCAGTTGACAAACAACAAATATGCCGATACGGAGATTCACAGCGATGCAAGCAGCGTAGGACTCGGCGCCGTCCTTGTGCAGCGGACGGACGGAGGGACTGGAAAGGGTTATCATTTATGCTAACCGGGCGCTGTATAAGGCAGAGGCCAACTAATCCACCACAGAAAAAGAGTGCCTCGCCACCATCTGGGCTACGTCAAAATTTCGCGCCTACGTCTACGGTAGGCCCTTCAAAGTTGTGAGCAAACATCACGCCTTGTGTTGGCCAGCTACCTTGAAGGACCCTTCAGGTCGCCTCGTACGGTGGAGCCCAAGACTTCAAGAATTCGACATTACCGTCGTGTACAAGTCCGGAAGGAAACACTCCGACGCCGACAGCTTCTCGCGCCCCCACCCACCAACACCCGACGACCAGGAAGATGACAGCTTCTTGGGAGCCATAAGTGCCGACAACTTCACCGAACGACAGGGGGCCGACCCGGAACTGAGGGGTCTAGTGGAATACCTGGAGGGCAGGACCATCGTTGTCCCAAAAGCATTCAGGCGAGGATTGGCATCATTTTCCTTCAAAAACAACGTCCTCGTAAAGAACTTCTCTCCGGCCCGAGCCAGCTACCTTATCGGTTAACCTTCGGGACTGCGACCAGAAATTTTGCATGACCTGCACTATGACCCCACGGCTGGACACCTCGGACTTTCCCGCATGCTCGCAAGAGTACAGGAAAAGTACTGCTGACCGTGCTTTACCACCGACGTCACTCGCTACGTCAGGACGTGCCGAGACTGTCAGCGACGGAAGACACCACCCACAAGACCAGCAGGCTTCCTTCAGCCGGTCAAGTTTCCTCGGCGACCATTCCAGCAAATCGCCACGCACCTCCCGAGGCAGTTCCCAACGTCGACTTGCGGAAATAAATGGATCGTCGTGGCTACCGAATACCTCATCCGCTACGCCGACGCAAAAGCCCTGCCCAAAAGGCAGTTCCGCTGAGGTAGCCAACTTCTTCGTTGAGAGCATTGTCCTTCGACGTGGCGCCCCAGAGGCTCTCATCACCGACAGAGGCACGGCGTTTAGGCTCACCTAACTCAGGCGATATCGGAATACAGCCACACAAGCAACCGCCGGACCCCCGCGTACCACCCTGAGACCAACATCCTGACCGAGCGTCCGAATAAGACCATCGCCGACATGCTGGCCATGTACGTCGACGTCGAACCCAAGACGTGGGACGCCATCCTTCCGTATGTGACCTTCGCGTACAACACGGCCGTAAATGAAACGACGCAGATGACGCCATACAAGTTGGTCTACGGACGGAGCCCGGCAACGACGCTGGACGCCTTGTTACCAAACGCGACCGACCAGGAAAACATCGACGTGACCTCCAACCTGCAGTGCGCCGAAGAAACACAACAGCTCGCCCGCCTACGGATCAAGAACCAGCAGACGACTGACAGCCGCCACTACAACCTTCGACGACGCCACATGGAATACCATCCCGGTGACCGTGTATGGGTATGGATGCCAATACGCCGACGGGGACTTAGTGAGAAGCTTCTTCGACGATACTTCGGACCGTACAGGGTGCTTCGACGCCTCGGCGCACTCGACTACGAGGTTTTCCCTGACGGCATTGCGAACTCTCATCGGCACCGTGCGCGACCTGAAGTCGTGCATGTCGTGCACCTCAAGCGATATTACGCGCGTTAGTGCATCTGATGACTGTACATTTGCTTTATTATTGTACTTTCTTGCATGTGCTTATTGTTTGTTGTACTATCTTGCTTGTGCTTGTTGTTGTACTTTCTTCCTTTATTGCTGGTATTTATTGTTGCATGCATTGGCCAACCCCCCCCCCCTCCTCGTGTTCTGTTTTAAGCATCGGGACGATGCTTTTTCAGAGGGGGGCATTGCCACGGGCGTTTCTTATCATCACTTTTGTTGTATTCGGTTTTCGCCCACAAAGACTGTCAGCAACGCTCAGCGCAAACCGCGCCTCACTGTTTGAGAAGCTTCGCGATTATTGTAGATCGTTTCGTTAAGATTGCGCGCAAGACGCGAACACTCGAGCTTATTTTAGAGCTTGCGCGACAACCAGCGATAACGCTGGAATATTCGACGGCACATGTATAAATGCCGACGCGTTTCACCGCTTGTCACTTCATCGGCGGCCGACGCTCTGTTCGCCACTACCAGTGCATACCGTGTGTATTGCTGTAAATCAACTTTCCGTTTGTCGGCCACAAGTTCGGCCAAATAAAGAGCTCCATCTTGGACACGTTGCCTGCGGTCTTCGTCGAGGTCACGACCACGTGACATTATATATGTTGTGAGGTAGGATTCTATACGCCTTCGTAGACTACGCTAGCCATAAAAAATCGTTTGCCTCACTGACAGTGGTACATACAGGCAGTATTTCATGATAAATTGAAGTTTTACTGTAAAACTATAACACAACCTAAGAAATGTGCGCCAGAAGGCGACGTCTCCTAGTAGACCAGACCAGAAGTAAGCTGATTCAGTCTCTAAGCCCTTGTCAAGGCTTCATGGCGTCATGTGCCAACGTAGAAAAGGCATCGCGACAGCGTTGCCACTATGATATAGCGATTACTTGTTCTTGTGTAAGATAGAGAACGGCATAAAAAGATATTTTTTGAGAATATTGCACCTCCGCTCCCGTATGCTAAAGCATGTCTTTAATTGCGCGTTTAAACCACATATGACAGCACGATAGAATAGAATTATTGTATTTCTAGCTTCAAGAAAAATTGGACATAAAAAGCTTAATCTCTGCCATGAAATATAGCTATATACATATGAAATATAACTATCGAATAATTGAGACCACATTTTAGAATTGAACGCACCTTCTTAATTTTTAAAAGGAACTGAAACGCTATAAAACGTATTTTAGATTTGACGCACTATACAATGCTCAATAAAACGATAACACAAAATTACATTTTCTATAAACTTCGCAAGTTTCATTTCATTTCACATTCTTACCTGCAACCAATCATTGTAATCTGGTCTTCCCCGGTAGTCGAAGTCGGCAGATACGAATGGAAAAAGATATACAAGGGAGACGAATATCATATCAGCTCTCAGAATGCAATTACTTCAGAAAGTGACGGCGAATCGTTGAGGCCTCTTATATACTGAATTAAGTACTACGTCAATGCAGAATGTTGAGTCTGCTCGATCTTGACACAAAAACTTTAGCTGTTCCTAACGCGATGTTTCGTTAGAAAACCATATGTTTTTCAAATATTGCCTTGAGCGGTTACCCTTTCTTTCATGGTGATGGATGCGTCACTGGTGGTGACGTAAAACGCTCGGTATTGTTCGTGCCACAATGCGTATAAAATATCTCTCTCTCTCTCTTATATATATATATATATATATATATATATATATATTGTCACGGTGTCGTGACGTCGATAAGACAGCAGTCAGCGTGTTCAAGATGAAACTCGTTATTTGGCCGAACTTGTGTCCGGGAAAACTAAAACTACAGCAATACACGCTGTACACTTACAGCGGCGAACAGGGCATTGGCCGTCGAAAAACTGCTCATGGCTGGGACGCGCCGTCTCTTATACATCATGCATCGAACTTTCAAGCCTTATCACTGGCGTATGCGCAAGCTGTGGAATAATCTTGACTATTCGCGTCATGTGCGCAATCTTGACAAAATATTCTATTACAACCTGGAATGATCCCAGACATTCTGGCGCGGCCCGCGCAATACAGCGATCACACGTGCAACGGACCAGTTAAACAAACATAGCACATGAAGAGCGCGTGGCATTGCCCCCCTCTGGAAAAGCATCGCCTCGATGGTTAAAACAGAAAATAGAACTGAAAACATCAATACACTACAAAGGAAATATACTAAAGCGAGCAAAAAGTGGAGTCCCACGGGTTCCTCAACGCGCATGGAAAGGCTTCAGGCCAACCACATGCACGACCTCGGGGCGTGCCCGGCACCGCTGAGAGTTCGCCTTGCCGTCGGGGATAACCTCGTAGTTGATTTCTCCGAGACGTCGAAGTATCCTGTACGGCCCAAAGTATCGTCGAAGAAGCTTCTCGCTAAGTCCGCGTCGGCGTATTGGCGTCCAGACCAAGACACGCTCGCCAGGCTGGTATTCCACGTGGCGGCGTAGAAGGTTGTAACGACGGCTGTCGGTCTTTTGCTGGCTCTGGATGCGCAGACGGGCGAGTTGTCGGGCTTCTTCGCCGCGCTCAAGGTAGACGCTGACGTCGAAGCTTTCTTCGTCTGAGACATTAGATAGCATGGCGTCAAGCGGCGTTGCCGGGCTCGTTCCGAAGACCAACTTGTAATGCGTCATTTGCGTCCTTTCTTGCACGGCCGTGTTGTGTGCTAAGGCCACGTACGGAGGTATGGTATCCCACGTGTTGTGTTCGACATCGATGTACATGGCCAGCATGTAGGCGATGGTCTTGTTTAGCCGCTCTGTGAAGCCATTGGTCTGTGCGTTGTATGCTGTGCTTCGGCGGTGACTTGTTTGGACATATTTCAATATTACCTGAGTCAGGTCAGCAGTAAATACCGTACCTCTGTCTGTGATGAGGACGTCTGTCTGTGGCGCCATGATGAAGGAAAATGTTCTCAACGAAGAACTTGGCTACCTCGGGGCACTGCCTTTGGGCAGGGCCCTTGACTCGGCGTAGCGTGTGATGTAGTCGGTAGCTACAATGATTCATTTGTTTCCGGAAGACGACGTCGGGAACGGCCCGAGTAAGCCCATTCCGATTTGCTGGAACGGCCGGCGAGGAGGCTCGATTGGTTGCAGAAGTCCGGCTCGCCTAGCCTGCGGCCTCTTCCATCTCTGACAATCTCGGCAAGTCTTTACGTAACTAGCAACGTCCGTGGCAAGGCGTGGGCAGTAGTACTTTTCCTGTATTCTTGGAAGCGTGCGGGAAGCGTGCGGGGTCGTCGTGCAGGCCCTGAAGGACTTCTGGTCACAATGCAGAAGGCACCACGATAAGGTACTTCGCGCAAAGTGTTGAGAAGTTCTTCTTTTGGAGAACGCCGCTGAGTAAGAAAAACGGCGCCAGTGCTCGCTTGAACACTTTCGGAACGACGGAGGTGTTGCCGTCGAGGTAATCCCTAAGGCCTCTGAGTTCCGGGTCGGATCACTGTTGTTCAGCGAAGTCGACGGCCCTTATAGTTCCAAAGAAGCAGTCATCATCCTGGTCGACTTGCGGCGGCGCGTCCGCGAGGGCACGAGACAGGCAGTCGGCATCAGAGTGTTTTCTTCCGGACACGTAAACGACGTTAATGTCGAATTCTTGAAGTCTCAACTCGATCGTGCTAGACGACCTGAAGGGTCATTCAAGTTAGGTAGCGAACACAGGGCGTGGTGGTTGCTAACAACTTTGAAGGACTTGCCATAAAGGTAGGGGCGAAACTTTGATGTCGCCCAGATTATGGCAATGCACTCCTTTTCTGTTGTAGAATAGTTGGCTTCCGCCTTTGATAGCGACCGGCTAGCACAGCTGATTACCCTTGCCAATCCGTCAGTCCACTGCACAAGAACGGCGCCGAGCCCCACACTGCTTGCGTCAGTGTGTTCTTCTGTCTGGGCGTATTCGTCGAAATGCGCAAGTATCCGAGGCGTCTGCAGGCGTCGTTTCAGTTCTTGAAATGCCTCCACTTGTACCGTTCCACACTTCAACTCCACGCCACGTCGACGAAGACAGCAGTCGGCGTTTTCAAGATGAAACTGTTTATTTGGCCGAACTTATGGCCAGGAAACGGAAAGTTAATTTACAGCAATACACACGGTATGCACTGATAGCGGTGAACAGAGCGTCGACCGTCGATCAACTGACAAGCGGTGAGGCGCGTCGGCATTGATACATGTGCCGTAGAATATTCCAGCGTTATGGCTGGTTGTCGCGCAATCTCTAGAATAAGTTCGAATGTTCAAGTATTGCGCGCAATCTTAACGAAATGATCTACAATAACCGCGAAGCTTCTCGAACAATGAGGCGCGGTTTGCGCTGAGCGTTGCTGACAGTCTTAGTCGGCGAAAACCGAATACAGCATAAGTGATGATAAGAAACACACGTGACAATATCACTACACATTAAGCAGTACTTCTGTGAAGACACATTTCACTTGCGGCAGCTGCTACCAGCAGCCCACCCTGACACGTGGGTGGCAAGCGGCAAACCACCGCCACCCCTACCAGAGACCAGCCTGGAGTGAAGCGAGTGGTGGTTGCTGCTTCGCCTGCGGACCGTGAGTGCTTGGCCTGCGGCACGCATGTTTTCCACGGGTCGCTGCTCATTGCCTGCGTGCCGTAGATGCGGCGACAACGAAACGCTGCAACATATAATTTGCTCCTGCCCTGTCTTGGCCACTGAACGATGCTTGATGGCACACCGCTATCGCCTCCTTGGTCTCCCTGCGACAACGATGGAGGACTTCCTTTTTCCCGCACGGTCGAAGCTACAAGCCCTGCAAGCCTTCCTCGAGTTTATAGACGCTTTATAGACGAATTCTTTGGCTTCGTGCTCCCGCGTTCGTTGAAAAGACACTCTTGCCATGCTACTCACGCCTTTGTATCTTCTCTTCTTCTTCTATAATCTTTACTTCCTCTTCCCCGTCGCTAATGGCATTGGGCCGTGCCCCCAAGACGGGAGGCAGAAAATAGCGTCCCTTTTCATTTCTTCTTCTTTCATGCACCACTCTCTCTCTCTGCGCAGCCTAAGATACACTAGCACTTTTAAATGCGAAGCATTTCTTAGCGAACCTTCGGCACTTTGAGCGTTTCTATATACGTATCTATCTATCTATCTATCTATCTAGCCGCCTACGTCTGGGTGCTCTCATGATCGCCTCCTTAACTTGGTGTAGAACCCCGCCACGGTGGTCTAGTGGTTATGGCACTCGACTGCTGACCCGAAGGTCGCGGGATCGAATCCCGGCCGCGGCGGCTGCATTTTCGATGGAGGCGAAAATGTTCGAGGCCCGTGTACTTAGATTTAGGTGCACGTTAAAGAACCCCAGGTGGTCGAAATTTCCGGAGCCCTCCACTACGGCGTCGCTCATAATCATATGGTGGTTTTGGGACGTTAAACCCCAGATATTATTATTAACTTGGTGTAGACCAAAATTTGCATGGGAGGGTAAGAGGAGTTAACGAATATGATTGCCGGGTCATGACATGAATAACGTTAAAATCCTGTCGCGTACGTCGTCAAACCCTTTCCACTAGACATGTGTGGCACATACCCGTTTGCCACGGGCCGCGGTGTACGGGTATGCGCCACAGGTGTTTGACAGTTTGTACCTACCCAGGAACGGAGAGAACAGACATTGGTAACTTAAATGCTACAGTGTTAAGGAAAACCAGCGTCGGCAGCGTTGACTCAACGAGTGGAAAGAATGAAAGTTACGATCCTAGCAGGAATCGAACTCACGCATTCTGCGTGGCAATAAGGTATTCTACCACTGAGCCAGGCCAGGTCTATAAATATTGGTTTTGAAAAACAGCCTACGCAGGCGTAATATCGGTGCAACGTCAATTGTGGTTGTGGTGCTGGCTATCTAATTTTACAAGAAAGCAATAAACACTACATGATACTCCTACGATGCGTACGCCTACGATACAGGCGTCATATCAGATTAACGTCTGTAGTTCCAGTGTTGGCTCCGCTTTTAGAGCAGTCTAATAAACATTACGCTTGTATTCCTTTGATTCAGCAAGCTATATTGAAGCATTGCTCGACCCCGGGGAATACATTAACGAAAGTTACATATAATATCCACATCATCGCACTGTAAAGTGCACTTCGTCCACCAGAACGACGCAGTGTCCTCTTCATTTCTTACGAGGCTGGGCGATGGCCTCATGCTGACCGAGGATGATGCCAGATTGATTCACAGCCGCTTTGTAGACTAGACTACGTATGCCACATACGCCCAGGTAGTCTCCGAATACGACAAACACCATCCACTGATGTTGGTCTACGTAGCACTATCCAGGCCTACCAGCCTCGACGGCCCAACGCAAAGGGTGGCTTCAGATTCCGACATCTCGCCGGCTCTGTCGACAGACAGTTTGTCGACGAACTGACCGAGGCATCCACGAATTCCAACGGATCTACTATACCACATACTTCACTACACATGGACCCCTCGTCACCACGATCACGACCGGATCCTCTAAGTCATGACAAGCTGCTGGTGCTCACTGATCACGGTGATGATGCCCTTGTTCAAGAACTGTCAAGAACGTCTTGCACACATGCACACAGGTTCGTGAAATGTGCGTGCGTTCTCGGGACATGTATAAGCACTACATATCAGCTTACCACTTCTGGTGTTGGCAATACCCACGTTGCCATTGACAGCGTTACCCTAACGTAAGCAACAGGTTATATAACACATAAGCGGCTCTTCAACATATATATATATATATATGTGTGCGTATAAAATTTATAAAAATATTTAGCGTCATTTTGCAACGTGTCGCTCAGTAAAAAAAGTTACGCCACAGTCACCCACCCGCCGCATGCTTCGCATCACATCGACTGCCACGGTACGTGGGATCTGCCGAATTTTTGTGTTATACCGATGCCTATGACGGAGGGATCAGCCATGTTTGTTAAATACCTTTCTTCATTCAAATCGTTCATTAATATGCAGCCTGATACATTATCTACCGTTTCAATGCTTCTATACATTTTAGATAATAGTATATCAAGAATTTACCGTTTCCATTTCTATGATCCAGTGGCTCACAGTGCTGTGCTGACATTTGTGGACTACTCAGGTAAATATGCAGTTTCTAAATTATTTATAGTTTTCTTGGCACAATACTTGTAACCAGGTTCTGAAAAAGAACAAGAACAGAGTCGTGGGTACATCGATTATTTATCGATCGCACTAGATAAGGACACCAGGGCGTGCATACAGCGTTAACGTTCTTTTTTGCGGCTACCAACACACCACCACGCCGAAGAACAGTGATCACCCATGAAACAAAAGGCGGGCCAACATTTACTTTGAGAAATCTGTAAGAAAAATAACCGACTACCGCATTGATGTAGTGGATAAAGTTCTTTACGGCTAGGTCCGCTTTCGGGTAAGCTCTACATCCCCTTGTTGTAAATATATATTAATTTAGTATAAGAGGTCTTTATTTGAATGATCATCATCTGATTGATAGGTTCGCTGTTCAAATTGTAAATGCATCACGAAAGTCGACGAATGCGCAGTTTTAGGCATACGAAAGAAAGAATTGCGTGCAATGATTGGTGCTCGGCATACCATAAATGTTGTATATTGCCGCATCCAATCTGTGCAGCGACAACAAAAAAGAGCTGGCACAGCAAGAGAGGAAGACGAGGTTCACGCCCGATCCCTTCTTTCTAGTGCCTCGCATAATTAAACTGAGCTGTGCTATATCCGACTTCTGCTGTTTCTGCTTCGTGACACTGGTGGAGGCGCTGGGTACATGTTCGGGACACCTGCCAGCAGCCCCGCGTTTAGCCCAGAAAGACTTCCGCGCGTCTATACACCCGTTCACCGCACCAGCCGCCGCCTGTTGGGCCTGAGCCCAGAGTTAGGTCCTTTGCCAGAAAGGATGAGGGCGCCCGTAAGCATTGCCCTAGACTTGGCCAGCCCAAGCACGACACAAGTGACTGTTTTGAACCCTCAATTTCCGGTTGACTTCCACGGCAACACGTATGAGGGTGCAGATGATTCGCTCGAGGAGTTCGAGTGCGTAGCCAACGTTAACGGGTGGAACGCCGGAGAGAAGTTGGGCTACGTGTACTTCCCTCTTCAAGACGGAGCCCTCTAATAGACGTACCACCATTGATATTGCGAGAGGGAGGTCTCCCAGCCCACGCCGGGGAAACTAAAGGCAGCGACCTCAGGGGCGAAGGTTACGAATCGCCGAAAAGCTGAAAATCCCCCATTACTGATGAACGAAGAGCCGAAAATTGGCAGTGACTCGACGACAGGTCTGATTGTTACCGCCGACATTACACTTAAGATTGACGGTCACGAAGTGACGGCACTGGTCGACGCTGATGCGGATTTTTCAATAATGAGTGATAATCTGGCAAATAAGCTCAGGAAGGTGAAAATGAAATAGACGGGACCGCAGATCAGAGGAACTGGAGGACAGCTGCTCACACCTACTGGAAAATTGCACCGCAAGAATGAAGATAGGGGATTCATAATTCGTCGCAATTTTCTTTATTCTTTCCGAGTGTTGTAAACAGGCAATCCTAGGGATAGATTTCTTGCGTGAATACGGTGCCATCATCAATATACCGGAGGGCGTCCTGGCCTTTTCAGCGCATCATAGCGCACCGCTACAGCGGAAGTCCCTGCGTGTCATCGACGACGTGACCATACCACCGTTATCGTGCCGCCTTGTTTCTGTCACGTGCAACACGCAGCATACTGGAGAAGGTATCGCTGAACAAGTATCGACGTTTTTACACAATAGAGGTGTTGCCATTGCCAGAATTCTCGTCAGTATAGTGTACGGGAAGCAGAGGTCCTACTGACGAATATCGGCAACGGTCGACACGTTACAGAGGGCACCACAGTTGCTTACTTCGACGAGATTGTAGACTTCTGCAAGCGCTTTGCTGTGCCACAGGAAGAGACGCCAGCCACTTCAGCACCACCACCTGTTGACGTGAGCATGGATTTATCACGAGCGCAAAAGCAGCGTCTTGTAGGTCTTCTGCACCAGTTCGAAGATTGCTTCTCATCGACCTCGCGGGTAAATCAAACGCCACTGACGAAGCACCACATTATAACAGAAGAGACAGCAAGACCAATTCGACAAAATCCATGTCACGTAGCACAGAAAGAGCGCGAAGCAATCCAAAAACAAGTGCAGAAAATGCTCGAAGATAATGTAATCCATTCGTCAAAATTTCCTTGGGCATCACCCATAGGGCTGGTTAAAAAGAAACACAGCAGCTTACGGTTCTGTGTCGACTACCGCAAGTTGAACCGCGTTACAAAAAAAGACGTATACCCAAAACCGCGTATCGACGATTCGCTGACAGGCTGAGGCATGCACGCTTCTTCTCGTCGATGACCTCAAATTGGGTATTGGCAAATTGAGGTCGATGAGCGAGACAGAGAAAAGACTGCTTTTGTAACGCCTGATGGGATTTACGAGTTCAAGGTCGTGCTCTTCGGGTTGTGCTTAGCTCCAGCAATATTTCAGAGACCGATGGATACCATTCTATCAGGCCTTAAGTGGCAGACTTGTCTTGTATATATCGACGACGTCATTGTTTTCTCAGAAACATTTGACGAACCCCTAAGACGGCTGCTAATGGTATTTCGAGCAATACGGTCTGCTGGCCTGACAGTGAAAGCTGAGCAATGTCATTTCGGTTTCAAGGAACTTCAGTTCTTAGGACATGTTGTGAGCCATGAAAGTGTTCGTGAGACCCCGAAAAGATTGCGGCCGTCAGAAAGCTTCCGGTGCCAACGGATAAGAATGCAGTGATACGTTTTCTTCGCCTCTGCGCATACTACTGCGGGGTATTGTCAATTTCTCCCACATAGCATCGCCTTTAACACGCCTAACGATTCGCTGACGTGGACTTCGTATGGGGCGACAATGAACAAGCAGCATTTCACGATCTACGACAGCGCCTGCAGACACCACCTGTGCTTGCTCACTTTGACAAGGACGCTCCTACCATGATCCACACAGATGCCAGCAACGTAGGTTTAGGCGCTGTACTCGTCCAGTGGCAAGACTTAGCCGAGCGCGTGACTGCATACGCAAGTAGGACGCTTTCCTTTGCCGAGTCTCATTACTCCACAACGGAAAAGGAATGTATTGCTGTTGTGTGGGCAGTCATGAAGTTTCGGTCATATCTCTACGGCCGTTCCTTCCACGTAGTCAGCGACCACCACTCTCTTTGCTGCATGATTAACTTGAAGGACCCATCTGGTCGGCTAGCACGCTGGAGCTTACGCTTTCAAGAAATTGATATGCCGGCCGTGTATAAGTCTGGACGGCAACACTCCGACGCCGATTGCTTATCCAGGTCACCGATAAAGCAAGATGATGTCCCAGAAGATGATGACATGGCGTTTGTAGGAGTAGTCTACACGGCCATAAATTTGTGTAAGCAGAAAGAAGACAGCGGGTTGCTTCCCCTTATTATTTCTTGAATGGGCGGACTACAAGCATTCCTAGGACATTTGCAAGGAGACTGCCATCATTCTGCTTGCGCAGTGGTGCCCTATAGAACTTTTCTTCCAGCGGAAGCACCCACCTACTTGTCGTCCCGACGCCCATTCAGGAGGAGGTGTTGAGAGTTTGCCACAATGAGCCAACGTCCGGCCATCTCGGCTACAGGCGTACATTGACCAGAATCCAACAAAAATATTACTGGCCAAGGCTTCCAGCCATTGTAAAGTATTTCTTGCGAACGCGCCTCGTTTGTCAACGACGGAAATCGCCAACTTTAAATCCAGCTGGATTGTTAGAACCAGTTCAAGTGGCCGCCGTGCCGTTTGCGCAAATCGGAATGGACCTTCTAGGACCGTTTCCGACTTCGCATGCTAGAAACAAATGTGTAATAGTCACCACCGACTATCTTACGCGCTACGCAGAAACAAAAGCTCTATCAAGCGGCACCGCTGTAGAAACCGCACGATTCTTCATTGAAAACCTCGTTTTGAGGCATGGTGCCCCGACAGTCATAATAACGGACACAGGTACCGCTTTCATGGCCTCGCACCTGAAGACAGTGCTTGAGCTCAGCGGAACAGCTCATCGAAGAACTACCTCCCACCACCCACAAACCAACGGCTTAACAGAACGCCTCAACAAGACTATTGCCGACATGCTGAGTATGTGCATACACAGACGTGGATCATAAAAATTGGGACGACATTATACCGTACGTCACGTTCTCCTATAATACAGCGCAGCAGGAAACTACGCGAAGGATGCCATTTAGTCTTCTTCGTGCCCGTGAAGTGACAACGATGCTTGATGCTACGTTACTGCATGACTGCAATGATACAGACACGAACGCTGAAGCTTTTACTCAACGAGCTGAAGAGGCGAGGCAGCTTGCACGCGTCCGAATATCACGGCAGCAGAGTTACGACGCACAGCGTTATAACTTGCGACGTCGATACGTCAGTTATCAACCAGTCGAGAAAGTGTGGTTCTGGAGCCCTATTCGCTGACGTGGACTTCTGAAAAATTACTGAAGAGGTATTTTGGTCCCTACAGTTGTTGTACGACGCCTAAGTGACGTGGACTATGTGGTCATTCCTGACAGTCGCTCGCGAACTCGCCAGCACAAATCAGAAATCGTGCATGTTGTTTGAATGAAGCCCTATTGCGCAGATTACCTTGGATTATACGTCTACTACACCGTCTTTTGTAATAGCGCATGGGGACGACGCTCTCCCGGGAAAGAGACAAATGCCGCATCAAATCTACACAGCGACAACAAAGAAGAGCTCGCGCAGGAAGAGAGGAAGACGAGGTACACGCCCGATACCTTCTTTCCAGTGCCTCGCATAATTAAAGTGAGCTGTGCTAGATCTGACTTCTGCTGTTTCTGCGTCGCGACAATGATTGATCGAGTCAGCCTTCGATTGCCGTGCATAATAGAATGAACTGCACAAATGATCATCTCTCGCGCAGTCATTCACGTGTGTCTGATTGAAAGGTGGTGCTGTCATTGCCCAAACGCTTGCCGTGTACATTTTAATCCACCCGAAGTGCGCCTGATAGTGGGCGTTTGTACTGTTCGCTTATATCACCTTGTGTGCGTTAGCACGCTTTCCCAGACTTTCATGACATATCCCTGTCATGGTGTATTTTGACTTTCATGATGTATTTTGTCGCTGTAAAAGTGAGTTGTTTTATGATGGTTGTATTGAAATATGTTTTCCTACCCTGGTCGTATTCCTACTTTGACCCGCCGTGGTGGTCTAGTGGTTATGGTGCTCGATTGCTGAACCGAAGCTCACGCGCGGCAACGGCTTCCGGCCGCGGCGGCCGTGTCTTTTATGGAGGCTAAACTGCTAGAGACCCGTGTACTTAAATTTAGGTGTGCGTTAAAGAAACACAAGTGGTCGTCACTTCCGGAGTCCTCCACTACGGCGTCCCTCATAACCATGTCGTGCTTTTGAGACGTAAAACCGCAATAATAATAATTATTATTATTGTCGTCCTACTCTGAGCGGGAATGAGGGTAGTTCTTGTAAAAATGAAAATATAGGCCGCACTCTATATATATAGGAACAGATGAGGCTGCTTTCAAATTAGGAGTTTTGTACACAAGTATGCTAAGTGAACATGTTCATGACTGTTCATTTCGACATGACTTAGGCTACATGGTGTAACCTAAGTTGAGAACACTATGCTGCATGAATTATGAAAAAAGTCACTTGTCAACTGCTATCATACAACGGTTGTACAAGAACAATGCTAACACTTCCATATTTATTATGACTGTATTGCCGAAGATATAGGTGTGCGCCAAATATGGCACACTATGAAGACGGGAGAGCAGTTTTGCTATCATAGCTGAAAAAAAACAAAAACTCACTAATAGTTGTCTTCCTAGCGTGATCCGTGGAATGAAACAAATGAATTGTTTCCTCTGTTCGGCCTTACAGTCAGCCGTCAATTGCACTTACTGCAATTGACGGCTGACTACTATGCGCAAGGCGACCACTTACACCTTGGTGCCCCCTTGATATACTTTGCCATCCCAACAATTCCAACCACCGACTTGCACGTTGGAAGCATTAAAATTAATACTGAGGGTGCATTTATTAGGTCACGAGGGATGCAAAAATGTTGCTTTCTCGTGCTTCATCAGCGAAAAAGGTCGCACGAAAAAAAAGCAGCTGCTCCTATTTGCCCGCCGGACTATCACGTATAGAGTGGCGACACTTTTCGTCTATTAAGTGCACGTAACTATGGAATTTACTCTGACAATGCGACATTCTCCACTGCGTTTCTTTGAACCTCATTAAAAAAATGTTAATTGGTATGTGACAAATATGGGGCGCCATGCAATATGAAGTCAACATGTTCGAGAAATCCAAAGTATTCAAGCAACTCATCCTTATCAAGATGTGCTAGAACTCAATTTCTTGAACGTCCAACCAAGTGCAAAGAGAGAGAGAGAGAGAATAAAAGAAAGTCTCGCTTGCGGCTATTGAAATAGATGATACAGTGATGGTTCATTGATTGCGTGTGAAATCTGATTTTGATTTTCAGCATAAATCCTGATAGACTTCTCAGCTCAGGCTCCAGGAAAATATTCGCTGTCAAGGGAAATTTGAAAACTCCTAGTCACGCCTCAATATTCTAGAACTTTGCTCTCCGATGTTTGGTCTAGTCCCACTCCAAAAGCTCTAGGGTGTACTTAGTGGTATTTCTTATCGATTACGTGAGCGCAGTTCAATTTGCCGGTATAGCTGAGACAAAGGCTGCTCTCTGCACAGCAAGGTGATTTAGCATCAACGAACGGAAAGCACATAGAATTTGGACATGACAGCTTTCTGTACAAATCATGCACTTTTTGAGAATGTTGAATGAGCGCAATTTTTACAATGCGCCTGAGCACGGGATATCTCTGCAAAATTTTCAAATAGTGTGCTTAGATGCAGATACTGCAATAAGCTCTCTCTCATTTTTTAAGTAAGATTTGCAATATATATAAAACATTTACCATTTCTTTGTTACGTACTCTAAGGTGTGAACTGCATACCTGGAAAGATTACGCATCCTATGTATACTACGGAAATGCCCTGGGCGTGAATGTCACAGCGTCTACTTAGGATCATGTTCACATATCAAATAAAGTATTCTAGCACAGCAACGACAAAAAATGAAAACAAAATTCACCAACTATTAAGATACTGCCTAATGCGAATCCTGAGCCCAGCTTTGTGTTCGGGCAACGCCAACTGTGTTTCAAGTTTCGGCTATTCGCATTTGTAGCAATGTAACATTCGGTACATATTGCACAGAAACTGCCAGTGCTCGAGTGTAAGCCACACCACTCTGCATTGCAGACGTCGTTAACCAAGCGAAACGCAAACAGTGCTCGAGTGCTACGCACACTACTCTGTGCATTGCAGGCGCCGCGAACCAAGCGAAACGCCGACAGCCCCGTTACAGGCGAAGCAAGCCGCAGTGCATGTGCCAGCCCTGCATACGCGCTATCTCCGACCGAGGGGCCTGCGCGCATGACGGAGGAAGAAAGCGAAGTTCAGTGGCTTGTAATATATAAAGACTCCGCGTACGCGCTCTTCAGTCCTCCTTTGCTCTATCGGTTACGCTGACTCCTGCAACGCCAACGGCGACTCCGCTCAACGCAGGAACGGGCGCCGAAGAGCTGCGTCCTAAAACGTCAATAAAAAAATTACACATCATCTCTCCCGACGGGCAAACATGGTAGGATGCGAAAGCATCGTGGAGGGTGCCCTTCGAGTTTCCGTTTCTGTTATGCGACTTATGATACGGTGGTTGTCGAGCCGTTTGAATTAGCGCTCGCCAACGCTGACGTTTACGTCCGGCATCCCCAGCTTTTCACTGCTTCGCGGCGGTGGCACTGCCGCTGCAACTAGCGCCGACGTTGACGTTGTTCATGGCGTTTCCCACACCGTGGCACCGAGAGAATGACGGAAGCACAGCGAACGCGCGCTTTCGCAGCCTCGCAGCTTCGATATTCGCTTACCGGCGTTGCCGTTTGCGTTCAGCTTTGCGAGCGACCATAGCGCCTTTGCGAAGGAGAGTGCAAAGCTTGCCGGCGTTGCCGTTTACGAGCGTCCATAGCACCGTTGCGAATGAGAGTGCAACGCTTGCCGGCATTGCCGTTTACGTTCAGTTTCGCGAGCGTCCATAGCGTCGTTGGGAGGTAGAGTGCAACGGGAGCGAACGCGCGCCGCATTATATACAAGCGCAGAGCTGTGGCGGAGAGAGAGGAACGGGAGAGGAGAAACGAAGTGGAGGCAGCGCTCACGCCACCTCCTCCCACCTGCTTGCGCTCACGCGAGGAGAGGGGGCAGATATGGCGCATGCGCAGTATGGGTGCGGACGCCGCAGAGCGGACATCACCCGAGCATAAGATGCTTTCGCATCTAAAAACATCATCCTCAGAATTAACAGAAACGTTGTACTAAGAGAAAACTTCCGGAGGGGCTCAGAAACTGTCAGAATTGCGAGTATGCGAAACAGACCCGCCATTGTTGTCCAGTGATTATGGCATTCCACTGCTCACCCAGAGGTCGCGGAATCGCATCCGGGTCACGTCGGCCGCGTTCCAATGAAGGTGAAATGCCAGTGGACCACATATAGAGTTAGGTGCAGGTTGAAGAACCCCAAGTAGTTCAAATTTCCGGAGCCCTCCTCTGCGGCCTCTGCCATAGTCATATAGGGGTTTGGGACGTGAAACCCCAATAAATATTGGTATTATTCGAAGTAGTGGGAAAGCAGCTGGCTTTTCTTTGTACTTTGACGTTGACAGAAGTGTTACGAGTATTATGGAAGCCTTTGTGTGAAGCTTGTAGATGAGTGCACAATACGCGCTTAGCATGCACGTCAACTGTGTGTTCACGCCTGAGTGTTAGCTATACCCCGATGCACTGCCGGCACTCGGATATAGCGCAGATGTCCGTTTCATCAGCGAGATATGCATGCTACGGCGCTCCGTTTTCTATTCCCAAGTACGTATAGAGTCCGTAGAACTCCAATAACGTTTTCGATGTTTGTGGTACATCAAGCCCGTCTTGTCTTCCCTGAGGTTGAATATGGCAATTGAAAACTGGGAACTACAATCATGCACGAAACATTTGTGAAAACACATGAAGGATGTTTACCAGAGAACCTTTTTGCGCTTGAAACTTAAGATATTTGGGTACTCAGATTTTCCTTTTTAAAAAGTAGATATCTATTGAGGTACCTATAACTGTAACAAATAGAAATAAGAACAATAATCATACAGTATTACAAAATATTAACAATTATAATAGTTATAATAACAGTAATATTAATAAGATGTCCTCCATTTTTAATTATTAAGATCAGGGAGGCTGGGAGAAAATGCTGAGAAGCAGCTTGACCAGCTCCGCCGCCCCAAAAGTGCCCTTTGGGGCTCTTACAGCAAACTGCCCTGCTCATAATAAACATGAGTCGTGAATAAACTTTATTCCGAGATCTGGCATGTTTGTGGTCCGGGCTAGACCGCACAGGTAGACACCAGGAGACCTTGTCTCCCTATAGCCTCCATGGCCTCCTGGATAGCCCATCTTTGGTCTTCGACCTCCGAGCTGAGCAGCACTAGCCGCCACCACTCCCGGAGGGCCTCAGGAGAACTTGTTGATAGGTTGAGGCATTCCTACAGTATATGTTTATACGAAGCCCTCTCTGTTGTGCATAGTTTGCATTTGTTGTCCGGGTATAGGTGTGAATAGCTCCTGTGGAGGTGCACAGGGTTTGTGTAGGAGTTTGTTTGTATCATAATAAAGATCAAAATGAGAATTATGCAGGGACGTGGTAAATAAACAGGGTAAACAAGCTGGATAAATAGACAGCGACAAAATGAAAGAATGGAGAAACACATTTATCAGCTACATTACCACGCATTTTTATTGAAAATGTAAGTTAATAAGAGCACATCTAAAAACCTTACATTGAAAAAAAATGAACACTCGTAACTACAGAATACCGTGTTGAAATTCCGCAGGAAAACAAAAGGAACATGCGTTAGGTTTATAAAAAACAATGCAATTCTTTTTAAAGGGCATCACACATTGCGCCAACAAACCTGTCAGAATATCAGAGGCATTCGATTGCGAACCTAATAGAACAAAGAAACATAAAGTTTGAGAAAAAGTACGCCGTCCTTTTCTGGAGAATCTTTTCGGTACAATGGTTTTAGTACTAGGTAAGCATAACTGCGGAGCTTGTGTCTTAAGAGGTACTGACACAAAAATCTTGGCCTCGCGTTTTTTTTTTTTTTGCTGCAATGTGTTGCTGGGGGCCTGTTAGTCATAACAGGGCGCATCGTTTGCTGCAACGCGCGACAGATAATTAACTACAGGCTCCTCATTACCGACCAGTGTCAGTTTCGGTTTCAAAAACGACAAGCCTCCAGTTTTGACTATCACCACCTAGCGGGTCCAGCGCTCGATCACGTCACACACAGAACTGTGACGCATTTCCGCGCGGTTTGCGTCGTGAGCTAGCATTCCCACGCTTGCCGCCCGTGCTGCGCGGGAAAGCAGTGTCCCCACACACAACACTTTCAACGCGTGCGCCGCGGCCACGGACTCGCGAGTAGCTGCCGAGAACTAGGCTGCTGGAGCGAACGCTGCAAAAAAATGGCGGCCATGACGTCGCCACAACTTGTTGCAGCGTGGTTAGGTGATGGAAGGGGGGGGGGGTGTCACCGAGGGTTATCTTTAAGGGTGTCAGTAGCTCGAGGGTGTCGATAGCGCACGCAAACTTCAAAATTCATTTAAAATACCTTCCAAGCCATTAATCGCTGTTGATATTTTGCAGATGATATACGAATCATGTTCCCGGGAATCGATCGCGCAGGCTATCTCGGCCGCTAAATTTTGTTTCAGTACCCCTTTAACGTTTCTGTGCCGTAATTTGTTTGACATTACCTTACTTTCTAAATCTCTAATTAACGAAGTGAATAGTTCTGAACCCTTCTTTCTAAGCAGGCTAACTGAGTGATTAAATGTCCGTTCTTCTTTATTTCTGATATGAATGCTGTGTAGAGGCGTCTGGAATAGACAGGCTCTTTGTAAAATATGATGCTTCCAGAAAATAAATGCTGAGGGGTGACCAAAGCTACGTTACGTACGTGTCTGAATATTTTTTTCTGAAGTGAGTGCAGGATTAGCAAATGCGTGGTGCAACAGATCCCAATCATGCTGACGGTAGGTTACATGGGAGTAAACCAGCGAGTTATAAAGAAGTTTAACATAGGTGCGGAGGTTTTCTCTGTTAATGTGAGTTGTCCCTATAATGCTAGATAACATTTGTGCTACGTAATAAACGAGGTCATCCCAACACAATGTTTCCGCCAAGTGTCTTGAATGAATTACCTGTGTCTATTATTGCCTGTTATATACTATAACTGCGTCGGTGACCACACGCCTGTCTTTTTGGCCGGAAAGGTATAGTGCTTTTTGGCAGTATCAAGCTTTGTTGCATGGTAATCAATCTTTAATGCATTGTTTTTAATGCACATGCCAGTCTGCGTAATATGTTGCTCGCCCTCTAGATTATGCCATATATATATATATATATATATATATATATATATATATATATATATATATATATATATATATATATATATATATATATATATATATATGTATATAGTACGACTCTTCATTAGAAGAAGAGAGATTTTATGCCAGCCTCTGAATACCACTGGCATGACACTGTGGAGGCATGAGGAATGGGATTGAGAGACTCAAAAGAGAGGGAAGGAAAGAATCATGAAAACAAACAATATAAAAAAATTAAATGCGGAAGTGAACCTGATAGAAATATATAAAACGAGGTTGTCAGGTAAGTTAAGACTTTGTATGCGAAATAGCCAACAAATAATTTTTTCGACTAGGCCAATTTCTGACAGGTAATTAAAGAGTGACTGTGAAACCCGTCGCTGCTTTGAAGGGCAGGACACTGGGTCTAATATGTTGTATAATGTTAAGTGATCGTGGCAGACCATGTCCATTTGTCGCTCAAACAATTCTCTCTCATCGCGGTACGCGGAACATCCCAGTAATATGTGATGAAGAGAACGATGTACACCGACTAAATAAAAGCTTAAAAGAAAACAACAGAAGGACGTTTTGCTGGGCGAGTTGGTAATATTCCATTATTAAACTTAGCGCAAAATAACACGGACAAAGTGAAGTGGTAACATACACAGCGCAGACTATCAACTGAAATTTATTGAAGAACATTCACACATATATACACAATGAACAAGACATGTCGGGCAGACAGAGCGCTGCCTAAATAATAGGTTATTTGACCACAGAGCCTCTTTGAATGGGCCACCATGTTCGAACCTTTCGCTTCATTGTAGGGACTGCGGCTGCGCGCCCAGGCTGACGGAAGCAAGTGTGCTGGCAAGATTTAACGGGAAAACGGAGCGAGAAATTGAGGAAGCGTTCTGTATCTACAGATGTGGTGAGGCATGTGTCGCCAGGCCATCGATAGTGTTGCACCCTATCGAAATAGATTACTTGAGTGCTAGTCACTAAAACTCGTTTTTATTCTTTCATCACGTGTCTTGTTCATTGTGTATATATGTGTGAATGTTCTTCAATAAATTTCAGTTGATAGTCTGCGCTGTGTATGTTACCACTTCACTTTGTCCGTGTTATTTTGCGCTAAGTTTAATAATGGAAAGAAAACAACGTTTCGGCTTCCATACGGAAGCCTTGTTCACAATCCAAACACAGGCCAAACAACTATTAATGTCTGCTATTACAGGAAATGCACGCATACTCGCAGGTAACTGAACTTCAGGTCAATCGACCCTGACACTCAGAAAAGGTCAGTGGTTGCCTCATTGTTAGGTCGTGCGAAACGCACTTGCACGAATCCGGAAGACCTGACCGTTGATGTGAAGACAGTTCGGGAGTAGCTTTCGACGTGCGGTTACCCGCCAGCGTTCATCAACGCGGTGGAACATCGTTTGTCTGTTGCCTCTCAGCCTGCCAGTGCCAGTCTGAAGAAACGCGCTCCTGTTCCTTGCGTACCCGGGATAAGCTAGACCTTGTCAACGCGTATTGCGTAGATACGACGTAGAGGTTTCCCCCGTGCATGTACGGAAGTTAGGGTAAGCACTGGTATGTTGGAAGGACAAGCTACCGAAGGAAGCCTTCAATGGTGTTGTATACAAAATCCCTTGTGCGCATTGCGATAGTGTTATATCGGGGAAACCGGCAACTTCAGACAGCGCATGCGCCAGTATTAGAGCGGTGTCGAAAAGAAGAAAAAAACTTGGACTATCTCCCCGAAGCGAACCCTGATGGGATGCGAAGCAGCAGCGGTGCGCACGGCGTTGACCCGGTTGAAACGGGCGTCGACGCGGGTACTGGAAGAAGGGTTTGAAGCGAAACTCGGTGTAGCATTGACTCGAGTAAACGTTTGTTTGAAACGCAGACACGGGAGGCGGGTTGGGTTTCGTGTAAGTTTCACTAAAGCGTTTGGCAAGACTTCGTAGTCGTTGTTTCGTCAGAGTCGAGACACGGGCGCTGGACCGGAGCAGGCGCGCGTTTTGCCTTGACTACCACGGGTGAAGCGAGAGAGACGTGACACGTTCAGAGGTGTTCCGAGCGGGCGGAGCAGCTGGCAGCTGCGGCCGCTACGGCGAGCATGCTGCGGGTGAGGCAGAGAGTGACGTCAGCGCGCACCTGCGAGGGAAGCGTGCGAGGGGAGCGTGACGTCAACGCAAAGCTGTGGTGTGACCTACTTGGCAACGCTCCAATACCTACGGCGAGGGGAACGCATTGCGGCGCATTTGTACGGACGCACGTAACGTACGACGTTACACACGTTAGTCAAAGAGCTGCTTCGCATCTAAAAGTGGCGTCTAATGCACTGGCCGAGCATGAAGCTATGACTGATCACACCATTGACTGGACAAATGCGAGTATCATCGGGAAGGAAAGAAATTGGAAGTCACGCCTGTATCTCTAATCACTCGAGATACAATCTACAAAAGAGACACTCAATTGCAATGATGGAAATCTTCCGTCGTCCTACGCGTGGTGTTTGCGTCACGTGCTGAAACCTACATAGGAGACATTAGTAGTTGTTTGGCCTCATTGTGAACAAGGCTTCCGTATAGCCGCCGAAACGTCCTTTTCTTTTTATTTTTGGTCGGTGCACTTCGTTCTCTTCATCATATTTCTTTCCGACCAGACGGGTTTCCGTCGAACTCTCGATTCCGCAGTAATATGTGCTCTACTGTCTCTATGCTGCCACAGTTATAACAGCAGGGACACAGTTATCAAAGCAGCGTAGAAGCCAAGAAATAAACCCAAGTCAAAAAAACAATTCACCCGGGGCATCGTAGGGGCAGGTATCATAGCCAGACATCTTCTTCGGAATGCTGCGAGCTGTCTGGCGCAGTATACGTCTAAAATATTGTCAATTCACTGCCAGTCGTCGACTTTGAGATAACGCCTACACAGCGCTCTCCTTCCTGCGTACTCAGATGAAGCGATATTATCAGGGCGTGCGTACTGTTTCTTTTTGGTTCTCTTTTATTTAGTGCCGCATCACTGCATACAACATGGCGGTACTTTTGAATACAAGGTCGGTACGCCACGTGGTGCCATTCCCGCGAACTGAACGGTCGGTGGCCAGAAAACCTGCATATGGTTGACCCTGCTCTACTATGCATGCTTGAAGTCGTTAGGACAGCTGCTCTATTTTTCGGGTACTAGCAGCCAAGCAAAGAACGCAAAGTCTTGATGGCAGCCACGGGAGCAATGCTTGAGGTTTCTTGAATTTTCGGCTCCTTGACGTCCTGCGCTTGAGGGCTCATCCTTGAGTGTTTTTGTCATTCTACGTTTTGGCACAAGTAAATACTGTGACAGTGACCACGTCCTCAATCAGCATGCCGCTCTCAGCATGTCACCTATCTTCCATCCAATGCTGAGTGTCATAACATGCCATAACAATTTTGGTACGTACGTCAGGGTCGAACTCCCAAAAAGATAAGTTCATAATTATGCCTATTTACACACTCCGTGCAATAAATACATATTATAAGCCCGCACAAAATATAAGTGCACACCCTGGATACGACAGCTTTAGCACTGTGAACTTTCAGAATTTCAGAGAGGGGCCTCATTACCAACCATACATAAATCGCGTTTAACAAACAATATGAAAATATTTGGAGCAAGATAGAATCTTGTAAAGTACAGGCGGCCTGAAATATCAACGAACGAATACGTCTAAAGCAAATGTCTCGTTTAGAAATTTGTATTATATTCTGTTGAACTGCAGAGTAATTGTTTTTCGTGCAGTCGAGAACGGGGCCGAACCAGATGGTGCCCCTATTCCACTACTCTACATTTTGTTGTTTCTGATGGCGAAGGTGAAATGGTAAATGTTCACACAGTCGAACCAAGGTAAATGTATATACCCGCCTAGTCAGGATTGCTATTTCCTCTCCGAGGAAGCTATAGAACTTTGATAAACGATAGAAGGATTGTAGAGGGCCATTAGAGCGCTGAAAGTGGAGGATGAATTACCTAGAATGTCCTGGAAACAGTTCTATGACGACAGTGCAGAATTTCCGTTATATCCCACCCACCACGCCCTCTGACAGAACGCTTTTTTCCCCATGTCATAGCACTGCCCCAAGTTCACTGCGAATTCAAAACGTCGCATTCATGTCCATCCCATTCTGACAACGCGTAGAATAGCGGAAGCTGCGTTTTGGTAACTTGCCATTCATTTAAGTCAAAAGGCTTACCTTGGCTAACATCGTCAGTGGCAGCTACCACAATGTTGCTGCCTCCCACAGCCACTCCAAGCTGTTAGATAGCTCGAATATGTATGTGGTCATTGATTGATGATTCAGGGCGATATATGTATTGTTACGTAAAAGGAACCAGGTGGGCAAAGCTATGTACGAAGTGTATACACGATGTCCGAGCATGGAGCAAAAGACGGAGACTGCGTCGCTGCTAAATCCGGGCGTCTTTCTTTGATGCCGTTATTGGTTCTGCAGTTATTATAACTGACTGTCCATGATGCGCAAGCGGGATTTCTAGCGGACTGGAACCACTCAGCACATTCCAGACCGCTGAGATTCGGCTACCTTCCCCATCTGGGGATTTCGAGCACAATGAGGATTTCTGAAGCTCATTCAGGAATGCAGCCTTGCCGTTCTGCATATTTTAGAATTACAGCAAATCAATCGCCTCTTGAGGTGCCGGCATGCCGTTTCATATGACTACTGGGCAGTAGACTGCGTAAATTAATCTCATTGTAGCAGTTGTGGCCAAGCCCCTCAACGCTGTAGTGGGTAGTCCTCTCCTGCGCCTTCTACAGGGTCGTCCGCTTCAGCTCCTTTCTGAAAGAACGCAGCTCGTGCTGGAAGTCCGTGCTGCGTCTTGGCTGTCGCCATTGCGCATCTTCACCGAGTGTCGTCTAATAAACACCTTCACACAGTATTTATAGGCAGGCGATGGTAATACGAATGACAAACCACTGCAACGGTGATATTGTCGACAAAAGACGATCAACAAGAAGCGGCCTCTGACTGTGCATACCGCTCATTAGCCGCATAGCGAAAGAAATACATAAAAATTCAGTGGACTGGTTTTCACTGCGCGTCCACTCTGAGGCAACGCATTCCTATGCAGCCTACTTGTCAAGAGCTCCTGCAAATGCTCGGCCTACAGAAATCGATTGAGTTCTTAGCCTGCAGCTACCAGTATGATATAAATATAGAATATTTATCCCTAAATAGTACTGCTTCGCCACAGCTAGTTGAAATAGGTTTCTTTTCAAATCGTACATGAAAAGTCTGAAGCCGTGCGGGGTACACATGGCACAGTGCCTACACGCCAACGTCGATGAAGTCGTAGAGAAAGTAACGACGCGTATTCGTAGGAGAGTACAAGGATCTGTGGTTACGGAAACATCGGCGCTTGTGTTCGGCGTAGCTTACCGTGGTGTTGGAGTGCGTAGTTACGTACGGACATTAGGTAGTCATTTTCGATGATCGGAGACAAAATGCGCGACTTCGGACGTGATTGGTGCACCATAAGTAATAGATTTTACAGCGAAAGCTGTTATGAGATCATTTCACCGGCCGTTTTTGGCGCCGTAGTTGTCCGCCGGCGCCGCCGCCGGTGTCCGTAACCAGTATCGCTCGAAATAAGAAAAAAAACGAAATAAGAAAAAAACTCCAGGATGGAAGGAGGTTCGAACCTGGGCCCTCTGCGTGGGAGCCCAATATTCAACCTCTGAGCCATGCCGGTGCTTGAAACTGCTTTGCAAAAAGGTCCTATACAGGCTTCATGTCGAAAAGGAACCACATTAGCATATGCAATATAGCGTGGTAGAAGAGTAAAATAAGCACCAAGCGTCGCACAACGCGAATTCTCTAACCAGGCGTCACACAATGCGAATTGCGCAACGAGTAGGTTGTTGAATGCTTCCAACCCATTACAAAGGACTCTGCCATAATTCTTCATTGTCATCAGGCACAGCATCAACAAAGTGCGCATAATGCCTTACATGCGTATAGCAGGTACCAACGCTCTCCGTAGAATGACGAAAAATGGCACAGTGCCTGCTGCCCTACTTCTCAAAAATTACAATGATTTATAGCGTAGTGGGTTCCTCACAAGTGCACTTGTAGTGGTTGCCAAGGAAGCCCATAAGCGCATGATCCACTTCCTCGGGGTCTCAGTAAAATTACACTGATTTATAGCGTAGTGGGTTCCTCGCAAGTGCACTTGTATTGGTTGCCAAGGAAGCCCATAAGCGCATGATCCATTTCCTCGGGGTCTCAGTAAAGTTCTTCGCCCCCCCCCCGTCTCTCTCCCACGTCAACGTATGTTATACAGCATGACGGGAGAGGGAAATAGTGACCGGGCGTCACCCAATGCAAATTACATAACTGGTGGGCCGTTTAAAGATTCCAACCCATTACAAAGGGCTGAGCCATAATTCTTCATCATCATCAGTCGTCGCGTCAACAAAGTGCACATGATGCCTTACTGACGTGTAGCTGGTGCCTCGGTTCTCCGCAGAATGACGAATAATGGCTTAGTAGGTACTTCGCAACTTCACAAAAATTGTGATTTATGGCGTAGTGGGTACCTTTCTAGTGTACTTGTTTTGTAGCCCCAAGAGAGCTTAACGGGCTCTAGAAACGCTGCTCTTCCAGCTTTCGCTGTGACTGTGCTGCGGTTTCAGCGCAGGCCTGGCGTTTTTTTAGAGCGAAGGTGATGGAAAGAGTGCGCACGTCAGTGAACAATGGGGCACTGCGTTAGCAGCATAGCTTCGGGCCTCCGTCGCTAGCAATGTTCGTGCTCGATCTCGTATACCCACACTTTATACCATTATTCCTTGAACTCATTTTCTGCTCTTCGGCCCGACTCACACCAGTGTTCCTTTGGATTGAGAGCTATGGATATAAAGTGAGAACACAGCCACTTAACCCGTGGCACGCCGTGGCTTGGGGAATCAGCATGGTTGCGGCCTACAAGCCCTTGCCATCTCGTTCACCACGCGATGAGCAACCGAGGCCGAGAACCATATAGCTTCACATTCTACTATAAAAAACTTCGGGCTGTTGTCCCAGTCAACGGCCATCGAGAGGGCCCGCGAAAGAGCGGAGAGGCATGGACTCCCGATTCCGACCTGGGAGCAGCCAGCGGCGAGTCGGAGGCCCCAGAGGGTCCTTCTCGGCAAGTCCCTCAGGACTTCATTAGTGTCGTTTGTCTGTCTCTCTGTCTGGTGTCCCTCTAGCCAATGCGATTATGCCTGCGCCTTCCAGCGCAACTCCATCGGTACAAATTGTGGACATTATTAAGCGCGACTAAAAGTAGTAGTATTTATAGGAAAGCTAGTAGTACGTATATATATGTATATATATATATATATATATATATATATATAGCTTTACTGTAGCAGTGGCAATGAAAGTCAGAGGTTAAAGTGATTGTTTTTATTTTGTCGACAGTTCAATACATTCAGGTCCATAGTGCTAGTGCCACCTCTTCAAAAAATCGCCAGGCCTGCGCTGAAACCGCAGCAAACTCACAGCGAAAGCTGGAAAAGCGGCGTTTCTAGAGCCCGTTGTAAGCTCTCTTGGGGCTACTAATACAAGTACACTAGCAAGGTAACCACTACGCCATAAATCACAATTTTAGCGAAGTTGGGAAGCACCTACTAAGCCAATATTCGTCATTCTGCGGAGAAGTCAGGCACCAGCTGCGCGTCTGTAAGGCATTATGCGCACTTTGTTGACGCGACGGCTGATGACGATGAAGAATTATGGCTCAGCCCTTTGTAATGGGTTGGAAGCTTTAAGTGGCCCACCAGTTATACAGTTTGCATCGAGTGACGCCCGGTCGCTATTTCCCTCTCCCGCCACGCTGTATAACATACGTTAACGTGGGAGAGAGAGGGGGGGGGGCGAAGAACTTACTGAGACCCCGGGAAAATGGCTGGACCCTCAACAGAGTGTCCAGCCATTCATATAGGCAATCATCATTGTCATCATCAATAACATGGCGACCATTTGAGCGTTCGAAATTATAGTGTTTACTATGCTTGAGTTTGGTTGTCCCATTACATTTGGTGGCAGTGGTCATTTCAAACTGCAGGCAGACGTCCGCTTATACGGCCTCTACGGTCGAATTTAGCGCCACCATCTTTACTCGCACCATCGCCCAATCAACTCAATCACGCTCCGTCCGCAAGTGGCACCGAAACTGTGTTCACGTTGCCGCCATCTCATGCTTTAAGTCCTGGCATGGGTCGAGCCAATCAACCTACCCATTCAGATTCCGCTCGACGTATGCCTGCACCTCAATTAGCGGCTCTCATCCACGCTTTTGGATCGCGCCCAGACCAGCTACTGCCCTTCGTTAAGAGCTATTTAAACCAGCGCGTCTTATTCGGATATCCGCCTCGACGATCTAACGGCACGTGTTTCAGACATCCCGTCGGCTGCTTCCATTGTGGAAGTTGCACTTGTCTCTGGCGGCAACGTTGAAACTCTCTTGTTGAACTCGTTCTTTCTTCTCATACCACAGCAATGTGATGGTTCCTTGTCAAGCCCACCAAGCTTTGACGGCACAACGTACTGGTCTGTTTTTAGGAGCGAAACTGCTTTTGCGCTGGGCTGTGTCCGTAGTTCCATTGCCGACCGTCCCACCTAGGATAGTCATCCATCTGAGCGCGCGCTCGTGCCAAGGAGAAGTCTTCTTCTTCTTGGTCTTCGACCGCCTTGATGATGATACGTGCAGAGCACTTTAGGGGCCCGGGCTGCTCTATGCTGTCGTAGCTTGGCGTAACGCAGAAAAAAACCATGTGTGCTGGCACGCGCTAGCGCGCTCGAGCCTGTGCAAGGGGCTGGGTAAGAAACTGTGGCCTCTCCTCCTTACACTCTCTTAGCAATCATGTGATGGCGTCGGCGAACGAGATTCTGCAGACGCGCGATCAACCAACGCGTTGTATTTTAGTCAGAACGCGTTGGGAGGCGCTAACGCGTTCGGGCCTGTGTAAGAGGCTGGGTAAGACGCTGTGGCCTCTCCCCCACACTCTCTCAGCAATCATATGATGGCTTCGGGGAACCAGATTCTGCAGACGCGCGATGAACCCGCGTGGCGTGCTCCAATAAGAGTTCGGGACGAGTAACAGCAAAAGCAACTACAGTGAATTCATGGTGTGCTCCACTTGCAAGGACGCGTTAACATCGGACAAGGTGCCCGTGATGAACGGAACCTTAAGTAGACCCATGCGCTGCTTCGCATCACCACATGGTTCCCTTTAGTGGGAGATGGTGCAATTTTTTTGCTAACCACGACGTGTGTCACTGGCCACTACTCCTGATCACCGGCACACAAAGCCGAAATCCTCGTGGCTCAACTTCGTCCGGCTGCTGCCAATTTCTGGAGTGTTTGCCAGCCTGCGATCATTCTACAACAAACGTCAAGCCTGGACACTCAATCCCGCTATGATAATGCTCTTCTGGAGCACGTATCTTTGAAAAATTACACCATTTCGCGCTAAAGAGGACCCTTAGGCGATGCGAAGCCCGAGAACTTGCACGATCGCATTCCGTTGGCGTTCATTGGGCATGCTACCGACCTCGCGTCGTGGAACGCGACGAGGAACGCTACGCGCGTCTTCCCTCTAGCCTGGCCGTTAATTCTCACAGGGCGAGCGGGGAACGCGGTCGACAGGCGCGCGAGAGGGAGGCAGCGTAGGAGAGAAGAAAGAGGGGGAGGGGACGCGCATGCGGTGGCGCTCATCGCGGCGTTGCGTAGGAGAGAATTTCGGAATGTCTAGCCCGGTTTCAGAAGAGTGGACAGGGGGAGGGGAGAGGGGATGTGGGGAGGGAGAATGGGAGAGGGGGAGGGACGAGGGGGAGTGGAGAGGAGATGTAGAGAGGAGGAGTTGTCAGGGGAGTGGAGAGGAGCTAGGTGGAGAGGGTATGCGCATGCGCACTAAGGATGGTCACGCCGCACACCACCACCACCACCACCGATTTGAAATCCGCTATAAGATGCTTCGCATCTAAAAATTACAGCACATGCAACAAGGCGACAGCAGCCTACAACACCTTGCTACACACGTCGAGCGCCTGACGTGGACAACATCCTCTGCCGACTTCATCGCTACGAAAGCTTTCACAGACGCCAACGCTAACCACCTTACTCAACGCTTCGTCCGCCGCGCCCACCCGTCTACCCTTCCAGCTCCCAAAGCTGTTGACGTGAAGACTGACACAGTAGGAATCTCACAGTGGAAAGCCTGTTCCCTCACTGCGCTCATCGCTGTGGCCACTTGGAGTACGCGGGCCTATGCGTTTTCTGCCCGCAGTCTAATTCTTTTCGAAGATGTCCTATCTTAGAAGAATGCACTGTTGGGCGAGGTGGTATTCGATTATCAGAGAAGCTGCGCAAAAAACGTGGACAAAGAGAGAAAAGAACAGCACAAACACCTGTGCTTTTCTTTTCTTCCTGTGTCGACGTTTTTTGCGCGGTTTCTCTGATAATGAAAATTATCCCAGTATTGTGATCATGCAGCTTTTGGCACATACATAGACGAGGAAACAGGCAGACGAGGGTCTCATAGGAGAATACTTATGAACACGTGAACATGTCTTTGCAACAATCAACACAAATGCACAGACTACGAGTATCTCATATCTTACGCAGAAACGGGCACTTCAGAGTTTAAAAGCACAGCTGTTTCTAACCTTTGCACTGGTTTCTTTGATAGGTTGGCGAGTTAAGTGATCACTGCTACTACGACTGATCAATCATGAAAAACAAGGACGCCCATGGCGATGTCATTGCTTACACTGACAAATGAATGGTCGGAATGTCTGCAGGGTAATCGAGCAGCCCATACCGATTGTCTACGTTGTTACAACTGCGTTTATTTAAAAAAATCAATGAGACACGTTCTACGTTGTGCCACGTAATTATTACCACTTGCTGTCGAATGTTTGCACGACTGCTGCATCACACTGTAGAAACCTAATATAACGCTTCTGTTTTGTACACAGGCGTCAAAGCGGTAATTTACCTCGTCACTCGCACGCTGTCATGTCGTTTTTTTTGTTGCGGTAAGCCATGGCTTTGAAACAACAGCAACCGCTTTCCACGACCAGATTGTGCCCCTATCCGCCATTATTCAAAGTATGTAACTTTTTCGTCACGCGCAATTCAGGTCCGACGAAACAGAGCGGCAGCACATCCTGCGCGCACAGAGCGCTCGGTTTGGATGTCGCCATAGAAATTTGACATCTCAAGTTACGTGCAATTATCAGCATTTCTGGAAATGGGTGTGCGAGTATGTGACCGCTTACTACTTTAATATATAAACAACTGTCCCCAAGTTTACATAAGACAAGGTTATTAACGAGATGTTCTTGACTAGTCAGGATAACATAATTTTAGCAGTAGCAAAATAGTTCCGCCGGCACGTATATATGGTCTGTGGGGCCGTCAGGTACCGGGATGTCATGCATTTTTTACAAGCACCATATTCTACAAGACGAGGCTCTACGAACAAATGCAACGCTATGCATATGTATGTATATATATATATATATATATATATATATATATATGCTTAGCGTTGCATTTATTCGTAGCGCTTCGTCTTGTAGATAATATGGTGTTTGTATATATATATATATGTATATATATATATATATATATATATATATATATATATATATATATATATATATATATATATATATATATATATATATATGAGGACGAACAGACAATAACGCCAAGGAAAGTACAGGGGGTGTTATCTGTAGTATTTAGAATATAAATGTGAAGAAAGTAAAGTGGACGAAAAGATGACTTGCCGCCGGCAGGGACCGAACCTGCGACCTTCGAATAACGCGTCCGATGCTCTACCACTGAGCTACGGCGGCGGTCATCCCCCCGTCCACTTTCTGGGGTATATATGTTGATTTAAACCTAGGAGTGTTAGTCAGCGCCAATCGCAGCCATGGCGGCGAGTGTGGAACACTCTTTTTTTGCCTGTTGGCGTCACGTAGCACGTGATCTTTTTACGAGCTGGCAGCTGACCAATAATCCCTCGCATACTACCTGAAGGCATTAAGTCTGCCAGGACGAGACCCTCGCTATGAATGAAGGAAAGCAGATGATTTTTCAAGGGCTCGTTTATCTTTGTTAGACACAATATTAATGAGAACGAACAGACAATAACGCCAAGGAAAGTACAGGGCGTGTTATCTGTAGTATTTAGAATATAAATGTGAAGAAAGTAAAGTGGACGAAAAGATGACTTGCCGCCGGCAGGGATATATATATATATATATATATATATATATATATATATATATATATATATATATATATATATATATATATATATATATATATATATATATATATATAAGGCAAGTGGTTTCAGTGGATCCAGTATGGTATGGTATGGTATGGAAAAACTTTATTTAGGTCCGTCGGGGCGTGAACTAGCACGCAGCGGGCCGCTCCCACGTCGAGACAGATAGGCCTAACCTGTCCGCCACGTCGTGGGCCCGTTGGACTGCCCATAGCTGCGTCCTGAAATCCGTACTGCGTAGCGCAGCATCCCACTTTGACGATGTAACGTTTTGAACCCGTAACGCAGGGCACCGCCAGAGCATATGATCTAAACTGGCAAAGTCTGAGCAAAGCGCGCACGTGTTTGACGTCTGAATTTCTGGGTAAATTTCGTGCAAGAGTGCGGGACTGGGATATGCCCCGACCTGCAGGAGTCTGAGCGTCAATGCCTGAGGCCTGTTCAGTTTACTGTGCGGTGGCGGATACTTTCGCCTCCTCAGATATAAGTTCTTGCAAAGTTCATTGTACGTCGTTGGGGGATCTTTGTTGTCAACAACCTCATCGTCATGCCGTTCAGTAGCTACGCGGTCGACGACTCCTCGCGCAGCTCTATGTGCCTTCTCGTTGATATTGGACGGAGCGCCTTTGATCTGTCCCATGTGAGCTGGGAACCAGACGATTGTGTGTTGTTGTACCTCCTCATTTCGCAGGATCCGCAAGGCAGATTCCGAGATGGTGCCCCTACCGAATGCGCGAACTGCTGATCTCGAGTCACTGTATATTGTTGTTCTCCCGTCGTCTAGCAGGGCCAAGGCTATTGCGACCTGTTCGGCAACCTCAGCCGTTGTGGTCCGGACAGACGAGGAGTTTGTAATAATGCCATCTTGATCAACAGTGAGTGCAACGAATGCTTTTCCGTTTGGGTACCGTGCAACGTCATCATCATCATCATCATCAGCCTGTCTACGCCCACTGCAGGGCAAAGGCCTCTCGCATGTTCCGCCAATCAACCCGGTCCTGTGCTTTCTGCTGCCACGTTATACCTGCAAACTTCTTAATCTCATCTACCCACCTAATTTTCTGTCTCCCCCTCACGCGTTTGCCATCTCTTGGAATCCAGTCAGTTACCCTTAATGACCACCGGTTATCCTGCTGACGTGCAGCGTCAACGAAACAGCAACTCCGGGCATGTGCATGGGCACTCTCCAGGAGGGCTTTAGCCCTAGCCCGTCGTCTGCCTACATTGTATTCAGGGTGAACATTCCGAGGTATGGGTGCCACGGTAATACGCTCTCTTTGTTCCTGAGGAACGCTGCAGTAGCTGGTATCGATTTCTGTCGGGTGAACTCCAAGCTCTTTCAGGATGTTTCTGCCGGCACTGGTGGTAGAAAGTCTTGTGAACTGCGCCCTCTCTTGTGACTCAGCTATCTCTTCCAGCGTGTTGTGCACGCCGAGGTGAAGCAGCCTCTCCGAGCACGTATACATGGGAAGCCCGAGGGCTCTCTTCACCGCTTTTCTTATCAACATGTTCAATTTGTTCTGCTCCGACCTCTGCCAGTTGTGCATTGCCGCTACGTAGGCAGTGATTAATAAAAATTGGCTTGAGCGAACGAACGTACAACTTTTATTGTTCCAACGTTTCGGCCGGGGTCTGGCCTTCGTCAGGGAATAGGTCAGGTATTCCCTGACGAAGGCCGGACCCCGGCCGAAATGTTGGAACAATAAAATATTTCGTACGTTCGTTCCCTCAAGCCAATGCCAATTTATTGGCATTGGCTTGAGCGAAAAGATAGCTTGCCCGCGGCAAGCTATCTTTTCGTCCACGTCTCTTTCTTCACAATTAGCTTACATTTATTACTAAAAACATCCCCTATACTTTCCTTGCCATTATTGTCTGTTAGTTCTCATTAATATTGTGTATAACAAAGAAAACGAGCCCTTGAAATTAACACTTCTCTCCTTCATTCATAGCGAGGGTCTCGTTCTGGCAGACTTGATGCTTTCAGGTAGTATGCGAGGGATTATTGGTCAGCTGCCAGCTCGTAATAAGTTCACGTGCTACGTGACGCCAACAGGCAGAAAAAGAGTGTTCCACACTCGCCGTCATGGCTACTGGCGGCGCTGACTGACGCTCCCACGTTTAAATGCACACATATACCCTGTAAAGTGGACGGGGGGATGGCCGCCGCGGTAGCTCAGTTGGTAGAGCATCGGACGCGTTATTCGAAGGTCGCAGGTTCGGTCCCTGCCCGCGGCAAGCTATCTTTTCGTCCATGTTTCATTCTTCACAATTAGCTTACATTTATTACTAAAAACATCCCCTATACTTTCCTTGGCATTATTGTCTGTCAGTTCTCATTAATATTGTGTATAACAAAGAAAACGAGCCCTTGAAATTAACACTATATATATATATATATATATATATATATATATATATATATATATATATATATATATATATATATATATATATATAGTGATCCAAAGGAATTGGTTGGAGAAGGCGGAAAAGGAGAGGCTAGAAGGTGAGGTAGAAGAAGCCAGGAGGAGGAGGAGGAGGAATAAACGTTTATTGTACGAAACGGTGTCGCGGTGCTAGTCCCGCGTCTACCCTAGGTGGGAGGTCTCCTCATTCCAGGAACCCTCTGGCCTTCGCTGCCTCTTTGGCCCTGGCGACGAGACGTTGTTGTTGGTCCAGGTCCTCTGAGGCGAGCTTGGCCTCCCACGTTTCGAGAAGGTCCTCGTTTTCTTGAGCGGCGTTACTGGCATTCGGCGAAGGCGTTGCATCTGTCTGTATGCTGCACGGGCACGCGAGGATCATGTGGGCCAAGGTGTCAGGTACGCCGCAAATTGGGCAGAGGTAGTCATGCAACGTTGGGTACACTCTGTGCATCAGTATACCGTGGGTGTAAGTGTTGCTCTGCAGTCTTCTGAGTATGGTGCTGTCCTCTTTGTTGAGCTTTGAATGTGGTGGGGGGTACTCTCTGCGTTCTAGCCTTTGATGTTGCAGTATTGCAGAGTATGTGATGGGTACGGGCTCAGCCTCCGCGGACGCAGTCCCGGCGTCTGGAGAGTGGGAGGGGATAGCCCGGTAGACGTGATCGCGGGCTGCGGCGTGTGCCGCCTCGTTCCCCTCCAGCCCCTCGTGCCCAGGAACCCATGTCACACAGGTGTACGGCATCGGAGTGCTTCGGCGCTTCAATATCTTCAGTGCTTGTACAGACACACGACCTTTGGTGTAGTTTCGTATTGCTGCTTGCGAATCTGTGAAGACGACAGCTGCATCCAAGCACGTGGTGGTTGCCAATGCGATTGCCGCCTCTTCTGCAGTTTCTGGGTTTCGGGCGTGAATTGTGGCAGATGCGAGCTCTACGCCCCGAGAATCTACGACGCTCAAAGCGTAGGCGTTTCTGTCGTGATATTTGGCCGCGTCTGTATATCCGGCGTCCGGATCATGGCTGTGATTTCGCCGTAGAACATTCACTCGGGCCTGTCTTCTTTGCTTGTGATGCGTAGGGTGCATGTTGCGCGGGATTCGTGCAATGCAGAGAGATTCGCGCATGTTTGGCGGAATTCTTTCTTTTCGGTCCGTGGCTGTGTCGGCTACAAAAGTTTCGCCGTAGTTCAGCCGTTGAAGCACTGATCTTCCAGTAGGCGATAGCTTTAGCCGTTCTAGTTGACTAGCCTTGTGCGCTTCGGCTAGTTCCTGCCAGGTGTTGTGCACGCCCATCTTGAGAAGTTTCGTAGTGGAAGCCGTGAATGGGAGCCCCAAAGCGATTTTGGTGGCCTTACGTATTAGGATGTTGAGCTTCTCCACCTCTGCATTCTTCAGCGCGAGATAGGGAGTGCCATAGGTTATTCGACTGCTGAGGAGAGCTTGCATCACACGTAGCGTGTCTTGTTCTTTAAGGCCGCGTCTATGGTTCGCAATTCTCCTGACTAGATGCGTTAGCTGCGATAGCGTGCGCTGTAGTCGAGGGAGTGTGGCCGCCCCGGACCCATCTTTGTGGATGTGGAGCCCCAGCACGCGTAAAGTTTCCACTTTTGGGATGGGCTGTCCGTTTAGGGTGACGCTGGGATCGGGTTCATTGTAGGCGGCTGGCCGTCCTCTCGTTCTAGACTTCAGGATGAGATGTTCCGACTTTTCGGGAGCGCATCGGAGGCCGCTTTTTTGTAAATACCTCTCGATGGTATCTATGGCTTCTTGTAGGCGCATTTCTTGCGTTCCGGTATTTGAGGCCCTTGTCCATAACGTGATGTCGTCTGCATAAAAAGCATGTCGTAGGTCTGGTATAGCGTCGAGGAGGCTGGGTAGTTTGATCAAGGCAACGTTGAAGAGCAACGGCGAAATGACCGAACCCTGCGGAGTACCTCTGCTCGGTAGTCGGAAAGTGTCACTGCGGAGGTTGTATATGCCCACTGTGGCCGTGCGATGCGTGAGAAAATTCCTCACGTAGTTGTATATCCGTGACCCGCAGTCCAGGTGTTCGAGATTGCAGAGAATAGCGTCGTGACTGACGTTGTCAAAAGCTCCCTTTATATCGATGGCTACAATTGAAGATTTGCTTTTGGTGCTCAGATGATCGATAAGGTCTTCCTTGAGCAGAAGGAAGATGTCTTGCGTTGATAGGTGTTGCCTGAATCCGAACATTGTGTTCGGAAAATATCCCTTGTCTTCGAGGTACGGAGTTAGCCGGTTGTGTACCATGTGCTCGAATAGTTTCCCTACGCACGAGGTAAGGGAAATTGGTCGCAGGTTCTCGATGCTGAAGGGCTTGTTGGGTTTGGGGATCATGGTGATCTCCGAGTGTTTCCACGTAGCCGGTATTTCTCCGCTTTCCCAGCATTTGTTGAAATACTGGAGTAGGGCTTCGCTGGCCTGCTGCGGAAGGTTCCGAAGATGCTTGTTGATAATGCGATCCTTGCCTGGGCTGGTGTTTCTGGTGAGTGTAGATAGTGCTGCGAAGAGTTCAGCCTCCGTAAAGGGTTCGTCAAGTTCGGGGTTTGGTTTTCCACTGTAGGCTCTGTCGTGTGCCGTCGTGGTTATGGGTGGGTCTCCACACAGCTTCTTCTGAACCTCTCGAAGGAGGTTCTCCTCTGATCCGGCGTAGTTGTGTACGAGCCTGCAGAGGTTTTGTCGCTGTTGCGTCCTTGTAGGTCCGCTGTTGAGGAGAGCGCGAAGGATGTGCCACGTTTTCTTCGTGCTTAGAGTTCCCTGTAGTGCGTCGCAGAATGCATACCAGTTCTGTCTTCCTAGCCTCTCCGCATATTCCTGCGCTTGTTCAGTGAGCAGGGCGATTCTCTTCTTGAGTTGCTTATTTAGTTTCTGTCTCTTCCATCTCCTGAGAAGAGATCTTCGGGCTTCCCAGAGATGGAGGAGGTGCGTGTCAACGGCTGGCGCTTCCTCATTCAGCTGAATTCTCTTGGTGTGACGTTCCGCCGTGTCGAGGACATTCTTCATCCAGTCGTCTATGTTCTCGATGGTGGTCTCAACATTTAGATCATCTCTGAATAACTTCCACTCCGTTATTTGGGCAGTGCCTATCCTGGCGGGCTTGCGAGTGTGAGCTACGGTTAATTGGATGATGTGGTGGTCGCTTCCTAGCGTTTCTGGGAGACGGTCCCACTCTGCCGAGCGCACGTTTAGCGTGAACGTGAGATCAGGATTTGTGTCTCTGGAGACACTATTTCCTACCCTTGTTGTCTGGAGTGGATCGTTCCACAGAGTTAGTCTGTGCTGCTGAGCAGTGTCGTGTACTCGGGCGCCTTTCTTTGTGGTGGTATGGTAGCCCCAAGCTGTGTGAGGGGCGTTGAAGTCGCCCATTATAACGACTTGATGACCATCGGCGCGTTTCTTCAGTTCTCGTACCAAGAGGTCGAAGTCTGGCAGTTGGTCTTTTGGGGGGCTGTACACGCTCGCAACGATGAGACTCTTGTGCGATTTCCTTTCTGGTATTACTTCTATTACGGAGGAATGAAAATAAAATGGCTGAAAGCAAACTGCACTGGCTGAAGGGCCATCTGCACAATTAGCATGCGCATACTGAATGAAATAATTCACATTGTATACACTTGTTTGTCTTGGTATACGTGGTGTGCAGACGGCCCTCTAGCACATTGTGGAAACGGCGTCATAGGCTGCTCTCGGGCGTCCATACTTACCATTGGGCCCGCCAAGCAGGCTCCCATTGTAACGCGAATTCATTACTCGTCGCCCTGACATCAACGCGAGAAGACTTTCGACCACTCAAGAGTCGCTGACATACATCTCGCATCTTGCCTCTGCCTGTGACGAGTGTCAGCTGAAAGGGCGACCACGTGCTTTGCGGCGAAGCACCAACAAAAAGAAATGCAGGACGCGTTCGGAGGGCCAAATTCAAAACTTATTTTCTTCCTTAAAACAAAAAATGATTTGATTAGACTTTCTTCATTACTTAACGATGTAGTCTACTATCAAACGCCGCATGATGAGGATTTTTACTTGGAACGCATCAGTATGAAAAATACTTTCAAGCATGCGACAAATCGCATATTTTCTCTCATTTCACAATTTTTTTCGGGAAGATTTGAAGTCTATTTTACCCCTAAACATTTTTGTACTAAAATAAATTTTCCTGAAAATCACACTATTATTTATGTTAGTTAGCGAGAGTTCCAGATAGCTCAAGAAAAAATCACGAACTTTGAAGATTTTCGTAGTTTTTGAAGATACGTAGCTGGTAGTGAAACACAAAGTTTTCGGAATTAAAGAATAGGACAACTAAACAGAACCTCTGCGATGGCGCATGCGTGGTTTCGAAGCTCAACACACAAAATATTGATTTTATACACATTTTTCTATAAGGCACGGTTTAACAAATACAAGCGCAATTCGAGGGGGCGCCATGATCGTCAAAATTTTTTTCGAGCAAAAATCGTTTGCCACAATACTCTGTGGCACAGGAAAAAGGCACAAACTTTATCAGCACAATCTGCGATGTGCGAGCGCCACGTCTGGGACACTTGGCATGGAATGACCCATATATATATATATATATATATATATATATATATATATATATATATGCGGGGTGTTTTCTTACACAATACAGATTTATAGAAGTCTTGTCAAGGTAAGGCTCCTGCCATTTTCGCACACGAACTCCACGTCGAGGTGGAAACACTTTGCCGCAGTTAACATAATACCGTTGCGACTAATTCACAAAAACTCTTCAGTTAACGTGTTAATTATTGAACAGAGGGCCGGTGTTTAAATTCAAAGGTTGTATTGCGTGCCAATTTATGGCATACCTATTTTTCAGAAGTCACAAGAGTTGCACGCAGTTGGACATATTTTCAAGCTCTAAATCGAAAGTGATGGGGCCCGTTGCGTACGACGCTCCACTGTTCTGCTACGTCAGACCGGAACTACCCGTCACATGGGAGTGAGCAATTTTAATTTCACCGAAAATCGCGGCCGTATGTTTCGGTGAGAAGCTGCTAGTGATAGCAGTTGTGCCCGCGCATCGCCTTAATTTTGCGAGTGGTGCTTGGTGCTTACCTGTTTCTTTCGAACTGTGCACAAGAACGCCGAAATATCAACCTTTTAGTGCGATAGCAATTATATGAACATTCTCGGCGGACTTTTACCGTCGCCGTCATATCCCTATATATATATATATATATATATATATATATATATATATATATATATATATAGGGAGGGAGAGAGAGATAAAGACAGAAAGAAAAATAAAAGAATTCCGAGCACCCGACCGGGGATTAGAACCAGCGACCCTTCGATCCCCAATGCGCTGTGCCAGACAACTGAACCACGCGCCGTACATGCGTTGGAGTAGTAACGGCCAGGAATTTAATACACATTTTAGCGCTGGCGGTAGGCAGATCTCAGAGGACCTTGAGCGTGTTTTCTATCATGCAACGCTCGTATATTTTCTTTCAATTTGGATACAGCCCTTGAGATGCGCAACGAAAAAGTGGCCCCTTTCTGTACTCGCTCGTGATGTGGAACGACAAAAAAAGAACACCGGACACACCTTGCGGCATACACCACCGCATGACAGGATACACAGAGGGGTACTCCACGTATCGCAGCTTAAAATAAAAACAAATAACTAAGAGCGTCTTATTCTCCATTATCGACGCTTGCAGTGCGTTGGTCATACACAAAGACGTAACAACTGTCACAGTTGTTAGTACACGCTTGTCTTATGTACACCTCTGCATTTTTAACACGAAAGTGTTTTATGCCGGGGTCCACCAAGACTTCAGTGACGTATTTCCGTCATGGAAATGACATTGAAAAAGTTTACACGATCAGATGGGAAAGAAAAAAAGTTCCGTCAACGGGCATCGAACCCACGGCCCCTCGATCCGCAACAACAGATTTCGGGTACGCTATCCACTGGGCCACAGTCGCAGACACTAGAGGCTTTACAAACGCGCCTTTTGTATCTACCACTCTCCCGGTCGGCGGGGAGGTGTCGCCCTCTGGCGGCGGTAAAGTAAAGTAATTCGTCAATACTGTGGCCTCCGCGATTAGCACCTGCAACGCGTTATACGTCCGTCCCATTCGGCGCGTTTTCCATAGAAGTTCAATTTTGTCAATGCCTAACACACCGCGAGGTGGCGATCTTAGCCCTAGCGTCGTAAAAGCGTCGGCCTCGCTCATAGTATCACGCTAATCTAAACCAAAAATATCTCTGCGACGCGCGCCTGCCTCACCTGGCTGTAACACCGCGTTGCCCGCTCACGCGCTCGCCCCGAGAACAATCGCGGCCGGGCTACCGGGGCGGCACAACGCGCTTGGCGTTTACCTCTAGTGCGGCCGTGATGTTCAATCACATTTTAACATGCCGCGGGATGGAGACCAAGTTCTGCGTCCAATATGCGACGCTCTTCTGGCTATCACACCTCGTTATCTGATTACGCTTTCACCGTTAACTACTACAGCTACCACAAGGGTTTGTTTAATCATTTAACATGGACGTTAGCTGTTGGGATGGAGATGTACCACCAATCATCAAAGCGGGTGCATCCGCGTTAAACGGTGCTATAGCTGCCAGACATATATATACATTGTACAAACTCTCTTATACCAATGTACAGTAAACATTCATTTACTTCTGTAAGCGCACGCTTTACTTTCGTGTTACTCCGATCCCTATGACGGAGGGATCAACCATCTTTTTTTTTCGATCGTCCTTCTTTGTCGTCGACGCTCACTGTCCGCTGTCATGGTGGCTGGAAAGCTGTTGTTGTAGTCGAAACATATGTGTGTATGCGAATAAAAAAAGGTTTTCAATAGACGAACAACAATCGTAATTGTGACAAAACAATACGAAACACATACAAGCTAAATCTCTTTATACTTGTCGGTGACTTCAACGAACGCATTATGGACCTTAGGACCGAGCTTTGTCGTCGACTATTTATTTCACTTTATGTCACTCAATTTACATTATATGGGGCAACGCTCGGGCAAGATATGAGAGACACAAAAAAAGTACATGAACATTACACTAATACCAATCATAATTGTGACTGAACCATATAAAACTCCAAGCAGAAATCCTTTATACTAATCGGCGACTACATCGTAGACTTTATACACCCTAGGACATAGCTTCGCCCACTTGCCATCATTCAATTCGTGAAGATGCTTTCCATATCGCACATTCACTTTCTGCCACAAAATAAGCACGAGAGGACACTGCGGTGCAAATGCTTATGTAAGCTCAAACCCTGTGTGGCTTTGGCAGGCCTGATATGGGTATTACTCTCTTATGAAATGTACAATAAATATTATTTTTATTATTATTGTTATTATTATTATTTTTATTATTATTAAAAAATGTTGCAGCGGCTTAGCTCGGCTATGTCAGGATAACGGTAGCGTTAGCAAAGGTTCAGCTAATTATTCCTAGCTTTCCTGATTGTCTAGGATTAGCTTGATTATCATGCTTACTGCTGCTCCAATGACAAACACACGCGATATACGTATTATGAGGCACATGTATATTTATTTTACCATGCAACTACTTCGGGATCCGATTATTTAAGCGTCCCCGCTCTTCTGCGCCCTTGAGCAGCATTTGCGCTGAGCAGCCTAGCTGCGCACGCGCCGGCGCCAATACGTCTGCCAAGACTACGACGTCACTCCTATGGAAAGCGCAGACCGGCGGCGGTGAGTCGCGCGTGGCGGCGGCGGAGTGCGCGGGATTCGCCACCGCCCGTGCGTAACATCACTGATCCTCGCGCATGCGCAGCACGGCTCTTGAGGATCCACGCGAAACTGGCTCGGCTTGGCCATTGTAGCTAACGCTACAAAAGCGAACGTAAACGAACGTAACGCTGCTGAACATACGGCTGCTGAACGGGAACGCCGACGACAAGCTACTACTCCGAAGGCGAGGGCGCGGGAAGCGGCGGGAAAACTGCAAAAACGACAAGCGCACCCGGAGTTGAGGGCACGGGTAGCGGCGGCAAAACGGCAACGCCGATAACAATCTGATACCCCGGAGACGACTGGCTTTTACAGTATATGACGTCTCCATACGCTCTACGATACATTTCGTATGACTGCAAACAACCAACAACCACCAGGCGAACGTGCATAGACCTCGTCTTGGCCAACTTCACGATAGATCGGATCGAAGAACCATCGGCGCTACCTTTCATGGACCACAAAGCCGTAATAATGAAGGCAAAACGGAATCCACAACTGAACACGACATACGAGTTATGACCAATAGAACACATCGTATATTACTGAACACACGCGTTGTCACTCATTTACATTCGCAAGTGGCCATTGTCACGGGAGATTCACGGTTACCGAACGATCCCCAGTGCTTCGCCCACTCATCATTATTCACTTTGTGGATATGCGTACATTTTGTTTCTTTGTCTGGGAAGCATAAAACTCAGAGGCGGCCACTGCGGCGCTTCTTCTTGCAGACAGGCAAAAAAAGCTTTTCCCGCCTCTGCACAGCTTAAGAAAGAAACAGACAGGCACCACCCATCGCACGCAAACATTAAGCTGCCTACTAGTGTGTTCCAGGATGCTTGCCGATTTGTCTGACCAGATTCTGTTTTCGTGCGCCTTCATTTAAGCTTCATCACTTTCCTGTCGCGTGTCATGCCGGTGTTCAGGCGCTATCAGTTTCGATTTCGACCTTGAAATTCGATGGCGAATATCTCGAACAGGGCTGGGCAAAGATACTTTGAAATTGTATCGCGATACGATACAAGATACTCAGGCAAGAAGTATTGGAGATACAGATAAAAGATACTACCGCAATAATTGTATCCGATACGATACTTGCCAATTATATGTTAAGATACTTCGATACATTCGCAAATTTGTTATTATAGACGTACTAATGTTGTAGCGAACGCCTATGCACGAAAAGGCCTGCTTGAAAATTTTTTTAATGTGACAATTTTGTTTCATTTTAATGAAATGTGCGTTAGTATTTAAAAGTATTGTCCTGCTTGCTCCAAGTGCATTAGTTTACTTGCGGCAGAACTTATTGGGGTTTGTTTTGCCTGCCTAACAGGACAGCTCTTCACTGACAGCGGCTCTTGCTTGTCATTTTTATAATTGATGGGAGTCGCTGCTCAGCTTGCCGACCAGCTAGCGGGTTGCGATGTAATCACAAGAACTTCAATAAGAAGCCTTCGCACGACTGCGCAAATACCGGTGTGGAGTTTTACCTTATCTGTAAAAGACCGTTCACTCAATACCGAATCACCGGTGTACAGTAGCAACAATGTTGTCGGCGATATTTTTCGTGACGCATTGTACATGCGTAGAGCTCATAAAACTGCACTGACTTTTCATGTTCTACTTATCTGCTGGCGTAAAGAGTTCGTTATCAATATATTCACTAACGTGCAATCTTTAACAATTTTTCTTCAACGAGAGAACATGTGCACCCCAGAAATGCCTAATACCTATTGTATTGTCACGTGGTGGTGAGGATATAGAAGGCGGCAGTCACTCTGGTAGAGACGAAACTGCTCATTAGGCAAACTTGTGCCCAGAAAACTAAGTAACTCACAATACAAGCAAATCACTCTGTACAGTGATAGCGGCAATAAATGTCGTAGGCCTTCGGTATTTTGATCATACACGGAACGCGTGGTCACATCAGTGATCGAACCTTCCAGCGTTACCGCTTGGGCTCGCGTAAGCTGCCGAATGAACTACAGTGCTCGCGTCCCGCGCATAATTTTAATAATAATTGTTGCGGTTTTACATCCCAAAACCACGACATGATTATGATAGACGCCGTAGTGGAGGGCTCCGGAAATTTCGGCCACCTGGGGTTCTTTAACGTCCTCCTAAATCTAAGTACACGGTGCCTCGAGCATTTCGCCTCCATCGAAATGTGGCCGCCGCGGCTGGGGTTCGCGCGTAATCTTAACAGAATAATCTGAAACAACTGCGAAGCTTCCGAAACATCGCGGCGTGGCTTGAGCTGAGCGCTGCTAATAATGGTTTTGCAGTTTAGACCCGATCACACCGAAATAAAGTAATGACAGCGCGTGGCAGCAGGACATATAGGTGGCAATACCGCTGCTATTCACGGTATTGCCACCTATATGTCCGATTAACTGGCGATTACTAATAGTAAAAAAAAATTAGGGAGGCCTAAACAGGAAAACAAATATATGTAAATAAAATAGAGACGTCGTTCTGTATCAAACATTCATCGCGAATAAGTATTGAAGCACGTTACAGGCGGCACCCTTAATAGCTATGACAATTTAGCATGAAGTATCTTGAACTTACCTGTTAATGTGAGACAATAAAAATATTTGGTGCCTATCAAAAATTGACTGAAACGGCTCGTTAGGATGCTCATGAGAAAAACAGACCATTTGGTATAGCCATGTTTCTCGTATCCCCTTCCTAACAACTTTAAGATGGCTCATAATTATTTCCGTAATTATCATGCAAACTAAATTTCGCTGTTTTGCTAAGCAGTAAGCAAGATGTTTGGTACTGCATACTCAGTGCGCACTCACATGATTACATATTTGTTTTCAAAATCACCTTCGCAGAACAGTAAGCTAAAGTAAAATTATAAATGTGCAAACAGTAGCAGAAATAAAGCAGACAGTTCAATGTAAGAATAAAGCAGAGAGCTTATTTTGGTGGCACGTTACAAGAGGCATATTTGTGCGACCAGACCGGAAAAAAATTCAGAGCCCTAGGTAATGTACGGGATGCAAAAGAAGGACAACTAAGAAAGCATTTCTGCTAACCATCAAGTTATGATTTCATAAACTCTTTGAATAAAGATAGCAGGAACATAATAATAATAATTGTTAGGGTTTAGCGCCCCCAAACCACGATACGAGTGAGAGACGCCGCGGTGAAGGGCTCCGGAAAGTTTCACCACCTGAAGTTCTTTCACGTGCACGTTAATCGAAGTACACGGGCCTCAAGTATTTTCGCCTGCATCGAGAATGCGACCGCCGCGGCCGGGATTGGATTGACAGCGGGAAGAAAAACAGGGCCGTAGCCAGAAATTTTTTTCGAGGGGGGGGGGGTTCAACCATATTTTATGCATGTGCGCGTGTATATATACGCAAGCAAAACTGAAAAATTTCGGGGGGGGGGGGATTGAACCCCCCAACCCCCCCTCCTGGCTACGCCCCCAAAGAAAAAGATACGGTACACGAACATATATTCTGTTAGATAAGCGCTTCATCTATTTGATCTAGCATCGGTACTAGTGGTGCTATAGTTAGAATCTTATTTGCACATAAGTCAATCGCATGTAAGTCGCACTTACATCCGCAAGATCCTTCAAATCGCTTGTGTGTGAAAGCCACGACACGCAAAGCAACCCTATGCTTCAGATTTCGTAACGAAGCACTACGCAGGGAAGCGGCATCAGAATTTGCGCGATAATTGCCGCACGCATTGTGGTACGTGGCGCTGGACAGTGGATAATGGTAAGTGTCAAGGCACTGACACAAGTAAAAAATCACAGCATATCCACGTGGTGAATGATGATGAGTGGGGCGAAGCGAACTCGCGCTTCAGCACGGCGATGGCATTGGCGCGAGCGTGGTCCTTCTTGATGGAAGATATTGTGACTAGATTGTTTAAGAACCACAATCTGTTACACACACCGCAACTATGGCCGAAACTGTTATCAAGGAAGTCCCGCTGGAAGCACGCGTCGGCGCCTTCGGGAAGAGCCCGCCTGGTGCGTTTTGCAGCCACTTCACGTGCTCGCACAGCCTCGGGCTCTGCCTGCCGGTACACGCGCTTTCTCGCCGCTTCACGGTCCTTCACATTTTGAACATCCGATTCGCGCCCCAGCCGTGCGGCTTCGGCCTCGCGGGCTCGAACGGCGGGGTCTTCGCGCCGCAGCCGTGCAGCTTGTCGAGCAGCTTCGGCCTCGCGGGCTCGAACGGCGGGGTCTTCGCGCCGCAGCCGTGCAGCTTGTCGAGCAGCTTCGGCCTCGCGGGCTCGAACAGCGGGGTCTTCTCGCCGCAGCCCTGCAGCTTGTCGAGCAGCTTCGGCCTCGTGGGCTCGAACGGCGGGGTCTTCTCGCCGCAGCCGTGCAGCTTGTCCAGCAGCTTCAGCGTCGCGGGCTCGAACGGCGGAATCTGCTTCGCGGCGTCGACGTGCAGCTTCGGCCTTGCGGGTTCTCACCTCAGGATTCTGTCTGCGAGCGCGCGCTGCCACCGCCTTCCGTGCCCTCCGTTCCGCAGCCTTGTCTTCCATCTGGCGACTCCGAGCTAAAGAGAAAGCGTGCCAGGAGGGAGCCTCATGGCGCGTTACTTCTGAAATGTTCTCTTCGGGTGTCGTTGAAAACACGAGACGTAGTAAAGAAGAAAGAACGCCACATAGGCGAACACGCACGAGAGTGTCACTAGTCAACGTCGTCGTCTTCTACTGCATACCAGAACGCGCGCAGTAAAGACTAAAGAATGCCACACAGGTGAACACGCACGAGAGTCTCACTCGTCAACGTTGTCTTCTTCTTCTACTGCATACGACAACGCGCGCTTCTCACGAGCTAGAGGTGGCTACTACAACGCTACAAACAAACGGAGGATAGACAGACCCACGGCATAAGGAGATTCGCCCCTAAAAAAATCGAGTGAACGAAAGGCACGTGAGCTAAGCTAGACGCTCGCACGCTTGTTCTGTCGTGACTACGCGAGCGCTGTCAAGTTGCTCTGCTCCACCAAAACGGACGCGCACACTTCATTGCCTGCCTTCATGGTGGGCTAGCTCTGGCGGAAAAATAAAATTATGTCACTGCGCTGAGTTTTATTGAGGCGGTTTAGTAGCACCAGTACCAGCTTGAGAAGCGGAGTCGAGCCAGCGTATATTGTTTCGTACGGCAGTGTTCCTATAGGAGTATCTTGTATCTTAAGATACACGATACAATATTGAATGTATCGGAAATACAGATACAGATACTCGTCTTGCGAGACGTATCGTGATACAGATACAAGATACCCACAGAGTATCTGAGATAGTATCTAAGATACATGTATCTTCGGTACTGCCCAGCACTGCCGGTAGCCCGGCCGCGATTTTTCTCGGGGCGAGCGCGTGAGCATGGAACGCGGTGTTACAGCCAGGTGAGGCAGGCGCGCGTCGCAGAGCTATTTTTGGTTTCTGTTAGCGTGATGCTGAGCGAGGCCGACGCTTTTAAGGTGGCGGTTCCACTACCACCATCTTGCCAATAGTTCGAAAAACGACAGCAGACGACGCCACTCATCCACGTTTGCAGAAAGCGAGAAAATTGCGCGCGCAAGTATGGTCAGCGTCGCCTCGCGCGTGTTTTATATGTTATATGTCGCGCTAGGTGACGGAAATCGGCCGACAAAAAGCAAGGAGCACAAACGCGGACGGCGTCTTTCACCTACAATCGGGGCCAACTGTTGGCGTCGTTTCAACGACATGCCGATAAGCGCCCCAGTTTGTAAGGACAAACGCTCGCTTCCTATTGCAGCCCTTGAGAAAGGACAGCGCAGCGTCTAAATACAATCGCTTGAGAACAAAATAAACACGCACACACGCGCACACTGGTGCGTACAAGAGCGTGCACTCACACACGCACACACGCACGCTCTCACCCACACGCACGCGCTACGCTCTCACTAACGCACTCACTCACATAATATAATGTGCCTCAGTGAAATAGTATTGAACAAAACATCAATCAAACGCTTCGCAGCGTTTCAGTGGAATTGCACGGCCGCTACTAAAACAATCATTTTGGTTCATTTTAGCGACCGTGCCAGTGACTTTTATAGCATCGCGCGAGCGCATGTCTGTTGGTGTGTGTGTGTGTGTGTGGGGGGGGGGGGCGTGCTTTTGCTTATTACAATTGGAGGAGGAAAAAATGGACCGACAGATTTCAGCAAATCATAATTCGAGAGTTATCTGCGAAATTTCATCCTCTCAAACTGCAATAAACGGTTACCAAAATAAAGTACATCTTGATGATCAGTTGAACACATGACTACCACTAATTACGGGAGTTAGAACCTCCTAGAACACATGCTTCTGCCCGCGAGACGCCTGACAATGAATGCGTTTGCGTGAGGAAGAAGAGAATGATTTTTCCATGTGAGGCATGATTTTTTTTTCTCTTGGGAACAGTAATAAACCAAGATGGTTTGTGCGTTGGAGGGCAAGACACCCCGTTATTTTCATCTCTTTGTTCTCATTTGTAACCTTTCGCGACGCTGTGCAGGCGCGTTCGTGGTCGTCTCGCACGAGCGTTTACAACGATGAAAGCCAGGCGCAAGACGCGCGTAGTCACACATACTGCTGACTGAACTTCTTGTATAGCTTCCACAGCGTTGCATATATTGTATGAAACTGAGTATAGGTACATCGGCCAGCGTAGGCGTGCACACGAGGAAGCTGGGCGCCCCCCCCCCTGGGAGAGAGAGAATACAACATTTATTGGTAGAAATAAGTCGCTATTGGGGGTGGGCCTACTAGTCCGGAAGACCATTGGCTCTTGCCGCCGCCCGGGCACGACGGTCGACCAGGGCTTGTTGCTGCACTGGGTCAGAGCTGGACAGGGTCGCCTTGGGGGCTTACATGAACGGTCATGTAGGCTTTTACAGATGCCAGTTTTTATTTATGCTTGTTCTATAAAAGCATGAATACACTTATTTGTTGCGGAAAGCTGTGGTTTTCCTTTATTTGGACTTACAGGCACCATCGACAAGTTTTCCATTTAGGTTGCCGCAAAAGTTTTTCAACAAAATGTTCGTCAGTACCATATGTATCGGCACTATTTTGTTCATGTGGCCACTCTCACGTGCGTCTAAGTCAGGTTATTCTTCGTTGACCAGACATTGCACTGTCCGCCTTGTACTTTGCTACGAACTAGTTGTTATCCGATCATTAGTAGTAGTTCTGGCTACGCAGCAAACCGCTTTACGACAAAGTAGCAGTGCGTAACAGCGTTATCCCCGCCCCCACTAGGTAGAGTAGTCCTCCTCAGTCGAACTGTTTCCTGACACCGTAGCCCTCATTAGTGGCAAAGACAGTGATCGTCTTATCCGAAGTGAGTGCGTCTTTTCACAAAGCAACAATATAACTTTTCCAGGGTCCCGTACATTGAACATTCTGCCACGTCGACTAGAACGTTCTGCATCTTCAACAAAGTCTCGCTTCTGTCGCATCGTTGCAACTAGGACGTAATTACCTGATTGGGTACAACTTACCACTACTGGTCAGTGGAAGTTGTCGGCACAGTGCTCGACAGGCATACTTTGAAAATTCCGGCAATGACAAGCTTTCATACGTTCACCATCGTGTCCCCTTTGAAGCGGCGCTACATACGTATCATTCACACGGCATGTCAGCGTCCTTCCTTTCACAATTTCGAACCTCACAGGCACGAAAACACTCAAAGGAACGCGCAAAACACAAGCAGCTGAACCACAAAGAGATGCACATTACTAAAGACGTGCCGGTGAACACTGGTTCTAAGAACGCGTGACGAACGCGCAATCTTCCTGCATACCGAAACCATTTGCCGCTTGATGAGACCGCCACACCTGCTGACGTGGGGCGAGTGGAAAGGGTTTATCACTAAGCCCTCCTCCTTTTACGGTTGATGTTTGTTACGCGCGGCGACTAGACTTAGCTACTGAAGCAAACTATGAGGCCTGGAGATATAATTCATGCCTGTTCTACCCGTTTTATTATGTTTAATTGCGCCACTTTTGGCGAACGCTTGAACTCGCATAAAGCAACTTGATGTTTCATTTCATAGATGGAGCTACCACCAAAAAACGCCTGTGAGACTTATGATTCATTGAAAATATTTTGTTTGAAACACTGAGTGGTCAAGTTAGTGAGCACAAGTAGATAAAAGACACAATATGCATCTACTAATGTGCAATACTCGTTGGCAATTAGCGTCTAAAAGAAAAAAAAAGCGAGTTTCTACGACACTGGTCAGCAGGAAAATTACGTAAATTCACTGCTGTCTTGCAGGTTCCCTAATAAAGATAAAGGAATTTTCTCTTCATAGAATCATAGAAAGGGCCTTCCTTCTTCATTATGCAGAAGTTCACAGTAGCAGCTTGTATAGTTTTGTCGCTTCATCGGTAATGCGTGACCAAGTACAGCCATAAACTGCCGCATTGACACAATAATAATTCATCAAGTTTTCGTCAGAACACAAAGCAACTTCGCATGGAAAATAAGTGTAATGTAGTCTACGTAGCCACTAAATATTACTGCTCTGCTTTGAAAAGTTAAAAAGATATTCTCACAAAAACTTGTAATATTTTGCCCATTTTCATTGGAGCGTAAATAAATTCCTAATTATTTTATGGGTAATATCTCTTCATAGAAACCTTAAATAGCACTTCTTCTGAAGGCACGTTAAATTTGGTCTTGTTATGTTGAACAGTTTCGCCGTACTGGCCGTACAACGGAAGCTTGTACAACGAAAATGCCTTTTGTTGCTCACACTATTTTCATTGCTATTAGGTAACGCTTCCGAACAGGCATTAACACCAGGTGTCATTAGAAAGCGGAGATCATAAGCTTTCTGAATTATTACAATTAATATTTATTTGTCAAGCGCAGCGAGCACAGTGTGTCCGCAAACAATGCGTAAAATGCGGAGGGGGGTTCGCCGGAGTGGGACCGCCACCTTAAGACGCTTTAGTGTGCCTCGATGTGTGCGCCCCCCTGGACAAAACGCGCAGCAAAACGCGCATGAAGGCACCCTTGGACGCTTGGGCAAGGGTCGCCACCTCGCGGTGTGTTAAGGCATTGACAAAATTCAACTTCTATTAAAAACGCGCCGAATGGGACGGATGAGTAACGCGTTGCAGGTGCTAGTCGCGGAGGCCGCAGCAATGACGAATTACTTTACCTTACCACTCCCAGAGGTCAACACCACCCAGCCGACCGGGAGAATGGTAGATATAAAAGGCGCGTTCGTAAAGACTCCTGAGTCTGTGACCGTGGCGCAGTGGTCAGCGTGCCCGGCATCTGTTGTTGCGGACCGAGCGGTCGTGGGTTCGATGCCCGTTGACGGTACCTTTTTTTCTTTGCCATCTGAATGTGTATATTTTTTCGACGTCATTTCTGTGACAGAAATACGTCACTGAAGTCTTGGTGGACCCCGGCATAAAACACTTTCGTGTTAAAATACGGTACAACAGGAAAGGCTTACAGAACATACGAATGGCATGCATTTGCTTCATTTGCTAACAAAGAGTAGGTGAAGTAATGAAGGTGGCGCCGACTGCGGCAGAAGAAACATGAACACCTTGATAAGTGTGGGAACGAATTTCTTCCTTTTCTGGCGCGTTCCCTCTGCAGCTATTTCCGTAGTGTGAATACAAACTTACAGTGCATCAGCTGGTCTCTGTTTGGTCCCGGGATGGCTTTTGACGTTGTCATATAAAACCATCGTCAACAGGATCGACGGGCCCCTTCCAATTCAAGGAAAAGAGCGACACTGGGCACCTGGATTGACCTGAAGCGGAAGCTGGTGATACGCTGAGTTGGTTGACGTCAATGCGCCCTTAAGATTACAAGTGAATAATGCATGATAATTTTAATAATAATGAAAACTTGGAGGGCGCCTAAGCTTCGTTTCCCGGAGTGGAACGCGACAGCTTGTGCACGGCTCCATTCGCATCGTTTTCTCATTTTCTTTCCATGTGCAGCTGATTCGAGGATATCCCAGACGTGCCGTAAGGCATCGAAGGTTCGTGCACGTGACATAGGCATTTCTTTACTGTCTTGGGGCGCCTGCTGCAAGTTCACTTGCGAAGTACCCACAAGGCCACGTTTCAGCATTTGCCGGAACATCGCACGTGCGCACTTCTGAGTAGTTTTCTTCATGTGCTTTCTTTTCTTAAACACAGGATGCAATTGTAATGCATTAAGAGCATCAGGCGCTTGAATGTTTGTCGCCTAAGAGAGCCGCTACATGGATCGGTGTACTAGCACAAATAAGAAGGTGCATGTATCGTATCGTAATGATGCCACATGTACGATTCGGGGCTCGAAGTATCGCCAACTGAATAGCTGACATTCCCTTAGTTCCTGATATGGCAATGAATAACAGTTATCACTAACACAGTCATTTTTCTACCCAAAAGGGCAGAGAAATGACTGTGAGTAGAAAAATGGGTAGAAAATGACAGCGTCACTTTGCGAAGGTGACTCAAAGTCGATGGCCACTTCGCTGACCAGTTGTTCAACGCTATCAAAATGTTGAAACTTTATAACACGTACCATTAACATCATGGGCGACATTCAAAGTACTTCTCTGTCGTAAATGTTTTTGCTACTGGCCTGCCGACTTGACTAATGTATCCAGCATCGGAATTCACCCAAATATTCCCGCACGAATGCTTTTAGTGGAAGAAGTTTTGTGGCAATGCTAATTCTGCGCAATAATCGAACCTGACATTATATTTATATAGCTATATCTTTTACATCATTTACCCCGTTGACTCTGTCGCGGGAGTGCTCATAAACTGCACGGATAGCTTCCTCTATGTGTGTGTACACGAATTTAACTCCCGTTCGTGTTGTGGTCAAGCGTATCAAGCGCTTTTACTTCAGTTGGATGTCAAGTAATTTAACTTAGTGAAATTAGTAAAAAGCTCAACAAGGCGTGTTGCTGAGCTAGTTGGTTCATTACTTCAAAAGAAATAGGTACGGCGCAAAAAATACGGGGTGAAGTGAAACCATGTTTTTAATTGCGAAGCATCTCTTAGCGAACCTCAGGCACTTTGGCCGTTTCTATCTACGTATCTATCTATCTATCTATCTATCTATCTATCTACCGCCTACGTCTGGGCGCTCTCCTGGTCATCTCCATAACTTCTAATGTACGAAAATTGGCAAAGTAGGGGATCAGTGCATGACGAACACGATTCACTGGTCATGACATGAATAACGCAAAATACCTGTCGAGTACGTCATGAAACCCTTTCTGTCAGTCACGTGTGGCACATACCCGTAAACCAGAGTTAATGTTATGCGAGTATGTGCCACACGTTATACAGTGTCTCAAACCAACACAGTAACCGTGAACACACACATTGACACGCTAGGAAAGTGATAATAGTAATAATAATTGTTGGGGATTTATGACCAAAAACCACGCAATGATATGAGATGCCGTAGCGAAGCGCTCCGGAAATTTTGACCATCGGGTAGTTTTTAGCGTGTACCGAGATCGCACAGAACACAGGCGTCTAGCCTCCAGCGAAATGCGACCGCCGCGGCCGGGGTCGAACCCGCGACCTTCGAGTCAGCAGCCGAGCACCTTAACCGCTATACCACCGCGGCGGACGCCTGGAAAGTGAGAAACTGAAGACCCCTGGAAGACGCTCAACTATACCATCTACTCGTCCACGTGGTCCGCAACGTGGACCACGTGGATTGCGCAAAAGGCGGCGTCAGTGCTTCCTACAATAAATCTGCTGAGAGAACCAGGCCTCTCATTGTTACGGGTGACTTCAACATTGATTTATCAAGACCCAACAAAGATTGGTGCTTATACTGCGTGAAAAACGGACTGGATGTGGAGAGGGCATCAAAAGACCTCGCTGCCACGTCAACGACAGGAGGCATATAGATCATTTCATCGTAAGAGGCATCCAGGATTTCCACCAGCTGTACTATACCTCGCACTCCACTACACTTAGACTCCTGATAGCCGCGATTATGAATGGATCCGAATAACAAGTCCAGTCCAGCTGCTGGTGCTCAATGATCACGGTGATCATGACCTTGTTGAAGAACTGCCAAGAACTCCTTCTGCACATACACAAGGGTTCGTGAAACGTGCGTGCGTTTCCCGTCATAACGTACAAATATAAGCATGACAACAGTAACTGTTACTGTAACCCGCGTGCAGTGGGCCCGCGCGTGCCACTCGGCTGTGTATATATCTAGGGAAAATTTCCTGAATAAGGCTTAGTTTCGAGTAACGCCTGCCCTGTGCGTCTGTGTTTCTTCTTTGTCTTGTTCGGGTTCACGTTATCCAGTATTGAAGAATATAAGCACTACATATCACCTTACCGCGTCTGGTGTTGGTAACACCCACGTTGTTGTTGCCATCGTTCTGCAACTGTAAACAACTGGTTATATAATAGATATGCGACTCTGCAACATATGAGTGTGCGTATACCACTTCCACATTTCTCTAGAGTAATTCCATAACGTTTCGCTCAATGTGAAAAATTACGCCACAGTCACCATCCCGCACATGCTTCGCATAACGTCGCTTCCCACGGTACGTGGGATCTGGCTAATTTTTTGTTTCTGCTTTCGTTTGAGTGCTTCTAAATCAAATTGCCTACTGACAATCTTTAAAAAACTGACAAGCACGTGTTTGTCAGTTCCGCCACACGTGTTTGGACACGTGTGGCGGAAAGTCAAAATCGTGCGCGAGATGGATACGCTGCAGGATCCCGGTACTGTTTTGGCGGTTATGACCGCAGCGAGCAACCAGTGGCCCCGTTCTTCCATATTGGACTCGCTCGCCTCATATAGGGTCACTATGTTGACTGCTGTTACGTGTCGTCAGATTTTCGTTCTCTTCTTACCGCGCATTTTCTATTGACCATCATTTTTTGTGCATTGTGTTACTCTGGTGCGCTTGCATTTTTTGTTCGCTCGTGTTTTTAGCGATCCAACGGGCACACGTGAGTGGTTTTCATGCACGATTACTTTCCATTACAACCTTACCTTGAGATTAGGACTGCGTGCGTGCGTATCTACCTTGTTTAGATGTAGAGTTCATGGGATCTTGTGGTACCGCTCGCAATGTTTTTCGCGTCACGTGCAGCAGTTTATTCATGTTATTGGCCCGTGCGTTGTCACTGAAAAAACTGTAATGTACGCCTAAAGAATAACGCTAATTTCTTCGCCAGTCATGTGTTGCCGATGCCTAACGTTTGCAAACCAACCCAACCTTAATCTTCGGCCAATTGATAGACATCAGGGGGGTGCTTCTCTGCAAGTTTATAGCTCACACATACACATACTGTTCTCGTCTTCTAGAAATGAAGAAGGGAGCTGTTATCTCAACAAATGGCTGCAAAGCGAAGGCCGCCCCGAAGCGATGGAAGGCTTACGGCAACGACGACGTGCCAGTAGATTTATGAGGAGCGAACACTTTGTTTCAATGCGAGTTTCTATATCTGCAGTTTGGACATTCGTGTCGTGTCTCTGACTGTCTGTGGTTTAACTCAAACCTCTTGGCGCTGAGAAACAACATAGAAACAACTTAGCATCACCTAGCTAAAGCCTGGCAACAACCTAGAAACAAGCTGCATCACCTAACGGCTGCGAGAAGACCCCGAAGCGATGGAAGGCCTACGAAAACGCCGACGTGCCCGCAGATGTACGAGAAATGTGAACGCTTGGTTTGAGCGCGAGGTTCTGTCTCTGCAGTTTGGGCATCCGTGTCGTGTCTGTGACTGCCTGTGGTTTGACTCGAACTTCTCTGCGTGGACAATCAACGTAGGAACAACCTAGCATCCCGTAGCTAAAGCCTGCCAACGACGTAGAAGCGACCTAGAAACAACCTGTATCACCTGTTTAGACGTCCTGTCTCTATAGTTTGGATGACTGGAGAGCTGCCCGAATCACGGACCCTACCAAAGGTGTGCCGATACCAAAGCTAGAAAAGCCCGACAAGTTCCCTAAACTTCAACCGATTGCTCTAACGTGTACTTTCTGCAAGCTTATTGAACGCATGTAGGCGTCGCGCATCTTCTGGTATTTGGAAAACACACGCCTGGTACCTTCCAGATCAGGTTGGCTAGCGGCCGTATTTGGCCACGGAAGATGGCTTCGACCATTTGACGCCCATGTTGCCCGTCGGCTAAAGAACAAGCAGCATTCAAACCCTTCTGATACAGGATGTTCATAAGGCTTACGACAAAGTCAGCAACTTTGCCATCATACGCATATTGCAATGACTGCAACTTCCGCCACGTGTGTGCGACTTTGAGGTATCCTTTCTGGCACAACGTACCTTCTGTATCCAAGTCGGCAAGGAAGTAACCGGACATTTTGTTACGAAGTGAGGTTGACCGCAGGGCTCGGTGCTGCCTCCGATACTGTTCAATACGTATTGCCCTATTGCACCGCGCAAGGAAAGAAGCCAGTATTCCAGATACCTTATTTCTCTAAGCGGACGACTTGACTGTGTGTACTACAGCCGGACCTACAACTCAGCATGATGGTCTCCAGAACACTCTGGACAAGTCCTCGGACTAGTGTGTGGGCAGAAGTCTAACACTTTCTGCCACAAAGACCGCATTCATGTCCATCACCAATAGATGAGGTCACCGTTGCCTCCAGCAGACGCAGGTTCGTTTGAGCCTAAATGGCGAAGCACTCTCCAATGTATCCACGATCCGTGTGCTCGGAGCCTAACTGGACGAATCTGCTGCAAATGCTGCCATCTAGGCAAAGCGAGGCGAAGCTGGTGACAGCGTGTGCTTGGTGTCCGCGTGGCGCGTCGCTTGGATCCTAGGCTAGAAGAGGTCTGGAAAATGTGGTGTCCACGCAACTCAGCATCCTGCCTTTTCGCTCGTCCCTGGGGACATCAACATGATGTCAGATGAACAGGTATTACCAGTTGACATCTGCTTCTCGTCAATACCTACGCGAAGGACCTTAGTTTTACTCCACCTTCGTTTGATCTAAAGCGATCGCAAAGAAATTCCACGCAGTCGAGGAGCAGTTCGATAATTATTTTAATTCTCAACACAACGTAGTCTTCGAACAAGCCAGCATCAAGAACGAAAAAAGATTTCTTCGCTCTCTTGAAATCCTTTCCAAATATTGCTAGTTCGGTGCTCTTCGAGAGGAGCTCGTGCGCGACCGCCTCGTGGATGGCATCAAAGACCACAAGCAACCTCACGCTACAGAAGTCTCGATTCCGTCCGCCAGATCGAGAGCGCTTGTCATCAAGAAGCGGAGCTCCACCAAGAAGTGCCATGTTTGCAGAAAATTGCATCCGGTGCCCGTACCAGTCGGCTTGTTTCAATGCAAGCGAGAAGCAGCAGTTATTCACGCGGGACAAACAAGCCACCTTCACCCTCCTGAAAAAAACAACGCGCAGAAACTGTGCCGTTGGTCTAGTCAAGAGCGTTTGCCCAGCACGCTAGAAAGTCTGCAGGAATTGCTTGAAGAAAGGTCACTATACTTCCGTATGCATATCATGACGCCTCGACTGTGTCGAAACTGAACACGCAGCTTTAAACGGAACATTCCTTGGAGCAATCAAGGTGACCGATGCTCAAAACTGGAAAGTAACAGTCTTTGTTCAAAGCCAGTGTTACTTCAGTATCAACACTGGTGCCGACGAAACCGCCCTCCCAACGCAGGCATTCGATACGATCAAGGACAGACCGTTTCTCTCAGCCCCTGCTCATCAGCTGCATGTCCAGATTGAGAGCTTCTTCCAACCGCACGTGTGGCACGACTCGAGCTCATCTACCGCGACCAGGCGACTACTGATTATATATAAGTCTTAGATGAGATCTGCACTGCGTTGCTAGGCCAGCCAACCATCAGATCTACAGATGCTGACATTCTTAAATGCCATTGACGACAATGTGAATACGAAAGAATTTCCAACAGTGCTCCAAGAACTCGGCAAGCTGGACAAAGAACACTGGCTCTCGGTTTAACCAAGAGCAAAACCTTTCGCACTAAGTCCGCCGAGATGCATCCCAATTCCATTGTACGATGCAGAAAGTCGGTGCTATGTCACCTGTTTGTGAGCAGACCGAACGGTGTGCACGAATGGCAGTCGTCCCAATGCCCCCCAGAGACGAGAGAATATGCGTTGATTTCACAAAACTGAACAGCCACGTTCTCAGAGGATGAAATCATATTCCTTGCATGGAGCACACTCTCGGACTTCTTCATGGAGCCAACCTGTTATCTAAGCTCAATGGCAAATGGTGATTTCGGGAAACGGAGCTAAGCACTTTAATTTCACCTTTTGGCCGCTCCTACTTCAAGCGACTACCATTTGGAATTGCGTCAGCTCCTCAAGAGTTCCAGGAGCAGATAGCGTACATTTTGCAAGGCATTAGTCGAGTTGTCTATCAGACGGACGACATTCTCCTCTGGGGTTTTAACAGCCATGGACACAATGAGACGCTGCGAAACGTGCTCCAGGCACTCGCAAAAGATGGAGCGAAACTGAACCACAGCAAGTGCGTGTTTAATGTTCAACACCTTACATTCCTTTCACGCTGGCTCGATGAAGATGAAATACGGACCGACGAATAGCAGGTTGAAGCCTTACTGAAAGTGAAGAGTCCCGAAAACTGGACCAAGCTGCAGATAGTTTTCGGGAATGGTAGCATACCTCTAGAGATTTGTCCTCAAACCTATTTGATATTATGCAGCCATTCATAGTCCTGTTATCGAAAGAAGCCAGAATATGCTGGAGGTCCTAAAAAAGAGCAGGCATTCCACAGGCGGAAGTCGGTGCTCTCATCTCCTCCTGTCCTTGGTGCTTACAGCCCATCTGTCGCCGTCCGTAAATTGAAAGGAACCAGGTGATGCTCACGTACACATTTCGCTTCAACTATTTACTTTTCGAACAACCATAAACACGGAATACACAGAAAATGTACTGTCATCTAAACTGCATTTCTAATGGCTGATTCAAATTCGACATCGCTTATTAAGAGTTCAAATCAGAACCTAATTTCGCTGCACGTAAAAAACAAGAAAGTTCTAATTTACTTTCGTTGGTGGCACTTGGCGTCCGGGCCGAAGTGCAGCCAGGGACGGAACCAGAGGCCGAAGTGTAGCCGATGTGGTTTTTGTCTAGACGGAGTCACTATGCGGCTTCCTTTCGCCCGATGCAAGGTTAGACTGCCCCGAGCCGTAGGTCGGCTTCTTCCAAATCTTGCTGCCCTCTCCCCTGCTTCCTTTTGGGTCAAATAAAGGAGTTGAGCCTTTGTTCCTACCGGGCATGTGCACATGGTGTTTACACTGAGCTTTGTCAGGTGCCCGGACCATGGCGCCCACGGGGGGGGGGGGGGGCAACTTCCTGTTCTGCTGTACAATTCGGGAGGCCGCTCATGGGGGCGGCTTCTAATTCGCACTGTCTGGCGACATGTTCTCTTGGCACCAGTTAACTTTGCATTTTATTATTGAACGAAGTTTATTTGATTATGCACACTTATGACAATATCCCCCTTCTTAAGAGTTGTGTGCGTGTACACGCATCGACACGATTGTGCGCGTACACGCATCTAGGTCATCAGAAAGAGACTCTAGCCATTGCTCACACTGATACTTCTGTAGGGTTCTGTCGAAGCTCCCTGAACCGCACCCAGTCCGTGATACGTACCCTCCGCTCGGGGCAACGTGCCTTGTGTGGTGTTAGAATAGTGGCCACGATATAGTGGTAACTGCGTAGATGTTCGTCCAGAGGACCATGCGCAATTACTGGTCCTGTATTTCTGGAAAAAGTGAGGTCGGGGCACGTGTCTCGTGAGACACTGTTTCCTAAACGCAAGGGGTGTCCTGGGTATGTATGAAAGGTGTATCGCAAGTTGCCTGTATCATCTCAGAGCCGAGTTCCCTAGGCTGCTGATTTGCGGTACCCCCCCCCCCCCCCCACTGTGAGCGGAGCGTTGAAGTCTCCGCACAGGAAAAGGGTGCGCCCAAGACGCCCAAATTCAATTAGGAGGCGGTGAAATGAGTGTGTGCGCGAGCGGGAGAACTGTAAACGTTTAGTATGTGTAGGCTGACTTTTATTGCCCTGAGTAATTATTTCAAGAATTTCATGCGGGATATCGATGCTTGTAGTGTTAGTGTTGCATATGATGTTTTTTCATACTAGGGCTCCTACGAGTGGAGAGTTACCCGCAAAAGTGTTGAAGCCGGATAGAGTAGGCGGGCAGTTCGGCTCCTGTAGGAGGATAACATCTGGAGGGTTCGTGGTCGTAGCAACGTACTGTTGCAGAGATCCCCTTTTTTTGACGGTATCCCCGGCAGTTCCATCGCCAGACCACGATCTGTTCCTGGCTAAGGGACGCCATCATCATCGTGAGAGGAAGTGGTCGGGCGTGAGTATGCGTGCGTCCTTCTTGCGCCTGTTAGTGGTGGCTGGGGCCGCATGGTTTGGGGATTGGGTAGGAGAGCGACGGAGTCAAAGCGGGAGACTCGGCGAAGAGGGAGTGTGTGCGCTCTTCTGATGCCTGTATTACAGCGATGATTTCCTTCCGAAGCGCTAGAGATTCCGCCATGGCATTGCTGTTATCCGAGGCCCGTGGCTGCCGATGATCCGGAGTAGCTGTTGAAGTTGCCGATTTGCCTAGTAGTGCTTTCTTGTACGGCGATGGGGATGCCTGTGATGCCAGGGTAATAGGGCGCTTCTCCTGGATGCGCGCTGAAGTAGACTGGGAGCGGGATCGGGAACGGGACTTGGATTTTGTCCGTGTATTGGAGCGGGATCTGGACCGTGTCTTCGAACGAGATCGGCCACTTTTCTTCGATGTTTCAGAAGCATGAATGGTCGCTGATGAAGGAGCCGCATCGGTGGATGCCGTCATTTGCCGCCGTTCATCGTCGATGGCTTTTTTAACCCAGGATCTGTTGAAGGGCTGTCGCTGGCGTCGCGGGCACTTTGGGTCAGTGGTGGCATGATCTCCACCACAGGGTTTGCGCCGTGGAGAGCATGGATGGGACGGCATGGGATTATTGACGCCGTATTCCTCACAAATGGTGAGGTCCGGTGTGGGCCAGCGGTCAGCTCGGTGTCCCAATATGAGGCACATTTTGCAGACCGGCTGTCTGGGGCGGTGGCGGCTGCAGCGTAGCTCTGCTCCTAGAAAGCGGACGAAGCGTGGCACGCGAAGCCCTTCGATGGTGACCAGTGCAATGATCGTCTGACCCATCATCCGAGCCTGTAGTATCTGGATGCCAGTCGCTCGCATTTCCTCTACCAGCGTATGTGAGGTGGTACCTGGTTCCAGTCCCGGAAGAATACCTTTGCACGAATCGTCGGGGGCTGCCAGATATGAGGATACCGGGTAGGTGCGTTGGCCGAGTGACAGCTCTTGGACCTGCAGAAGGGCGTCTGCGACGTGTGATGACGGGGTGCTTATTACGGCCAGGCTTTGCTCTAGCCGGGTTCTTAGGATGAGCTTTTTCGGTCACTTGGGCTCAATCCGGCGGCGGCCCAAAGCGCGGTGGCCAAGGCTGGTCTGAGCCATTTACCCAATCGGAGGCCTCCGAGAGGACGCAGGACAACCTTTTCATCTCGGAATGGAAGAGGAGGCAGGCGCTTTGCCCCGCTCGGCCTGGGCTTGGTGAAAGGGTTTTCCGAGTCAGTTTTGAGGAGCGACGCTGCTTCGAAAGCAGCGGCGTTGCGTGCGCGTCGCTTATTGCGGACTTCCTGCCAGCAGGCACCGTTGTGCGTGTCGTCCTCTGTCGCGTCCGCGACGGTGTTGAAAGCCGCGGAATCTTCGTCCATGCCTTCCCCAAGTTGCGGATCATTTGTGCGTTCTGCGGTATGAATACTGGCAGTGTGCTGTGGTCGGTCGATGCCCCGATAGTGGCTGCCTTGTCGCTTGCTGTGAGCGTCTCTTCGGTGTCGCTTAACATCGTCGGCGTCGTTTGCTCGTTGTCGATATTAGAAACGGTGCATAATAGCGACAATGAACCTAGACGCTGCCTGCGTGGCGTAGTGGGCACTTAACAAATGTACTTGCAATAGGCATTCTAGGAGAGTTTGAAACGGTCAATGTTACGTGCACAGTCGTTCGTTTCCTTACATCACAGGTGAGGCGTGTACCGAGAACCGAAGCTAGGCTAGTAAATGAGAAGGCGATGCGCACGGGGCCCAATAAAGCTATCGCATTATACGCTCGAAGGCAAAGCTCAAGCTTCCTCGAAGTTTTCTTTTTCATACGTCAACTACTCGGGGATAAAATTACCGCATTAGGATCATAATTGGGCTTATTTTTACCAATTCTTCATGTGAAGCACAAAGTCTACACAATTACAAAGACGTAACACGATGGCGGCACATGCAACACATCACGAAACAATTGGTGACTGCAGAATCAAGTTTTTATTGCACGACAAATGAAATCTCACAGGGTCCCTCAAGACGGCTTGCAGGCGAAATCCATCGCTTTTCCATCGCAACTAATGCTCCCTACTCCCTACGAACGCCCTCTGAGCCTAGCTTGGTTTTTTTTGCACTGCCTGCAAGATGGTAGGCAATGGAAGCTTTTGTGCAATTCAGCTGCTTTTGCATCGACTTCATGATCGGCCGTGGCGACTACCAGCGCCGATTACCAACTCTAATTTCTTTGAAACAGACATTACAAGCAGCGTTGCTCCGTGGCAAGCGTGCGATCGCGTTGGGGACAGCGCCCGGGAAACATGAGTTGACTATTTAGAATTAAGACATAATCTGTGTGCCTAAAACATTGATGTGAAATTGCACATTGCCTTCTGCCTTAGCACTACTTCTCTTGAATTCGGAGATATGAGGCATTCATTCTGTAGAAAACGTAAGGATCTGCGTATTAGTTATGCCAATAGCGTAAGTTGCTTCTGCGAATATGCTGTATTAGGTTATCTATTTCCTGATATTTTGAACTTCAACACAATCATCAACTACGTCTCGCGTGTACCTCCAATGCAGTCGCTCAGGACAGGCAGCTTTTGGCACGCTTCCTAAACGCTTCTCCTCGGTTCTTCAAGAGCAGCTGGCTTCAGTTGTATTGTCTGTCTAGTATGCCCGTTGGAATCGTAAATACCCCGCAGTTTCATTATAATGATACTGGCAAATGCTTCCAGCCGACCTGATGTGCTATTTAGGATATTTTCATGTACTTTAAATTTATGAAGTTATTTACGTCAGACAGTTGGCCTTCCGTGTTTTGTTTCAAGTTCATTAGGCCATGGCTTCATTAGGCCAACAAGCATTGCGTTGTTCAGCATGTGATCATGAAATCTACATATTTCTAATAAGTGGTAAATATGCTATGTGCCCCCTGTTATTTAGAGACTATAAAAACGGCTGAAAAAGTTACCTCACTATTTTACGAAATGTTTATTCTTGTGTATAATTAAATGCCAAGCATTTATTTGCTATCGAAACGCACATTCTGCGTGTGTATCTATATACGTATTGATTATTATTACCGACCACGTGGGGGCACTCTCGTGGCGGTCTCCTTAATCAACTTTGTACATACCAAATTTCCATAGCAGGAAATGAGTTTGCGGCTTACGTGATGAATACTTCATGAGGTGAATCGCTTGACATGCCTGTCATGTACGTCATGAAACCTTTCCCTTCGGTCACATGTGTCCCATAGCCACAATCCTCGGCTTGGGGAATGCGGATATACGCGATCGGTGATTCACAGCGTCATCAACGGGGAACGCCGAGAAAAGCCTGTGGAAAGCCGAACGCGATATTGTTATAGAGCCTACGTGGAAGAAAATTCGTTGAACGTGAACCGGAAATCCTGGTGAAGGCAAATAATAAAGATCATCATTCAAACTGGATTGAAACCTACGCATTCTACCTGGGAGTCAATATTCTACCACATAACCAATCTACTGATTCGAACTGCTTCAGGAAAATACCCGATATCTGACATATTGAATACTTTGTCGTGCCGTGATATGTGCTTGCGGTATTAGCTATACGCTTTACAACTGTAGAACAAACATTGCAGAGGTATTTCTATGGCCCAGCAAGCTACATTTAAGCACGGCTGGACTCTGCAGGAACACGCCAATGACTGGTACTAATAATAGGCACATCATCGCATTGTAGCGTAAGCTTCCTTGCGATAAATATGACGTCTGTGCCTGAAAGTGAGTGCCGACGTGACGTCAGATGATGACCTGCCGTTCCGGCGCCAGTATTCTAGGGGTAGCTGCAAAGTCTTCGTTACGCCCGCAATTACCTAATATGCGCAGATACGTCGATGTACCTCTAATTCTAGATTCAAAGCGAAAAAAATTGCGGCATAGGCTGCTACTCTTTGACTGCTTCGCGTAAATTTCATTCCCGCAATGCGAGGGACCTGCCGTGATTTCGTTTTCATTAATACGCGCCATTGTAGCTTAGCAACGTGAGGTGTCCTGCATGTAATTTACAGAACGTGGGTTTGATTTCTGGGCAGGGCGGAAGTGTACTTGGAGATGTAGATACACGTTCCAGATGCTCAGGTGGTGACAATTAATGAAAGGTCTTCCGCTATTACTTGCCTCATAACGATAACGTGGTTTGGCACGTGAAAAGGCATTATTTCGTTTCCGCAGTTTTTAAATGTAGCTGGCTCCATTACTTGCCGAAATGAGAATACACCCCGTGATCTACACAGAGTCGGAACTGTTTTCGGTAATTTCTTCAATTGGAATGTACAGACGGTTCCACTGTTAAAGGGAACACTTACGCGCAGGGTATGTACAATTTTCGCTCTGTTGCAAAAGCATAGTGGCTTATATTTGCGTAAGACTACTGTTGGTTGACAAATCTGACTTATTTTGAGAGACTAGTGCCGTGCGCTAAGAGTGTTTCCACATCCACTTGCCGTTAGGGGGACAACAACATGAAAGGTGATAATTTGAGTGTTCCCTTTAACTGTGGATCGTACTGTACATCTGTAATTCATTTCGTTGAGGCAAAATTACAATTTTATAAGCAGCACTGCTTGCATAAGCCTCTGAGGAGATACCGCTTACTTTATAGCGTTGTTCTGCATTGTACCTACGCAAAGACATTTCATATTTATCCATTAACATTAATGATTTAGCTTTTCATGCGCATGTGAGCCTGCGTGACCCCTGATCACACCATGGCTAGGGCCCTAACCGTGAGCATGACCCTTTCTTTCGTTCCATCTGCCATAGATAGAAGTTCAACGTTTCACAGAACCAGCGTCATTTTCTACGTCACTGTGCTGAAGAGGTCATTGTGCCTGTTGCACGCCAATGCACGGCATTCAACAACAACATAAAGTATGGCCTCCTACAATTTTGCGAATACGAAGCACGATAGGATACCTTACACGTTAAGTTACTTTTTGTAGAAATACGTAGCAACAGAAGCTAGTCTTAAGAAACATAGGAAAACGGATACAGCTATAACACGTGAAACTAGTAATAATAACCGACCATTCACAACCGCGATTCAAACCCGGCCATTTTGAGTGGGAAGCGGGCATTCCACCCTTGCACCACTTTGGTGGAACCGCGCAACACTTAAACGACGACCCATCGCAGGCTACCGACCCTAGCACCACAAGCGGCTTGGCCGTGTTTAGACTTCACTTTCTCTGCATTGCTATTACGACCGTTTTGAGCACTCCCCTGTTCTGGTACACATTAGATTGGGTTTCCAACCCACATTGCTCTGTCACATGCTGCGGTGATTCTACTGTCGACTGCAGCAATATAAAGGTGATAGGGTGAGCCAGAGTCCACCCTGATAATTATTCTGTTTCCACATGACGGCCAGCTGCGTCATGACAAAGCTAGTTTATTGTTATACTAAACTGGCTGCTTTTGCGGGTACGTGACGTCACGCACCATTTCTATATTACAGCGGAGAAAGTAGAAGAGGAACGGGCTCACTCCACAGCAACATTACAGAACAAAATGCATACAACGTTGCTCCTTGACACCCTTTCCTTACATCTGTAGCCTGCCCATAACGCCAGTATAACTATTTCTTCATCATTTAGCTCTGAAGCATTGAATGTGCTACACACCATATGTAATGTATCTTACAAAGCTGTCTGCCATCGCCTACCGCAATCGAGTAGTCGCTGGCATACCTGTCGTCATGTCAGCCTGTATTGCAACCTGTGGAATATCTCACTTTATTCTTGATAATAAAATAAACAGTCAATTTTACGTGAAAGGAATCTAACTAGGAACGTGAATTGGTTAGCTGATGATGATCCAAGATGAAGAGCATTTAACAAGCCGACAAGGAAATACGAGACAAGTGCTGATGAAACATGAAATTTGGCTAAATAAAAAATTCGACAGATCACACTTACCGTGGGAATCCAGTTTATGCGGAGCATGCAGAGGGAAGGTGACTGTGGCGTAATACATCGCTTATCATATTCGAAGACTACCTGAGCATATGTGGCCCCTTGTGACTTATGTGTATTATAGCGTTTGCTTGTGAGGGGGAAACTTTGCACCCTCACACGAGATATTTTGTGTCGAGCATATCATGGTTGCGGTTGTTCACAGTCCCACAGGCAGCCATTTCCATTGTATTGAGCGGTGTGCGGTAGTGATTAGTTTTGTCCTGGCTGGGACGACAATGCCTACCGTGGAAGGGCAGAAATTCAAGCCACATCGGCGCGAGGTAGCCGTGTTCGTGACACTCAATGTACTGTAAAGTGCCAATGTTACCATTAACGAGACCGTCACTTACGTCGATGTTGGCCGTGATCAGGTAGGGCTCGCCGACACACAGGCAAATTCAGGCCGACAGGTCACCCATGTCGCAGGCGCCGATCTTAGAGGCCTTGGCCAAGGCATCCCTGTGTAACTGCTCGCTTTTGTAGCCAGATATATGTTGTCGCATGCAGGATGACACAAAACATCGTCTGCAACGTCGATGCCACGAGAAAGAAGTACTTGATGAGGAGAATCTCTAGGCCGCGGCAGCGCGCGAGGGCGGCGGGATAGCGTCACGGCGGTATGCGGTTTACGCCGAAGCGCGAGAAATGACACTTTCGGCCTTTTCCCATCTTTTACGTGCTCTTCTATGAACGCGACACATAAAAATCATGATAGAGCCTCGTACAAATTAAATTTCTAAGATTTCCGTCTTTAATATCAATCGGTAAATATGACAGATATTTTAGCTGCATTTACTAATCAATACTGCCAGAATTATAGGTCACAGCGCTTGAAACGAACTGCTAATAGTGGCCCCTGAGGAGATGACGTCTGCCGCTGCATGCACGTGACCCTCGCCCCTCGCTCGCATGTAGTGCGCGCGCATGCGTAGGTGGCCTTGGGAGGGAAATTGCTCGTTTTCTTTCTCTTTAGCGCTCTCAGTGGCTTCCGCGCGTTGCGCCGGCGGCGCCGAGTCCTCGATGTTAGCGCGCGATGTTTGCGCGCTCAAAAAAATGTATTACTGTGTTGTCTGTATTTATATGATTGCTTTTGTTTGTTACCACAAAGCTGACCTGTGCGAAGTATCTTAAGGCGGAGCTCAATCCGGTGGTGGTGGTGTGCGGCGCGACCACCCTTACTGCGCATGCGCATACCCTCTCCACACACCTCTCCACTCACCAACTCCCCTCCTCTCTCCCCTTCCCCTCTCCCCTTCCTCTCTCCCCTTCCCCTCTCCGCTTTCCATCTCCCCTCTCCCCTCCCCATTTCCACTCTTCCTCTGACACGCGGGCTAGACATGCCGAAATTCTCTCCTGCGCAACGCCGCGATGAGCTCGAGCGCATGCGCGTCCCCTCCGCTTCTCTCTCCTCTCCCACGCTACCCCCCTCTCGCCCACCTGTCGACCGCGTTCGCCGCTCGCCCTGTGAGAATTAACGGCCAGGCTAGATGGAAGATACGACGCGCGTAGCGTCCCTCTTCGCGTTCCACGACGCGAGGTCGGTAGCATGCCCAACGAACGCCAACGGAACGCGATCGTGAAAGTGCTCCGGCTTTGCATCGCCTCATGGTCCGCTTTAGCGGGAGATGGTGTAATATTTTATGTTGCGCATTGTATTGGACCGGCCACTAGCCACTTTAGGCTATCGGTCCAAATAATCCCTGTAATTGCATATATCTCTTCATGAAAATAAAGTTTCATTGATTGATTGATTCATTGATTGATTGACTGATTCACTCAATAATTGATTGATTGATTGATTGATTGATTGATTGATTGATTGATTGATTGATTGATTGATTGATTGATTGATTGATTGAGCCGTATGCCGTCAGAGCCCTTAGCGGCGGCTCTGACACTGTGCCATTCTGGCAGGCCACGCTGACGAGCGGATGGTAGTCGAGCGCCTTCCAGGCGTGTTTGTCTTTTGCGCCATCACTTGCCTTGCGTTTCATTGTTTATGTCCGCTGTTATTATGTGAATTTAGACCTTGAATCACCTGTAGCGCGTACCTGCATGACATGAACAGTGGTTTGCGCGTATGTGACCACACGTCACTGAGATAAAGGGACTCATGCCCTACGCGGCAGGCATTTTGTGTCATTCATGGCATGACCAGTGAATCGTGTTCTTGGCACGCTGATCCTAAGCTATGGCAATTTTCGTATACTGCAAGTTTTGGAGACAACCAAGAGAGCGCCCAGATAGATAGATAGATAGATAGATAGATAGATAGATAGATAGATAGATAGATAGATAGATAGATAGATAGATAGATAGATAGATAGATAGATAGATAGATAGATAGATAGATAGATAGATAGATAGATAGATAGATAGATAGATAGATAGATAGATAGATAGATAGATAGATAGATAGATAGAAACTGCCAAAGTACCTTAGGTTAGGTAAAAAATGATCCATAATAATATTGATTGGGAATTGGTCCCAAGCATTATGCGAGGCAAGCAGGTGTTCCACCACAGAGGAATGTCATTGCTTGGAACTTCGTTTGAAACAAAAAACTGCTACGAATGTCATTATAAGAGCAGTCTCTCAAACGCATGTAATGTTGCGTGACAGAAGCGTAGAATCGCGCCAGGTGTCCAAATATGTGAATTGCACAAGGAGTGGAGAGTTTCAAGGCCCACCCCGTCAAAGCGCTGGCATACTTCCTCATCATCATCTGCAAAAGCGTGAACAAAGTGAGCAGCGGCGTAAGTTCACGTGTTGACTTACGTATGCGTAGGGATGAGTTCACTGACTTGCAAAAGGAAGAATCGTGCTTGGTGGACACTTCACCACTTTAGGATAGTTTGAAATGGCTTATGTTATGGGTAAAGTTGTTCCTTTCTTTGCGGCACGGTCGATGTGTCCACTGAGGAGCGAAGTGAGGGTACCTATTAAGAAGACAATCCGAACGGTGCCCGATTACGCTATCGCGTTCTACTCTTGAGGCGATGCTCAAGCGTCCTCCAAGTTTTTTGGCACTTCTCTCCCATGCTTTAAAAGTGATTATTCACTCCAGACCTCCCGCGAGATTAGAGGCGTATGAAAGCTGTTCCTATTGCTGAGCATGAAAAATCTTCATACAGTCATATCTAAGGCACGAAATCCTTCCCACAACTATTATACACAGATCAACTTGTTCATGTTGTACGTGCTCAAAGATTCCGGAAGACATTATTTCAAGCACGTGTCACAGTCTGCAGAATAACGTGATTAAGCGCAAACAAGGTGCTTTCCATAAGAGTATGTCGACAGTTACCCAACGCCTCAAGAGGATACATCGGTTTGCCTTACAGCACCAACGTCGACAATATTGTTTAGAAGGACCAACAATATTGTCGACGTTGGCGTAATTCGTTTCGCTATTGTGGCAGCAGGAGCTTTAAAATACGCGAAAGAAAAGTTTGTCTTGATCCGCTCACACGAACGCGCCAAAAGTGTGGGCGTGGAAATTAACTACCCGGAACTACGTCATAGTCGGTAGTTTTGGCGGAGCCGCGCAGCGCTGTCGTATCTTCAACCGTGGCTTCATTGACTACTTGCGGCTGCGCGCATTCGCTTTAACAGACCTATTGGGATCGATGACTACTTCCGGCTGCGCACGTTGGTGGAACTCATTGCGAAGGCCATGCTTTAACACAGATAATGGCATCGATGAGAAGGCACATAGATGACGTCACCGCCTTCGCTCAGCAGCTGAAGAAGCCCTGCGGCTGCAGACTGTTTTTTGCAGGAAATGCTATTTGCGTTCACTTCTGTGAACTCTTACATCGGTTTTCGAATTCAGTTGTGATCAAACTATGATTACACATTCGAAAGTCGTTTTTTTAAGTGCTTCAGCTTCCCTTTAAGGCGGAAGCCTTAGATGCCTCATCTAACGCCAAAATTGACCGTCGGCGTCGGCGGTGTCAACAGGGGTGATGCAAGAATTCTTGACAAGATGGCTTCATATAACGTCTCTGACGTCATTCATATAACGTCTCTGACTTCATAAATCTCTGACCTCATGTCATCAGTATGGCGTGATCATGGCGTAACATAACGTGACGTCACGTGATGATGTCACCACATGGCATCGTCACTTGATCGAAGGCGGGCCGATCATGGAGGCAGTGCAAAACTACGTGAGGTACAGAAAGCTTGCAATACCTCCGATCCGGGAGTCATTGGACAGTCACGTTACATGCAGAAATATCTCGGAGGGGTGTGGGGAAGGATCACTACATCATCTGAGAAGAAAAGTAAGGTGCATTTTGCCTTCGAGTCGTCTTAGGTGAACGCATAAAGGACCCTGTGGGTATCGTTCACATACGCGTAAATTTCGGAAAATTACAAAGGGGGCACACATCGTGTCATGGCGGCCATTTTGGCTTTGTAAATATAGGTTTTATTTTTAATAAAAAGCTAAAAGCATTCTTTAATATAACTAAAAATATTGGGAACGCTTAAGGTCCGCCTTTAAGAGTTGAATGCGATAGCGATATCATGCCCCCAATGCGTACTTCGACCATCGCGTGTGTGTAACGAAATGCGCGCACTAAGGCGTGCACCTTATGTAATGGGTAGCATGCTTTAAAGCAGGACCAATTATGCGCGAGAAGCGTTTTCGATGGTGCGATGCACCCACTACGTGGTCTTAAGAGAATATACGCAGTAATGTGTATGCCTTCTGTAATGCGTGGCTGGCTTTAAACCACGAAGTCCTTATGATATTCCCATGGTGTGACGCCCGATGGCAGTGTAGGCTTGCACCATGCAATATTACTGCGATATTACTTCTCGTACTGTGACTCCTGTATACAGGACGCGCAGGTTTGTGAAGCATCAAAGCTATTTCAGTGCAGTTCCAAGCAGAGGCATGGCTGTGTGGTAGAACATCTGGTAGCCACCCATATGGCCTGGGTTCGGTTCTCACTCGTACCCAACATTTTTATCACTTGTTTTATTTTTCTTGATTTTTCTGTCGCAGACAAGATAATGATTTTTCGCTCACAACCAGCGACGCCGACGCCGACACCGGAATTTCTTCTAAACAAGCTCTTTAACGCTGTCACGTTAAAAACGAGCATGGGCCTGGACGCCGGATCAGGGACGCTTTTATTTCATTCAATAAAAAAAAAGAAATGAAGAAGTTCTTGCTATTTCTTGGCGGCAGCTATCCCTTTTCACTTGGTTGTTGAGACAAAATGTCTTAATTTGGGGGCCTGCTCTAACAACGCCGATGAGCCAATAGTAGAAAGGGAGCTTGGAACTTGTGGTGCCAAGCCTGCAGGAAGTGCGGAGCTGGGCAGCCTTCCTTGTTTCTCATTGCACTCCAGCCGTCGGCTAATTAGCGGAAAACGGCAGATCTCCATCGAGGTGCCTCCTCTCGAGCGCCACTCTGCACTATTTCATTGCCTGGTTAGATGCAAGGACACTCTGCACGTGCGTCGCCAGGTGCAGCCGTTTGACGGCTAAGTGCGCGCAGAAGCCACAGAGAGCAGATAATCCAAGACTGGGCTCATGGCTACAGGCCGCCTGGCGTACGCGTGAATTGTGCGTTCGGTTTTACACAATAGCAGCAAACACCCTATTGAAAATTTATCCACCATGTGGGATGGTGGATTCCACCACCCACCATTATGGTGGATTATGGTGCTGGAAGATGGTGGCGCATGGTGTATGCTGGATCTGGCGTATGATGAATGCTGGGAATAGCGGAACGTAAAACGGCTCTACAGCGTCTGGACCATCGTGATTAGCTGTTACACATAAATAATTGTATAGAAGGCGATGTAGAAAGCATTAGTACAAAAAAAAGACAAAAAGCCGTATGCAAAAAAAAAAAACTGCCGCCACCGGGAGTCGAACGCGACCTTCGGATCTCGAGCCGAGTACTTTACGACTACGCCACGCTGACAGTTGCGCTGAGTTCTGCAAAATGACTAGTCAACATACGAATACACCGTTTGGCTTCAGCTTTGTATGTCTCATACTGGACACAGACGCGATCTTCACATCGTACTAAAATTTGCGTAGTTATTAAACGCGAACAAACTGCTGCCGGTAACGAATGGCACGTCGATAATGGCAACAGCGCTAACTTTCTTGTAGAATTCACAACGTAACTCCAAAAAAAGTGTCAAGTGGACCGAGGAGCGGGTATAGTGAACCGAATATTACAGCTAGTTTAATTGCCGTTTCTCGCTTTTTCCAAAGGGCGACATGTGCAGAGGCTTTATGTCGACTCAAATCTCATTCGATAAATACGCGCGTACAGTTGATTGAGTATCGTGATGCTTTTTTCGCGCAACCAACAGCGCAGCCGTGCCAGCGCGCTGATCTGACGCTGTATCATTAGCTACAACTGCAGAACAGCTCGGCCAAACGCAAGTGCAGTGCGCGGGAAAAATATGGCATCATATTGGTTCAGTAAGGCGTTCGAATTGACAAGTCTACGTTCTCGCATACGTGTCAGAGAAGCGCCGGCGAGTGCCACCGGCGGCGGTTGGTGAGCGGAGGCGTTTGCTGGAAGCGCGTCGCATCTATGCTGATCGCTTCTTGTGCGGACACCGTACACAAGCAAAAACGCTTCATTTAGGTTAGCCGATGCCACAGCTGTGCTGTAAAGTCATTCGTACTCATCGGTATCGTGTATCCTGAAACCCAGAAGTGCCGATAACACGTAGACGGACTCGGTCGGTAAGCTATGCCTAAACTTTGGTGGCAATCATGGTGGTAGAATATGATGGTGGAAGTGATACTTGGCCGGGCTTATCTCGACGCAGGCCGAAGGTAAAAGTTTGCGCATTTTAGTTTCGCACGCATTTCCACTGTTGCCTTAAGGTGCCGCTGAGGTAAGTGAGTGTGCAAGAATTGCCAGAGTTGCGTTTCTAGCGTGACGGTATCAAGCGGCGGCTATTTTCTGGTCTACCCGCTGGAAGGGCTCATTTACTTCTCGGCAACTGCGCGCCGATGTAACACAGGTGCTGTCGCTGTTCACACCGACACTTCTAGACTTGTAAACATCACAATGGAGCAGCACATCGCGGATGTAGACCTGATAAGTACGTGCGTAAGATGTAAACATTCACGGCTGCTGTGCTCCACAAATCTTGAGGCGGTTACGCCGCATGAATAAAAAAAAAAAGCGTGCTGAAAAGCTTAATGATCGGCGTTGGCCGATCATTAAGCATATTAAACATATTTTTCTACACATTGAACAGCAAAACATTAGAAGTGACAGTGATTTCACATAATGTCACGTGCACTTCCATCATGCCACCGTCATCCAGCTTGTTCACCAAGCCATCCACGGAAACACGTTTTGCTCGCCACCATCAGCCAGCATTTTCCACTTAACACCAAAAAAAAGCTCGCCACCACCACCACCATCTGCCACCATTTTTCCACTCTCGCCACCATCAGCCAGCATTTTCCACTTAACACCAAAAGAAGCTCGCCACCACCACCACCATCTGCCACCATTTTTTCCACTCTCGCCATCATCAGCCATTATGACCACCACAGTTTCCACCACATCCACTATTGTTTCCACCTTGCCCACCAAGAATTCCAGCATCCACCAACCCACGATTTTCAATAGGGCAGCTGACGTGAGAGACGAGCGAAGGACGACACAAGGGAACCACTGATCGAACAAAGAGCGCCCATCTCTTGTCATGCGCGAGCGCCTGACTGTGGTTTCAATAAGTCTGGTGCGCGTCAACGCTTTTAGCACAAAAGGAACATCGCAAGCGGAACATCAGCTAGAACATATTGCGTGAAACTCCTTACCTGACTGCGTTTGAACCATTAAGCGAAAAAAGCTACTCTCACGAGCGAAGGCAAAACAAGAAATACATGGACGCCAGATAAGCACTTCCATTGCAAGCGAGCACAAACGGGCACACAAAAATCAAACAAATTTTGTACTCTCTTACGTCTACGGCACGGTGTAGTCTAAGGGGACATGTTCGTGTACAAGTGGCACCACAACTTTTCAGGACGCATATTCAGCAAGAAACGCAGCTACTGCATAACGAAGCTTTTGCCAACCGAGACCGTGTAGCCTCCTGTGGCAGCTGGGTCTACGATTACAAGAGCCATTGGCGTACTTGAAATAAATAAACAGCGCAAAAAACGGAGGCGACGGCAAGGAAATACACAGGACAAGCGCTGACTTCCAACTCCATTTTCATTGAGAAGAAAGCATCTTATAAGTGCTTGCGGGAAAGTTAAAACTAGAAAAAAACAAGAGAACAAAAAAATGCAATGAAGAAACCAGGCGAAATACTAACAGTCACAGCAGCCGGCTGCGCCCACGCCAGCATTCTAAAAAACCCAGCTCTTTGTCAGATAGCAAAACCGATGGCTTTCTAATGACCCCGCCACGGTGGTCTAGTGGTTATATAGTCCAAACCCGCGATAACGAAATCCCGAGGGAACGAAATTCTCACCGCAACGAAATATTTTCGGAGCGCCGGCGTACGCCCATAGGAGTCAATGCATTTCGTAACTCGCGACTACGAAAGATATTCATACCGCAATCCCTAATTAACGAAATTTTTGAAACACGAGTGCGCAAATAATTCACTCTCGCAACATTAACTACATTGCTGAAATGCATTCATGCTACACTTAATTGTGCAAAACTATCAGCCGCCATCACTGTTTACAAAAAAAACATAAAGCTGGCGACAATGATGATGATGATGGCTTGCCGAAACACTACGTAGCCAAGTCCACATTCCTCATGGAGTTTCGTTCGTTGGCTTGGCTCTGTGGTTGGCTTTGTCGGCTTTGCGCGCACATAGTTGCGCTCCAATACTCACCGTAGACAGCTAAACAGACAGATAAGTGGACAGCGGCCATCTTAAGTCCGATTCCAATTCTCACGTAGCCGGCAAAATAGACAGCTTCAAGAAGACAGCATCGGATACAAAAACGATGCAGGCTACTTCGCTGTCCAAACAAGATGGCGGCTCAGCGAAATGCTTGCGTAGCTCGGATCTCGCCGGTATGGTCGTCTGTACACCAGTAGGCGCTTTTCCAGGCGCTCAATGTAAGTTACGTTAAACTTTTCATAGGTTTAACACAAAAGAGGCTAAAGAAAGAACATTTACGTTCGTTTTTCTTAGCTTTCTCTTCTCGACGCGAGGTGGCATCACGTCGCGTAGATGTCTTCTAGACGCGTTCCATTTCTCGGACAACATGAGCTCGATGCTGTCTTCTAAGCTGTCAGCGTAGACTGTCTACGATGCCGTCCAGAATTGGAACACAGCCATAGTCGCGTGTGTGGCGCCATTTGTGGAGCGTTTGCTTGGTCGCTTGGTGCAACGTGAACTGCGTGTTGCGATTGCTTCGTCCAATTTCGCTGCCTGCGAAGATGCCGCCTCCAACGAAAAAGCGGAAGTTCATCACGCTGGAAGATTAGGCTACAATCATCAGTGAGCTGGAAAAGGGCAGGAAAAAAATGGACATCGCCGAAGAATTTGGCGTTGCGTGCAGCTAGCTGTCCTCGATTCTGCGCTGATCCGCGCTGATCCAGCGGAGCCGGAAGAAGGTTCGCCTGTAGGTGCACTTGATGACAGTACTGGTGATAGCGCAGTGCCGCCGTCACTGACCAGTGCATGGGGCGAACTTTGTGCCGTGGCAAACGAGATTCCCGATCGCGAGGCGTGAAATTGCTGCATGCTAAGGACCGCCAAAGCAAACTTACTGACTTTGGGAAATAAAATGTTCTTTTTGTAAATTCCATGTCTTTTCTGCCGCATTCTCACGCCAACGAAATTCCCGCAAGAGCGAAGTTTTGTGCTTGCCCCGCCGATTTCGTTATTGCGGGTTTCAACTGTAGTACTTGACTTGCTGACCCGAAGGTTGGGGGATAGAATCCCGGCCGCGGCGGCTGCGTTTTCGGTGGAGGCGAAAATGTTTGAGGCCCGTGTACTTAGATTTAGGCGCACGTTAAAGAACCCCGGGTGGTCGAAATTTCCGGAGCCCTCCATTACGGCGTCTCTCATAATCATATCGTTGTTTTGGGGCGTTAAACCCTAGATATTATTATTATTATTATTATTATTATGGCTTGCTAATGCAACCGTGCTTTTCTTGCGCCATCTGCGCCGCCTCATTGATTATGCGTGCTTGCTCATCCTTGTTCCTATCCAGAACCGTGGTCCCTTGAAACTGCGGCGTGCACCCACATGGAAGTCAGCGCTTGTCCTGTGTGTTTCCTTTCCGTCGCCGTCCGTTTTTTTTTTTTTTGCGCTGTTTATTTATTTCAAGTATGTGCAACCAACTAGCCCAGTCAATTACTTTGTTAAGCCATTGGCATATATACCGGCAGGGCAACATGATGGGGTGAAGCCCCCCCCCCCTTCCTCACACTTTGGAAAGTGTCCATTGTCGGTTGCAGACTGGTTTACTTGAATGCAGCAATCACGTAATTATGTAATAAAATTTGTCCTACGATTTTGCTGTGACGACTGTGCTGCGTGTCTCATGACCGCACACTGTAGACACTCTCTGGTGCGGGATGCCTATGCGACTCTTCCGCGCCTTGCACGCGAGCATCGCAGAGGAGGCCACCTCTCAACAGGGGCTCTATAACATCGGAACAATCTGTCATGATTTTATTTTGTTCTTCCTGGCCTGAATTTTAAGTAATCTGAGATGCTAAGACGGGCGGGAACCAGTAAACGTTTTATAGCCTAGTCAAACGCTCTTCCTGTTTCATGAAACTTAGTTACCTTCTTTGAAAATTAAGGGGATCGCCGCTGCTCCATGGTCAAGCTCCTACGAGTTGACGAGCGTGTAGACGTGTCAAGTACTTTAGTTGTGCCGTGCAAGCAGAGCTAATAAAAGTTACAGGTTTAGTCTTCGATTAAAGGGACACTAAAGAGAAACAATGAATCGGTTGAGATCGACAAAGTTTGCTCTGAGAACTCCAATGTCGTTAATTTCGCCATCATATGTTTACAAAGAGAGGAGGAAATGAAGTTCAAAGCTTCATTTTTGATTTTCACGCCGAAATCTCCCCGCATGACGTCACGGATTTCAAAGTGTATTGCATTTTGGCGTCATTGGCTCAACAAAATTACTCTAAACTTGATCTGTTAAGTCTATGGCCTTCTAAGAGGACAATGTACTTCATTTTTACCGATTAGGAACTACGTAGTCTCTAGTAGGCGCCGCCAAACATGCGACGTCGCGGCGAATAGTGCGGAAACTTCAATGTGTCGTCGCCGCCCACATGTTGTTTTTGCGCGTTTTCTCGCTTACTAAGTCTTCTCGCAGGGAGCGTGGTGTTTTTGGTATAGTCAAAGAGTACTTTACTAATACGAGGAAAATCGTTTTGCTCTTAGTGTGCCTTTGACCTCCTTCCCCTTGCTTATCATATGGTAGCCTGCAGCGATCGCGACGACTTGTAACAAGGCGATAAATAAGCCAGTGGATCGAGCACATTCAGACACCAAGCTTTCAAGTTTGCCTCGTAACTTGATCTACCTGGCCATGGAGATGATCAGCGTCCATGGTTTTCTGAACAATGAAGACTGCCCGCCTGCAAAAGATTGTGTCTGCCCCTAATAATGTTTACTTGTCTCTCTACCTATTTCTCAGCATGGATGAGTCACAGAGGGTTGTAGACGCGCAAAAACAGCTCAACATAGTCACACTTAATCATCATCATCATTATCATTATCATCAGCCTGTTTACGCGCACTGCAGGGCAAAGGCCTCTCCCATGTTCCGCCAATGAACCCGGTCCGGTGCTTTCTGCTGCCACGTTATACCTACAAACTTCTTAATCTCATCTACCCACCTAATTTTCTGTCTCCCCCTGACGCGTTTGCCATCTCTTGGAATCCAGTCAGTTACCTTTAATGACCCCCCGTTATCCTGCCGACGTGCTACGTGCCCGGCCCATATCCATTTCTTCTTCTTGATTTCAGCTATGATATCCTTAACCGCCGTTTTTTCCCTGACCCACTCTGCTCTCTTCCTCTCTCTTAAGGTTACACCTATCATTTTCCTTTCCATCGTTCGCTGCGTCGTCTTCAATTTAATTCCTTTCCATCGCTCAGCTTCAATTGTCACACTACAATTGAAGCTATCTATTATACGCACATGTATCCATCTCGCCAGCTGCTAAAAGTAACCTCTGTCAATGGGATTGGCAGGCATCCTTCTTGAATTATGTTGAGAATGAGAGACTGTCTGGCTATTCCACAAAGTTTAGTTACTGTTCATGCGCTGTTTATGCGCTGTTTATCGTGCATGCTTCATTTTAACGCCGCGAATTTTTGCAGGTGTGTGACGTCGCGTAACAAGGTGATTTTATAGCACACAGAAAATTTTTAGGGAATTACGAAGAACCAATAACCAACAATATGCCGTATTGGAAATAGTATATTCCGTGTATTTATTCATTTGATTTAGTCGTGCTGAAGTGGTCATTACGCGGTGGATCACTTACGCGTCATTTGTTCCATCTTGTTACGAGCAGGTACTCTGAGCTTGACCTAGAAATTTCGACCAATGATTACCGACCTGTACGGACGGAAACAGTGCGGAGTAGTTTAATGTTATATTCGCCCACATTTTTCTAAGAAAATCTGAGCGTACACAGTTTACGTAGGCGTATTTACTTGGTAAATACTCCTATGTTACTTGGGAATTACGCCTGGTAGTTAAGGGCCACTGTCGACGGAACAGCCCATCATGCACTGTGTGAGTGATTCTTATAATACAATAACAAGCAAATAAAGAGGAAAGTGAACCCAGCAACTGCCTCTAGTAGAGAACGATGACTCAGCAGGGGTTCACAAGGGAAGGGATAAGGAGGGATTAAAGGAAACAGAAAGGAAAGATGCAGATCTCTTAGACGAGATCGCGGACGGCGCCCACACCGGCGAGTGTTTTTCGACGACTGGCCATCGCGGACCAGACACCCATCTGGCGCGAATTCCTCCGAGTGACCTCGACCACCCTCCACTTCTTGCAGTCCCATTGCACCAGCCACGCAAAACTCCGCAAATATCTATCTGCTTGACCAACATCGCAAAAGCACGCCGAGCACGCCGTTTCACATGCGCAATGCGTTCGGCACGTTCAGGAAGTGGTCTGACACTAGTTATGGTTACTGTATATGCGCTTCTTTAGAGAGAATATACTGTATATGGGCTTCTTCGCGATGCCTCAAGAGGCATCCTGAGTGTACCCAGCGTGTCTGTCGTCAAAACTTCTGTTCTTGTGTACGTGTCTTTAAAGGATGGGTTCGTCGATTTTTCAAGAGGTCTGGGTGCAAGTGGGAGAGGGGGGATTCTTAGAAGGAAGAAGGAAATGAAAATGAAAATTGGGTGTGGAGTGCACGATAACTGTCGGTCAAGTGAGGACACCTCAACCGATACACTCACAGGGGATTAGGGAATGAAGGGACTGTGAGAGTGAAAAGAGTATAGTAAAAGAAGAAAAAGGAAAGTATGAGCGGAAAAAAAGTGAGGGGGGGGGGGGGCAGGAGGATGGGCGTCCGAGTCACCGTGGTGAGCGGTGAAAAGCGAGTAGGGCCGCAAGGGCTGAGCGGCGACGGTCCACGCGGCCGGTGGGATGGAGCAAGTCCTGTAGGGTCGCACATGGCAGTCAGACGAGGTGGTACTTCATGGCGAGCCGCTTCAGCGCATTGTTGAGAGAAGGGCAGTTGGGTGCGAGCAGTCTAGGTGCAAGTGGGAAAGGCGGCCTTCTCGTACACCCGAGGAATAACCAGCCGTCTCGTACACCCGACCAGACATCTACCAGACCAGACTTCTCGTACTCCCGAGGAATGAGCCACTCGGTACGAGCGGCAGCGGGAGTTGCCAGGGTCAAGAAGAGGACGAGAGCACGGGTAGAGGGCAGATGGCCTGAGTGAAGGAGATTAGTAGGCCAAATGGAAAGCGCGCGCCCAGCAGATGCCACCTGAGGGTCACTTGAGGGTCGCTTGATGGTCGTTTCTCGAATGTCAGGAAAATAGGTAAGGTCGGGAGATATCTGGAAGAAGCCGCCCGTCGGCAACACCAGCGATAATTTGTATGTGTGGACCCACGTTTGTTCGCTAAAAATATGACATATCCTGTATATCAGCTCCGCTGCCTGACGCAGGTACCGGTGGCGACACTGCAGACTGTGGGCCGCTTCGATCAGCATTGAGTTCCACGACCATTTCCTTTACTGAAGCCAACCCTAACCCTCCTCTGCATCGTCGCTGTGCACGCGGTCGGTAGCATCTCGTTCACTTCGAAACGCTGCACTTCACTCGAAACGCGAGTAGTTGCAATTTCTCCTCCCTGAAACAACCTGAACACCACCTTGCAAACGATCAGGTCAAAATCGGCATGTTCATCATCACCCGCGAGATGGCGCGAAGGGTGCGCTTGAAAGGCCGTCGCCCCGCTAGTAGCTGCGTTGGGTAGGCTGCTCTTGTGTTCAGAGGAGCAGCAGTGTTCGAGAGTTGGATGAAACGGAGGCGACGTTGGTTTAAACGCAGGGGACGTCACACATCGGGAAATAAAAATTATACAAGACGAGTGGCCTGCTGCGTCGTTGCCCGCGCTGCATTTGCATTGTCTCACTGGTGACCCACGCTAGACTCTTGCTTTGGGGTCTTGGGACAACGCGAGAGCAAGAGCCCTAGAGTGGCGTGGGCTCAGCGCATGCGCCCTGGCAGCTCGCACATTCCTTTCCCAATTCTAATACCGCGAATTCTAAAACTCTCTAGCATGTCTCCGGAGTTTGGATGCGCGCCTACTACTTGCACTCTCACATACAGGGCGTGGTCACCCACGCCCGTGCGCTAATCTCTTAAGGGGGGGCGTTACGTCTTGCGCTGCAGCAAAAGCAGTGAGCTGCTAGCTAGAAGAGCCAAAGTAGGGGCTAGTTGGAGGAACAGCTGTGGCAGTTGTTAGTTCGCATTCCTCCTGCGTATACCTGTGCGTTCTTTTTATGCGTCTTGTTTCTTTTTTTTCTTTGAGCAGCACGCTGCCAGTGTCTCAGTTGTGACAGTTTTGAGTTCGCGCACGTCTTGTGTGTGTGTGTTTTTTCGTGCGCCATTTGTTACTTGAGCAGGGTGGAGCAAGTTTTGGAACTGCTTGCTGTTATTCATGTGACATTCCAATTTCTTGATATCGCATTCATTGCTTCAACCTTGCGACAGAACTGCAACATTTTTTTTCGTAAGACCAAGCACGCCAGCGTATGCCAGGATGTTAAGAAGCTATATCCCCATGGGAGCACATGCATCGTGACACATACATCGCTCCCACTAGAATAAAGGGCAAAGGCTTTGTGGTAACCTTGCAGTGGAATATTGGTTAGGCCGTAAGGCGTGCCACTTTTATTTCAAGGATATTGAGAAGCTGTCTATACGGCTAATCAACCGAAAGCTAGAAAGAGACATTGTCAGTCTGATGTCCTATAGAAATATGGGATGCAAACAAGTATAGATGAAACATACCCCGGGCATTTCGTGGAGCCGGACATCGCACTGGCATCCAGTCACCAAACACAGTCGGCGTATCGATAAGACCGCGTAGAAGTTCTGTTAATTTTAAGCATGAATTTTCAGTGCGACTACAGTATCTGGATGTCCGTTAAATTTCAGTACGATCTCCAGTTTGCCTGTTCGGGGTGATTTTATTGGAGATAAATATGTAGCGAGCAGCTATCTGGTATGTTTAGCATAGAAACATCTCTCCATGTGGGACCACTAGATTAGAGCGCTAGGACATTTGGATCCGATGAGTAAATAGATGTCTCGCTCAACAAGAACTTTATTGAAAATATTGTGCGGGTCTCTTAATAAAGATATCCGTATTGATCAACTAACCTTTCAAAGGTGGTTGTGTCGATGTAAATTCGCTTCGTGCAGTATCACACGTTTTATTGTAGAATACAAGTATGTCTCCTGTACAATTGGTCTTGAAGTAATTATTGCATCCATCTGTAGGCCCATTCGGTGCTTGCTTCTCACCAACAAAGACTCCACACTCTGAAAATATCAGAAATCAAACAAACAGCCGCTGTTGTTCTCTTAAATGGTGATTTTGAATAAATTGCAACAGTGAGTCGCATTTGCTTCCTTTCTCGGGTCACACGAGGTTATACAAAATATCAGGCACCTAAAGTGGTCTCGAAACGTCACGTTTACCGTGCTAGTCTTCACAAAAACATCGTGCAAGTGGCTAATTTTTTTACAGCACGAATCTTCAATGACTACTCCACATCGTCATCCATAGTTCCACCTGCCTATTGTCGCTGCCAGCATGATCCACCTCCGATTTTGGTAGCGTCGGTAACGTTGTCCTGTAGTTAATAGTGAGACTGTGGTAAACATTGGCGTGACACTGTCGTCTACTGAACGAAATTGACCACCGGACAATTCGTCGACCTCTACTGCTACACAGCTATTGCGAATGTGTATCACTGTGCATTATACAACTGTGTTAAGAATAAAAGAATAAAAACGAATTGTAATAATGTTAATAAATACACTTCTATGAAAAACGGGTATCCTCCAGAGCATGGCTAAATTCGATAGCTATTACTACTGGCTGTGTATTGAAAAAAAGCTGCTTATTACTTGTCGCGCAGTATTCACATACATCTAAACCGCAGTATATGCGTACCGGACCAGAGAATACTAACTTTACTTGACCCATTTTTATTCCGAACGCATTTCATACTCAATAGGACATCAGCGCTGAAAATACAAAAGAAAAGGCACAGCAGCAATTCATCTGATCAACTCTGCGAGGTTGTTCACAAAGAAAGTGAGAAAGGAAATGCAAAATGGTCACCAGCGTAGTTCACAAATTACTGCACAACATTTTTTGAAGGAAATTAAAAAGGAATGGGTCATTTATGTTGGCAAAGCTTGAGGATGGACAATTCCAACCGAAAAAAGTAGACTACATTACAATTTGAAGTCTTGGGACACATACATTCGCCGGCACATTAGATAATGTGCGATGACGGCAATGTTAGAAACACTAGAACCTACTGGTTACGACAAAAACCATTCTTACACGCAGACGAGACCACCGCTGGCAAGTGGTTTTAGGAGAAGGTTCAAAGGGCACTTACACTACACTATAAAATCGAGGTAATAATAATAATATCTGGCGCTTAACGTCCCGAAACCACGATATGATTATGAGAGGCGCCGTAGTGGAGGCCTCTGGAAGTTTCGACCACCTGGGGTTCTTTAACGTGCACCTAAATATAAGCACACGGGCCTCAAACATTTAAAATCGAAGTGACTTGTGAAATATACGTTTTTGTGCGCGCAGGGACGTGGACATACAGGAACGCAAACACACACGCCTATACGGCATCGAATGCGAACGTAGTCTTGAACATTTTTAAAATCAGTATTTATGTGTCTGCAGCACGAATGAGTCAAAAACGGGTTACTTCGCGACGCTGACATAATCCAGATTTAATGCAAACAGCCAAGAAGCACCTACGTCACCAGATTGTGTGGGCTACCACGCTCTTTTTGCGTGCTTTGGGCCGAAGTGGTTGAAACGGCGCTATTTGCTCGCGTTCTCGGAGGCCGCACGCAGGTCACTGCTTTGGTCTTTCATGTGGTCAGCTGTGTTTAGAGCAAAAGTTCTCCGTTTCCTCCATTCATGGTGCTCTCTGGAAGGGGCTTTGCGACTTGGCCCCATAAAAACGTCTACAAATAACAGAATGATGCCCGACCGAACCCAGTTCCCATTTGTGATAAGTACGAGAATTGAGCTATTTATTACAAATGATTGGGTAGTTCACCTCCACACTATAGCGATGCAAGGTACGCGACCAGTCCGCTTATAGTATGGAGTTATGTAATGCGTACGGCTATGTAGTATCGCCTCTGGAGTTAACAGCGTCGAATATCCATCACGCGGCAATGGCCTGCAACCGCCTGTCGGCAGTGGCTGACTACTCAACACCGCCTAAAGCAACAACGCAGCGTTACCAGCAGTACGGACGAAAAATATTAGAAAATGGTAAGCCACAAAAAGCAGTCTGCGCTTGCTCCTTCGCGTTCAGTTAGAGTTCTGTACGGAAGACAGCTTAAATTCAGTCACAGCCATGTCCATTGAGAAAAAGGCGGTACTACGAGATTTTTTTTGCCGAGGAGGAAAGGGTTACGTCGTCAGCGTGATGAATGAGCTGAGGAAAATACGCTGTTTTTGTATCACTTGTACGAAACACGGATCACCATGCTCTGCGAGGGGGATTGAGGACGAACAAGTGGGAATTGATATGGAAGAGAAGAGAAAAAAGAGTAACAGCCACAGTCCTGGTAAGATGCAGCAGTTCCCTACAATCGGCTCTCTAGCCCTTTCCCCAATGTTTGGACGTATTTCTTAAAGACTTGTCTGTGTTGTGTGTGCGGACAGGAAACAGAAGAGCCTTCTGGGTTGCCGCTGGTAGTATCTGGCTGACTCATTTTTTGCCATTTCCCACTAGCATAAATAATGGCTACATTTTGGCTACAAGCTATCCAGGCGCGTCTGCATGGCTGGCTACTTTTAGGCTATAAGATCAGTCTGTTTTCGCTTAGTCACTCTGCGCCATCTCGCAACACTGCGAGTCAAGGCTTTGCCGGACCACGAGGTCGGAGTTCCAAGGCGGAACTACCTCGCCGGGTGTCCGGCCCATATGTACAACTCCGGCCGCATCGCAACACTCCCACCAGCTGAGTGGACATAGTCTGTCCGCTGGACGACTGGTCCGGGACGGTGGAAGCGATGTTCGAGCTTGCTCTCCCTCTGGGCGATCGATCCAGGAGAGCTGGCGCCGTGTTCCTGAGCCTGTCTGTTCTCCCGCGGGTCTACGAGGGCTGGCCTGGTGCTTCTGAGGCTTACTGCTGGGGCTCAAGGCCACAACTACCTGCCTCCGGAACCCGTGTGTCGTCGGCTCCAGTCCGTCAACCTTGGCACAGAACCACCTGAGTTCTACGCGGTGACCGTGCGTCCTCTTTATTCGTCATTGCAGGTGACGGCGTGCAGCAATGTTGAATTCGCCACTGAGAGTTCCGACGTGGCACCAACGATGGCATAGGCGTCTACACCGCCGACGTGAACTGTTGGCTGAACGGTCCGTTCTTACGAATAGTTCATTGCTTCAAGTGTATCTTACGAGTGCTATAGCGTGTCTGCGATTTATCAATGCGTGAAGTGTGCAATAGAAGTGTGACGTGTGTTGTGCATTGGCGTGCAGTCTGATTATTTCTGGACTGGTCCCGCCCTAGTACCATCGCAAACTGGCGAGCCTGCCAGGATCTTCTCGTTAAACCAGTGAAAGAAGGCAGTTTGCTCGAGTATGTACGCGCATTCAGACTGCACCATGGACTTAGAAATACTCACTGCTGCAGCGCTGTAGCTAGGGTTTGCAATTGCAGAGATTAACGCGGGGATCTAAGGCCCAACAGACTAATCTAAGTGATGACAGAGCTGCGCAAGAAGAAGCAGCCATAGAATCAGACTAGAGGCAGCGCGAGGTTGTCCAGCTAAAGTCAAAGCTGCAGGAAAGAGCTCACAGTGCGCCAGTAGCAGCGCCTCACAGTTCACCTGCGCTCAGAACCTCCTCACCCATCAATCCGCAGAAGTTAATTATTTTATTCGACGAGAAACGCGATGATTCGCACATGTATCTACAGCGATTCTAGCGCGCAGTGACGTAAAATAATTGGCAGCAAGAAATTTGGTATCTTGCTGGAAGCATGTGCCTAATGGGTGACGCGTTAACCGTGATCGGCCGGATGACGGCCACTGATTCGCTTGGCTACCAGAATGTAAAGAAAGCTATACTACAGATATTACATTTTACGGCTCAAAGCTACCAAGAGAAGTTTTGGAAAGCACGAACAGCAGATAACAAAGCTTGAAGGCAGTTAGCAGCAAGAACTTCGAGCTATTTAGACTATTGGATTGACAGGGCTGCCGTGCCCGAAACCTACGATCGCCTAAGGGTCGCATGATCACCGGGCAATTTTCCCGTTTGTTCCATCCAAAGCTGTTTGATTTCATAAAAGAGCGAGAGCGCAAATGGCTAGACGAACTCGCTAACTTGACGGATCGCTTCCTAGAGGCACAGAATTTACCTAATCTAGGAAAAGGTGAAAACACGAGGGGTTCTGATGGAAAGCCTACCGAAGCATCGCGAAAACTGCAACTTAAGTGTATCCTTTGCCATCATTTCGGTCGTTTGGCTCCTGACTGCCGCAATTCACCTAAGCTGAAGCTTAAGTGCAAGTTGTGTAGCAAGACGGGACAGTAGGAGAAAATTGCCGAAACCAGCATAGGACAACAAACCAACTTCTTCCTGCGTATTACCGAATCTGTACCTGACCGGGCTTGTCCTAGAAAAAATCAAGACATCCAGTAAAAAATACTCGCCGCTCCAATTACCACGGCGAGGGGAACGTGCAGGATGCAGTATGTTTCCTGATCGACGGGATGCCAGTGCTTGAAGGTGTACTGCTAGAAAGAGAGGTAGGAGCACTACAGGATACGGGATGCAACGCGTCAATCGTATGACGGGATCTCGTTCGTGATGTTTGCTTGACGGGCAAGAAAATTAGCTTCGTTCTTTCAGACTGGTCAACTATCCATCTCCCGGAAGCTGTTGTACAAGTCAGCCCACCGTACTTTACAGGGAAGCTGAAAGTGACTTGTATGTCTCTATGACCTTGTGCTGGGAAATCTTCCAGGCGTCAGAGGGCCGTGCGATTCAGATTCTGACTGGAAGAAGACAGCTCGTACCCAGGTGGATCAGTTACCGGCGGAATCACCTACGACAACGTCACCGGTCAATTTAACACCTATTTCTTCAAGTGTGGTCAAAGCCAAAGCTAAGCAACAAGATAAAGACAGGGTCAGGCTTTTGTACGTCTCTACATCTCTATACCCAACGTTACCACAGCACAACTAGTTGAGCAGCAAAAGAAAGGACCTTAAGAGCGATCTTGGCTAAGTTGAACAAAGAGTTCAAATCGGGAAAAGGCCACAGCTACGAGTTCATTGGAGACAAGGTACTGCTTTATCGTCGTTCCTTCCATTGTCGTCGTACCTTGCCAGGCTTCTGGGAGCAGGTTTAAACAAGTTGTCACCCCGAAACCGTTCCGGGAAGGCATACGCGACAATGCTCATGGAAGCATCAACGCGTCAAAGAACTACTGATCCTGTGCTGGAAAAAATTTTATTGGCGTGATCTTAATGGGGACGTAAAGCATTTTGTCAAGTCTTGCGAGAGGTACCAAACAACTACACCGAAAGAGAAAGTAGGAGTCGCACCACTAGTCAACATACCTCTTATCCGGACCCCTTTTGAAAGGGTTGCGGTTGATTTAGTCGCCCCTTTTCACCAAACTACGACTGTGAGAACCGATATGTTCTAACACTAATTGATTTCGCTACTCGTTACCCATACGCTGTAGCACTGACCACAATCGATATAGTTCGTTTTGCAGATGTACTGATCGAGATTTTTTCCCGCATCGGCTTGCCACAAGAAATGGTCACAGACAGAGGGACAAGTTTTGCATTGGAATTGATCAAAGAGGCGTACTGCTGGGACTCAAGGGCACAACTCCCTGCCCCCGGAACCCGTGTGTCGTCGGCTCCAGCTCGTCGAACGTGTAGCAGAGCTACCCGAGTTCCTCGCGGCGACCCTGTGTCTTCTGCCTTCATCATTGCAGGTGAGTGCGCTGCGGCAACGCCGACTTCGTCACAGAATATTCCGACGTGGCATCAACGATGACACATGCGTCTACCCCGACGACGTGAGCTGTAGGCCGTACGTTTCCTTTGTTCATTTCTAAAAGCTATTGAAATGTTTGTATCGAGTGCCATACCGTGTCTGCGATTTGTCCATGCGTGAATTGTGCAGTAAAGTCTGACGTATGTTTGTACACTGGCGCGCGGTCTTACTCTTTCTTGAATGGTCCTGCTCGAATACCATGAAATCAAAATACCATTCGTAACGTTACTACTCGTCCCACGTGTCAAGAGACACTTGGTTGAATACAGTCAATGTTCTCTCATCTGGACTCACTCACGCACTTGAAGCACACTCTCCCATGCCGGCTTCGGAACGAAATCGTTCCAAATGTAGTCGAATGTGGCAACATCTGCCACGACTGTGCTCGTTTTACAAGCCTGCTATCAAAGAGAAGGGAATTTCACGAGTAAAAGTGCATAAGACGAAGCTACGTTCGCAGAAATCAGCTGTTAAGGCTGCCCGGATTATGATTCCAATTAAGAGAGAACGACTGAAAAATCCATGCATTCACAATGCCTCTGTTGCTTCATTCAATCCAATGTGTAGTCTCGAAGACGGCTGTCTACACTTACTTGTGAAGCATCAGCTCTCAACGACCCCTACGTGCTCCTGTGGTGACTGTTAACAATCGATTAATTACTGATCGAGAGGTATGATGGGCTTGGTTTTGCAAAATGTTTTTTTTTTCTGAAGATTATTGCTAAGATAACTAAAGTGCCTTACAGATAGGAAGCTAAGAGTGACATATAAAAGAAACGAAAATTCATTTTTTAGACTTCTTAGTACCGTGCAGCAGAACACTACCAAGCACTTCAGATCTGTAAAAGAAAGCTATCTTACCTAGCCGCGATACCTGTCGGTGATATCTTGTCAAGAATACACTGCAATTCGAGTCGCTGTAAACGAGCCTCATGAGTGCGTATGGCCTTGGAACATTTACTGTAAAATTAAATAAAGCTGACGTTAGCGATTCCCTAATATGAGCTCTTCTACGGTAATGTTGGAAACAAAATCTCCTGACTTCGTCAGAAGATAACACACTGATTTACTACACATCACCAGCACCGAAGTGACAGGCTGTTCTCAATGGCGAAACTTTCATTTACCCTTCTTGTTAAAAGACCCAAGCACAAACACTGATGCTTATGTATTATGCAAAGAAATATAAATAACCCCAGGTGCATTTTCCCGTCGCTTCCATCGTCGGCGTCATGTTTTGTATGAATTCGGAATCGAAAACATCGCCCTGCGTGTCGTATGTTCTTTGTACGAATGAAACTGTGCGAGCACTGCCGCAGGTCGAAGCTTTAGGAGGGATGAAATGCGCCGGCCGTCTAATCGCGCGAATGTCGTAAGGAGGACTTCGGATGGGGGGAGCTGCGTTCCTCCATTGGAAACAGGAACTTTGAGCGTTTCCGTTGAAGGAACGCCGTATCTTTGCAGGCGATCAGTGGACGAAGGGGACGAAAAAGACTTTTCAGTTTGGTGGACCATTCATGCAAGGATTGTTGACTGATGGATTAGTAGGCATGTCACGGCCTGACTACATCGCGAAGGCGGTCGATGGTCACTAGCCATTTCCGATGATCCGACCAGGCACTGTGGCTGCCTCGCGAGTTCATTGTATCTATCCACAGGATGGCGGCGTCCTGGGATCCGCGGAAATCCGGCACTGGCCAAACAGCCGACAATTATGAAGTGACAGGCAAGTAGCCGGAGTTCAACAATGTCAAGCAGTCAAGCTGATGCGATATTGTCACGAGGGCATGCAAGAGCTCCGTTTCGGTGTTTGATATGGCACCCGATGAGGCAATAGCGGCATTCACGAAGGGTAAAGCAGCCCCGGTTCTCATGGCTAAAGACACGTGGACGGCGTCTCTTAGAAACTCAGATCTGGTCGGAGCCCTGGGCGCGGGATCCATGCAATCGGAAGCGTCAACCGCGTTCCCAGGCAAACAGCACCCGTATGCTGTTTTGCACTGAACTTAAACAGTTACTTACAAAGGCAAGGACGAGCGCAGACTGCCAAATGAAAGTTTATTGTGAAAGTGTTGACACACACACACATATATATATATATATATATATATATATATATATATATATATATATATATATATATATATATATATATATATATATATATATATATACCATCATCTGATAAGAAAACACACCGATAAAAAACGTAAATTGAGCTGCAAGGAGAGCGCGCAGCCAGCTGCCTTGTGTGAGTACATCCTTAATCACCCTGTGAGATAACGACGTCGTGTTCTTTGAAAGGGGCACATGCTGGGTTATCTATTTTCGGCAGCCCAATGCAGGCTTTGGCAAGGTGTGGCAGTTATATTTTTTTTATTTTTCATCGCATGCATTTTTATCCTTGCCTTCTCTTATCGGATGTCCTTACGCAACATTTATCTGTCGGTATACCGGGTGTACCAGCTAACTCGGACCAAGATTTATAAAAAAAAGCGCCTATTTTAGGTCCGCTACACCTCAACTCTCGTGTTTAATTGCATTCATGCATTAGAAACGTTTAAGTGCTTCACATATATAGATCTCTTCCAATCGTTCTGGAAAGTCACAGGAGCTTTTTCTTGACCACTGCTGCCTCCGGGTCTTCATTTCAGTTTATACCCTTCAATACCATTTTTGCGGGCATACCGCAAGGGCAAGAATTTTCTTTATAATAAAAATGACCTATCAAAATTGCTTTAGTATCGATGTGATGAAGAAGCACAGCCTTGAAAAAGAGGTGAAACGATGGTGACGTTGTCCTGGGGCAAGCCTTTCCACTGTGCAGCAGCTCGAAAAAATAATGAGGCAAAAGAAGTGGTAGTGCGTAGGTTTGGGCGAGTAGCCTGAAATGAATGACTGTTGCGGGGAGATGTGCTCGTTGCAGTTTATATATATAACAGCTGATTGGGCGAAGAATGAAAAAAAAGAATTATGATAATCCAGGGGACTCGAAATGCAGCGACGGAAAGAAAGAGCTGGAAGTTCGCATTTTGGTTTGCAAAGATCAAATACTTACGTCCTATGAGCAGGATATGTGAATTAATCTAGTAGCACGATTTCACACTGCTTTTAACACGCCTAACTAGTACTCTAGGTAAGATCTACATATCGCGGATGCATATTCTAATTTTGATGTAATGAAGCAATTCATACGAGAGTTATTTTGCATGTGGGAGACAAGGTAAAGACGGCACTTGAGAAAAGCGAATATATTATTTTTCCAGTGCGGGTATACGATGATCAGTTGTAAGACAAGTGTATTCCATGATATTTACGAGATTTTATTGACCCATTTGGCGTTTAACGACAGAATACTGCAAAATATGTTGCCCGTTCTGACGAAAGAGGAAGATGAGTTGGCATCTAGTATTTATAGGGACATTGCCGTTTGCTACACCAGTTGAGCACGCTGTTAAAATTTGCCTGGATACTAACTTGATCATGCAAGTCACTGATAGTGTGGTAGAGGACACTGTCGTCGGCGAACACCCGTATGCTGCTGAAAACCTGCAGAAAGTATAACTAGAGCAGGATGCTTGTGAGACACTCACTCGCAGCGTCAGTATAGATCGCAATAAGCACAAGGCGAGTGCTATCCACAGTTTGACAACATACACGCCACATTGTCACTGTGTCTTCGCAGGAGCACTGCGCGTAACGTTAGTGTCCCAGTCTTCTTAAAGGGGAAGACACGAGCGCACGCGTCGGCGTTCCCGGCAGAAAATCTTGGAAAAAAACGCACTGTATGTGGAGACAATGAGTAAGGTGGCTACTAAATGCGCCAAAATATAATTTTGTTGTATTGAGCCATTGAACTAACCCGAAATTTCTGTGGGGAGATTGGATCGTAAAATACTTAATTTCGTTCAATGTCGCGACCAATGGCAACCCTGATTACAAATATGTGTTCGTCTCGCAGCCTTCGGCCGCGCGCAGATGCACCCTGTTCTCCTCATAAAGCGTGTTCGGTGGCGAAAAAAAACGTCATCGAAAAAGCCCTATTGACCACACTTCCAATAAAATTCTGCAGGTCTTACACTCGTGTCGTACAAGAAGAAGGCGAAAACCTGGCTGCATCCATTTCTGTCACAAACAGGAGTGAAGTCACCCCCTCTTTTTCTCCTACGGTTAGTTTTGGAAGGACTCATTGCCGGCAACAAAATAGCGCATTCAATAGTAATGTGCTCTTTTCAGCAATTCCGTACTTATTCGACATGTTTTACGTATCCCTTGCTGCTGCAGTGAGCAGTCTTCCGTGTCCAACAAGAATGCGTAGTATGCTCTCCGATGTACGAACCGTCTTTGTTGTGCTTGGGCGTCGCCCGCCAGCATTGTGGATGCCGCTGGTCATGAGCATCTCTTAACGTAAGTCACTTGCGCCGGCGGCCAAGTGGCGCAAATACCGTGGTAGGGGGTTAAAGTGGAGGGATGTAACGGGACCCTTGCCTGCCACCAGTGTAAAATGTGGGAAGTGTGCTAACTGTGCTCTTTGGCACTGTCTACGACATCTAAAAACGGTATTTTCAACTGCAAATATAGTGTAGTCTACAATATGATGAAATATTGTCTTCATGGAGACGAATCCTCACTGTGACGAATACAGAAGCCGACGAAATAGAAAATATATTCAAAAAGACAATGCCGTATTGTGGCAAAGTGCAGGTGTTCTAATAATTTAGACAAAAACGGTACGCACCATTATCCGGAGTCAGTTTTTATGAAGACTTCATAACTGAACGATTGAAATACATTGATCTAGGCGTCCGCTTCAGTTTATGTGTACATCTATTTGTGGAATCGATATTCTGAATCAATTTCTTTGTTGTTCCAATTCAGCGTGTCAGTTTCACTGTTAGATGACTCGTAGTTTTTGCGATGACTGTCTTCAATATTCCAACATGAACATTGGCCTTAATATGTATACAATGTAATTTAAAAATTTCGTTTCGTATGTGAAGTAGACATTGTGCCCCCATTGCCATCCGGAATCACAGTGAGTTCAAAGTCTCAAAATTACGTCTTTCTTCTCTCCACAAGGCTAGCTTATGCGACATTCAGTAATAATACTTACAGCACATTTTCTAGGAAAAGTCGTCGATTAGCACATTTTAACTGTGCATCACAGTCCTACACCTTCAAGGGTAGCGGCTATATCTTCAGTCACAATTCGTAGAAGAGTGGGAAGCCTCATTCTGCGTTGCAGTCCGTTGCGTATCCAGGAGAGTGATCCGGGAGGTTAAAACTCCACCGCGTATTCTTAAATTTTGTATGTTCTTACGTTTCCACAAATAGACGAATACAGACCAATATATGCACTAAAGGTGGGTTGCGTCCATCGAAAACTTATCTCGTAGTGTTCTTGTCTGCGGTGTTTAGGAGTAGATCGCAATGAAACGAAAGAAAGCGTTAAATATTGTTATCAGGTGCACTGGTGCATTTCATTTTTTTATATTCATTCTTCTTAATATTATATCCTTCGCTCCTTTTTCAGTCTGTCAAATCCCATTCCCCATTCCTACGCAGAGTAGCGTGATGGCGGTATACAGACGCCGGCTAAAATCTGTTTTTCTAACAAAAAGACTCTCTCTCTTCACTTTATTAGTGAAAACGTTAAATATTTGAATATACGCGCTGCTCCGCTTTTAAAGTAAAGATAACATCGTGTAAAATAGTCAAATCACAAGAAATAATATTTCAACCATCGAGCTACTGAATAAGTGTAATTGCACGATCCATAAAAAGAGCCTTGCGAACACCATTTGCACATTATTGTTGTGAACTAATATAACGAAACGTCAATTTCCTCTGTCAGTTCCTCTGTCAAAAAAGGAATATCAAACTGTGAACTTTGAGACTAACCTAAAGCAAGCCAAGACAGGAGACATTCTATTTGAAAAATTAAGGTAATGGCAGAAGAATGGGGCAGGAAATTGTTTCCAAAGATTTCACCTCAGGGAGACTCTCAGGGTGCCGTCTACGTGAAGCTGAGGCCTACAGGGTGCGTTTTCACTGATTAGTGGCTTTCCCATGTGTAGGCCGAGCTACCGCTGCCGAGGCGTGACATTATGTAGGGAGAGTCTCATTCTTACATGACGGGCGTAGCAAGGCGCGAAACAGTTTGTGACGCAGACTATCATCGAAAAGATACCGTGGTGCGTTAGCAGGAAACCATGTTTGTAGAGCAGCATATTACCCCCTTTATGCATTTTCCTTAGCACATAGGCCCATAACACGAGTACTGCATTGTCACTAGCTATTTTACCTATTGAGCAATTTTCATCACTTACCTGCTCGTACAACATCCATAGAGCCAAGCGGTTCATGGCTTGTATTGAATGATCCATGCAGCAGGATTTTTCGCCTAAAATGTAACACGATGTCATTGGACAACACCTCACCACAATATCAATGCAACAGCGCAACACTTCACAGAATATATTATTTGTATATTTGCTATTTCAACATTCGAATGATTGGGTATATGTTATTTTCATACACAGGGAATTACGAAAAAAGCCAAACACATTATTTATTGCGATATAGTGAGAATATGGAATAAAAACATCATAATTCATCTTGCCTGCGTTCCAGGTGCTCGTTTACTACACCCTGTGAAATCACAAGCTCTGCGCCGCTAGAGTACATGCATCCCACTCTGGTCTGAACGTAGCTTGCTGGTCAAGGATTTGTACAACACAATACCAGTCCACGCTGCCTCCATTTCACAAAACATTTATTTTCAGCAATACTTCCAGCCAGAACGTCAACTCTCAGGACGTTCATTAAGGCTACTTTTTACTGTACTCCCTCCCTTTTTTTTCCGTCTCTCCCCCTACATTCACGGCGGCACTTCAAAGGCACAAACGTAAATAAAGACGCGTCAACAACAACAAAGAAGCTATGTAGCTCAAGGCAATTCCAATGATTCGCGTTTCAAAATTGCTAAATATTTTCATGCAATATCCAATGTATCTTTACGCATTGTATGAAACATTCGACCCATTCCCCTCAATACGGATAAGAAGATTAAATATCCAACGTTCTTAATACCAGAGAGAAATATGCTATCAAAAATGGAGAATACGGTAAAGACGAAATTGCTCCCAAAACCCATGCTTTCAAGATGCATTCAACAAAAAAGGAAAAATGTGATTACTGAAATAAAATTCAAGTATTCGACTACAGCTTCTATACGAATGAATCAGAGCAGGACAGTAAATGTGGAGAGGCACACATTATCTTAGCGAAAGCAGGTCGCACATTCAGATATCAAAGAATGACACTGGCAGACTGCTCTAACAGTTTGGAGGCAGAGGCCGTCGCTATCCTAGAAGCAGTAAGTACTTATATATAATGAACTGAGACAAAAAATACCAGCTAGGGGCCGTTAACCTGTCTACATCGCAAGCTGTTAAAAAACCGTAATAACACTCATTCATTTGCGCGTAAACTCATTCTTGTAAATAAATTAAATGAACAAATTTAAAACAACAGTTGTCTCTTTGATAGTCCATAAGAATGCAACAGGAAATTAACAGATCAACTAGCAAAGCACGCCATTAAGTGAAGAATAGTGCAATATTACAATGTCCAAATCCTTCAACAAAAAGGAGAGACATAAACAATGTCTGCAACATTCATATACATATAAATGAGTTTAAAACTTGAAATTCATCCCAAAAGCTTTTCCACTTGATTACTGGGCAGTACAAGCTGTGACTGCTAATGGTACGCTCCCATTCTACTTCAAAAAGATCCAACAGAACGATCATAAACCACACATATGGGGCAAAGCTTAAGAGAACGGAAATTTGGGCAAGTTGGTTTGTATCCATTATGAACACAGCGCAGCAACACGAGGACAGAAAGAAAGAAACAACGAGGCAGCGCGCGTCCCGTTGTTTCTTTCTTTCTGTCGTCGTGTTGCTGCGCTCTTTTCATAATGAATCTGTGGCGAAGACGCACAGTAATTCTATCATTTCTTGGACTTCTGGAAAAAACATGAGAAGAGAAAGTTGCGAAATAAAGAAAAATATAAAAAAATATCTAAATCAAAACTGACATGGCTGAAGACGCATCGAATGTAGAAAGCATAAACGAAATAGTTCGGATCAGTAATGAAACAAATCTTATAAATATAAACACGATTCATAGTGGCGCTCTGCTCTGAGTGAAAAGAATAAAAAAGAACGTATAGAACGCAATAAAACATCTATCTCAGGGACAGTTTTGTCGCTGCGAGGGGTTCATAGGTGTACGAAACAGCTTCGGACGTGGTCCGCAAACCAGGTATGGCACCTGACAGAGAATCCAATAATTGTGCCTGCGTCCACTTTTTACACTACAGTCGGGCTGATGGTCGCCCAAATACCGGATCCGATACCCGAACTTGTCGCCATTCCAGATCCCAGACCCACGCTAGCTTCTACAAGTTTCTACAAGCTCCATTTATATATTAAATCACAGAATATAGTATAATAAGCCACTAGTGGATCGTAAGGCACGGCTTGTTGGTCCATGAAACTCAAATCGTCCCCTAAACAAATATGGGCCAAGTGGCTGGGGCTCTTCTATTTATAAAACAGCATAGACTGCTGCCCCTTACCTGATCATTGTGATTCAAAGCTAAATACTATCCGCCCGGGCGTGCTCCATCAGCTGAACAATGGTTGCACAGTCGCCCCCGGGAAGGCAGATTCAGTCAACTGATTAGTTTTAATCAAAAACTTAGTTAAGTGATTCTTTCTAGAGAACACACCCAATCTTGGCGAATACCGCTTATGCACAGAGAATACTTCCAACAATTATTTTTAAAAAATATTTTTTATTTACATTTGAGTGAGTACCACAAGAGAATTCATCCTTCGCTCACTTATTCGAATAAAGCTAGGAAACCCTGTCTTTGGGTTTCGTATTAGTTCCCTGTTTTATGGAGAAAATATTTACATATGAAGTGAGGAGAAATTACGTAATAAATATTAAGAAAGTAACGTGGTAAAAGAGCATTTTGCAGCTTAGAACCAACATTACAGCCACCGAACTTTCTTATAATAAAAACAAAGTAATAATAAAATAAATGTGAAATATCAGTGAATAAGTTTGCTGAACCAACCACGTTCGAACAATATCGAAAGCATTATTAGCCTCCCTCTTCCTGAAATTAGACGGGATGGATGCTGTCACTACAACAAACAATTCAGCAGTACTACGTAACATCAAGTGCATTCCAAGAAAAGTAAGTGAAGAAACAGTTTCTTTTTAAGAAGCAGGAGGAGAGTGTGCAGACCAGGAGAAATCGGTGAGGCGCGAAGCATGTAGGGGAAGCGTATTTCAGCTCCACTAACGTGACACATGGGGGGGGGGGGGGACGAAGCATGCAGTGTGTGCCGGTGTTTCCCACAATAAAATAACTGCTAATGGGCGATGAGAACCAGAAGAAGAAAATTAACGGTCTGACCGACGTAATTCGACACATTGTTTTGACAGAGATATTTTGATGAGACACTAGTGGCGCGAAGCTAGAAAGCGGGCATGTAGGGAATGGTGTTCAGCTCCACTAACGTTGTCGGCAAAACTGCGTCGGAATGCAGTTTGCCCTAAGATACTTCTTCTTCTTCGTCTTCCCGACATGCCCGGTTTCAGTTCCCTACGGCATGCGGGGAAGGCTGTTTCAGCTCCACTAGCGTCGACGGCTATTTCTTGGGGTAACTGTCGCCTTTTTCCATTTTAGTTAACCGGTGGCGAGTAAAGTACCATCACTTCGCAGATATGTTTCAAAAAGTGGTGTTTTAAAAGTGATGACTTTATTATAAAAAAATGAGAAAATTGGTATTGATTCATACTTAGGACTTAGGACTTGGGTTGGTATTGGTTCATACTTAGGACAGCGCATGTCGTGTACATTTCTTCTGTCCCTTGTCCCTTTTTCTGAGCGCTGCACAGCCCTAAGTATGAAGATGACTTTAGCACAGATCTACGTTCGTGACTCTGGTTTTAAAAAAGAAACTTGAGCGCTTTGGTAAACTTTATCGGGGATTCTGAGACTGTTGCAAAGCCAACCATAATGATTTAGGCATTAAGGACGAACCTCTCACTCATGAACGTCATATGATGCATAGTATACACTGGTGGAGAGTAAATCACCACCACATTGCAGATATGTCCCTATCAGAAAAAAACAGCGTTTCCAGTGCCTCCCAGTGCCCTTCAGCACACTGAGTGGTACTGGAAACGCTGTAAGGTGTGTCGCAGTGTACTGCAGCGCGCCGGGAGGCACTAGGACAGACTGTACAGCGTGGCCAGTGCAGCCCAGTGCGCTGAAAGACGCTGGGAATACTGCATCCAGTGGCCCACTGTCTTACAACGCACTGGGAGGCAATTGTCACGCTGCACAGTGTCCACCCGTGCATTGGGAACACTGGCAGCACATTGGAAAAAACTGGGCGCGTTGGGCGGAATTCGTATCAAATTTGGTATTGGGTCGCGAGAAGTCGAAATAAAAACTTATCGAATATTTTCAACATATTATTCTAATCTGTCTCCTACACATATCTAGCTTTAGCTTTAGTTAAGCGACGAATGTACGTATACGCTAAAGCAACCATCTGTCGAGCGCGCGCGCTTTCTCTGAAGTGTGTGATTGAGTGTCGTGAATGTCGACCTACTCTACCAGTCAATCCTTCCATATGGGCTCGTACCGTTGAAAGCCGCACCATGGCCGCACGTCACCGGCAACAGTAAGCCAATGTAAGCTCGGCGTTTTGGCTTCTGACTTGTGTAATCGAAGGTGCAAATATGGTCTCGCTTCAGTCAGGTATGATCGAAACTACATTTGAACGGTTATTAGATTCTTCGTAATCAAAAATTCACCTTTTCACAGCAATCGTTGCGCACGGAGTACAGCTCTAAGCCTAACGGTTGGTTCGGCTAGGGTGAACTACTGAGGCTGTATACTACGCAGAACGTAAACAAAAAGGACGGGAAATATGTTCAAACGGGTGACGAAAACTGAAGTGTTCAGTGTGCAGTTTAAATAAACATTGTTTTCTACAAAGGTGTGACTAACTACTTAGCGTGTCAGTGCGATCACCGCAACACATCTGCGGTTGCGCTAACATCTTTTGTTGGCAAAACGTGCCAGATAAACGTTCTGATCCTAGGCAGCACATAACAAACAAGTTAACTATCTTCTGTTAGGTTCTCGCGAGCACGAAGAAACTGAAATGTTTGTTTCTGAACGGGAAAAATAAAAATACTTGTTACCGGAAATAGTTATAGCATAAAGAAAAAAGAACGTGGCTCTCGTCTTCCAGGTTTGGCGTAGCGGGTACGTGTCAGACTCAGGATGCACGGTGCGACGAGATGGTGGGTTGAACTCTCGCTCGCTCGTTTTTTTTTTAGTTTTTTTTTTTATCGCAGTGCTCGTATTTCAGCCGTAATTACGATCTGGGCATGACCACAGTTTCTAAAAACAGGTTAAAAGCCCAATTTCGGCCAGTAACAGGCGTCCCAGTGTGCAGCGTGTCTCGTGCAGCGTGCCAGCGTCCCAGTACCCAGCGCCACACTGGTCCAATAATCATGTGTGGCACTGGGACAGTGCCACTGGGTTTTCCAATAGGGGTTTCAATAAGTGGTGTTTCGAATAGATGACTTTACCGTACAGATCCAGGTCGGCCGCTCTGTTTTTAGAAATATTCTTAAGCGGCTTGGTGAATTTCGTCGGGGGTTCTGACACCGCTGCTAAGCCAAACATGTTGTTTATGCAGTAACGATGAACCTTTAACTTATAATATGCATAGTATAGACCGGCGGCGAGGAGTGCGATTTACCCAATATTTGTGGCACATACCCGTTTATGATGGACCGTGACTACGACATGACAGGCCGACAAACCGAGACCCTAAGGGGCTTCGCTCCTAAAATAGGGTTATATAATGCCCAGGACAAGAAATCCAAGAAAAAAGTAATGAAGAACTACGTAAACTGTCAGTGAAGATACCAAGTATATTAACGTATATATCACTATAAAAAAAAGCCCATTCGCGTAAATTTGGCAGCGCTGACTAGATAGTAACTAGGTAGACAATTGTTTTGCTTACTCTTTTTCATTTATTTCGCTCCCCCACTCCCTTCCTATTATTATACAGCAATCAACTTCTTTCTAAAATGAAATGAGCGCTGCCCATTTCATTTTAGTTGCATTAAGTCTGTTATACTGCGGTGGCAGGGGCTGAGGTTTTTATTATATATTTTTTATACCTTGCGATATTTTTTTGCGCGCGTTTTGAGCGCAATGTTAACAGAATAACCTGACACGATCGCGAAGCTTCCTAAGCGTTGCCGCGTGGCCAGCGTCAAGCGGTGCTACCAGTTTTTCTCGGTGAACGCGATCACATTGAAATAAAGAAATAAGGACGCTTGACAATATGAATGTCATGTACGTAATGATTTACGGGACGTACTGCTGATGCACCCGCGGACATCCGATTCAGCTGGTGTACGCCTAAATTTACATGCTTATGACATGTGTGTATAAGGAACACAAATGGCAGTCCACAACTTGACAATTATGTCGCCCATGTCAGGTGCGTCATGATTAACATGATGCGATTTCAGCGCTCTCGTGGCAATTTGATTAACTTGTTATATGCGAAACTTTTCAAAGAATGTGTATGCGTCAAAGACCTTCCTTTAGAATTTTAGCATATACAGTGTGAGAAGCAATCGTAACACATGGTATACGCTAGAATACCTGTTTATTTACCGTTGTATGTTGCGACATCTCATGCATACATGCATGAAAAAAAAAATTCAGCAGATCCCACGCACTGTGGGAATCGATGTAATGCGAAGCAGCCAGCAAAGAGCTGAATACATCGCCTTGTTTGTCTTTGAGCCAAATGAAATCATTATGCCATGGCATCTAGTCCCCCATATATCGCATGTTTGCCATGCACGCATGCATGCACAATCTAGTGCACACCATGCCAATGAAACGCATATTCTGGTATGTAAATGCATGACCTGTCGTTTATGTTCATCACGCACTCGTGTCATGCCATACCAATTTTGGTATATATCACGTTAACAAAACGGCCGGAAGCGCACCATGACAGTGGCATGTAAATCATACCGTACGTGACGTGCATAACATGATTCGCATGTTAAGACCTCTCATTTGTGTTCGTCATACAGTCACATCGCGCAATACCAATTTTGGTGTATATTAAAGGAGCGAAATGGCCGCGAGTGCACCATGAGTAGAGCATGTAAATCATGCCATACATGACATGAATATTATGGTTTTTCATGTTACCACCTGTCACTAATGTTCATCATACAGTCTCATCGCGCAATACCAGTTGTGGTGTATATCAAGCTATCGAAACGGCCGCGAATGCACCGTGAGCGTGGCATGTAAGTCATGACATACATGGCATGCATGCCATGATTATCATGTTACCACCTTTCATTTGCGTTCGTCATACAGTGGCATCGCGCAATACCAATTTTGGTGTATACCAAGCTAGGGAAACGGCCGGGAATGCACAATGAGCGCGGCATGTAAATCATGACCTACATAACCTGCATGTCATGATTTCCATGTTACCACCTCTCATTTACGTTCGTCATGCGGTCGCGTCGCGCAATACCAATTTTGGTGTATGTCAAGCAAGCGAAACGGCACGAGTGCGTCATGAGCATGACATGTAAATCATGTCATGCATTTTTCATGTTACCACATCTCATTTACCTTCGTCATACAGTCGATTCGGCAATACCAATTTTGGTGTACATCGAGCTAGCGAAGCGGCCGCGAATGCATCATGAGCGTGGCAATTAAGCCATGACATACATGACATGCATGTCATGGTTTTCACCTTACCAACTGTCATTCATGTTCTTCATACAGTCACATCGCGCAATACCAATTCTGGTGTATATCAATCTACTGAAACTGCCGCTAGCGCATCATGAGCGTGGCATGTAAATCAGGTCGTACATGACTTGCATGTCATGATTTTCATGCTACCACGTCTCACTTACGTTCGTCACACTGTCGTGTCGCGTAACACCAATTTTGGTGTACATCACGCAAGCGAAACGGACGCGAATTCACCATGAGCGGGACATGTAAATCATGACATACATGTCATGGATGTCATGGTTTTCATGCTACCACCCTGTTATTCATGTTCTTCATAAAGTCACATCGCACAGTACCAATTTTGGTGTATATCGATCCAGCGAAACGGCCGCGAGTGCGCCATGAGCGTGGCATGTAAATCATGTCGCACATGACATGCATATCATGATTTTAATGTTACCATGTGTAAGTTGTGTTCGTCATACAGAAATGTCTCGTTATACCAGTTTTCGTATGTATCCCTTCATTTAAACGGCCGCGAGCGCCCCGAGACCATGTCATGTAAATCATGCTGCACATGACATGCGAGTCATGATTTGCATGTTAGGTACTGTCATTATGTTCGCTATGAACTCTTGTCACGCCGTACCAATTTTGGTATATATGAAATTAACGGAACGGCCGCAAGAGCCGAAAGGCCGTGGAATGTAAATCATGCTGTTCATGACAAGCGTGTCATGATTTTCATGATATGACCTGTCAGTTATGTTCGTAATAAGGCCATGTTATGACACACCAATTTTGGTATAAATCCGATTAACTGAACGGCCAGGAGAGCACAAAGTCGTAGGCGGCTAGATAGATAGATAGATAGGTACGCTCAAAGTCGCAGAAGTTCGCTAAGAAATGCTTCGCATTTAATATCCGTTAGTAAACGACATGGGGTGACATCAATACCTTGATTTGTCTGAAAGTCAAAAAATGTCATGTATGGAGCGGCTGGCTGACAATTTCAGATTGCATTGATTTCCAGAGTGTGTGGGATCTGCCGGATCTTTCGTAAGTTCTCATTTTCGTTAGCCTTGATTCAATTGTTGTGCCGCTTAGAATGCCGCTTACAACTCACGTGTGATAAAAAAAGTGATGAGTGGTACAGATTCATTTTAACAGCTGTTGGCACACGTTAGGGCTTCATGTTTGGCATTTCTGTAATATAGCATGTTCTTGTGCCAAAGTGCCTGCGTTTCCGCCGTGGCGGTGTAGTTGTTACGGTGCTCGGCAGCTGACACGAAGATCGCGAGTTTGATCGCGGACGCGGCATTCGCAGATCCATGAAGGCGGAATGCTAGAGGCCCATGTACTGTGAGATGTCAGCGAACGTTAAGGAACACCGGACTAATGAAATTCCCGGTGCCCTCCACTGCGGCGTCTCTCATAATCATATCGTGGTTTTGGATGTGAAGCTCCAGATATTATTCCTAAGGTGTCCGCTTATTGATCCCGCCGTAAAGCACAAGTGTTTGCCTAGTACGTAAATTTCATTGGGGGTTTCACTGAGCATTTCACTCCCTTTATTCGTCCTCCAAAGTGTAATTTTGTGGAATCTGTCCCTATCAAATCGAATACTACAGTTTCTATTATTCACAGTAAGATTACGTTGTGCTAAACATGCCTAAAATCGGACGACATAGTCCTGATGGTGACAGCCCTACTCTCCGTTCAATGCCGCGCAGAGACAGTGAAATATTTGTGCTGGTCATTTACGGCATTAAATATCTATTGATCTGTAAAGGACTAGAATGACAAAATATATTATGGCTTTCTGTTGAAGCATTTTTCTGCATTATCATTTGTCAAGTGTATATTCACGCCACTTTATTTATGTGATCGACTCAACATTGTGAATAGGGAGAATATGCGTTATTTGCGCACTCAGGACACTTGAGTATTATTTCGTGCTGTTCAGGAAATTTCTCTTTTTTTGCACATAATGTTTTGGTGAATGTGTAGACACGCACAGGGAATTCTACCTACCATTTATTTACCGTGATTTGCTTTCTCTCCTTCCAAAAGTAAATATCATCATTGGTGATATTATATTTCATAAAAAATATGCACAGCGTTTCATTCATTGTAACTGGAAGAGACCGGGAACCATGTCTAGTGGAGGTGGACGAGATGTTTTGCTGATACAACCATAATTTCTCAGTAGTATTGAATACCTGCATGCAAGAAGAAAAAGAAACAGTCATATCAAGAAGACGAGGAAGTAGCCTGTATATTACGTTGCTTGTGATAGAATACCATGCAGAAATCAAGCGACTACGCAATAAACAATATTTTGTTCACATATAGTGTCATGAAACTTCTACTGAACTTACACCTGACAAGAGAAAGCAAATGAGGCAGTGCGTTCGTTGCATAGATTACATCCGAAATATATCAAAACTTCTCGGCGTATACGTGATGCGAATTAATTGCATTTAATCGGGAAATGACGAGTGCATTTTGCAGAAAGTCACCATGTTTTGGGATATTGCACATGAGAGTCCGCTGCTTCGGAGACAGATACGTGGGCAGCCACTTATAATAAAAAAATTATGACGACGAGACTGTGAGATTTGTTATATAAAATAGGAGAAAATACAAAGCTGACGCAAACTGCCAGATATTTTCAGACATTTACAAATCCGGGACACGCTGAAATTATCTGACGCTGGCTGTTGAGAGGAAGATGCCGCACGCTTTTTCTACGGCTTTCGGCAGTAGCTATCACTTGAAGATTGCTTCTTCTTTAGAAAGCACTCAACGCCGCAATTCTCATTACACATCATCTACGCCACACGAAGACACCTTTCCGGCAGTGCATAGATATGCATACTCGGTACATTGCCACGTGGTAGAGTTGCGTGATACATTGTGTCAAACAATACATTGTGTCGTTCCGGGACAAATAAATGTGAGAATCAATGGTCGCAAGAATGTTCTGGCGATAAACCTTACGCAACGTACTGCTCTGGACGTATTGAGCAAAGTCAATGTGCTGGGGAAAATCAACGTATGGCGAACGGGCCGCCAAGATTGGCTTGGCGGTCTCTACGTGGGACTAGCCGGGTGGCGCGAGGTCTCCCCTGCGTATTCTCTGGACCCCAATAAAGTTTGCATCATCATCATCATCATCTTGTTCTTACATACCAGACAGCAAGGACTCTACGGCAGGTGTTATTTACGCTGTCGATACTTCTATCAGCGAAAGTGATTTTAAAGACGATAGTCTTTCTTGGGGAACTTAAACGCAGAAATTTTGGTCTGTGTTTCGGTCTGTCCTTCTGTCTGTCTTTCTGTTTGTCGGCACGTCCCTCGATTCGGCCACTCGGCCAAAGTTGAACCACTTGCACAAGGGCCAGCCATCGTGAACGGCTCAATAGGTTCATATTTGTGTACATGGTTGATCAAAAAGCAAACATTACGCATATCTGAGGCGCAACATCACTAGGTAAGTATTAGGTGGTGTGTTCCTTTAATAGAAAATACATAAATAAGTAATTCTAGAGACCCTAGTTTCTTAAGCTGCGCTGAAAATGCGACTGCACCGAAACTTGGCTTCCTCCGTGCCCTCTGCGCGAGCTCATTGTTGTGTTTCGGTTTCAGTTCAGTATTGCACTGTACGAGTGCCATGGGGCGCCGCTCTGGCATTCCTGCTTTACCCAGAAGACGTGAATATAAAAGAGTGCGTGGAGAGTACTCGTTGAGTGCGGACGTTTCTTCTGCTTCGGCGCTTCGCGCCAAACCGCGTGTTCGGGCTGGCTGGCGTCCCCGCCGGTCGCGTTGGTCACCGCCGGTCTTGCCTGCTGCTGCGCCGGGACTACCAGCCCGCAACACAGCATTCACGTTTCCCGACGTATTGCTAGATGGCGTTCATATCTCACGCAGCGCCTCCTCTATCGTCTTTAGACGACATTTGCAGCGAAGCACGCAGATACGCGGCCAATTTTTTCCATTCTCATCAAGCCGGTGACGGAAGTACTTATAATCTTGCAAGCCCATCGTCTTGAGAATTCGCGAAATGTAAAACTTGTTTTCAGGGGTGACAGTCTTCCACCCCAAGTCAGAGTTGGTAATTTTGAGAACGCGAAAGGGCTTATAGCCGGTGACGCATTGATAGTCGTATTAATAATGATATCTGAGGTTTAAGGTCCCAAAACCGCGATATGATTATGAGGGACACCGTAGTGGAGGGCTCCGGAAATTTCGACCACGTGGGGTTCTTTAACGTGTACCTTATCTAAGCACATGGTCCTCAAACATTTTCGCCTCCAGAGAAGATGCAGCCGCTGGTGCCGGGATTCAATCCCGCATTGATAGTCGCATTGCTGAATGTCATGCTTGAATGTGTCGATTTTCAGCAAACAAAACTGAAGCTCGTCGGAGGCGACGCGTAGGTGAGCAGAGTGAATGTAGTCGAACAAATATTGTAGCCACAAACACTTCTGCGAAGGCGCCGGTAGAATGACCTTCCGGATTTAGAAGAATACACCAGTGGCTGGGGGTGACGACAACACCTAGAAAGCGCGCCGGCGGCTTTGGGAATGACGTTGTACTTTATTCTTCCACAAAGGCCGTGCTGTAGAAAGGCCCGCTTATTTACCCGCGGAGGTCTATCGAGCGTAGCTGTCCATGTGACCTTCAATTGTTTATGGAGGCGCTCGACCATGTCATTGCTCTCTGGGTCACTGAGAAGCACGTTTTGGCAAGCTGCGTAGTATAGCCCCCCTTACTGCCTCAATCATCGATGAATAAAGTGGTCCCTCACTCACTCGCTAAGTGGACATACGTGGTGGAGGGATGGCGCGCGCCAAGTGGTCATGCCGGGAGTAAAAAAAGTGCGCTCGAGAACTTTCGGCATCAGTCAGCAGTAATGCAGCCGGCACTTCCCGCATGGCACTTCGCGCATGGCACATCCATCACTAAACCTTCCCCTACTCTTCGCAAGTGTAATGTAGCGAGTATTCAAAACAGGTATATATCACTACAAAGTGGCTACACACCCGAGCCCACCTATAATATCCTTTTCAACATCTACATAACTGGGACGTTCGTGCGAAAAAAATGACCCATTTTGAAGGCAAAAAGTGTGTTGCGAATCAAGCAAACAAAAAAAAGATGTCTGCAGCTTGCACGAAGTTGCGCAAGGCTTGGTAACAGCAAAGCTGGTAGGCACGTTTCAGCTTCTTTTGTTAACCATCTGCACACAGTGCTTAAGCAGTCATTGAGCACGTGGCTCTTCATGTTGGTAATAATTTCACACGCGGCAAACCTCGACCATAACTGTGACATTGGCAAGAACTTTTATTGAAACGGGCTCAGGAAAATGATTAAGGTGAGTTGAAGGCTCCCCAATCCAGTTGGTTGCTCAACCCATGACGGAACCGAGAGATTCGGACACTCAGCAACCTCACGGGCCTTCAGGACTGCTTGTAATTGATGTGTAATATCCGTACAATGCAGTAGGTCATGGCAGCTCAGCTGTAAGATTTCTATCGTGTGTATGTGCCGCAGAAATTTCGTCAAATCCCGCTGCGTTCCAGCTTATCTTCTTAGCCTTGTGTACAGAATACTTTGGCGGTCATTGAGCGCCTACTCGTTCACCGTGATAATAATTTTCTACCTCCAACAGACGGAAAACGTCGACCATAACCGCTCTTCAGTTAAACATTCGAGCGTACATTCATTGCTACAAAGTGCTTTAGTTTATTGAAGTGCCACTGCGCTTAACGTAAATGAAGGAACAGCCGGCCAACGAAATGACAGGTCGCTAGTCCTTACGTTCAGCTCCTCCGTTTCTGATTTTCCGTGATGCGCACAATCATGAACACTTGGGCTAGTTTCGATACAGATGGCCGAAAGAAAATCCTGTAACATTTCCATGTATTTCTTACCTTTCAAACTTACTTAGCAATAAAGCAAACCTGTGTTATCATCTGTGCAAAAATCTTCTTGGCTATTTCCTTTTCTGCGTTCTACATATTTATCTAGTCGCTTATTTCATGTGCGCATGGGCGGTGCTTTCGCTGTTGTCACTTAGGCTGCCAATCTCTTCTTCCGTTCCTGCTGCTCTTGCCAGCATTTCCTTAACAACACGTGCACGTTTTTTAAATGCGAATGCATTTCTTAGTCGGGCTATGTGAGGCATCCAGCGTTGTCCGCGGCGCCCTCTCCCATAGCAACAGCTGCGGGCGCGCGCGCTTATGCTCGCCCCTAGCAACCGGAGCTTGTGGTGCGAGAGAGTGTAGGAGAGGGTAGGTGCAGTGCTTCGCCACTCTTTCTCTCGCCGTTCGCTCTCTCTCCTCCCTGCGCCCCACTCTCCCGTCCGCTCTCGCCTCACTCTCGACCATTCGCTGGCTGGGCGCTTCTCAAGAACATCCGGAAATGTGTGCTCGAGACGCCGCTGTGAAACGCCAACGCCGAGCCGAGAACGCTGGCGCCCCACTCTCCCGTCCGCTCGCGCCTCATTCTCGACCGTTCGCTGGTTGGGCGCCTCTCAAGGCGATGACAGAAGTCGGTGAAGGCGAATGTCTGACGGCAACGGTACCCTCTCTCGGCGCAAGAAATGCATGCGCATTTCCTCACGATTCCCTTCGGGGAGGTGCGGGCATTTTTTTATGTTTCCGTCGCAGTTTAAAAAAACGCCAGGCCTGCGCTGAAACCGCAGCACAGTCACAGCGAAAGCTGGAAGAGCGGCGTTGTAAGCTCTCTTGGGGCTACAATACAAGTACACTAGAAAGGTACCACTACGCCATAAATCACAATTTTTGTGAAGTTAGGAAGCACCTACTAAGCCATTATTCGTCATTCTGCGAAGAAGCGAAGCACCAGCTACACGTCTGTAACGCATTATGTGCACTTTGTTGACGCGACGACTGATGACGAATTATGGCTCAGCCTTTTGTAATGAGTTGGAAGCTTTAAACGGTCCCCAGTTATGTAATTTGCATTGGGTGACGCCCGCTCGCTCTTTCCCTCTCCCATCATGCTGTATAACATACGTTGACGTGGGAGAGAGACGGGGGGGGACAGCCAAGAACTTTACTGAGACCCCGAGGAAATGGATCATGCGCTTATGGGCTTCCTTGGCAACCAATACAAGTGCACTTGCGAGGAACCCACTACGCTATAAATCATTGTAATTTTACTGAGACACAGAGGAAATGGATCATGCGATTATGGGCTTCCTTGGCAACTAATACAAGTGCACTTGCGAGGAACCCACTACGCTCTGAATAATTGTAATTTTTGAGAAGTAGGGCAGCAGGCACGGTGCCATTTTTCGTCATTTTACGGAGAGCCGTGGTACCTGCTAAACGCATGTAAGGCATTATGCGCACTTTGTTGATGCTGTGCCTGATGACGACGAAGAATTATGGCACAGCTCTTTGTAATGGGTTGGAAGCATTTCACAACCTACTCGTTGCGCAATTCGCATTGTGTGACGCCTGGTTACAGAATTCGCGTTGTGCGACGCTTGGTGCTTATTTTACTCTTCTACCACGCTATATTACATAGGCTAATGTGGTTCCTTCCCGACATGAAGCCTGTATAGAACCTGTTTGCAAAGCAGTTTCAAGCACCGGCATGGCTCAGAGGTTGAATACCGGGCTCTCACGCTGAGGGCCCGGGTTCGAACCTCGTTCCATCCTGGAATTTTTTTCTTTAGTTTTTTTCTATTTCGAGCGATACTGGTTACGGACACCGGCGGCGGCGGACAACTACGGCGCCAAAAACGGCCGGTGAAATGATCTCATAACAGCTTTCGCTGTAAAAAAATGTTCTTTCTGTGCTCGCGAATGGTGGGAAAGCTGTCCAAGGCATGCGGCAGTGATTTGTAGTGCAACATTTGGTTCCAGAAACGTTGGCGTGGTGTGTCAACTCTGACAGGGCGACTCTGTCAACTCTGACAAACAGCATCTTTCTCTCCCTTTTTTTAGGTTGAAGCATTGCATCTCGTTGCTTCGTTTCAATGTGGTGTTGTGAAGTAAATAATATGCGTAGTAGCCATACCAAGCCCGTATGCGCACCTAAGCGTATATACTAGTACATGACACGTACTTACTGATGTCCAGGGTAGTCAAAAGTCATCCATCTTCTGTAGTAATAAAACCTGATCATGCAAATTATATAAACGTATGGATCGAAACTGGGCGATCGTGGAGGAGGGGCAACAACACGTGTGATGCAGAAAGCTTCAGGTATGGGAGGTGAGAAGTGTGCACTCGAGTATCTGAGGATACTCGAGTGCGAAAAATCGAGTATCTGAGGGATATTTCTGCCACACAACAATATTCGTCATCCGGCTTGCTCGCGTTTCCTTTCTTGAAAACCCGGCTCTGGACACTTTCCTATGAAGAATGATATGTCACGATGATAACGCGCGCGCCGTTGGTGAACGGGAGGTGCCGGGACCGCGATGATAGCGCGAGGAAAGCACGCGAGGTGGATGACGCCTACTGTTGTGTGGCAGAAACATTCCCGAAATACTCAATTTTTTTCTTAGAGTGGGATAACACGCATCGCATGCTGCCGTGCAGATATCAGCGGTTGTGTGACGTCGCACAAGCGCTGATATCTGCGAGACAGCATGTGATGCACGTTATTATAGTAAGGCTCAATGCAATATACAGGGGACGTCACGGAAATTTAATGCCCGTCTCTCACACTGCGGCTCGTTATGTCCCATGAGAAGTCTTGTCCCTGACCGTATAACTTAATGTGTTGGCAAGTGTGCAGATGACTTTCGCTTCCCAGTTTTACGCAGCGTGTAAGATGCTGCTAACTTTTTCTACAGAAGTGTTCAAAAGAATGGTTTAACACAGATTTGCATGGCCTTTTAAAAACTAAAATAAAAATTCAGAAGTGACCTGCACGTTTAAAAAATGCGCAACTAGCAACACTGTCGTATGCAACAAAGTTACCCCAAGCATAGCTTGAGAATTACGTCGCGACCATTTCTGACATCAAAGCAATTATCAAGTGCGATAGCAGCAGTGTTTTAGCAAAGTCATAATCGGCGGAGCTTACCAGCGCCGTGCAGGAGCCCTTTCCTGAGTACCTATTGTTCGTCGCCATTTGGTGCAATAATACTTTTGGTGATGGTTACATTCATCCCTGCATTTAACCATAAACATTAACTTTCTGAAGCAACGTTCGAAGTTGCGGTTCGCACTGGATAGGATTTAACCAGCTATTTTTAGCTAACATTTGCCTAAACTCAGGTGTAAGAGCATTTTGCAGTTTTCTCTAGTAAATTTTTGCCGTCGCAGAGAGGAATATAATCCCCGGCCATCTGCCTGGCTAAAAAGTACCCATATTGTAGCACGCTACAACGCATGGCACGTTCCGAGGCACGAGAGGGAATCTCCCGTAACCGAGGATGAGAGAATAATGCGAATGATTATTCGCTACAAAGAAAAGGCACCCTGCCATACGTTGCCGAACTTATGTTCCAGTTTTTTAGGTTCTCTCACTGCGGTACACAGAAAAACCAGGTTCATTGTTTACCTGTCTATTGATATGAAGGAGTGAGAATAGCTGCTGCATAGCACTATGCATGATTCGAATGAGAACGATTAAGTACATATGAATAGCCGGATACAACTTAATAAGCACGGAGAGGCCGGCCCAGACGACCGGAGCGCAGCAGCCGATCGCCTTCGCGACTAACGAAATGGTCCCGCTCTTGCACGCGGTGATGTTCTCCTTAGGCGGGGTCACCGGCTGTCCAGCTCATGACGTCAGTCAGGAATACAGGCCCATTGGTGCAGGCTTGCGTTCATCCGCCTTTGGGGAGAAAATGCCGCGGACTTCTAAAGTTGTATCCGACTATATAAATATTTGCTCACCTCGACTATTGGGAGAATGGCATGGTTGTCAAGCTGATTTTCTTCTGCACGAGAAGTCTCAGCATTAATACTGAAAAATAGAAACATGGCGGCAATGATCACTTTTAGCACGCGCATCTCAGCGAAGCAGCGGTTCATTGTCAAGTGATCTGTAAAGAGCGAGGAAAGGAATCGCCGCCTTGTGTATGTCGCTGAACGTAAACAGTTGACAATCGTCAATTTTGAGGAAATATGCGTTACAAATGTGTTCCTTTTTTTCGTTTTCCAATTATGATATTTTTGTTAGATGAAAGCTATATGACATTCACTAGTGTGGACGTCATATAGCTTCCTAGTACATAGCATTATACCGTGTTTACTCGAAAATTGGTCGAGCACGAATATAGGTCGACCCGTATCTTTTTAAATCACAAAACAAAATTCAGATATAGCACCCTGGTATTTACAATAACTTTTCCTCAGCCCTCTGGTCGCTTCCAGGAGCTTCATCTTCACCAGAAGTGTACGGAAAGTTGTCGTCGTAGGATGCTTGGCAGGCATGCTCGGCTTCCCAGATGACATCGTCCTCGCTGCCATCGAACGTTCCAAATGCAACACTTTTCAAATCCAGTCTCGATTGTTTCCGCTGGCAAGTCTTTCCGCGCGTCATTCACCCACGTCAAGATTTCACTGAGGGGTGTCTTCTTCAGGCGTCCCGCCGCTGTCATGGCGGCATCGTGCTTCGTAAACCACTTTCTGTAGAACTCTGCGACCCGGTCCTTAAAGAGATTGTTGACGGCTACGTCAAGAGGCAGTAGCTCTGACGTCATGCCATTGTTTAAAGAACAGCAGGCGCGGCAGGTCAACGCCATTAGCGGGTGTTTTTGCTCGCTTTAGTCGCGAACATAGGTCAAGATTATTTCGTCACGAATATAGGTCGATAGCTGATTAAGGGCAACATTTAAAAAAAAAAGGTCGACCTTTGCCCGCATAAATACGGTAGCTTTTTTAGTACATCAAATATATGACCAGCAATATTCTCCTCTAATAGGATTCCTTGAAATTATCTCATGGATACTCTTGACTGTCGATACATTAGCGGCTAACCCGACACATGTAGTGTTTTCAACTAATATATCACTTGAGCTATGCTCAGCCAGCACTCCTTTCATAAATCAATATGTTGGTATTGTACTGCAATCAAGAAGCCGTGACGCTGTTCATGTGCTTTGTGTTCCGTTGTATGAATATGCTAATTTTCTTCACCATAACCATTCAGACAGCTGCAGACAGGAATTCCTGCAACGTCTCAGTAACTATTTTTAACAGCACGTGATGCTCGATAACAATCTTGATAGCTATTTGGGGAATACAGTGGATGAATTTATAACCATGTAACGCATCACAACCAAAAAGTGAATAATGTAACTGGTAGAAACGACTATTAGCGCTGTCTAACAAAATGGTTTCTCCCCGTAAGAGCTTCTCTCGCGTATGGTGTGTAGGCTGCAGGCATATGGTGAGTGGCGCCCACACAGAACCTAGCTAACGGGGCTTTCGACATCCTCCCACGCTGAGTATTGCAGCGCTGAGCCATGTCCGGAGAAAATGTGATTCTTGGCATTGAGCCGATGCCTTGTGTTTGGAGCTTTCAACCTTTCTGAAAGAGCTTACTCAACCGTTTGGCCTCGCCATCCTGTAGACGGCACCCCGCAGACCCTGAGGAAATTGATGGTCGCATTTTCCTGTCCCCTCCCATATTTTAGATGTGAAGCATCTCTTGGTCGGGGGTATATCCCGCGGCCTTGGCCTGGGCGTGCGCACTCACAATACGCATGTGCAACTCTCCTCTTTCTCTTTCTCCAACAGCTGCGCGTTACTCTCTCCCCTTCTCTCCCAGCACCTGGTTGCGCTTCTCCTGCGTTCTCGCGTGTGCTCTCGCGGCGCATGCGCTACTCTCCTCCTCTAATCTTCTCTCCTTGAAGTGGCATAGCGCTGCGCGCGTTCAGTCCAGCGCTTGCTTCGGTTGACTCCTCTGAAATGCGGGGTTGACATGCCGAAATTCTTTCCTGCGCATTGCCGTGAGCGCGCCAGCGCATGCGAATCCCCTCCCCCTCACTCTATTCTCCTTCGCTGCCCTCCTCTTGTGCGCCTGTCGATCGCGTTCCCGGCTCACCCTGTGTGAATTAACGGCCAGGCTAGAGGGAAGACACGACGCGCGCAGTGTTCCTCTTCGCGTCCCACGACGCGAGGTGGGTAGCATGCCCAACAAACGCCAACGGAACGCGATTGTGCAAGTGCTCCGGCTTCGCATCGCCCCATGGTCCCCTTTAGCGGGAGATGGTGTAACTTTTTTCTTTTATGTCTTCTTTCTCTACTGCCCTGTTACTTCCCCATCTTCGCAGGCGGCTCGGGTTTGCAGTGTCTATATGTCTTCTCTTGGGCATAATACGCTAGGTTGTAGTGGCATTGCATGGCTGGCGTCTGAAGCCTTGCAATTGTTACAGCGTCCTGTAGTTGGATCCATGGTCGGTGACCGCTATTGCTGCTGAAGTATACAAATTTTACAACGAGAACACCTACATTTCTCCTACACGATCGTTACCATCTCAAGAGGACCCACATTGAAGAATTAACTTGTTTCAACCGACCTAGAACAACCGTCCCAAAATTAAATGTCATCCAGAGCGAAAACCCAGACAAACAAGCCAGATCAGTTGCGTCGTTTCTTGAGGGAAAGGCCTTGAGTGGTGTCTGAGGCCCGGCTGATAATCATTTTTTATGCTTATTAAGGCAAAAGCCTTAGATTCCTCATCAAGCGCGGAAACTGTATGTCGGCGGCGTCGGCGTCCCTCACGAGCAGCGTCAACACGAGTGATGCAAAAAAATCACAGTCGATCTCGCTGTCATAAGAGTTGGTATAACACGAAATGAAAGCTTGTCTTCACAGAATTATAGTTAAATATTTATTGTACATTGACGTTTGAGAGCTTGCACATTGTCTATTGGCGTTTGGCAGCTATATCCCTGTTTGGCGTAGATGTACCCAGAATAACGCCTAGTAGCAGATCCCCATTCCGACAACTAACCTCAAAGATCATGATTTATACTTTGAGGTAGCTGAAGTAGTTAAAATACACCTGGACAGAGCATATGCTGAATCTCACGCGCAGATGGCATCAACAAGCACTTTAGAAATGTACTCGATATGGACCAATTCAGTCTCATTATTTGAGGTGAAGTTAATTTAGGTACGCCTGTGCTCATGCATTCACCACACAGCGCTTCAAGAACGCAAGAGGCAGAGCTCGTACCTCGAGCCTTAAACGTTTTCCGCTTCCCGCTGGCTTTTCTCGTTACACTGAACGATGAAACTACCGAAGTGCTCTCTTTCAGCGCTCGTTAGTGCCAAGGTACAGTACGCGGGGTGGTGTCACCGTGTGGGCGACACCGCCCCGCGCCATTCAAGGTTACTGTGAAAGGAAAAATGTGTCAAATGTATAAGACGTGTTCGTGAAGCCTCATGCATGAGCGTCAGTAGTGCATTGGGTACAGTCGAACTTACGGACCAAGAGGCCGTAAGTTCGACTCCCGGGTCCTCCAATTAGACAATGCCTTTTCTTCTGGTGTTTCTTTTTCCTCTGCATTTCACCAGCGCATTTCCGTCACGGAAATACGTCCGTGAAGTCTTGGTGGACCCCCGCATAAAACGTTTTCGCGTTAAAATCATCATCGTGGGTTGACGTCATCATGACGTCATAGATCACTGGAATATTTCAAGTCATCATGGCGTCACATAACATGACATCACATGAGGACGTCACCACATGACATCTTCGCTTGGTCAAAGGTGGGCCAATCTCGGAAGCATCACGGAACCAGGTGAGGCGCAGAAAGCTCTCATAGGGAGGCGGCGAGGTTTAGTACAAACAGCGAGAAGAAAACGAAAATGTATTCTTGAGTTTGATTCGTCGTAGGCGAATGCAGGAGGGACCATGTGAGCTTCTTCTCTCGGTTGGTCAAAGGGTATGCGATGGTTATTCAAATTCGAGCTGTTTATAGCGCATAAAAAAACGCGGACAGAATGCACGACAGACAGAGCGCGGATTAACAACGAAACTTACTGACGATTGCCTACAGCACCTCGACTGTCGTGCGTGAGACAAGAACAAAACTTATTTTACAGTCAAATCAACAGAGGCCACACTTACACATTGTGCACCCAATCTGGCGACGTATTTCGCTTCCCATGTCTCTCACGTGAGCTTTATAAGCCTATATGATCCCTTAAAATATGCTGTTTTCTTCAATAAGTTAAACTTGTTGGTCATCGCTTCGTCTGTCAATGTCATCTGCACCGTACGCGTTTTTTCAGCGCTGTAAATACCGCGACATGAACAACTCACTTTCACACAGAATCGCGTTCCTACATTTTTCAACGCATCTGTGCTGGGGCTGAGGTCGAAGGCACGGACCAGTTTGATATTGTCTCCCTCACGTTTCAGCGTTTGTTTGCAGCCACTGTCCGCAACAATGTGATCGCGTTTCCACAGACAAAATTGAGCACCTGTAATCGCATGTTTGTACCAAAAGTGCGTTTCACTGAACTTTAGCTTGGACACATTATTTTTGTTTGAGGTAGCTGAAACACTGTGATTTGAAATAAAGAAAGTATGTGTACAAGGCGCACGAAAAAAATGCAACAAGTGTAGGCAGATACTGCGCGATTGTTGCTTCGTAACATTAAACTCTACGCAGTAGATGATGTGTTTTTACAGTCCAAGGATGAATACGATGATTTCATGAATGGAGACAGTAAGAGGAAAAAATCTGTTGGGCCTAATACAGTAAAACCTCGGTGATACGATCACGGCTCTACGAATTTCGGGGTGATACAAATTTTTCTGTGGTCCCAGCCAAGGCCCATTAGCCTGCAATGTATTGGAGTACGGCTGTTGCGAACCGATTTGCGCGCCGCGGCGTTTGATACGAACGTACGCTTGCGCACATGTACAAACAGGTGATGCCCACGCTGTCGCGGAAGACGCGGCAGTCACGCGCGGGCGCGGGCATGCGCGGTGCGCGAACATCAACGGTGCGTCGTTGCCTCCGAGATACTGCGCGCGAATCTTGGAGGCCTTTATGCGCCTTCGCGTTTAAAATACAGATGACGTTGACGTCGCGCTTTCTTTTTTGCTATTCGTTGACGCGTGCTCCTGTGCTCGAGGCAGCAGTGTCTTTGTACTGTGTTAACACACGCCTGACACGTCGATGCAAGCCTTGTCCCCGCAATCAGACGTTCTATGAAACAAGACTGAACCTTGGGCTGCGGGTCCATCATGAAGTCCCATGAAAGGTGGACGAAGATCCCAAGAGACGAAGCGGACTGTCTTGACTAAGGAGATTGGCCTCTATCATGTGCAAAGCGCTTCTTAAGTCACTTTCGCCGCAGTACTATGTTGTCATGCAGAAAAGTGTAGTAAGATTAGGAAGGGGCTCCTAGCGGTCACGGCGCAGAGCACATCTGGTTCATTAATTACACACGCGCGCACGCACCGTACATTTACAAGTATGATTGTGGACGTCTAAAAGCTTTTCTGTCAATCATTCAGAGCTGTTCATGACGTCGCTGCGGCACTGAGAAATACTAAATCAAAACGTATGCCAACTTTCTTTTGTCGCTCGCATACTAATTTTCCATGTTTTCTGGTGATATGAATTTCGGATGATACGAATATTTTTTGTAACCCCGCGATATTTGTAACGCCGAGGTTTTACTGTATCACTATCCGAAATGCTTTTCTGCCTCAAGGAGCCTGTGGATGCAGTGACGCACTAACCAACGACATTTCCCATGAAACATTTGAGCGCCCAGCTCTACATCAATAATGGGTTTTTAGCAGGACTGAATATTAAGCCCTTTTATATCCATCCGCTCTCCTAACGCTAACACACCAAAAAGAACACAAAATTACGTGTACGTCGTCGCCACTACAATATATATCTTTGGCTGATAAGTAAGGAACATACAAAAGGTTATAACTTTATATTCATACATATATATATATATATATATATATATATATCTTGAAGAGCCGCATATGTGTTATATAACCAGTTGTTTACGGTTGGGTAACGCTGCGATTGGCAACGTGGCTATTACGAACACCAGAATCGGTAAGCTGATATGTAATGCTTATACGTGTCCCGAGAACGCACGCACGTTTCACGAAACCGTGTGCATGTGTGCAACAAGTTCTTGACAGTTCTTGAACAAGGGCATCATCACCATGATCAGATCAGTGAGCACCAGCAGCTGGTCATGACTTGTTACAGGATCCGGTCGTGATCGTGGTGACGAGGGGTCCATGTGTAGTGAAGTATGTGGTATACTAGAGCTGTTGGAATTCGTGGATGCCTCGGTCATTTCGTCGACAAATTGTCTGTCGACAGAGCCGGCGACAGAGCTTGAATTGTAGTAAGGTGTTCATCAGTACGTTTAGCTTTCTGGCACATCAATTTTTATGCTGATTAAAAAGTCCCGAGGATGTCGCACCACTATATAATATATTTGTAGTGTATCGACAATATATGGTGAAGATTTGGTGGCGTCACCTTCAGCCAGCAGAGAGTGATGCTCAGCCCAATACGGGTACTCAGCCATAACCTCAGAGCAGTTTTGTGCAGTGAAGCGATAAGTGTCACAGGAGAAATTGGAATTTTTTGCATCTTTTTCACAGTAGCAGTAATAAATAGGATTTGCATTCACAAAACACAGTATGCTGGCTGCAAGTCCTGCTTAAGTAGTCTTACGCCGGGTATTATGGTTCTTGGGAAATGGTCATGCCTGTAGAGATAGTGAATTTGATTTCCCGCTGATCTATTTCGGCATCTTTATCATGCGTTAAGTGCAGTGCGTACTGGAACTGCGGACGAAAGAGAAGAAGCAAACAGGACTAGTGATCACTATCTACTGAAATTTTTATTGGAAAGGAAACACTATAAATAGATACCTAGATTGTCACAACCACGTTGTGACACAAGCCAGAACGATGTCACAAGCCAGAACGATGTCATGACCGGGGATAGGATGTTTGTTGCAACCGCTCGATTTGCACCTGAAAACTTCGGGCCATGCCATGTTCGCATGAATCGCAATTTCTTTCTTGGAACTCACTCCAATGGCAGAATAAAGGGCAGCATTATTGTCACCTGGGCTTACACGAGCTCCGAAGAGCTAGAAAAAATGAATGGTTCAAAACAAATACAAGTGAATGGACTCATAGTTTTGTCTCAGCGGAAGCCAACTAAGTTCCCTGTCGGGGGCTGTGACAGGGCTTAAACATTATATTTCATTATCAACCACTTCGCACGCACTAAGCTTCACAGCTTGTTAAGGAAGTCCTGCACTGTCATATGTTTTATCCGAAAAGTTCTCGGATATTTGTTGTCACTGCACTGGTGTTGGCCACGCAGGTACCGCTGGAACGTTTCTGCTACGTTCAAGGTTTCGCAGAGGACCCCCCCCCCAAAAAAAAAAAAAAAAAAAAACGAAATGCTACCGTTCTTCAGAGCGACAGTAAGTTGAGCTAGATTGCATGGATTCATCGTGAACAAAATGTAAGGAGTGCGAGTACGGAAAACAGGTAGACAACCAAAACTACCACTAACGATTCAGACGGCTCACTTCGGCCGACAAGAAAGAAGACATAAAGCTGGGCTGCGCATGCTCAGACATGGGACACCACTTCTCTATCAGATTCTCTGGTGTCCTCGTCGCCGTGCGTCAACTTGTCTCTTTGACATGTGCACGAGTCTCCGACTGACAAGTGGGGCCACTACGCTTGAGCACGCATACATGAGTAGTGGCATACTTTCTTTTGGGCCCACAGTACATCCTTCTAGCTTGTCAAAAGTTAAATTGCGTGGTTTGATTTTAAATGCGAATGATTTTGAATGAAGCCAAGCAAACTTAAGCGTGTCTACCTATCTACATCCCCATATATATATGCCGCCTTACCAATTTGTGCTCGCGCTCGCGTGGTGGTGGCTTCATTGCGTTGGTCTATACCTTAATTGCTATGGCATGATATGTGCGTATGAAGAACGCGATTGACAGGACGCAACAAACACTATGCGTTAAAATAGTATACACATATACAAATAAACATCTACCCCTGTGCCGCCATACAGTCTGGTGTTCGCTGCATGTGTATCGGACATCAATACAGTGGCGTACATGGTCATTGCAGCACTCGCCCGCCCCCCTTCTACCGCAGAACTTAGAGTTTTAGGTAGACGTGCATTTTTGATAAACACATGTCGTGCTGCTGGAATTAATCTGACGCAGTCTTTCAAACTTTGATTCCAGCAATGCTTGATTTACTTCTGTACCTCAGTCAAGGCAATGTCTGTACGGCCTGAAGTGGGGCGAAATGGTAGGCGCCAGTTTACTTAGATTTAGGCGCAAAGTGAAGAACCCCAGAAGGTCAAAATTTCCGAAATCTTCCACTGCGTTGTTCCTTGTAAAGATGTCATGAATTTCGGCTGTAAAAGCAAAACTATTATTATTAATAACGCCCAATAATAGCACCTTCCTCCTTTTCTTGGAATGTTCCTGGCCTTCAGGCCTTAAAGGTAGTGAAACAAATAATTAAATAAAATAGGCATTCGTGATATTAGACTATCGTTGTGCATCTATCATGCGCATTTCTCTTTGCCCTGGGCCGCTGCACTATCTGTCAAAAGCTTCTTGTATATACAGCACCCAAAAAACATACTTCAGTGAATACCGATATCATAATGTACAAAGTCAAGACATTCAACTAAGCACTCCTATTCTTAGCCCCATGAGCTGCTTGGTGGACTCCAATGACATTTCGGTAAAGTTTCCGTGCAAGCAATTCCGATTTTGTTGATGAAAAATTGACTATGGAATGATATATGGAAGAACCTTTGTACGTCAAAGCCGAACAAAGATATACTTACGCATCCCTTATAGAGCGGTCTGTCTTCTTTTATGTCAGACTTTTTTTATTTTCAGGGCTCATAGAACCTTATAATAGAGGACCGAGTAAGCCAGAGTGGTTGTCAAGACGTCGCAGTGCCCTTTTTCCACCTCACTTCATACACAAACAATGATATGCACTATCGCGATGAAAAAAAACGCGAACAGTGCGGCGTCTAACGTATCTGCTGTTTCGCATTCCTTTTCAAGCGGTTATAGCTTTGATGGTAATGAAAAGCCACTAAAGTTATCCATGATGCCATCCAGAACCAATCTATTATCTTTTTATTGCGACCTAGGCCAGAGCACCACGAAATCAGTCCACCGCGCCGTTGGTTTTTTAACTGCGGAGCGCTTTAGGGTCCCTGCTTGTTGTCCATCCTTGCATCTCAAGTGGCGTAACCACGCTCACAATAAAGCGCTCACTAGAGGCCATAACGAAACTAGAAATGCTTAAAAACAGGTTAAAAACGAACTAACATGGTCTAAAATAGTATAATTATAGAAATAACAAAGTAATCGCAATGATTACCTAAACATCAATAAAACATTTTTGTAGCCTGCGGCTGAGTCCGGGGCCGCGCAAGAGAGCGTGTGATCGCTTCGCCGAGCGATTCAACACCCCTCCCTTACGCTTCGCCGGCGCTGCGTCGCTACATCTGATGGGGAAAACAACAAAAGGCACGTGTCAATTAGTCGTCTTGTGATTCGTGTGAAGGAAAAACACGGCCTTCTAGGTTATTCTGTGGAGTGAACTCTACATTCCGTCTACCCTGATTCTAGTCATGGCTGCGTTTTCCTCGCACCAATTGTTGCGGCGGCAGCTGGTGCCCAATAGGGGATATTCATAATGCTTAGTGCTCTGTCAACACTGGTCATGCCCGCCGTTTCTTGCAGCGCGCAGTCGCGGAATTGTCTGCTAGCTAGGCAAAAAACAGAATACGGAATAAAGTATTTTATGAGAATTCAAAAGAAAGCGATTAACAGTTTGAAGCCAGTTCGGGGTTCTTTAGAACCCGCAATTATAAAGCGAAGTTCCGTAAAGAAGAAAAAATATTTACATGATGTGGGGAGCTAAGAAAACGATGCAACATGTTCTGATGGAATGTGGAGATATCTACCAGTGTTGCGGAGTTGCCATTTCGGAATTTGAATGACTCCGGAATCATTCCACATTTTCTCGACCCCAGAATGGAATGAGAATGTAATGGGGACAACGCTTGGAGGAATGGAATGGGAATGAAACTAAGCGCCTTTTGCACGGAATGGAATGGGAATAGAATTACGTCTTTTTCCGAAAATACAGCACGTTTTCATCTACGCGCTCTTTTGTAGCGTTAGCTACACTTGCCTAGCCAGAGCCGATTTCGTGTGGAGGGTCATGAGCCGTGCTGCGCATGCGCGAGGATCAGTTATGTCACACAGCTGGGTCACCGGAGCTGGCATCTCACGCGCTCTCCGACACCGCCGCGCACGGCTCGCCGCTGCTGGCCTACGCCGCATTCCAGAGGAGTGACATCGTAGCCATAGACACACGCGCGCAGCTATTCGCCTTCGCTGTGCTGTCGCTGTCTGACACTGCGCTGGGGCCGCTTGATAGCGCCTCTGACTGGCGTTTGCAGGTGGGTAACGTCATGGAGAAGAAGAGCGCAAATGCTGCTCGACGGCGCAGAAGTGCAGAGAAGCTGATCTCATCGGATCCCGAAGTAGTTGCCTGGCAATTAGAGGTTCAGCGTACGAAGAATGAACAGAAGAAGGCTAATAATCCTACACAATCTGGAAAGCTAAGAATAATCAGCTGAACCTTTGCTAACGCTACGTATATCCTGGCATAGCCGAGCTAAGCCACTGCAAATTTTTTCAAACATTATAAGTCAGAAACTCGAATTCAACAATAAAGCAGTATTTTTAAAATGGCTTGGCTAACTACAAGCACGGTACGTTTATAAGCAACGCGCCTCCTACAAACCGAGGCATTAGTTAGTGTACAAACAAATGCATTATCCCAACTGAAGGGAAAGACAAATTATTCCTGCGCGTTGGTTCCCATTGATACCCCCACACGAAAGTGGCGAATACTCTATGCACAGCCTGATCTTTCTCTCACGAGCAGCTTAGTAACTGACACTCGTAAATAACCTTTGCGACAAGGAAGACATTGCATACCTGCGCACAGGCGAACACAGAAAGTTCTCCTCAGCCCATCCATGCTTGCGAGGCACGCTTGACAAGCTCGAGTGCTGATTAGCAGTGCACCCCAGTGTTCCGTATTCGATGCAATTGTACAAGGTGCCCGAGCGGTGCACGGTTCCTACTAATACCAGCCGATCTAGAGGGTTTGGTTCCCCATTACCCAAATCTTAGTTTTCTCCGTATTCACGACCGCTCCAGACGCGTGGCAAAACTGCTGAGTCTTCTTGAATACTACTTTTGTCAGCATAAAAATACGCTATGTCGTCATTACAGCATGAACACATTTGCACTTAACACTAATAAAATATTGCCATTCGTTCAAAGATGCGGACCATGCAAATACTATAGGTAGCGGGAGAACTGGCCCTATGGGAATCAGTAGGGTAGTTGTACTGCACGAGATATGTCACCAAGCTAGTATACCTCAACCTTTGTAACGTATTTTGCGTACTTTTGCAGTTGCTAATGCATCTGATGACATCAGCTTTATGGGGCGTTCATTCTTAACCCGATAAAACTATCAAGGTGCCTTTCCTACGTTGAGGAATTACAGGAATGGAATTGAACTTCCCGTCCATTCCCGCAGTGGAAATGAGCTAAGTCTTTTCACTCCGAGGAATTGAAAGGAATGGAATTGCGGCAAGTTCTAATTCCCCTGGATGAAATTTGAATGGAATGGAGGCGCCCATTCCGCAATACTTATATCTACCCAGGTCTATGTTTGGGCGCGAGCCTCTATGAAGCTTTCTGTTTTACGGACAACAATGGAAAGCTGAGCGCTTCCGTGATTGAAATAAGTAAGAGACGCTTAGATTATTGGTAGCAGAAAAGTAGAGTGAAATGCGCAAAATAAATTGTGGTAAAAATAACGTCATTTCGCCATTAGGGGCAGAATCCTAGGCAGCGATTTTTTTTATCTCTTTGGTGAGATCGAAATAATCAAAATAGACAAGGCGTTAGGCGAACTTCAAAAAAAGTAGTGTCTTTTTTTTGTCGAGTCTGGTGGCGCACGTAACCGTCCCGCTATAAAAGGGACGCTCATAGCATTGATCCATCCCCTATTCACCGCAAATTGTCACAAATGACGGGCAAACATTCCAAAGCTTTTTGTTCATAAGTGATTTCTCCTTCAGCCGACGCGTTCGTTGACCTGCACAGTTTCAAGATTGGCGGAAATTTACAGCAAAGGAAAACACTACCACGACGTGGGACGTGTTACCATTCGGACACAGCTCAAGAAGTTTTGGCTGCTGAAGCTCGGTAATCTCTGTCAAAGCTCACAAAACTGTATTGTATCCATTTGCATTTAGAGAACGCAACGTCGAAAGGCAATGCTTTATTCAACCGGCAATATATCTCACACGTTCAGTGCAATCACAACGTGGTCCTTGAAATTTTCATATGTTATGGCAATTTCGCTTTGACCGCTAGGATGACCTAACAAAGGAACACAATAGAAATAGAGGAAAGAGATAGTCTGGCTCCTTTGTTTGTATTGATTGAATTAGCTAAATCAATGTTCTACTCTGCTCGAAACAACCGAGATATAATTCTAGATCAGTTGTAGTCATTATTATATCGGAAACTTTTCTTTTGATGAACCCTCTTTCTATGTCATGCATTTTCACCAGACACCTCTGTGCTATGCTCAGTTTGGTTGTGTAAGGATTAGCAAAATATTGATTAAACTCTCAGCCGTTTAACTGTTTTACCACGCTGATCGTGAATTAATGCCCTGAATTGCCAGAGGCTCAGCTGTTGATACCATAACGTGGAACAGGTTTTTGTGTCAGTGATGACGTCTTGATTTTGTGGAAAGCGGTACGAAATGTCACTGAGTGTAGTGCTTCCCTACGACGGACGAGCGTTGTTTTCTTTTTCAGAACTCACCTCTACTTCCTGATATTCATACAGGTCGTTAACGTTCTCAGGAACATAGATTTCAAGAACGCTGACGCCAATTACAGGGAACGCACTTCTATATAAAAAAATCTCTAACGTTTGGCACTCTTTGAACATTGTAAACGTAACGGTCCCACTTATGAAAGCGATCGCACTTCGCTGGCTTCGTTTCCCTGTTCTCGTCTCCTTTTCATTCGTGAAGATATATAAAAAAAGATTGGTTATTTGAATATGCAGAGCGAAAGCCTGTAGAACACGCAACGAAAGGGCAAAAAAAAATTCGTTCTAGCGTGCTCTTACCTTGTGGGCTTTGCGAAGGCATCCTAATCTGATGAAGATGGAGTCGATTGTAGTCAATTCTCGCTTGGTTTCGCTGGTTGTTTGACAGTTTAGGAGAACCTTTTTTAACAGCGGAGCTGTTTAAGCTATCAGTGACTTGTGCGCCTTCATGCAAACTCTACAGGTATGCGCCACAGGAACTGGGCAAGCCGCACTATCGAGTACAGAAGGCGCGAGAGTTAAACGAAACTCAGCTCGGCGAAGTGGAGCACATAGAGTTTTTCCAGCATCTACCTTGAGTGCAGTAACTACCGTGGACATTCTCCTGCCGCCAAGCAAGTGTGAGAACTCACCGAAGCACAGATTATCAGCAAGTGAGAAGACTTTTCAACAACAATTTTGCATTGCGCACCCCGCCCGTCTGCTGAACTACAATATTAAGGTACTTATGCGCCGTACCTTGACGCATATATATCACGGTACAGCGAAATGTAATATCTAGGTACGTTAACATCATTATCTAGGATTCATTTAGCCAGAAAGAATAAATCATGTTAAAGCGATATAATGACAGCCTTATTATGTGAGAGACATCTGCTAAGGGACAGTGTGTATTGTGAAGCACATGCTTTTTATGGTATTGAATGAATAAATGAACATTTAGCCCAGCAAAATACAAGAAATGGGCCTCGATCAAAAAGCTACGATGGTAGCTTTTTTGATCGAGGGACATAGCGCAAGAGACATAGCAGCCGAAACATGTGCTTATTCAAAGGCAAAACACATACGACAGCTGCAGTGGCAAAATAAAAAAGCGTGAATATTTGCATTAGTGAAAACAATGAAAACCAGAAAACAGTGAAAATGGAAAACAATTACTCATCTGATTATTCGCTGTTTGGCATTATGTTGCCATAGTTCTTATGATCAATACACATTATTTTGACTGTTGACACAATTTGGCAAGGTGAAAGCATTGTGATTTTGTCCAGGCCTTACTTTATCTTCATAAGTGCGCTGTTTTCTTGTTTCTTGTTTTTTTGCTATGACTCAATACCAAGTTGCCCAATCTTAACTCTAAACAGATTAGCTGCGGTTGATCACGGAGACCTTTTTAAAGTGCACTTATAATGGCAACTGTACTTACATAAAAACTACCCGAATGATGCTAAACATGACAAGAGTGCACGTCTGGTATTGTTTGGTATTTTTTTACCTGGTGTGTATTCTTCGCCTCCTGTGCACTAAGTGAAAGGCTCACAAGGAAATATTAACACCGTCTCAATATTGTACTAATTTCGTGCTTTTGTCAAAAGTCGGCAATAAGGATAGTCAAGTGCGAGTATGTGGTTAATACATTCATTTTTATGGGTGCAGAAAAATTATGAACTTCATTATTGTGTCATGCTCAGGAATACCATTCTGGCAAAGCAGCAAGAGTTGTATTGCGGGCGTGAGTGTCCGGAAAATTTTGTATTGGGGGCTGCAAGCCGGTGTAACATAGCGGCCAGCTGAGCGGGAGAGCGCTGGTGTAGTTTGTGTGAGCCGAAGTACTGGCGTGTCTTTCGTGGGGCAAGTGCTTCTTTTGGACCCCCTGTCGACGCCAATGATTGTGGGAACACTCTGCTGTGCCTCACTGCACACTATGTCGAACATTTCCTACATCTTACTACATTTGAGTAAACACTGGGATTGAGGCTGAGTGTTAAGCACAATACTGCGTGCAACCATAGCCTCCTATATTTTTTCTTGCCCGCCGAGTGGCGAGCGGAGCAAGGCGGTCCGCCCGTACCTTCTATTTCATGCGCTCACCACCACATGGCGCTCTCACCCCATACCTACTCCCAGAGCAGACGACGCGACTACACTGTTGCGTGCGTGCTTTTGGAGAAAACCTTGCGTTCGTATTAGAGATGGAGCTGTAAAATAAATGCGCCGGTTGCATTAGTGTTTGTTCGTGATGTACATGGGTGATGGCAAAAAACGCAAACAGCGCGGCGCGATGTGTTCATCTCGCTGTGACCCTGGGGGTAATAAAACGATGTCAGAATAATTTGATTCTAGTGGCTTTTAATTAGCATGCAGGCTACAACCACTCGAAAAAAATGCGAAACAGCAGAGAATGTAGATTTCGCACTGTTCACGTTCCTTTCCATCCCCACAGCACATTGAAAGCAAGCAACACGAGACATATTGTGGAAACTGGACCTTTCACTTAGGCCCCCAGCTGTGAGATGAAGCTCACAGTTTCAGGGTCTTTCGTGAAAACGGCTTTATTTCGAACACTTTGGCGACGTCATGTTTGTCTGTCGCTTTCAGAGCGAAATTGGTGAATATTGGGCGGAAGAACTTTGTAAGCAACAGTTTTAGCAAACTCTCTTGGTACCCTGGCTTCGAACACATCAAAGCTTTGTGCTCGCGGAGGATTTCGGCAGCATTGTTCACAGACTCCTTTAGAGGGTGATGCATACGCTTCTTGTCGCTAGAACTTCGACGAACTTCTGTAGTGCGCAGAGAACACCTAGAAGTTGTGCTGACGGGTAGAGAACTCCACCGCGGTCTTGGTATTTAATGTGCGAGTCCGATGGTGTCGAGGCGTTAGGCTTTGTTAAGAGCGCGAAGCACTCCTCACATTCGAAGACTTCTCGTATGGCTCTTGCGAGTTACCCACGGACCATAGCCAATGCGGCCACATCTGCAGTGGGAAGTAGAGGCTTATCTCGGTTTAGTTGCTCTATAAGCTCTCTACGTGCATCTGCAGGGAATTCCTCGCTGGTTTGCTCCCTTGTGTTTTTTGTTTTGTTGCGGGAGCGTTGACAAGCAATCACTCTCTTCTGCTGTCATTATGTTGCTTGTACTCGACTCCGATGTGACACCGGTCTTGACGGTTTTCTCAATGCCTGTGGGCACGGCTGGACGTGCGTTTCTTCATTTGATCCTGCTGATTCCCTCAGTCAGCCAAAGAACGAGTCGATCGGATCTGATGACATTTTCCTCGTCAAAACGAAGTGAAAAGACATCTCTTCAAGAAGATATTTAATGCATTCAACGTTCGAACGAGTTGTGATCGCAACACCCTCGTAAGTCTCTTTGGTTAGGAAGTTCTTTGCCAGGCACTGACTTCTGAGATCGCTCAAGTAGTCGAGGAAGTTTGTCTCCAGCCAGATCAGCCGTTCATCGCCTGCAGATTACAAGTGCTTGCAATCTGCATTCTTCTGATGTATGTGCTGGGTACAGTTACTCACGTCCATGAGCACGAACCAGCGGTACGCGATGTCCATAAATTGCACCGTCGGTCCGACACCCGTGAACCTTGCATCGCTCGTGTGGCCCGCCTGCTCTTGCAAGAGGTTCATTGCAGCTGTCACGGGAGGAGAAAAAACTCGGACTGATGTCTGCACGTTCACTTTTTTTCATATTCGTAGGGAATATGTGCTTTCTCGTCGAAAATCGTACTAGCTTTACAAGGCTGCCTTGCTGTCTTCTATAGAGGCTCTTCAAGTGGTTCGATGATATTTCGTCGTCTTTTGCGATGTCACGGGACAAAAAACTGTGATCGCATGGTTTTGAACAGGTGGCACTGATCGAATGCAAGAAAGAGCTCTCGATTGGGTTTTTCAGGGTGGTCAGTGCAATGCATGAGGCTTTCGTTGCACAGAAGTTCAATAGCCAAGACATTGATCTTCTGGTGGTCTGGGACAATGCGTACGACAATAAAGCCTATTTCTTCAACTTCCATCAGAACATGTCTCATGAGCATGTGCAGCTCACGGCCAGCGCAGTTTCTCGCGAAAAAGTACGCCACGGGTAATTTGAACGAAACTGAAAGGCCGTTAAGGACGAAACACAAGAGTGATTTGGCCAGCACAGACTCATTTGTGGTTTCTTTGGGGAAATTCACAGCATATTCCACCTCGCCGATGAAAGCATCTCTTTGCTTGGGATAAAGAAGCCGTTGTTTGACGGGCATTTTGTCTACAATTAAAGAGCATGCCCTCGCTTTCAACGAGGTATGAGGAGCGAGTTCTACAGGCAGCCTTTGCTTCACGAGTTCGGTCACGCCAACTTCTTCACGTGATGAGCCCATAAAGCGCTCGAGGGTACTACGACAGGGAAGCCGAAGAATACCTGTGCTCCTTACGTGTTCGTATGCACGAGTCGAGAGGTTACGCAAAATCACAGCATGATGCACTGTCAGCTCAGACCACGTTGGTTTCTTCGTGAAATTCGTTACTTGTTCCACTAATATTGAAGTAGTCATGTCTTACTCTTTCGCTTTCTCCACAACTTGCAGGAATGCAGATACATAGCATTCTTCCTTGAGCTTTTACAGTTCCTGTTTGTACTTGTCCACGGTATTCTTGAGCCGCTCAATTCGCGCGTTCAAGTCTCGCTCCTTACGTGTCCACTTTCGTTTGTCCATTGCCGAAACCGAGGATAATGACGACACCTGCACAGCTCTGTCCACCTGCATGGTCGCAGTGATGCAGCGCTCACTTACGCCGTTTTCCAGAGGTAGCGGCACTTCGGTTGCGGTGCAATCCATCAGTGATAACTCTTGAGAGGCGACGTCGACGGACGGCAAGTCATTGAGAGGAAGCGAAGGAGACTCCAGTTGGCTATCAGCTGCTCTTCGTTTCGGCGGTGGTGTCTCTCTCTTTTCCGGAGGCTGCAGGTACGCAGGATACTCTTCGAAAATGCTGAGAACTGCATCTTTCTTGAGTTTGCGAATTTTGCAGCCCTCCTTGAAGTCGGAGGAACCGAAGTGTCGGCTGCATACAGTCGAGTAACAGGATATCGTATTCGGTGTCCAGTTGTCCCGAGAAATGACCTTTAGCCATTTCGCTCGCAGTTCCTGATCGTTTGGTATCTCGTGTAACGATATGCCCGGTGTCCGTGGTTTGTTCGAAGACTTCCAGCGTAGTACGCAGCAGTACGGCATCTTGTCGGGCGCAGGGCACCCCAACTGATTCCACACTACAGACAGAAAACCAAATTAGTATGTCAAAAGTAATGTAGCATGAAATATGCACCGTAAGTCACGGTTTTTATAGTAGCAAACAATATAGGTTGTCACGGCGCTAGCAACTCACATGTGGTCCAGTAATATCGAGTAAACAAACGGTCACTTCATTCAGTGACAATGAACCTTAATGATCAGGACGCTGTTACAATAAACGTTAATGTAATTAATTCTGTGTACAATGCTCAAGGAATAAAATGCAACAATTGAAGGCTATGTGTTAAACGTACTTCCACTTCCAGCGTTTTGAATTTGTGCTACGATGGCGTAGCGCTGCCTCCTACACTTACACCAGAGACCACGTTAACATTAGCGGTCATATTTGCAGCGATATGACGTCCTGATCACGTTAAATTGCACGTACCATTTGCTGTTTTTGAATCCTTACAGGCCGCGTGTTATTGCGCAAGCACTGCACACATTGACGGCGAGTTCTGTCGTGCTTCCCTGATAGTTCAAACAAAAAATATAATTAAAACCATTGCTTCCGCAAGGTACACAAGCTTACCTGCGGGAAACACGACGGACACGGGATAACTTTTGCTTGTAGAGCAACTTCGGTAGGTTACTTCGAGGTGCCTCAACACGTTGCAGCGTAGCGAACTATGCTGACTATGCTTGGTACGCTCCGCAGCATGTACAGGCAGGTATGGGGTGCAAGCGCCCCTTGCGGAGAAAGCAGGCGTGAATCGAGGAGGAAGGGGGATGGTCGCGGACGGCCTCGGTCGCTCCACTGCGCGAGCATGAAAAAATATAGGAGGCTATGTTGCAACTTTTCCGATATCGTGTGCATTTGAAAAGAAGCTGATTGGAGCCAGCGTTCACAAAACTTAAGTCCTAACAGGGACAGTTGGACGAGTTGGTGTATATTCATTGTTAAAGGGGGTGCGAAAAAAATCGCAACCGACAGAAATGAAGAGGACAGGACGACGCGCTACATCCACAGAAAGAGCACGAACAGGACTATAAGAGCCAAACACGTGTTAAACTTCAGTTGTTAGTAGTACGTCGTCCTGTCTCCTTCGTTTCTAGGTGTTGTGGCGTTGTTTTCACGCGTTCTATAACTATGAACTCAGGTCCTGAGTGTTTTACAGCCTCTATACATGTGTGGTTAATTTTTATTAAACCTCATGGCATGTCAAGTCCTAGCCTCCTATGTTCAAAGCCACCAGTCACTATATAGCGGCAATTTTGTTCACTTCCTGTGATTGCCAAATTCCAAGTTGACTTCGCAGCCATGGTATTGGGATTATTTTTAATGGGGTAAATATGCTTGAGCCATCAAGTGAGGAATTAACGATGCAGAACTCTTGAGTCGCATATAGCACTAGCTGGAAAGCAGACATCGAAACATAGCTGTACTAATTATGCATAATAGAAGTACTGGTATATCGCAGTCATGTGATTATGCCGGCAAATTCTCAAGCGCAATTCTAGAAATATACGATGTTTTTCAGATATCTGTGAGTAAATACGTACCGCAAAATACCAAGACAACCTTGTCATTTTGTGGGCATTGCTGAATACTTATATGACTCTTGGAACGGGGACCTACAGTCAACACCACAGGTCTATTTCGAACCTTTCTGCAGGAAACTGGACTGAACAATCATGTGTGACATGTTTTGATGCCATATGGCAAACTAATGCAACAAAAAACTATACAACCCACCTGTATACAAGGTTGCATATTTCTCAAAAGTGATGCTAACTTTATTGTACTAATTTAGCAGCCTTCATGTGTAGGCTGACACGAAGTTTCTTGGGTATCCCATTTTTTATTGTACTTACTACGGTAACAGTGAAGCGCACATATCAGTGTGCATTATAATGAGATTTTACACCTTACTTCGGTGCTTCTTTATTGCTGTGAATTATGTATAGTGTTTAGGTTCTAATGTATCTGTTGTTCCACGCGTGCGGCATTGGGAGTAGGTTGTGTGCGCTACAATGGAAATATGTATATCCTTTCAGTGACATGAGAACTGCTACTGTTTAGGTTCCAATAAAATATTGTAACCACAGGTTCTTGTATCAATTGAACTATGACTACTTGTCGTGCATAGAAATGAAAGAAATGAACTTGTGCGTACAAAACAAATTATTGAAACAGTGCCTGCTCAATGTAACTGCTTGTGTTTGATTACCGAAAGAGTTGAACAGATGATTCACGCATTATAACACATTGTAGAGGGGAGATAGGCAGTGGAATGTTAGGCAGAAATCATAGTGTTCTAACCTAGCTTGGGTGACGATCATCAATAGTACCACATTTGAAGGTGCCTGTTGTAGAAATAAAGTTTAACCTAATGTGCAGGTGGACGAAGGAGTGCACATATGATAGAGTGTTTCCAGTTTCTTGCATATTTGCTACAGTGCTAATGCTTTTGTGTTATGAGGGTGAACTTCTGAATTGCGAACAAGCCAACCTGTCTGCTGCTGTGAAAACAACATACTAGTAATTCAAAAGAACCATTATTTTCTGAAGAACAGCTGTTTCATTGAGGAAGATGGTAATGCTTATTTTTTTTAAATCCTACTGCATCATCTGTGTAAGAGGAAGGCCAAGTACACATGAACGTTCACAAGTGAGAAGTTGAAGAATATTAACTTTTTATTTTGCAGGAGATCTGCGACCGGTAAATTCTGGCAGGTTGTGCTTGACTTTGGGGCATGCGTTAGACATTCGCTTTAACGCGCTGGCGTGATGCCTAAAGGGACACTAAAGGCAAATAACAATTTATGTTAGAGTGAAAGGTCAAAGTGTGAGAATGTCTAAAAGGTCAATAGTATCAACAGGAGTGCTCTAGTAATGGCGAAATTAAGGTAAATGTAGGGCACGATGTGCGCCACGAGTGGGACATTTTTGAAATGATCCTGATGACGTCAAAAAGTCCCGAGTACAATCAACTGCTACTAATCAAACTAGTTGCAATAAAAAGGAACCTTCCGTGTGTCACAAGACGTAATAAAATGCTACTTGTTCGTTGCTGTTTGATTCATGGAAAAAAGAACCTCTTGGCGCTACCACGGGAAACGCCGCGAGTGGTTCAAAAGTTCCGTTTTCGCCGCGCTGCGCGTCTCAGTGGTAGTTTCGGTATCGCGTACGCTTGTCTCTCGCTATTTTCGCCCTGTCGATACTCGACTTCTGCTGCTGCTGGCCAAGCTAATCTCCGTTACAGTCAACTATACAGTTTCGGAGTGGCCCGTGGCTGCGTCTTGGCAAGGTTGATGGCCACTATTGCGCAAGGAACCGTAGCTTTGGCGGCCGGGCAGTAGAGGCGGGCAACGTTGGGCACAGCAACTGTAGTACGTCAGGAGGTCCGTTCAGGCGGGTCAATTGAAGTGCGCTAACACCGTGCGGGCCACTAAAACGTGATTTTCTTTCAAAATAAGCATTTCCTTGGCACGAAACAAGCACTAAGACGTTTCTGCAATGCTATTGCAACAATCAACGTCGACTGAATATTTGCCTTTAGTGTCCATTTAACAATATATGTTAATTCGTTAGACAGCAGGTAGTCTCCGTGTATGAAAGCAACTAAGTACTGAATATGAGTTATAAAGAATCACTGTATGCCGCGCTAAAGCATGCATTACGAATGGGTGCTAATTGCATAAATAGAGTGTCATTCACCTGCTCAGAGCACACTGCTACCCCTGCGTGCAGCTCGCGACAGTACGCGCGCATTAAATCCACTTAATGTAGGCGCGTTACAATTTCCTCGTAACTCGGGCATCTGCATGTGCAACTTTCATATGAGAACGCAGGCGGTGTTCGAACCGCTCTGTACACGTTGCCGCCTCCGGACGCGTGCAGTTCGCGGCTGTAGAAAAAATCGAAACTTCCTCCACATGATACGCTTTTTGGAATGCACATACGTTCGGTCATCTGAAGCCACCTTTGTCATGCTGGTATTCGCGAATTTCGGGCGAGCGGAGCAGTGTCGATATATGGGGAATCACTCAAGAGGGCACAAGTTTATGATTTTTCTAGCGGCACGACACGATGAACCGATGAATTCGGAGCCGAAGGTGTTTACGACGGCCTGCATGACGCCCTACAAATTATGCATTGACCTTACGCAAGCACAAGCACACGCCGATGGCACTAGAACAGAAGTTCGGAGTTCCGCCGACAGGGTACTAGCCGCTTTGTGCATACAATGGTATGTGCATATATAAGCCAACGAAAAAAGCACGCAAGCAAGTTTTGACGCACGCTGTAGTGTAATGGTTATAGTGTTTGCTTTCGGTGCGTGTGGTCGCGAGTTCGATTCCTCTGTCGTGCGTATTTTATGCAGACGTCACATTTGTGCATAAATACATTGATGTCTATTTTCTATTATGTCGTTGCGATAAATAGTAGCAGAAATTGTTCGTGAAACGCTGGTATAGTGCTTGAAGTATTTTTTCTCTCGCGACCGCTCTGGAGCCGCCTATAAAAGGAGGTTTTAAGAGCTCTTAAAAGAAGCAGAAAAAACCCTAATGCACTCCGTTGAAGCCCCCAAAATGAGTTAAATAAAACCACCGAATTTACCTTCTCAAGACTCCGTTCATTCCATCTTGTGACTTCCTCTACCAAGGATGTAAATAAAACCTCCTCTTGAAGGGAATTTCGCGTAGTACCTTTAGGATGCACGTTGCGCGTCGAGCCCAAATCTCCCTAAAAGGCTCAAGCCCGTTTGCAGTGTACATTGAACCACTCGTGTCTGCAGATGCCGCTTCGGTTTTCTCAAGAATGAGTGTGGTGACTACACAAACCGTCGGCTGCTGCCACGTCCTTCACTACCAGTTAAACAGCGGCTGCGCTATTTTATGTAGCATGATATAGCTTGCCGACGTGGTGTCTTCGAAAGTGCCACAGCGGATTTCAAAAGAGGAATTGGATAGAAACCCACAGTTCATGACATGCAGCGATTCAAGTGCAGCGATGGCATGGTGGCACAGCATCGGCCTCGCATGCAAGAGGTCCGTGGTTCGAATCCTGGTACCGGACAATTCCCAACCGGATTAAAAAAAACCGCGTGATGATGAAATTGTGTAAAAAGGCCTGGGGTGCAGCCTCACTGGCGACCACAGCCAGCAATGCACTCCCTCACCAGAGCAGGATTGGCCACCCTGGTGTAGTACTTGGTCGCTACCTCTCACATGAATACACCAATTAACCCTCGGCCCTCAGTCCCCAGCGGCAGCGAAGCAACTGACCAAGGCGGTGGTCAGGCCTGCGATGCAGCAGAGGGTGCTAAGAATCTCTGGGTCCGGACAGTACGCCGTTGGAATCTGAACTTGGCTACGTATAACGCTAGAACTTTATCTATTGAGGCCAGTCTAGCTGTATAATTCGATAAATTAGAGGGTGGTAAATGGGATGTAATAGGGCTCAGTGAGGTTTGGAGGCCACATGAGGCTGTTACAGTGCTGAAGAACGGACACATCCTATGCTATCGTGGCTTAGCTGACACAAGAAAACTGAAGGTGGGGTTACTTATTCATAAAAATGTAGCTGGCAATATAGAGGAATACTTAGCGATAATGAGAGGGTGATATGCATCGTAATTAAATTTAATAAGAGGTACAAGATGAAGGTGGTACAGGCCTACGCGCCTACATCCAGCCATGATGATCAACTGGTTGAACGCTTCTACGAAGGCGTAGAATCAGCAATGAGTAAGGTAAAGACACAGTATACTGTACTGATGGGCGAGTTTAATGCAAAGGTAGGCAAGAAGCAGGCTGGAGATCATGCAGTTGGGGAATATGGCATCGGCTCTAGAAACGCCAGAAGGGAGTTACTAGTAGAGTTCGCAGAATGCAATAATTTACGGATCTTGAATACCTTCTACAGAAAACGGACTACTCGTAAGTGGACCTGGAGGAGTCCTAATGGCGAAACTAAAAATGAAATAGACTTCATAATGTGCGACCACCCGGGCATTATACAGGATGTGGAAGTAGTTAACGAGATCCGATGCAGTGACCACAGAATGGTAAGATCTAGAATTAAACTAGACGTGAGGAAGGAATGGCAGAAACTGATACTCCCCCTCCAGTCTAGTTTGATACTGAGCCACCAGAAGACGCCACCAAGTCACGTTTGGAAAAAAGAGAGGAAAATGCGCTCTCCGGCCGTCGCGACAGCGAAGAGCCTGTCCCTGCTGCAACTAATTCATTCGTTTCAGGGGCGCCGCTGCTCCTTTGAAAAGCTTCAAATGTGCTTGACGCCGCAGCCCCTTCCCGCTGCCCCCCCCCCCCCTCAATCCGGTGGTGGTGGTGTGCGGTCACGCCGCACACCACCACCACCGGATTGAGCTCCGCCTTAAGATACTTCGCATCTAATAAGTCAAGTTGACAGTGGTGACGTATAGTGCGGCAAACAGTACCTCTCGGCTCATTCGCTAGAGCAAGCAAACAAGAAAACGGGGAAAGAAGCGCCGTTTCGGCGGAGTGGAGCAGGTGCCGTAGATACGGGCGGGAAAAAAATTTAATGAATAACATAAATAAATAAAATAAAATAAAATAGATCTGGCAGGAAGGAAACAAAACGCATAGCGCGGCTTCCGCGACGCGCATTTGAACGTCGCGAGGGGCATTGTTCCTTTGCTTGGGCGGCAGCAGTTACTTGCTGTGAGGGGTGCATCCGTGGCAGAGCAGGCCCCGATCCCTGCGCCTTTTGTAGTTACTTCCAGAGGGGGGAAAAAGGGTCGGTGTTCTTTTGTCGCTTACCCGTTGCGTGTGTGGGGGGGCAAATATTGTGCATACGCACGAGGCCGTTTGAGAACTACAGTTCAACCAGAGTCCTTCAATGCTTTTCTGGTCACGAAACTCATCCGTAACGCTATGGGGTGAGCTTGCTATGTCGCCCCAGCGGCCGCGCGGCGGCGCTAGGAGCGCGCAGGGGGTATTGAGGAGAGCTTCGCTATGTAGGGAGAGCTGGGGGGCCCGAGGAATCCGGCGGCATCGGCGTTCAGTTTTCCTCGTTGTTTCTTAATTTGTGTGACCGACGGGTGTCAGAAATGTATGCGAGGACATGGATAGTGTACGTGAGCGGCGATGCCGAAGACTTGTTGCGTACCGGGTTGTCGCTCCGGCTACGGAGGTACGAGCGGAAAGGTGTCGTTATTTGGTTTGCCGACGGACGGCGATGAGAGGGATGAATAGAAACGTGCAATACCGCGACAGGAAGCTGCCGGATTTACCTTCGATGTTGAACAGGTTAGAATGTGCGAGAAACATTTTGACGCCATCGACGTTATTCGAACGGACGACTTCATAGTGAATGAAGAAAATGTGTCTTTGCGACGCGCGAAGGTAAGGTTGCGGGTCGGCGCTGTTTCTTTCGCAGCTTGCTAGTTTTTTTAGAATAACAGAGAGCCGAGCTAGTTGGTAAGTATTCATTTTAAAAAGACACGGCGTGCAAACACGGACACAAGGAAGAAGTATAATTATAACGATACCAGGCGTTTGTGGTGTCGTGACTTCTTTCTTGCGTTCGTGTTTGCACGCCCTGTCTTTTTAGAATAGTTCTTTAGGTTCTTTCCAGCTTATTAAATGCTTTGCATTGTTTCCTTGTTTGCCGTTGTTAAAAAAGCGTTCTTTTTCTATTTTTATTGACTGAATGTCAACTAAGCTATTTTTTTTTAATTTTTATATTGTACTTCAGAGTTTTCCTTGTTTTTTGCATTAGCTTGCTCCCTCCATATACTGGCCGTGCAGAGAGTTTCCCTGCGCTGGGAAAATGTCGCTCATAGCTTTCTGTTTTCTGAGATATTTTTGCAATAAAATATTTTCTATCTTTCTCTTTCAATCGTAGCATTCTTGCTTTGTTTACTGTATATCAGTGGCTCGACAGTGGGATGTTCTCAAACATGTGCATTAAAATAAGCAATTATAGTGAAGTGTGGACGCAAAGGGCGTTAGTGTGAGCGCGAAGATTGGAGATACCCGCGAGTGCCTTTTCGACGCTGCACAATGAGAAATGCGACACACTTTCGCTCGTGCAATGTCCACGTAACATGAAATTGTCAAAGTTACTCGTAGAAAATGAACAAAACGTGGTTACAAACTCGGAGTTAAGGCTAGGTTAGGTCCTAGCGATCAGCTGGTGTTCACCTGGCACACGGGCGCTATACCTTGCGAAAGCTTCGTCACTCCCGATTTCAAGTGTTGCCGAAGCTCTGTGAGGTAGGGTGCAGCGGAGTGAAGTTAGCTTTTATAGTCTGTAAACACAGGAACGTAGAGCTTTTCTTTTTTGTAATGCGGCTGTGTTAAACTCCCGCGGCATAGACGACCTGATTTTAAATAGCGTGATCCGCGCTGGCTCAACTCCCGCTACGACACTTCAGTTTGCGAGTTGGTGGGTTTGTAAGGCTTGTGCAGTGTGACAAGTCTAGGTAAATATCCCGTGCTCCACTGCCTGAGGTAAGGAACCTCGCTGGAACAACATATGCAGCTAATATTGCCGCGTCGGCACGACTGTATGCATCGCAGCCTTGATATAAAAAAAAAAGACGCGAAAGTAAGTTTTTTACACGCGTATGCGACTAACACACCGTATATCAGGTGTAGTATGAATGGTAGTTGAAATGTTGCAGTTTGATGCGCCGTTAAACCATTGCCTCCAACCGGCACAGCATTCAGCCGAGCGCAGCGCGCGCGCACGAATGCCCCCACGTAAGGTCCCTGTATTTTTCAAAGGTAGCGCAAACCATTGTCCGAAAAGGAAAGGGAGAATTTCCTCCCCGCCCTCTGCGTCTCTCCTCTCTTCTTCGCCCTTTTGTGCTCCCCTATTGGACTAGGCTCAACACGTGACCAGTTATCCCCGATGACCCCTCCGCCTCTTGCTCTGGCGCCGGAAAACGACGCCATTATTGGGCGTAGAAACACCGCCACACCTGCACGCTGTACGTGAGTGCGGACTTCTAGATTTTTACCGTTTGCAAGAGGCCATCGGCTGCAGCCAGATGCCAACTTGTTGCGCTGTTGGCTGCTCGAACAGCATTGCCAAGGGTGTCAAGCTTTTTTTTTTTTTTTTGTTCCTCGTGGAAAGGAAAACTTCAAACGGCGAGCGATATGGTTCCATTTGATCGGGAGAAAGAATTTCGATTGCCACGACGGGAGGCTTTGTGAGGTAAATCGACCACTACTAAACCCTTTCGCGTATATTTGCCATTCGAACTCTTTTAGATGGAGCTAAGGCTCGATACTGATGCCTTAGACAAAAAAAAAGCGGCGTGACATTATCGGTCACGCTTTCTCGCACACTATATTTACAGCGAAATGAATTGTTCTGCGAAAATTTACTGCAACGTTTGAGAAAAATATATTTGCAAGATCTGTTTTCTCGCTCAACCCTGGCGCATTTATCCGCATTTCTCAGTGTTTCTGATTAAGTGTTACTGATACTCTGTGTTCAATAATAGTAATTATTATAAGACAGTTGCTGCATGTTTCTCTTTGATGCGCTTTATTATTTGTTGTAGTTTTGAGCACTTCGGACGTATTTCGTTAGGCAAATTACAGAGGGCACATTGGAGGATGTCTGTATATTTCAGAAACACTTCACGGACGATCATTTCGAACCAGTCATCCTTGCGACAAATGGCTGCAAGAAGCTAAAGCCTAATGCGGTTCCCTCCATATTTCTGCATCGGCCAGTCTGGAACCGCTTCCAATTAAAGAGCTAGCTCCAACTAATGAGCACGAGCAGCACACGATGGAACGAAAAAGATATTTACCTGAGGGGGCAACAGAAGCGCGTCAACCCAGTTCGAAATTTAAAAGAATGCCCGCTGGGGGTATTTAGCAAATAGGTGCCTCCGCCGTGTTGTGTGTTCATAATTTGATGTAGCGTCTGATTTTCCGAAATGCGTCTTGTGAACAAACACCACGGTATCCGAAAAGAAAAACGGCAGCTGCAAAGACTTTCTAGGATTGCGTTTAATATGTTCTGCCTCTTGTTCGCCTGGTGCGAGCGACGCACCTATACTTATGAACTCAAATACAATGCACAAATGCTAGGCTTTCAAGTTGTCAAAACAGGTCCCAGGTTCAGAAAGCTGTTCGCGCGTAAGGTGCCCCAATGAGATTTCTTATATATGCCGGCACCAGTGTGCGATTTGTTGCTTATAAAACGCGAAATGATAGTTAATGTACCGACCAACCACAACCTATTTTTACTACACATCTTACGTACGAACAGCTATGTGAATCTGCGCCCAGAATTGTCGCGTTTCTAAGCAAGTACAAGCAAGCGCTTCGACGCGCCACATGCGGGCCGGGCGCGCCTTGCGAGTCTCGCCCAATAATGGCGGCCGGGCGAGGAGGAAACGGCGCTGAGAGGAGGAGTTTGCGCTACCTTTGAAAAATAGAGGGACCTTACCCCCACGTTGACCGCGACGACCCTAGCGGCCGCCTCTGTCCCTGTATGAAACTGCGGGCGGAGTTTCGTGACCAGAGAAGCATTGAAGGACTCTGGTTCAACCCTCTTGTCTATGTCAATGTGGCGGCGTGGGTGCAGGAATCCTGCCCTGTTAGTGCGGCCAGAGTCCTTCAAGGACTCTGGTGCGGCTCCCCGAGGTGTCTGTGGTTGAAACATCTAGTGCGGGTGAGCCTATCCCATTTAAAAAATGAATTAATAAATTAAACAAAAGGGTTAAAATATAAGAAGAATAGAAGAAGATAAGAATAAAACGTAAATATATATATATATATATATATATATATATATATATATATATATATATATATATATATATATATATATATATAATAAAAAGGCAAAGGTGAGGTGTGGGAAAGATATAGAGTGAATATTAAAAAGTCGGGAAAAGATAAAACATAAAAAAGAAGAACATGTCAACAAAAGAATACACATAAGTACAGAATATTCAAAGGTGTTCGGTCGGTCCGCTCTCCCAGATACTTGTTCGGTGCTCCATTTTAGCATCCGGCACGAATTGCAACTGTCAGGATTCATTTCCCGTCTACTAACTTTTGCATGACCGAAGAAACGAGAGGTTCCTCGTGTTTTCATTTATGCCGTGTGTCACTGTTTCAAATTTGTGGATGAAATAGGACTCTCTTTGTTCCCATTCACGAGTACTGCGGAAGCCTGACTGCAGGAGGGTGACACGTATTTTGTCGAATGAGTGTTCTGGCAAACTCAGATGTTTAGAGAAAGGGAGATTTCGCAGAGTGCGCGCGTGAGCTCTGTGGTTAATCAGACGTAGTCGTATCTCTATTGGCCTCGAGGAGTTACGGAGTCGCCCTCTATCGGACGCGCCTCGATTGCGTGCTAGGCAGGATACCGCCGGCGCGCTCCCCATAGGTTTTGCTGTCGGCGCTCTACAAAAACACATCGCGGAACAATACGGAAAAGCGGGCTAGTTGGTTTTGCTGCATATTGGAACTTTAGCGCACACACACGAGGACACACAAGAAAGAACACACGGACCAGCGCAGACTATCAACTGATTTTTTATTCACCAGGAAACCATCATATATACCCAATTTCCGCCCTCATGAACACTGCGCATGAGCAAATTGGCGTCGTACAAATTTTCACAAAAATAAAACCTTTACAAAGGTTGACGTAATCTTACATCTTGTTCAACAATTCTATTTCTTTATCATGCAGCAATACTGAAGGGTGACTAACGCACATGTCCTTAAGTCTAGAAATGTGCCACGCCTCCACTATTTCTCTTGTCTTCTGATTGGGGTTTACATACATAACTTCAGTTCTATCAAACAACGGGTTACACGACCTAGAAGAACACCGCGCGCAATGCATAGCCAGATGTGTTTCTGGCCTTCCCTTCAAATTGTTCAAATGCTCTTTTAATCTCACATTCAAGCAACGGCCCGTTTGACCTACATAACAGTGGCCACAATTGAACGGAATCTTATACACTACATTTCTTTTGCATTCTACTACCCGGTGATCTTCACGTTTGGAACATTTAGTACCGATATCATTAGGCCTTTCTTCGTACATATTATTCACAGCCGAACACACTCCTCCAACCTTGTTTTTTGCCGAGAATACTACCTTGACGCCATATTCAGCTGCCACCTTCTTAATTTTATGAGAGAGACCATGCACGTAAGGGATTACTGATATCTTTTTTGATTCTTGGCTCCTTTCCTCCTTCTTCCCAGACTTCATTTTCTTCAATAACCTTTCACTAGCCGTTAGGAGAACCGAGTTAGGGTATCCAGCCTTTTCCAGTCTTAACTTCTGCTCTAGGAAAGATTCCCTTAATCTGTGCTTGCATGATTTCGACAGAGCTGAATGAAAACACCCCATTGCGATCCCGTTTTGTATTAACCTTGAATGGGCGGAGCCATATTGTAACAAGGGCTTTTCTGTCCTCGGGGAATGCTCCCAGCACAAATGGTCTTTTTCAAAAATAAGCTTTAAGTCTAGGAACTGTAAGCATTTATTACTTGGCTGTTCAACTGTGAAATTTAGGCATTTGCCTCTTCTTCTGAATGTGTCCAACACACTTGAGGTAACCTCATCCCATTCCTTGTTTAAGCCCAAAATCAAATAATCATCAACATACCTGATTATTTTTATTTTCAAACCCTTGCCTTCCAGTTCCGAATTCACCATCCTGTCTACTTTACTCAAAAAAATTGTGCTTAGCGCAGGGGCTACTTTCGACCCGATACACACCCCCTTTTTTGACGGAACAATTTATCTTTGAACTTAACAATCGTGCTATCAAGGTACATGCATAGTACTTCCAGAAACATTTCTAGCGACATCCCACTTCTATTGCGAAAAGACACTTCGTCATTGTCCTGTTCAATGCACTCTTTTACAGAATCCAACAGAGCATCATGCGGCAAGGAATAGTACAGATCTTGAATATCAATACTAAAGCCTCTGTATCCTCCCTGTTCAACATCAGATAGGTAACACACTACCTCCTCAGAATTCTTGATGAAAAATGGGTCATTATGTGACACGGACGCGAGTATCCTTTGCAGAAAGCCTGACACAATAAACTGCCACGAATTGTGTTCTGACACAATTGCTCTGAACGGAACCTCTAACTTATGCGTTTTCGCCGCAAAGAACACTTCCAAAGTAAGACCTTTTTCTTTTTTCATTAGTGACACCATTTTTTCTAATCCATAGTTTTTTAACAATTCGACGGCACGTTTCTTAAGTTCTTGTGGTTTAACGTTTACTTCCTCGAAGCATTTATGCATCACATTCCATCACATTGCATCACATTCACATTCGAGGAAGTAAACGTTAAACCAGGATTTTGATTTTTAATAAAGTTCGTTTTAGTAACATGATGAGTGGTAGTTTCACCCAAATTGTCAGTAATTGGCAGCAAGCTCGTGGATTTTTTAGGCCGTTATTACCTAAAGCTGTATAATATTCTCGCGATGGAACCCGGGGTGCATTCAGACTGATCTCCCGGGAGTGCAGAGAGTTGTGGGGAAAGACTTAGAGCACTCTGCATCTCTCACGCATCTTTCTAAACGCACATTGACTGTATTACTCCTATAGGTCGCACCCACTTCGAGTTCATGAAGCGCATGCCAAGGCCAAGAAATGTGCAATAAAAAGGTGTTGGCGTCCCACCCCTAAGACCATAATACAAAACAGTTCCAAAGGATGTTGAAGAAAAGAACTTGTCTCACTGAATAACGCTTTTTGGACGCATGGCTGGTCAATTCAAATGGCTATGACGGCAAACATATTTTCAAGGAATAAGTTTCAGTGCTGTATATATGCTATGCAATGAAGGGCTGCTGCCATGCAGCAAACAAGAAAGAGTCAATTTACGTTGTTGTGACAATTTATTTAGCACGAAAGGAGCGTCGGCAGCACTTGGTTAGCGCCACGACAATACCTGAACATCACACACAGACAAAAGCCCCCAAAGGTAGACGCAAACATTCAGAGAAACATTAAATCGCTCAAGCGCCAAGCAACGTACATATAATCACGACTGTCAGATCAGAGCTTGTGACAGCAGAGAATGAAGGTACACATTTTGTTATTATTATTTTCCGTTATGGTATCATACACAAACTTCTACAAAAGTTCATTGGCGCTTCTTTGGTCATGTGTCCCGAGCATTGCTCCAGAAGAAGAGCGCACATGAATGACTATCTAAATGAAAAGTACACATCACAGCAACATACATAGAGGCATGAATTGATCACGAATGAGAACACACACGCAACCGCACACACAGAATAGCAAGACTTTTACGTAGCCGATATCTACTCTAGCAGCGGCTTGAAGACTACTTATGCTCCTATTTTGGGATAGCACACCGTGTATTGGTTCGCAATCAGAGAATTTAGAAGAATAATAATGTTTTTACACATTATCATGTACCCTTATATTGGCTTATATGCGTGCCATCACGTAGCACGAAACTTTAATTCCAAGGTAATAAATAAAACTAAAGTTTGTTTAAATTTTGCTAAAGACCGTCACGATTACGGCAAAGTATACTGCGCATCTACGAAAGATCTGGCAACGTGGGTGAAATGTTCTGGTTAGTGAAGGCAGCACTTTACGGCCTTTATTAACTGCTGACTAGTAAACATATTTCGCGAAGGTAGTAAAATACGCTCGAAACTAGTGAATGCAACCATTTACTAACCATTTACTAACTTTTTAACACGAAAGTGTTTTATGCCGGGGTCCACCAAGACTTTCATGACGTATTTCCGTCACGGAAGTGCGTCAGCAAAATGAATGCCATCAGATGGCAAATAAAAAAACTATAAGAAAATGCACCGTCGATGGGAATCGAACCCATCACCTCTCGGTCCGCGACGATGGCTGGCGGGCGTTTAGCCCACACAGCTACCACCAAACACATTACGGAGGTGACATGAACGCGCCTTTTATCTTTCACACTTGCCTCTCACAGTGACCTTGGATGGTTGGATGATATGAGCGTCCCCTTTATAACGTGGCGGTGACATCTGTGCCACCAGGCTAGAAAAAAACAAAAAATGGCCGCGTATCTGCGTGCTTCGCTGCAAATGTTGTCTAAAGACGATAGAAGAAGCGCTGCGTAAAATATGGGCGCCATCTGGCAATACGTTGGGAAACATGAGTGCTGTGTTGCGGGCTGGTAGTCCCGGCGCAGCAGCAGGCGAAGACCGGCGGTGACCAACGCGACCGGTGGGGACGCCAACCAGCCCGAACACGCGGTTTGGCGCAATGCGCTGAAGCAGAAGAAACGTCCGCACTCAACTAGTACTCTCCACACAGTCTTTTAACGCGGTAGCGTTAGAGAGCTCGTGTCGCAGAAATTCCGCTGTCGGCGTCGGCACCGTTGGTTGTGAGCGGAAAATCATCCGTGAGCGAAAAATCGAGAAAGTAGCAAATAAAATAAACGATAAAAATTAGGGGACCCTTAAGCTTCGCCTTTAAGAGTTGGACGCAATAGCGAAATCCGGCCCCTGGTGCGCACTTCAACCACTAAGTGCATACTTATTAATGTGTATTGTTACACACACACGCACAGACACACACACGCGCGCGCGCGAGAATGCTACATACTGGTTTTTGATCTAAAGCAAGAGTCGCATGGCCTCCAAGATAGACGCCGCGCGCTTGCCATCTCGGACGCCATGGAGAGTCTCACAATGCCTCACAGATGGCAGCACGTTATCTAGCGTTTGCTGTTTGCTTGATCAACGCCTCCTCTGGAAAGGCGACATTGGCTTGATATGTTTTCCGCTAGATGGACATAGTTGTCCATTTTCAGAGCAGTTTGAAAGTTCGTGTGTGTTTTTAGCGGCGATGGCCGCACTATCCCGGCCTTTTTCGACGTAGTTTGATGGCCTCCCAAATGCGCCTACAAATCGCCGAATGGGCTCGTTTTCGTCGTGACACCTGTCGAACAAAATGCGTTAAGGAGACTCCTTCTACTACATGGCATTTATGTAGTGTTTTTTTCCGAAGCAGCTGCAAGTAACATCACGGCTTTGTGGTAGGACACCTGCTTGCCACGCGAACGGCCCGGGTTCGATCCTCAGTGGGACTGAAAACTTTTTTCTTTATTTTATTTGCTTCTTTCTCGATTTTTCGCTCACGGATGATTTTTCGCTCACAACCAACGGTCCCGACGCCGACGACGGAATTTCTGCGACACGAGCTCTCTAACGCTATCGCGTTAAAATCTTCGGCCCCAATGAGGATCGAACCCGGGCCGTTCGCGTGGCAGGCAGGTGTCTTACCACAAAGCCACGATGTTGCTTGCAGCTGCTTCGGACAAAAACACTACATAAATGTCATGTAGTGAAAGGAGTCTCGACGCATTTTGTTCGGCAGGTGTCACGACGAAAACGAGCCCATACGGTAGGCGCATTCGCGAGGCAATCAAACTACGTCGAAAAACGCCGGGATAGTGCAGCCATCGCCGCTAAATACACACACGAACTTTCAAACAGCTCTAAAAATGGACAACTATGTCCATCTAGAGGAAAACATATCAAGCCAACGCAGCAAACGCTAGATAATGTGCTGCCATCTGTGAGGCATTGTGAGAAATATGTCTCGACTTTTCATTGCATCCGAGAGGGCCGGCGCGCGGCGTATATCTTGGAGGCCATGCGACTCTTGCTTTAGATCGAAAGCAAGGAGGTTAAAAAAATTGCTGGAGTGGCGATTATTGCGCAATAGTGAAGCCGTGCCCACCAAAAGATGGCGGCTGCACCCGCCATCTGTCTAGGGGCACGATAAACCATCAGCGTTTGGCGAAGGAAAGCGAACGTTTTCCACGCACGCCAGAGAAGTTTAATTATGGTAACTTTTATGGGTCAGATACTGCTGTAAGTGTGTCTTTGTGTTACTAGTTTTCGTAAGTAAGCTTCAAAGTCATGGCAAATTTTATTGGACATCAATCGTCAATACTGCACTCGTCGGGTTACTTTTGTCGGCAACAAGGATCTTTTATTTTATAATTGACGTAGCATTTACAATAACAGATCAAAGAGATTTGATCTCTAAGTAGGCACCACCAGAAAAGAGCATGTTTGCGAACTCTTTGGTGGGCAAAAGCTGGCTTCACTTTCAATGGCAAGGCGTTTCGAGAGCTTCCACTCCAGAATTTTGTTTTAAACCTCCTTGATCGAAAGCCTGTAAAATTCGCGCGCGCGCGTGCGTGTGTGTGTGTAACAATACACATTAATAAGTATGCACTTAGTGGTTGAAGTGCGCACTAGGGGCCGGATTTCGCTATCGCGTTCAACTCTTAAAGGCGAAGCTTAAGGGTCCCCCAATTTTTATTTACACGTCGCCTGCGTAAAACAGGAATGCCAGAACGGCGCCCCATAGCATTTGTACAGTGCAATACAGAACCAAAACCGAAACACAACAATGAGCTCGTGCAGAGGGCACAGAGGAAGGCAAGTTTCAGCGCAGTCGCATTTTTCAGCGCAGCTTAAAGGGCCCCTAAACCACCCAGAGGTCGAAATTTAGTTGTGGAGTTGCAGTTGTGCACGAGTCTACAGCGAACGCTGGCGGAGTTGCACGCGCTTTCTCGTTTCGCTCTTTCCTTCGCTAGGCTGCGTTCGTCGGCTCGTATGTCCACCTGTCCGAATGCCCTTCTTCAGCGTCCGAGGCGGAAACGCAAGAAGCGCGCGCATCTGCTAGCAGAAAACAGGCTGGTGTTCGCCCACTGGCAGCGTCTCTTTCTCGCGACGTCACCTAATCATACAGGTGACGTCACGGTGGCTGTTGTCGAGAGAGCAAAGGCACCGAGAGGAGCAGGCGATCGTCTGTTGGTGGTTTAGTGGCCCTTTAAGAAAGTAGGGTCTTTGGAATTACGTATGTATGCATTTTCTATTAAACGAACACACCACCTAATACTTACCTAGTGATGTTGCGCCTCAGATATGCGTGATATTTACTTTTTGATCGACAACGTTCACAAGTATGAACAGCAGTACCAGTTCAAGATGGCTGGCCCTTGGGCAAGTGGTTCAACTTTGGCCAAGTGGCTGAATCGAGTGACGTGCCGACAAACAGAAAGACAGACAGAAAGACAGACCAAAATTTCTCCGTTTAAGTATCCCAAGAAAGACTATCGTCTTTAAAAAACAAAGCACGCGCCGTTTTAACGACCATCCCATTCGGCGCGTTTCCAATACAAGTTTAATTTTGTCAACGTTTTAACACACCGTGAGGTGGCGTTTCTTGCGGAAGCCTCGCTCATAGCATCCACCCATATCGACAAGTAGCTCTCCGACGCTCGCCTGGCTGTCGCACCACGTTCCCCACTCGCCCTGGGAGAAGTAACGGCCAGGGTAGAGGGAAGACACGACGCGCGTAGCGTTTGTCTTCGCATTCCACGACGCTTTGGAGGAGTGCATATCGAGCATTAGTGTTTATTATATGCCTGTTGATGCCATCTTTGCGCGGGATTCACTATATGCGGAATCCACGTATATGTTAAGACTTCAGCTACCGCAAGGGTTAAATCGTGATCACGGGCGTTTGTCGTCGGTACGGAGATGTGCCACTAGGCGTCAACGCGAATGCGATGCGTCCACATCAAGCGGTGCTATATCTGCCAAACAACAGTAGACTTGTACAAGCTCTCATATACCAATGCACTATAAATTATAAACTACTTCTGCGACGACACTTTTCACTTTCGTGTGATACCGATTCCTATGGAGGAGGGATCAACCAACCATCTTTTTTTCTAAGAGTGCACAGCGCACGCTCGACAAGCTCAAAATAGGCACTCTACGCGAGCAGTGGGCACCAGAGGATGCGAATGAAATGCGTTCCGTTCTCTAGTGTCTCTCGATACTAAGCACAGACTGTCGGCTTTCGTGCTGCAGCACGCATTTTATTACCTGTTCTCATCCTCGCTCAACCGCCCCCTCCCCCCCATGCTGCCTTTCAGCTTCAGGCTAGCACAGTGGATGTTATGCCCCATCTCCCGTACTCGTGTGGTCTAGACTACTCCAGTCTTGGTGGTGTTGCCTCGTGCATCGTGCACCCCTTCTTCCCAGGGAAGGATTGGTTAGCCTACAGACTTTCGGGAAACCCTTGTCTCCTCCACTAACTCAATTAGACTGCGTTGCCGTGGGAAACAGTACCGCGTTCCAGCTGCGTTTACACGAATGCGACAGAATGTAGCGGTAGCACATCACCTTTCCTAGAGCAATATCCGCCGCCGTTTACATGGAGCGCATGAACCCTCCCAAGAAGTCCTCGCTTTCTGCCCCCGCAGCTGTCGTGTAGTATCGGAGAGGTGCACTCGAAGCCGACACGACGGGGGGCCAACGTTCCCCTTCAATTGTGTAAGGTGGTCCATGAGTCGACTTACCACTCGAAATGCACACCTGCCTGGCGCATTTGTGCGATGCGCCTTCCCCGCGCATTACACCGCAGCGGCCATGTGGTGTCAGGTTATAGCGAGCGAGTAAGACCTGTTGCTAGCCGAGTTCGTTGGTGTCAGAGGGATACATGCGCCAAGCCAAGTCTCAAGCACGGGAGACAAAAATTACCACCTTTTTCTGCTTCATGAACCATTATATAAAGAAATACATATTAGCGCGAACAAAGAAACAAATACTACAGAAAGAAGTGGGAGGAAGCACAAAGGTTTCAGCGCCTGTCCTTCCTGCTCCCTCCCACTTCCTTCTCGAGTGTTTATTTTTTGCTTTGCGCTAATATAAATCCCTTATAGCGAAAGAGGCACTCCCGGAGTTCGCACGACAGGAGGCCACCGTTACTCTCCTCGTGATTTACGGCCTGTGATTCGACCGGGACTCGCAAAACCACCCCTGTCTGACGTGTTAGTGCAATGCGCCTTCCTAGAGAATTGCCATGGCTTACATGAACGTGATGCGCATCTGTCGCTTTCATGTAAACGTGTTTTATGCACAACGATACCCACTATACTTTTTATAAACTTATCGTTTTCAAAAATTGGACCATCTCCCCGAAGGGAACCCTGATGGGATGGGAAGCAGCAGCCTTGCGCACGGGTGGCGTCACGGGTTGAACGGCGCTAACGTGGATGCTGCGGTGAGCGCTGGAAGATTCGTTTGAAGCGAAACTCGGTATAGCGTTTACTGGTGTAAACGTTTGTTTGAAACGCAGACACGGGAGGGGAGCGGGCGTTGGAGCCGGCAGCTGCGGGCGCTCCAGCGGGTGAGGGAGAGAGTGGCGTGCGCGCGCACCTGCGAGGGAAGCGTGCGAGGGGAGCGTGACGTCAATGCCCAGCTGCGGCGTGACCTACTTGGCACCACTCCAACACCTGCGCCGAGGGAAGGGCGTTGCCTCGCGTTTGTGCGGACGGAGGGACAGCATTACACAGGCTAGTCAAAGAGCTGCTTCGCATCTAAAGCTCTTCTCTTCTTGTCTGGCTACTAGGCTCAAGTCCCAGTTCAACTACGTCGGCTCCTCAGCCTTCCGATTCACGCAACGAGTTTACGACCCTCTATCCTCATACATCGCAAGTTCTCAGCACGGCAGACTTTCCAAAGACGTTGAATTGTTTCCCCCTAACGTTTCTCCTTCAGGCGAAAGCGGCTGCAGATAAAGCACGAGCTGAGCAAAGAAAACAAAGAGGAGGTGTTCGATCGCGTGTCACGAGCACAACAGCATGCACTGCGCAGATATCGAGGAATAGCTGTTGATTTCAGCCGCCAGTGCAGCAACAGAAGCCTACAGGCACGCGCCTAAGATTCCCGGCCGGAGGCTATCAATCGGATGTCACTGTCTTCCGAGGGCAAAGCTGTCTTATGTGAAACAATGCCATACTTCGGGCTTCCTGCTCACCACATCAGCAATGGACGCAAATTCCCGTTACTGCAAGAATTGCTGCGTAGTCACCGATATGGGCTGCGAACAAGAATATACAGCACAGAACGAACCGGGGTCCCAAGCGTATCACGCATGTATGCTACCCGCTGTTTGTAAAACCTTACCTGAGGAGGTTTACTGAAGAAATGAAAAACTTAGGAGGCCTATTATTTAGGGCCGAAACATACAAATCCAAGTGCCAGAAGAGATGTAGACCATTGGGAAAATCCCAATGAATATGTGCCCGCACATGCCACAGGATGACCACAAATACGGCCGAAGCTTTTTTTTTTTTTTTTTATTGGCGCCAGTATGCCCTACGGCATAAGCCGAAGCTTACCACTAAGGCTTTTTATGTAAACTTTATTTGTGATTCGAGCAAACAGGTATACAAATTTAGATGTGAAGTTTGCGATACTGGACTGACAGAAACCGCTTTTCACACCCCAAAGTTCAATCATTCAAAGCAAGAGCAATGAATCAGAGAAATACGCAAAGTGAGCAGCAGTTCCTAGGCTGTAACCTCAGGCTGTCTAAAGGTGCGCGTGATAGAAGCGGGGGCGGAGGCAGAGTTCGTAAGCGCCCGCGTCCCCTTGGAGCTAGCTTGATGTAATTATGAAGAACGCCGTCATGAAGTACTCCTGAACACTTAGAGTGCACGGAAATATATACGCGGGTGTTCCTGGATTTCGTTTCCATGGAAATGCGCCTGTTGTAGGCGGAAATCGGACTCACGTCCTAAAGTGAAACAGTCCGATGCATAACTTGCCAAAGTATGTGATACACGGCGAATCGGAGCGAGCGTATCCTGCCAAGTTTCCGCTTGTAGCCTAATCTAGCTAGTACAGAGCACTGCAAGCGCAGTTGAACGTGATGGGTTACATTCGCGACACGCACTGCTACCGTGCCGTACACTCACAGGATAGATCGAGTAAAAAAGGGCGTCTGTTTGTCCCACAAGAATAATCGTCAACTGGCTTGCTTGCGTTTCCTTTCTTGAAAACTCGGCGCTGGCCACTTTTCTATCAGGAATGCTGTTACGCTGATAACGCACGCGCCATTCGTGACTAGAAAGTGCAGGGCGCGCAGCGATAATGCAAAGAAAGGCAGGCACGATAAATGACGATTCTTGTTGTGGGACCAAAAGAGGCCTTTTTTACTCGATCTCTTCTGTGAGTGTAGTTTTGCCCGGGGTAAATGCTGCGACGCATAAAGGAAAGGAAGCCGGTACAAAAGAAATTCGAGTGGGCTACATTTTGTAGAAGTGGAGGTATACATCTATTGTTTAGTTTGTTAGCAATGGCAGAAAGGAACACACAGCAAGTACAAAACAGTTGTCGTGTCATTCCTATATATGTGTGCCTCATCTCGCATTTATGATGTTTATTGCTGTCGATTAATACTAACAAGCCCAGCAAACCACACTTCTGGAAAACTACATTTTTTTGTAAAAAAAGGAAAAAAAGGAAAACTGAGGTGCTATTCAACACATACTTCGCCCACGCAGATCTACTCGGTTCCCTCGCATCGCACGCGCACTGTCCGTTTTTCTGCTTTCATTTGTCTGTCGTTGCACACCCCTAGTTTTTTTCGTGGTCGCCCGAGGGGGGCCACAAACACACGCACACACACGAGGGGGACGTTCCGAGGGTACGGCTTTTCTTTTCACTTGACGACCCTCACCCCATACTCTCAGAGGACTTCACAATTCACACAAGCTTTCACGTTCTCCCGCGCAGCCTTCAGGAGGGCATGCAAAAAGACTTACAGATACTGGGGCATGGTTTGAAGTTAAAAAAGACATTCTCCCTTGAGGTAAAATGTTTTCGAACGCCACAGTCGGGGAGAGGCGGAGCTTTCCAATTCAGCGCGTTCGTGTTGTCTGTCTAGGTGGCGCTAGAGGAAGATTATCGTTGTAGTCATAGGAATAATGCAGATTTCTCAATGTTCCTGCAGTATTTGTGTGTGATTAGTGTGTATAATTATATAGAGATATAGAGATATATGTTATATTTTAAGCTATGCATGCTGAGATTTCAGCGCAGTTTGAAGATTACTCCGCTTTTGTTGACGTTTTCAGCATGAAAAATTAAGACAGTTTACAAGCTTCGTATCGAATTTCTGCTTGCTTTATTGAAAAACGCTACGTCGAGGAAACAGATCGGGGACTCTAGTTTCTCTACGTGCAAATTCGGCCATGGAACTTCAGTAGCTTTCCAACAAATTGGGCCAAGGTAGGTCCCTATATTGAGAATATCGCCCAATTTAGATGAATATAATTTAAAAAGTAGCACGTGCACATCGATGAAATTCAGTATTCGGACGGAAAATCTTATCCTCTACATACGCCCTAAAAATGAACTTTCACTAGCGAATAGTTACTGGACAATCTGCTGCGGAAATTACTAAATTTGGCTGTTTTCAAAAGCTAAGCAACAAAAAGTAGAAGTCCAACATTAATTTGCTACGTGGAGGAAATAGGTCAATATGTCTTGAATGTGCTGCGCAAAGAACAGTGCTGTAACTGTAGCAGATTTTTCAAAAAATGGTCACTGCTGAGGCACAGTCAGCCAAAACCGTGTAACTTGCGCTTATTCTTGGCTATCCATCCCCAAATACTAATGGTTGACTTGTTTTTAATAAATATATTTGAAATGTACAAAGATCAAGATTTTCAATGATATATAAGTCAACTATATGAAACACGGAGAGCAGCCGCCGCGTCAGCTGGAAAAGTGACAAAAACGACGTGTTCGTGCCGCCGGAGTGAGACCGCCACCTTAATGAACTTGCTCTGAGAGGGAATGTACAGGAATTCAGAGTTTCACTTTGAGGATGATAACGTAAGAGGCATTTCAGGATGATAACGTAAGAGGCAGTAATAGCTCAGAAGAATCTGATGTCCCACCAATATTGACAGGAGAAGAAAGCCCTAAAGGGAATGCAAAGAGGCAAAGCCGCTGGTGAGTACCAGGTAACATCAGACCTGTTGAAAGACGGTGGAGAGATTATGTTAGAAAAAATTCCCCCACCTCCCCGAAGGGAATCGTGAGGAAATGCGAATGCATTTCTTGCGCCGAGAGTACACGGCGTAGTAATTGCTCTGAGAGGCGCCCAGCCATGAGGCGCGCGCTTTACTCCATTTATATTGTCACGTGGTCGTGACGTCGACGAAGGCAGCAGTCAGCACGTCCGAGATGAAACTCTTTATTAGGCCGAACTTGTGGCCGGGAAAATGAAACTCCAGCAACAGCAATAAACTGATAGCAGCGAACACAGCGTCGACCGTCGATCAACTGACAAGTGGTCAAGCGCGTCGGCTTTTATACAGGCGCTATCGAACTTTCCAGCAATATCGCTGGTGGCGGCGTTATCTCTAGACAAAGCTGGAACATTCGCGTGCGGCGCGCAATCTTAACGAAACGATCTACTACAATCGGGAAGCTTCTCGAACATTGCTTCGCGGACAGCGTCGAGCGTTGATAACCGTCCTTGCTGGTCAAACCCGAATACATCAAAATAAAACAAGAAGTGGGCGTGGCAATATATACGTACGAGCGAGCGGACGGGAGATTGGGGCGCAGGGAGGAGAGAGAGCGAACGGCGAGAGCAGGAGCGGCGAAGCACTGCACCTACCCTCTCCTACACTCTCTCCACACACGCGGGAGCTCCGCCGAGCACCCGCGATGAGAGCGCCCTCACAAGCCGGAGCGCGCTCCTCCTCTACACTCACTCTCCGCTACTCCGCCCGCACCACCTGCTCCGGTTGCTAGGGGCGAGGATAAGCACGCGCGCCCGCAGATGTTTCTGTGGGAGAGGGAGTGAGAGCGGAGAGATAACTCCTGCCGGCGCGCGGACACCGACAGACGCCTGACATGCCTCGACTAAGAAATGCATTCGCATTTAAAACTGGCCACCCTGTATATGAAGTGTCTCTCGACGGGGAGGATACCAGATTCTTGGAAGAATGCCAACATCATCTTGATCCATAAGAAAGGGGACATCAAGGACCTAAAAAATTACAGACCCATCAGCTTACTGTCCGTTGTCTACAAGCTATTTACAAAAGTAATTGCTAACAGAATAATGCGACATTAGAGTTCAATCAACGAAAGGACCAGGCCGGATTTCGTACAGGCTTCTCCACAATAGAACATATATAGATAGTATAGAGCATATGTATATAGTACTATCTATCAGGTGATAGATAAATGCACGGAATACAACCAACCCCTATACATAGCCTTTATAGGTTAGAGAAGGCATTTGATTCGGTGGAGACATCAGCAGTCATGCAGGCACTGCGGAATCAGGGCATCGACGAAGCCTACATAAACATAATGAAAAAAATCTACAGCGGATCCACAGCCACAAAATCCTCCATAAAGAAAGCGACAGAATCCCAATAAAGAACGGCGTACGACAGGGAGACAGGAGGTTTTCAGGGCCCTAGATTGGGAAAAATTAGGGATAAGAGTTAATTGAGAGTATCTCAGTAACTTGCGATTCCCTGATGACATTGCATTGATGAGTAACGCGGGAGACAAATTACAGCTCATGATTACTGAACTGGATACGGAAAGTAGAAGAGTAGGTCTGAAAATTAATATGCAAAAAATTAAGGTAACGTGGGACAGTCTTGGTAGAGAACAGCGCTTTGCGATAGGTGGCGAGACACTGGAAGTTCTAAAGGAGTACGTCTACTTAGGACAGGTAGTAACCGTGGAGCCGAACCATGAGAGTGAAATAACTAGAAGAATAACGATGGGATGGGGCTCATTCTGCAAACATTATCAAATCATGAATGATAGTCTACCACTATCCCTCAAGAGAAACGTATATAACGGCTGCATCTTACCAGTACTTACCTGCGGAGCAGAAACCTGGAAACTTACAAAGAGGGTTCAACTTAAATTGAGGACGACGCAGCGAGTGATGGAAAGGAAAATGATAGGTGTAACCTTAAGAGACAGAAACAGAGCAGAGTGGGTAAAGAAAAAACGGGGGTTAAGGATATCATAGTTGAAACCAAGAAGAAATGGATATGGGCCGGGCACGTAGCACGTCGGCAGGATAACCGGTGGTCATTAAGGGTAGCTGACTGAATTCCAAGAGATGGCAAACGCGTGGGGGGGGAGACAGAAAATTAGGTGAGTAGATATAACGTGGCAGCAGAAAGAACAGGACGGGGTTGATTAGCGGAACATGGGAGAGGCCTTTGCCCTGCAGTGGGCGTAGACAAGCTGATGATGATGATGATGAGTACCTAGAACAAATATGGTAAATCCGTAAAATGGCCGCACATATATTTTTAGAGCAGCATGCTGTTCTTTGAAACATCGCCTTCGATTACAGTCCTCCGTAATGGGACAGCTTACCACCTCAGATAGGGTATTCTGATTTGGTACGTCAAGGGTCTGAAAGACGCAGCCAACGGGCCGCGTGCGACCCGCCGTCTTGCGAATAATATGGTGTTTGTGACTTTCCTCAATATTTACTTGCCTATTGCGAATAATAACGCCTTTTTCATGTAACCTAAAGAGATACGACTCGCCTTACATATATTTTTTTCGTGCGGCACCCCATGCGGACATTGTGTGTTGAAACCTAACTGTGGGACAGTCTCTATATGTCGGAATCGGCGTCAAGCTTTGACTCACTGAGGAGATCAGTATCGATATGTTTCTCTAATCCTGATGCGTAATCCCCTTCAGATATGATCCATATATTAGATAAGTGAAGTGCGTTTTTTAAAATGGCCGCGTTAGGGGACATTTTGTTCAATCACCCCACTCTAGCCCCCGCTGCACGCTTTTTCATTGAATAGGCCGTTTAGGGACTCAATTTCGCGGCTGCGGCACGCTAGCTGAGGAGAAATTGAGACCCCTGTGATATGTGAATTAAAAAAATGCCCCCACCTCCCCGAAGGGAATCGTGAGGAAATGCGAATGCATTTCTTGTGCCGAGAGAGGGTACCGTTGCCGTCAGACATTCGCCTTCACCGACTTCTGCCATCGCCTTGAGAGGCGCCCAGCCAGCGAACGGTCGAGAGTGAGGCGCGAGCGGACGGCGAGAGAAGGAGCGGCGAAGCACTGCACCAACCCTCTCCTACACTCTCTCGCACCACATGCTCCGGTTGCTAGGGGCGAGGATAAGCGCACGCGCCCGCAGCTGTTGCTATGGGAGAGGGCGCCGCGGACAACGCCGGATGCCTGACATATCCCGACTAAGAAATGCATTCGCATTTAAAAGCTACAGAGGGACATATATGCACAACGCGTCTAGGATGCTGCGGTTACAATGTTTATTTCGGTGGTGGCCTTGGGGTGCTTCTTCGGCTTCCGTGAGCCTCTGATCGGGCAGCTCGTCCAGAAGTCATGGTATACGAAGCACTTCCTCCTTCTGCGCCGTATTGACCGGAGAACGCTCTGAGCAGCATGGCTGGTGCGGGCAACGTGATCACTAAACGCTGTCCCGGCATGAGCTCATGCATGATCTGTACCTTGTCCCGGTCTACTCCTCTTGCACGCTTCATTACCAAAGTTTTCCATCTCGCGCTGAGCTGCGCACTCCCTCTCTTTCAGCCTAGATTGTTCGAATAGGTCATTCACTCAGTTACGACACCGCTGTCAACGGCGCTGCCATGAAACACGACGTGCGGCTGCTTAAGGAAAGCGCTCTAAGGAGACTACTTCTGTGCTGTACAAGTGTTAACAGCAACTTCTCTCCCTCAACCAAGACTCATAGGGTACTGCAAGTCAATGGTCAATGTCATCATCGTCAAATGACAATTTTTTCATCGTCTGAGAGCACGGGGGGAAAATGACCTTGTTTTACTAATGCCATTCGATGGGATTGACTTTATATTTGCCTCCTTCGCACTCGAGCCGCCCTTCCCCGTTTTCGTGTGCGACTGCCGCTTCGCCCAGGACTGAGGCAGTTATGCCATCTATGAGTGCATCTAGGAAATAGAGCGTGTCATGTGACGTGGACACTCATCTGTAGTCAGGCCCAGCCACAGAGCAGCTCCGCATTAAAAAGCGTCCATTCTGGAGTACTCGATAACCTTTTTAACGCTGTTTATTTCACAAGATTGACAACTGTCGCATCTCGTACAAATTAAAAGCTCTTTGTGGACATGAGCGCATACCATGTCAAAGGACTCATTCATTGCGTGTGTCTATTAGGCCCTTTAACTCTTCATAAGCGTCCGCTACTTGGGTTTCACACGTAGGGTCGTACACAGCAGTCGTGTTCTTGCAGTGCTCCTTGTAATACTTGGTACAATTCTGTGGTGGTACAGCCCCTTCTTTTATTGCTTTGTTGCGGACGTATAGCTCGCATCCTGAAATAACGATGGTGAAATGAAACTTAAATTAGAACAATGTAATGGTGCATGTGAAGGTTATAGAGCCCCAAGTTTCGCTCGCGCAAAGATAATTTCGGAGAGCAATGTATCATCGAGGCATGAAGCAAGCACTTTCTCTCTGTTGCGAAAGTCAGTGACTACTGACTTATTAAATGCAAAGCATTTCTTAGCGAACCAAAGGCACTTAGAGCGTTTTTATCTATCTATCTATCTATCTATCTATCTATCTATCTATCTATCTATCTATCTATCTATCTATCTATCTATCTATCTATCTATCTATCTATCTATCTATCTATCTATCTATCTATCTATCTATCTATCTATCTATCTATCTTGTAGCGAAGCGTTGGAAGTCTTTAATGGATCGCCCTATCTAGCGCTTTCTAGTGGGTCGGCCCCTTCGGCTCTTCTCTGACAGCACGCTCCTCGCGCTCAGAGTCCGCGCTCTGTCTTGACTGTCGCCGTTGTGCTTCGTCGACTAGTGCCTTCAATAAACGCCTTTATACTTTGGCGGAGAGTGCTGTGCCGTCCAACCAGCTTCGGTCCCCGTTCGATGCCCCTGGCATCGTGGTCTGATTTCAATACCGCCATCATCAACGTGTTTGGCAGACCTGCCGTTTGTAAACTGCAAGCCGAACAGCGCTTACGTGAACGAGCTCAGCAGACCAGTGAGTCGTTTACGAGCTACATCGAATACGTCCTCGACTTGTGCAAGAAGGCCGACGTAACCATGTCTGAGTCTGACAAAATCCGCAACGTTATAAAAGGCGTCGACGATGATGCCTTCACCATGCTGCTCGCCAAGAACCCTCGTACCGTGACAGAGATGATCACGCTCTGCCAAAGCTACGAGGCGCTGCGCCGGCAGCAGTTGCTGACCCGTCGAACTCCATCACGCGACGCCGATCTAGCTGGATTGTCGGCCATTTCTGATCACTCGGCCTTGCTCACCGAGATCAAGCCATTTGTGCGCGAGGAAATTGCCCGCCAGTTTTCTACTGGCCTTCCCTCAGTCGCAGCATGTTGAACAGCCCTCGACCACACTGCTGCCTCCCTTACGCCGCGCTATTCAACAGGAAATCGCGGAGGTCATGCTGGAATACCACCAGCCACCTGCGGCGCTTGCGCCACTCAGTTACGCGCAAGTTCTAGCCAGGCCACCCCCAGCGATCCCTGTGTCTGCCCCACATACTTACGCCGAAGCCGTCGCCAGACCACAGGCCTTCGAGGCGAGTGTGCCGGCTGCGTACGCCGACGACATTCCTAGGTCACGATTGCAGCCCACCATGCAGTCCTATCAGCCGCCGCCCCGTCCACCGCGTCTTGGGCCATGGATGGGACCTACCCCGGCGAACCGATGGCGCACTTCCCACAACCGCCTCATCTGCTTTGCGTGCGGTTGCGCCGGTCACGTCGCCCGCTATTGAATTGGCGTGCAGCCGCCTCCAGTCGCCTCAACCATGCCAAGCCAGTCAAGCCGCCCGTATTACGATTCACCGCCGCCCATGTCGCCGCCGTCTCGCCCAGCGCCGTCTACCCGCTCTTCACCGTCACCACGACGCCGCTCACTGTCCCCGATGCGGTCACGTCTGGTCGCACGCGACCAGGAAAACTAGTCGTTGCAGTCCACGAGGCAAGGGCTGCGACCCTATCGAACCGCGAAAGCCCTCACCGAAGCCCACCGAACGTGATAGACGTGTTTGTAGACGGTGTTCATGCATCTGCCCTTATCGACACTGCTGCCGCCGTATCCGTTATGGACGCAAAGCTAAGCCGAATACTGCGAAATGTGACGACGCCACTTTTCGGGCTCTCCCGCCGTACAGCCAGCGCCCAACGTTTTCACCCTACAGCGGTGTGCACAGCCCACGTCATGATTCAGGACGCTATGTACGCCGCCGAATTGATCATAATTCCTGCATGCTCTCACGACGTTATCCTCGGATGGGATTTTCTCTCCCGCCACGACGCCGTCATTCATTGCGCACCAGCCGAAATAGAGCTGTCACCATTCTCTAATTTGACGCCGGAAGACAGTCCATCGGCCGCGAGCAAGGTACTCGTCAAAAACGACATCAAAGTTCCTGCAAACTCGTCAACGGCGGTGTCAGTTTACTGCGCCAGTCTATCCGACACCGTTGCACTCCTCTCGCCCTCTGACCGTGTTTGCACGAGGAAAGGCTTGCTGGTGCCTTCGCGACCGTTCAAGTCACTCAGGGCAGCACCTCTATTTTCGTAATCAACCCCTCCCCGTACAGTGTTACGTTGGTGCAAGGGGAATGTCTCGGCAGAGTGGAACCCCTCGAAGACGCACAAGTTATGGACGAACCCGATGACACGCACGGCCGCAGTTCCAGTACGCTCAGTGCTGTTTCGACGTCTGGTTAATCACCCGCTGACGTGTTTGTTTCCTCCATAGCTGACAACCTTACCCAGGCCCAGTGTTCGCAGCTTCTGGACCTGTTGGAAGAATTTCGCTCTTCTTTCGAGGTCGCTCAAACTTCTCTCGGCCGCACGTCGGCCGTTACGCACGGCATGGACACTGGCGCCCACCTGCCACTGCGGCAAAGTCTATATCGCGTATCTCCCACAGAACGCCGTGTAATCACCGAGCAAGACGACGGCATGCTTCGACGCGATGTTATTCGACCCTCTAAGAGTCCTTGGGCGTCTCCTGTCATTCTTGTGCGAACAAGGACGGTTCTATGCGGTTCTGTGTGGACTACAGACGACTCAATAAGATCACTCGTAAGGACGTGTATTCACTGCCGCGAATAGGCGACGCGATTGACAGCCTGCAAGGCGCCGAATTCTTTTCATCTCTCGATTTGCACTCAGGGTACTGGCAAGTACCTATGGCTGATGACGCTCGACCGAAGACCGCCTTTGTCACGCCCGCGGGCCTGTACGAATTCAACGTCATGCCGTTTGGGTTGTGTCATGCGCCCGCCACCTTTGAGCACATGATGGATACCGTTCTGCGCAACCTGAAACGGCACACGTGCTTGTGCTACCTCGACGATGTCGTCGTTTTTGCTCCGGACTTCTCCACCCATCTTCAACGCCTATGGCTTATTTTACGCGTTTGAGCGACGCCGGTCTGCAACTGAATCTAAAGAAGTGCCGATTTGCAGCACGGCAGCTGACGATCCTCGGCTACGTCGTGTCCAAGGACGGAATTCTCCCCGATCCAGCCAAACTTCGAACCGTGACCGAATTCCCCAAACCTGCGTCCGCCAAAGAACTGCGCAGTTTCGTAGGACTGTGTTCCTACTTTCGGCGCTTCATTCGAAATTTCGCGACTATCATATCGCCACTGACGAAGCTCCTCAGAAGTAACGGGCCCCTCCATTCATGGTCGTCAGAGTGCGACGACGCTTTCGAAAAGCTTTCGAAAAGTTAACGTCGCCTCCCATACTACGCCACTACGACCCTACGGCTCCTACAGAGGTACACACAGACGTTAGCGGTGTTGGCCTTGGCGCTGTCCTTGCGCAGCGCAAACCAGGGTTCCCTGAATATGTCGTGGCATATGCAAGTCGTACGCTTACAAAAGCCGAGACCAGTTACACCGTCACCGAAAAGGAATGCCTGGCGATCATCTGGGCCCTTACAAAATTCCGACCCTATTTGTATGGTCGCCCATTTGCTGTCATCACCGACCATCATGCACTATGCTGGTTGTCGCCATTGAAGGATTCCTCAGACCGCCTCGCCCGCTGGGAACTTCGCCTACAGGACAACGATATCCGCGTGATGTACCGCAAGGGACGCCAGCATGCTGACGCAGACGCACTCTCGCGCTCCTCCTTGCCTGACGACAATACCCATATCTCAGTGTCTCACAATGCTGTTTCTTCTATCGACATTCACTCCATCGCTACTCAACAGCGCAAGGATCACTCGATTGCCTCATTGATAGACTTGCTGAGTGATTCATCGGCAACATCATCAACTCGCGCGTTGCGTCGTCAAGCCCACCATTTCGTCATTCGCGACGACCTCCTCCACCGACGCAATTATGGCGACGGCCGCCAGTGGCTACTCGTAATACCCCGCCGTCTGCGTTCTGATATATGCGAGTCGTTCCACTCTGATCCGCCGTGTGCACACTCTGGGGTATCGAAAACCTACCACCGCATTCGCGAACGGTACTTTTGGCGAGGGATGTACCGCTACGTGCAGAAGTTCGTTCGCTCCTGTATCGATTGTCGCCAGCAGGTCTGCAACCTCTCCCTTGCACTGACCGGCCGTTTGGGCGCGTTGGCATAGACTTGTATGGACCCCTTCTTCTAACGTCGGCTGGTAACAGCTGGGCCATCGTCGCTGTTGACCACCTTAGGCGATACGCTGAAACTACCGCCCTCCCAGCGACTACAGCGCGCGATGTTGCCTCCTTCCTGCTGCACTGATTCATGCTGCGCCACGGTCCACACCAGGAGCTGCTCAGCGATCGAGGCCGTGTCTTCTTGTCGGAAGTCGTCGAAGCCATTCTCAAGTGTGCAACGTTGTTCACCGGAAAACTGCTGCTTACCACCCGCAGACGAATGGTCTCACCGAACGCTTTAACCGCACGCTCGGCGACATGCTGTCGATGTACGTCGCCGCTGATCACACCAATTGGGATGCCATTCTGCCTTTCGTCACCTAAGCCTATAATACCGCCCCTCAGAGCACTACTGGTTTCTCACCCTTTTACTTATTGTACGGCAGGCCCCCTGTCGTACACAATCGATACAAACTTTCCATACAAGCCGGATCCGTCTGAGTGTGCGCCTATTTCTGCCACAGCCAGACTTGCTGAGGAGTGTCGGGAACTTGCCAAGACATTTGCTACGCATGACGAAGAGCGGCAGAAGAGCATTCGCCGTGACACCACCACTTCTGCGCCCACGTTCCTCCCTGGAGCGCTTGTCTGGCTGTCGATTCCTACCACTGCAACTGGCCTTTCTTCCAAGCTGCTGCTCAAGTATGACGGCCCCTACCATATCGTCGAACGCACATCCCCGGTGAACTACCTGATAGAACCCATTGAACCATCTTTGGACATGCGCCGTCGAGGGCTTTACATTGTCAACATGGAGCGCCTGAAGCCCTACCATGACCCGCTCATAGTGACAAGCGGTTATGTCGCAAGGCTGCTCCCTTTTCGTACCCGGGGTAATTGTAGCGAAGTGTTGGAAGTCTTTATTGGGTCGCCCTCTCGAGCGCTTTCTAGTGGGTCGTCCCCTTCGGCTCTTCTCTGACAGCACGCTCCTCGCGCCCAGAGTCCGCGCTCTGTCTTGACTGTCGCCGTTGTGCTTCGTCGGCTAGTGCCGTCAACAAACGCCTTTATAACCTATCTATCTATCTATCTATCTATCTATCTATCTATCTATCTATCTATCTATCTATCTATCTATCTATCTATCTATCTATCTATCTATCTATCTATCTATCTATCTATCTATCTATCTATCTATCTATCTATCTATCTATCTATCTATCTATCTATCTATCTATCTATCTATCTATCTATCTATCTACCTATTTTTGGGTGCTCTCGGGATCGCCTCTTAACTTGATGCAGACCAGAATTGTTATGGGAAGGTAAGAGGGTTTCACATGCATAACATGAAAATTCTGTTTTACATCACATGCATAACCTGAAAATTCTGTCGTGTACGTGTTCAAACCCTATTCTCTAGAGACGTGAGGCGCACGCACACGCATACCACGGGCCGCGGTTGCGGGTACGCGTCACCAGTGATTTACAGTCAATATGTTCCCAGGAACGACGAGAACAGACTGGCAATTTTAAAGAACAAAGCGTGAAGGAAAACCGATATCGCCACAGTTGACCCGTCGAATGCAAACAATAAAAATCAGGATCGCAGAAGCAACCGAATCCAAGCATTATGCGTGGCAGTCAGGTGTTCTATCACACAGCCTCGTCAGGTCTTGAAACTGCTTTGGAAAAAGACGCTATCCAGGCGTAATGTCAGCACAGCGTCAACTGTGGTTGCAGTTCTGGCTGTCTAATTTTATAACTGCAGTCTAACAAACATTTATTTTGTATTCTTATGACTCCGAAAGCTATATACAAGCGTTGCTGGACCCCGGAGGATTACGCCAATGAAAGTTACGATGATGTTCACATGATCGCACCGTAATGTGCACTTCGTTTCGATAATACAGATGTCTGTGCGCTAACATGAGGGCTGACGTTACGTCAGACTAAAAGTTACCGTTTAAACGCCAGTGTAGTTGACGTTTCTGGTATGCCCACAATGCGCGCACAAGTACTACACTTACAGAACCACGTCGACCCACCTCGTAACGCTTGGCTCAATGCCAAAAAATGCAGCATGAACAACTATGCCAAGCTGCTTCGCATGAAACCGGTTGCCACAAGGCGTGGGATCTGCTCATTTTTTGAATCATACAAACTTCGGCACGCCCATTCCATTCACATTGGCACCAGAGGCGCTTATTTTATAGGGGACATCACAGACGCACGAAAAACAACCCCTTATTACGGTTGGTAAGTGTTTTCTATGTTAGCGTATGATTAAGTATCAACACAATGTCACCGTTCCTTTCTCACACGCGAAATTCCTTTGCTGCCAGTACGACGAATCGGTGGTACCATCTGCCCATCTCTCTTACTCAACTGACCGATGTCACTGCATTTCATCCTACAGTTGAATGTTATGTATACTCTTGTTATAGTTTAGACGCACGGGACGCTAAGGAGACGATCGAGCGCGTGAAAATAGACCCAATCGTTATCACATGTATCAACCAGCTCGTACTCTTTCTTTTCTCTTTTTTTTTCTTTTTCTTCTTTTTCTTTTCTTTCCCGAAAAAGAAGGGGGGGCGCACTTTTAGCCTTGTATCGTGGCCAGAGTCTACCCCCAGCTGCAGCGGGTCGTATATATGTACCTCTTCTCATGTGTACACGGCCCGGCGCCGCGAGTTAACCGCTGAACCATCTGATCTTGGACGCTGTGGGTGTGATGTCTAGAAGCGACATTTGTATTTTCCCTTTTCTTTCGTCCCTTGCTCACGCCGCTTCTTATCTACCGTTCGAAGACAAGACGGGCATAGCCCGCCGCCTCGCCCGCCTCCGACGGCTCTCGGTCTCTCCTCCCGCTGTTCTTTCCCTCCCTCTTTTTTTCACTGTTGCTTCCTTAGTTCTCTCTTACTTTTTCTATTTCTTTCTCCCTTTTTTTTTTTGAAAGTATCCTTTGGCCCCCAAACTGGTTGGGCGGCCCTTGTGCAGCGGGTTCGGCCATGGTAGTTTCATTTCAACTACATCCTCCGAAGAAGGCTGGACCGCCAGCCGAAACCGTTAGGGTAAAATAAATATAGGTTTTAATTCATATATTATAGTACGAAGTATTTCACAATATATATATATATATATATATATATATATATATATATATATATATATATATATATATTGTTGCGGTGTTGCAGCTATCAGCACGGTGAAGTGAGGGAAGGGGAGGAGGACGACGTGTTCTTGTGAACAAGAACCAATTGACTGTGGGACCATTTTCCTGTTTAATTATGTCATGTGGTCTACATGCATGTGACGTCGCACCATTATCTGGTTCCTATATTGCTCCTCGCCACGGACTTCGACATTTTGCACGATGAAGCCTATTTCGCTATTATTCTCACCATTCGGGCTCTTCCATATCCAAGAAAGAAGTATCGATGTGGACTTCTTGCAAAAACAATAATGTGTTGTAAGTCAGTGGTCTGTGTGTGTCGTTATTTCTAATGCGGTAGCGTTAAAGAGCTTGTTTCGCCGAAATTGCGTTGTCGGCGTCGGTGTCGTTGGTTTGGAGCGAAAAATCAGCGAAAAATCCGAAAGATGACGATAAAATAATTGATAATGAAATCGGGTTCGAGTGCGAATTGAACCCAGGCCTTCGGTGTGTCAAGCAGGTGTCACGGAAACGCGTCCTTGCTTGAAAAAAAAGCTTCGAAAAAACACTATGGGAGTGTCTTGTAATGGAAGGAGCCTTGTTAACGCATGTGATATTGCGTGGCAGAAGCGTAGAATCGCGACAGGCGTCAAAACAATTGAAGTGCTTAGACATATTTAATCAGCATCAGCAGCAAATGCAGCGACAAAGCGAGCAGCTGCGTAGGTTCGCCTGTTGCTTTACAGACGCATAGCGGGCCATTCGCTGATTCACAAAAGGAAGAATTATGGCGCAGTTGTCACTGCGCAAATGCACTTGCAGTAGGCATTCTAGGATAGTTTGAAACGGCCAATGTTACGTGCACATACGTTCTTTTCCATGCGGCACGGTTGATGCATGCACCAGAACCGAAGCTAGGGTAGCAGTTGAGAAGGCAATGCTCATGGGCCCTGATTACGTTATCTCATTTTACAGTTGAAGGCGAAGATTGTGTCCTAGAAGTTTTTTGGCTTCATTTTCTGTGAAACTTCCAAGCTTAAGTCCTAGGTTAAAACGATAACCTTGACCAAACAAATTCAGCTACCTGATGTTTACAATAAGAAAACACACAAACTATACATCGTACCTTTAGTACCTAAGTAATTTTAAGTTGAGTATGTAATGTTAATACTGAGCAGACTATGCATTACAGCAAAATACCGTGACTACAACTTTTGCAAAAGCGGTTCCTTCATTGCCAATGAATAATGGCATTTGGATCATTGCTCTTTTAAAGACGATAGTCTGTCTTGGGGAACTTAGACGCAGAAAGTTTGGTCTGTCTGTCTGCCTTTCTCTTTGTCTGGGAATAGAGAAAGTTTAACCACTTTCTCTATGCCCAGCCATCTTGCACTGGTATCGCCGTCCATACATGTGAACATTGTCGATCAAAACCAAATGTTACGCATACCTGAGGCGCAACATCAAAACTTAAGTTTTAGGTGGTGTGTTCCTTTTCTAGAAAATACACAGATACGTAATCCTAAATACCCTATTGTTTGTTGCGCTGCGCTGAAAATGCTAGTGTTTTTTGGGTTGCGCTGCAAATGCGACGCTAGGAGCCAGATGCCGCAATTCAACATAGAAGAGAAGGACTCATGTAGTACGGCCGGCAGAAGAGTATCGCCTTTCGACGACAATTGCAGCGAAGCACGCAGATGCGCGGCCAATTTTTTAGATGCGAAGCAGCTCTTTGACTAGCCTGTGTAACGCTGTCCCTCCGTGCGTCCGTACGAACGCGCCGCAACGCGCTCCTCTCGCCGCAGGTGTTGGAGCGGTGCCAAGTAGGTCACGCCACAGCTGCGCGTTGACGTCACGCTCCCCTCGCAGTGTGCGCAGAGTCACTCCCTCCCTCGCCTGCTGCGCGCTCGCCGCAGCGCCGCAGCTGCCGTCTCGTCCGTTCGCCCGCAACACCTGCCGCTGCCGCCGCCGCTCGCTCCGCTACCGCGACCGCCGCTCGCTACACCGCCGTCTCGTCGGTTCACGCGCAATAAACCTGAAGCGCGCCTAACGTACGCGTTCAAACATGTCTGTATGTGTCACCTCTCTCTCGCTTCAACTTCGACGTCGAATGTCTGCAGGAACGTCTCAGCGTGCACCGATCACAAGGCCGTGGTAGTCAAGGCGAAACGCGCGCCAGCTCCGGTCCAGCGCCCGTGTCCACTCTGAAGAAACGACAAGACCTACACCAGCCATCGCTTCAAACGAATCTTCCAGCGCTCACCGCAGCACCCGCGTTAGCGCCTTTCAACCCGTGACGCCACCCGTGCGCAACGCTGCTGCTTCGCATCCCATCAGGGTTCCCTTTGCGAAGATAAATTGGAATGTAACGCGAAGAATGGAAAGCAGCTCAATATTGCCAGCGCGTCGCTCGAGCCCAAAGAACGCACACAGGACGAGCGCGAACTATATTGCGTCACAGCTCGACACTCGAAGCGCACTGCTCAAACATGAAGCAGGACATACGAAACGAACGAACAAGTAGACACAGGACGAGCGCGGACTAATTGTCACAGTTGTTACTTATTTTTGTTTCAGCCGCGTGCACCTTTCGCAAACGCGGCTGCTGTAGCGAGCGAAGTGACCTTCGTACGCTCTGACTTCAGCGCGGACATCGCAGGGAATCACAAGAACTACAACCTCCCGCTACACCCCCCCCCCCCCCGGCCGCCCCTTTCTTCCCTCGAGATAAGCGCACGAACGCGACCACGTCCTGTCGGTCGAAGAGCAACGGCGTTCGCAGGAGCGGGGCGACGACCTTTAAAGGGATGCTGAAGTGGTTTTACAATTCGGTAAAACTTTGTTGTTAACAAGGACCAACATTATTGTCGACGATGGCGTAATTTTTTTTCGCTGTTGTGGCGGCAGGAGCTTTAAAATACGCGCAAGAAAAGTTCGTCTTGCTCCGCCCACCCGAACGCGCCGAAAGTGTGGGCGTGACCGGAACTACGTCATCGTCGGTAGTTTTGGCCACGGTGGTGGAATAACAGGTGGCCCGACGCGCCCCTCCGCCAACGCGCCGCGCGCGTCACGGAGGTGCTCGAGTTGCCGCCGCTTTTAAGCAAGGTGGCAGCAGGTATACTCAGGCCGATATCTCCGCTCCGGCGCATTTGAAACCATGTGGCCAGTTTGCGTCGCGAGCATTTAAACTGCAATTTACATCTTAAACTTTTGAGAAAGAGATCCGCGGTGTATTCATTACACCAGAGAGGCCTAGAGCCGTCGCTTAGTTGCCGTCGCTTAGAACGGACGCGCCACTAATGAAAGCATGCAACGCAACCAGCGTTGCAGCCGCGTCTCTTCCTTTCTGCCTGGCCATCTTCGATAAATACGGAGGCGTCCGTGGATGCAAGCGTCCGAAGAGCAAGAGCGTCCCTATGTGACGCAACCAGCGTCGCAAAGTCGCAATCAGCCTTCGAGTCATGATCACAGCCAGATCACTATGGTCGTGATTAGGTGATCCCACGGCTTGAGATCCGCTCTGATGCGTCGCGTTTGTTGCGCTCTGTCAAACCAACGTGCGCGACCGCGTCGGTGTTTCCGCTCACTTTGTAAGCTGGAACCACGGCTGAAACCACTGTGGCTCGATCTGTGCCGCTGATGCGGCGGCCACCATGGGACGAAAATGCTTTGCTTCAAATTGCAAATCTGGCTACAAAACGTGCAAAGAAAAGGTCTGTCTTTTCTCCGCGCCGAAAGACGAAAAGCGACTGCAGTTGTGGAGAAATGCAATTCCATGGAAAGACCGCCAGCTACAGTCCTCCGACATACATACGATAACGTGAAAACCAGATGCTTTTTTTTTACTCTGTACACTCGCCGGTAGGAATTTTCACGCTTTCGAAAAAAAAATACGCGCACGTCTCTTGCAATCGACACCCTGTGACAGTCATATCGGGCCTACCCGCGTCGATTAAAAAATTTTAAGCTTCATAAAGCCTGGCGCTCTTTTGCGGTTGAAGCTGGCAGACATCCACTACAAGCTAGTAAAAGCACAAACAACCGTTTAAAGCCACAAAATTAGCTAGAGAAACCCGTTTTTACAGCACAGCGAGAGCTTGCGGTGCGCGTCTTTCGGCCCCAAAACTCATCGCGTACCTAGCAGCGGCCGCGAGCAACTCGAGCAGTACGGCGACGCGCTCGCGGCGCTCGATGGGCGGCCTGTTTTATTCTACCACCGTGGTTTTGGCGGAGCCGTGGCCTTCGTGACTACTTCTGGCTGCGCGCGTTGGTGGAACTGATCGCGAAGGCCATGCTTTTACAGAGCTGATGGCGCCGATGACGCGGCACACCAAAGTTGACGTCACCGCCTTCGCTCAGCAGTTCAAGAAGCCCTGCGGCTGCAGCCGCTGTTTTTTTGCCAAGAAATGCCATTTGCGTTCACTTCTGTGAACTCTAACATTGGTTTTCGTATTCAGCAAGGATCAAACTATGATTACACATTCCTAAGTCATTTTTTTAAAAAGTGCTTCAGCTTCCCTTTAAAGCGCGCCACGCACGCACATCCCGCCATCTATGTGGTGACTAAGAAAGCATGCTGAAGTAAATGGTGTATATAAATAGCTCGCTGTTAGCAGGCTGAAAGACGGTACTGTTGGTGGCCTAACCTTCTAACGCCGCGCGCTGCAAAGCAAGATGTCGCCCGTTCGATTCCGCGCGTCGGAAAGTTTTTCTGAATTATTTTCCTTTGTGGATTTTATACATATATATAGACATATACATATACGGTGCATGACGATGGCGATGGCGATGGCAAAAATCAGCGGAGACTCCATACAATTGCTATCGCAATAAATATATGCATACTACACTCTAAAGAACATGTTTTTAGACACAATACTTTACATACAATATAGTTACCTCCTGCAGATCAGATACTTTACCTGTCTGAGCGTCCTCATTCATATCCGTAACAAAAAACACGCTGCAGTTTTTTTCCCAGTACATGAGTGTCATGTTTACGAAAGGTCCTGTTTCATTTTCACCACCTGCGAAAAATTAAGGAAACATAAGCAACTTCTCCATCTCACTTTATTTACCACTAGATAAATACGCTATTGTTACTAGCACAGACATTCCCAATACGAGCTGTCGCAACCTTGTTATTGGGAGGCAATCGCCGGAGAGATTCCGAGCACTGACGTATCGGCCTTTTGAAACGCACCAGTAAACCACAGGCAATTTAGGAGTGGGGCCTTTTAGCGCGCCAGTGAATGCCGCTCGTGGCCCAAAGACCGAGTGAGAGCCAAGAGTTGATAACACAACCAAAATATGTTCTCAAATAAGGCAGTACAAGCATCACACAAACATTCATTCTTCGCTTGTCCAATCACAATACAACTCAGATGGGTTTAAGAACAATGGGGAAAAATCATATGTGTTCAAGTACAAGCACTCGATAATATTCGACAACTAAAGTCCTTTCATATTCACCAGCATGACGAGTCTGTCCACGTAGACTGTGCCGCTGACGAGGCGTTCTCCTTCGACATTCGCTGAGTTCTCCTCTCGGCGACAATGGCTTCAATACTCTTCACTGCTCGCACGGCGTCATCTCTCAGCACTTCCGACACCGTCTGGCGGCACATCATAAAACAACACGTCTTCTCTGGCCGAGCGAGCCATACACCCGTCTACAACAAATTCTTACTTCCCTGACTAACTCCCGTCGCCGCGCGCTTATATTGGGCTGCTCCCGGGTTCGCGAAGCTTCTTCGTGACTCATCCGCCCGCAGCACTGTAGAACCTGGGGAAAGGGCGAGAAAGCTCCTGGATGTCCGTCTCACTGCGGCGGACACGTCGGTGGAAACTGCGTTGACTTCTAGAATTATCTCGCTCTTGCACGGCAGCTAGGCTCTCTGGAGGGGATGGGGGGGGGCGCCTTTGAGAAGTCAACGGTGCTGGCGCAGTGACTTGACGCGCTTCTCAATGCATTTTGAGCGCTCGTTTGAACACCATCTTTTTCTTGGCAATACACACAATATCACCTTCCTCCGCTACTGGAAATCCAGCCGTATCCTACTAAATACGCGCATGCACACAAGCCAGCACTATCACTGTGTGGAGTATACTGCATTGGGCGATCTATGAAGCGTCAAAGGACTCCGAAGGCGTAATTGTTCGTACAACCGTCAGCACGGTTAATAAGAACGCTCCGCAGCGTGGCCTGAAACCGTTTGACTGACGCCAGCGCGGCGAAGCTTTGGGTTCTGTTGCCGAGATTTTGCCAATGCATGCTGACATGCTATGTAAGCATACCAACCTACGCCGCTTCTCGGCGTAAAATGTCCCACAAGGAGTGCAGGAACAAGCGATAGGCAGTGCGGAATTATGTAATCATACATCACATATGATTGCAAAGTTCTGGCGATTCACTTCGTGGACGGGATGCGGTCGCAGGGCTGAAGACAGGTACTGATCTATTTATACCCTTCGAACGCACCACGAAAGCACAGACAATAAAGAGTATTAATGATTTTCTGGGGTTTCACAAACCAAAACCACTATATCAGTTTGGAGCCCACCATAGTAAAGGGCTCCAGAAATTGGTATTTCTTGTAGCCTAAATCAAAGTACACGGGCCTCTACAATATCGCCTCCACCGAAATGCGACCGCCGCTGCCAGGATCGTGTCAGAATTATGTCAGCAGCCGAGCACCCTAAACACCATAGCACTACGGCGGCGGAGACAATATTAAGTCATTTAGTGCACCAGCCTACGCCGGCTGTAGTCCAAAGACCATGTCAGAGCCCAGAATTGGCACAGTACAAAAAAACCACGTATTCTTCATTCAGGAAGTAAGAAAAATTTCCATACATACATACACTTACCTTGTTACATCGCAATTTATATAATATGGAATTTAATAAATCTCAGAAACAATCCTCAAATAGCGCTAAAAGTACAAGCACATGCATCAGATATTGTACTTGGATTTAGGTGCGGGATAAAAAAAAACGCCAGGCCTGCACGGAAAGCGCAGCACAGTCACAGCGAAAGCTGGAAGAGCGGCATTTCTAGAGCCCGTTCTAAACGCTCTTGTGGTTACTAATACAAGTACACTAGCAAGGTATCCACTACGCTATAAATCACAATATTTGGGAAGCTGGGAAGTACCTACAACGCCATTATTCATCATTGTGCGCAGAAGCGAGGTTCCAGCTACACATCTGTAAGGCATTATGTGCACTTTGTTTACGTGACGACTGATGACGATGAAGAATTGTGGCTCAGCCCTTGTAATGGGTTGGAAGCTTTAAACGGCTCACCAGTTACGTAATTCGCATTATGTGACGCCTATTTCACTCTCCCACCATGCAATATAACGTACATTGACGTGAGAAAGAGAGACAGAGAGAGGGGGGAAGAACTTTGTTGAGACCCTGAGGAAATTGATGATGGGCTTATGGGCTTCCTTGACAACCAATGCAAGCGCACTTGCGAGGAACCCACTACGTTATAACTCATCATAATTTCTGTGAAGTAGGGAAACAGCCACTATGGCATTTTTCGTAATTCAACGGAGAGCCGTGGTACCCGCTAAAAACATGTAAGGCATTATGCGCACTTTGTTGGTGTTGTGCCTGATGACGATGAATAATTATGGGAGAACCCTTTGTAATAGGTTGGAAGCATCCAACAGCCCACTCGTTGCGCAATTCGCATTGTGTGACGTCTGGTTACAGAATTCGCGTTGTGTGGTGCGTGGTTGTTATTTCACTCTTCTACCACACTAAATTACATATGTTAATGTGGTTCCTTCTCGACATGAAGCCGGTATAGCGTCTTCTTGCAAGGCAGTTCCAAGCACCGGCACTGCACTGTAATACCAGCACTGTAATACTAAGTATGATAAATACCATGAAAGAAAAAAAAAACCGGCATGGCTCTGAGGTACAACACTGGGCTCCCACGCAGAGGGCCCAGGTTCGAACCCCGTTCCATCATGGAAATTTTTTCTTATTTCGTTTTTTTTTTCTTATTTCGAGCGATACTGGTTACGGGCACCGGCGGCGGCGGCAGCGGCGGTGGACAACTACGGCGCCAAAAACGGCCGTTGAAATGATCTCATAACACTTTCGCTGTAAAAAAAACAGGCGGTGGAAATTTGCGGAGCCCTCCACTGCAGCGTGTCTCATGATCATATCTGTGGCGACCACTGCGCACAGACTTACGCAGCCTCCGTCTCGTCATTGATTAGCCCGGCGTGACACAGCTACCTTCTGCAACACGCTTCCGATAAAAGACAGCGCCACGCAGTTCCGTCGGAGGCTTACGTCACCACCGCTGGCTATATAACCCAAGTTACCAAGCTTGGTTTCATTTTTGTTTCTCTAACCTTTCGAAGCGCAGCATCGGCATTCTTGCCCTGCTGCTGCTACTACGTTAATAAACATCATTTTGTTTTATGTTGGGATCCGTCCTTCACGACGCCGCATCCCACATCTGGTGACCCGGAAAACGAACAAACCGCACCGCCATGACCCGGACCTTGGAATGACCTTCCAGAAGATTCCACGGGACCTTCACGTCGAGTCAACCGACCTCTGACACGCCTATCACGATGGCGCTGCGACCGGATGAAACCACGGCGCACTGCATCTTGCTGCCGCCGGACTTTCCCGAATTCTGGCCGCAATGTCCAGTCATCTGGCTTATCAAGATGGAGGCTGGCTTCTCCCTGCGTAACATCGTCTCGCAGCAGGACAAGTACGCCATCACGGTAGCTATGCTTCCTCCTGCTCTGCGACGCGTTGTGCCTCCTCCTGATCCGCAGGCATACGACCAACTTCGAGGGTTCGTGCTAGCCCCACCGCAACCGGCAGCGCCACGTCACATACTCCCCGACGCAGCAACCGTGCCCGCACTCGCCGCAGCAGCCGTGCCCGCACCCGCCGCAGCAGCCGTGCCCGCACCCGCCGCAGCAGCCGTGCCCGCAGTCGCCGCAGCAGCCGTGCCCGCACCCGCCGCAGCAGCCGTGCCCGCACCCGCCGCAGCAGACGAGCCCCCGGCACCCGCCGCAGCAGACGAGCCCCCGGCACCCGCCGCAGCAGACGAGCCCCCGGCACCCGCCGCAGCAGACGAGCCCCCGGCACCCGCCGCAGCAGACGAGCCCCCGGCACCCGCCGCAGCAGACGAGCCCCCGGCACCCGCCGCAGCAGACGAGCCCCGGCACCCGCCGCAGCAGACGAGCCCCGGCACCCGCCGCAGCAGACGAGCCCCCGGCACCCGCCGCAGCAGACGAGCCCCCGGCACCCGCCGCAGCAGACGAGCCCCCGGCACCCGCCGCAGCAGACGAGCCCCCGGCACCCGCCGCAGCAGACGAGCCCCCGGCACCCGCCGCAGCAGACGAGACTCCGGCACCCGCCGCAGCAGACGAGCCCCCGGCACCCGCCGCAGCAGACGAGACTCCGGCACCCGCCGCAGCAGACGAGACTCCGGCACCCGCCGCAGCAGACGAGACTCCGGCACCCGCCGCAGCAGACGAGACTCCGGCACCCGCCGCAGCAGACGAGACTCCGGCACCCGCCGCAGCAGACGAGCCCCCGGCACCCGCCGCAGATGTTGGCGCAGGACCACCACCATCCCGTCATGACCACCACGACGGTGTTGCATCCGGCGCCGCCGCAACATCTCCCCGTGTATGTCTCGGCGCCCATGACGTCGGCGACGATACATCACCAGCCACAGGCGCCTACTACAACGGCGCCACTAGTCGCGGAGAAGCCCGTGAAAGCGCCCACGTACATAAGCGCGCCCGGTGCGACCGCTCTTTCGCGGATCCACTCGGCCCTCCTGAAGCGTCTCTCCGCAGCGCCGCCCGTCAGCGGAACGGCTCGCAAAATCCACTAGGTTTCTACACCCGTCCTCTACGCCACTCTCAGCCCCGACCCCCAGGAAAAAATGGAGCACCCGTTCGCTACTCCGTGTTACCGACCAGGACAGGACCGACTCAAGCCCGCGTACATCGCGGCGAACGAACCTGGCAGCGCCACTCTTTCAACTGGCGTCCGTCCACAGCCACCGACGTCGCAGCCGCTCCTTTCACGACACGCTCTGGACGTCTGATACGCCTCCCAGGTTTCTACAGACCCTGAGGGCTCTGCACTCCGCGGGGGGGGGGGGGGTGATGTGGCGACCACTGCGCACAGACTTACGCAGCCTCCGTCTCGTCATTGATTAGCCCGGCGTGACACAGCTACCTTCTGCAACACGCTTCCGATAAAAGACAGCGCCACGCAGTTCCGTCGGAGGCTTACGTCACCACCGCTGGCTATATAACCCAAGCTACCAAGCTTGGTTTCATTTTTGTTTCTCTAACCTTTCGAAGCGCAGCATCGGCATTCTTGCCCTGCTGCTGCTACTACGTTAATAAACATCATTTTGTTTTATGTTGGGATCCGTCCTTCACGACGCCGCATCCCACATATCTATGTTGTCGCACGTAAAACCGTAGACATTATTATAATTGCATCAGTAAATGTTCAGAAACTCTCAATGTTCTTTCATATTGCCAAGCCCGCTCATTTTTTAGTTACTATTTGACCGGAACACGTGTAATCACTTTACGCAGGCCTCGCCAGAATATGTAGAAACCTGCACAATTTGGTTTCATTCCCGTCCCCGGTGGTCGCGTGTTGATAGACGCAAAATTCCGGACGCCTGTGTACTGCGCGATGTCCGTGTACGTTAAAGAACACCAGATGGTGGAAATTTCCGGAGCCCTCCACTACAGCCTGACTCATGATAATATCGTGGTTTAGGTGCGTAAAACCCCGCATAGTACCGTTATTGACCTGCGTGATTGTTTTAGGAAGTTTTTATCAGACTTCGCGCAAGACATAAGGAGTTAATAATCCAACTTACAGGAGCACTAGCCATGGCGCTGGAATGTTCGAAGTCGCATATATAAACGCCGACGCGTCCTACTCGCTGATCAGTGTATCGGCCGCCGACGTCTGTGCTCCCCTCTTTCTCTGCTTATTATTTGCTGCTTGGACTGCTTGATTCATCACCATCACAACGTGGCAATAATCAGCAGCACTTGTTCACAGGCTGCCGTCGATGGTGTAATCCTGAAGTATTTTTCGAATTTGACCGTAGCGCAGGGACGGGCATTTCGTACTTCCACAGTCGGGCTGGTTAAAATTTCTCTTCTCGCCGCCGCTCTCACATGGTCCGATCTCCTCGACTACGCAAACGTATGACCGCCTTCGCATGGGTTAGAGATCTCACTCGCCAGTTCATAGTATGCGGTAAGTTTGGGTAAGCGCGAGATCCTTTTTGCACTTTCGGCCTGACATCTGAAGTCATTATCTCGTGCTCCATGTTAGTACGATGGCGTTATATTCTGAGTCCTTGAATGTTCGCTGCGTATCGCGTCCGCTCTCTTTAGAGTGTGCGGGCAGTGTACTTGGTGAGATCTCTCGTTCCGCACACTCAGCCGGAGCCGCCCGTCGGTGGTTGTAATTTGACGCTGCGTTTAGGCAGTGCTGCGGCGATCTTAGTGTGTGCGCTATTTCGTTATATCTAGCTAGGTCACCTAAGCATGAAACATCGCGATCGTTCATAAAGTCATGCTGCAAGAGATGCCGTTTTTTTAACATTGTGCCTTTCTGTCACGGTCTCCATTTTTTTTTCTCTATTATCCGCTTTAATCCTACCAAATTAGAAGCTCGCTTCTTCCTCTTCGGTTTAGGCTTCCTGGGCGCGTTCCCTACATGTCTCACACTGTGCATAACTTCATCACGTTGCTACTGATTACGCCACTAAAAGGTGGTCACGCAGTGTGTCTAGTAAGCCGTGGGACAGACGTAGCTGACTTCTTACTCTTCAGAGTCATTCATAATCACGACACCCCAAATACAAGCACTAAGGGCAGAAGCCCACAATTGGTATCTGAAGGGGTAGCAGGCACTTTTGGATGGGATGTAAACCGCCATGCTGACAGCACCTTACGACCCCACACCAATGGGCAAACGAGACTTTTGAAACCCACGCCAGTTGACATGTTGTTAATGAATGTTTTTACTAACGAACGTAAGTGCTACGTCAGCTGACATCTCGGGGCATTCGCTGACGGTAAGTTATGCAAAGATGCTGCCAGTTTGTCTCAGTACCTGTTCGCGATTAAGCTGCGATCCTGCTTTGTCGCGTACACCCCACTGCACTTAACGTCATTGTCTATTGAATGGCGCCAATGCCCAAGGGATGAAGCTTGTCGGCTTCCTCGCCAGTTAATCGCCACATTACCGGCACAACGGAAGACATCACAGGTTTTACATCGGCAGCATAGACACGCTCATGTAGGTTTTCTCGTTTCCCGCTAGAGTGGAACACGCTCGGTCGAGCATCTGGGAATATCATATGCTGTTGCTTCATGTGAATTGTTGTGGGGTTCTTCACGACGTCATTTATAAAACCTATGATATCGCATCTATTGCCCTCGTTGTATTGTGTGCTAACAGCAACAGAGGAACTCTAGGCACGTTGCGTGGCTAAACTGTTGCACACGAGCGAATGTTAGATTTCGAATATCCTTATTATCCAAAGCACTGAGTTGTTCTTTCTGACTGAGCGCTGTGAAATGGGACATTTAGTCCGGCACTCCAACTGGGGCTTGATAAAAATGATGACGAAAAAAGAACGCGTATTCTCATGCATCCCTTTGCCATATTGCTTCCGCTTCTAAGTAGTTGCTGTAAAAATATTTCGCCCATTCACCCCTTGCAATTCGTGTTACAATATGGCAAATACATAAAATTCTTCTTGTCTAAGTATAGGAAATTTGTTGTCACTGAGATCAATATTTGAGGCTCAGAATTCCAGACAACAATCCTCAATTACAGATGTTGAAGTGAACTATTACGCAGGTAACACTATTCCAACTGCTGATGTTCCAGGTGCTCGCAGATGGAAAGCGGCAGCGCTGAAAATAAAACGCACACCTCCAGAGCAATGCTCGCTGCATTCTACCGGAAAGTACACTTTGCAGGCCAATTAGCAAATTTTTCCCTGTCTGCTAATGGAAGAGCTGCAATAATGGAAGAGCTTATCTTACTACCTCCTCTCTTACTCCGCGTACGAATCGCTGCGCTCACCTGAAAGGTCCGACACCAGCATAGACCCGAGACCCCCACCACCTTGTGAGGAAAAGTTTCCGTGGTAGTGGCTCCTCACCCTAAATATGAAAAATATGACTTGGTCAAACGGATTGATGAATTACAATTATACTTGTATAAATTATTTAGCGTTACTATACTTGTGCAATGACTCGTTTTGAATTTTTATTCGATTATTTTGTTTGCTCCCATTTTCTGCACACATATGTACAACGCGCAACACAAGTAAATTAAAGAAGCTGAGAAGTTCTAGAGGTACGTAGAGCACCGCGACAACCAGAACGATAATTTAAGTAGTAGCCCAGAGGAGTCACAAAAACCTCACTGACGACAGTAGAAGTAAAGAAAGCCTTGGAAGGAATGAAACTATGCTAGACCACTGGTGACGATCAGGTAACATCTTGTTGAAAGGCGGTGTACAGATTGCGCTAAAAAACTGGCCACTGTGTACATCAAGTGCATCTTGGTTGTGAGTGCACCAGAATCTTGAGAGAATGCTAATACCTTAATGTGAAAGCTGGCGTCAAGGACTTGAAAATTTACCTGGTGATCAGTTCACTGTGCGCTGGCTACAAGCTTTTTGACAGAGGTAATATCCAATATTATTAGGGGCGCATTATAATTGAATCCCAAACCACCAGGCAGGATTTCGTACAGGCTACCCGAAAATAGACCATTCCCATATTAACAATCAGGGACTCGCACTGTCGTCTGCGGAGCTGGAAGCGCCGTGTTGATTTCTAGAATTTCTTCGATCTTGCGTGGCAGCTAGGCTCTCTCGGCGCGCGCCGTCTGAGAGAGTGAGGGACGCGTCGCCGCCGCCTCTTGATATTCGTGTTTTGTAGCGTTAGCTACACTGGCCTAGCCGAGCCAGTTTCGCGCGCCTCCTAAAGAGCTGTGCTGCGCATGCGCGAGGACCAATGATGCCACGCAGCTGGCGCACCAGAGCCGGCACCTCCCGCGCAGTCCGCCGCCGCCGCGCGCGACTCGCCGCCACCGGTCCACGGCTGCGCATTCCAGGGACAGTGACGTCGTAGCCGTGGCAGACGCACTGACGCCGGCGTGCGCGCAGATATTCGCCTTCGCTATGCAGTCGTCGTCTGAGACTGCCCTGGAGCCGCATGATAGCGCCTCTGACTGGCGTTTGCCAGAGTGGTATAGCCATGGAGAAGGAGAGCGCAAACGCTGCTCAACAGCGCAGGAGAGCGGAGAAGCTTAACTCATCAGATCCCGAAGTAGTTGCCTGGCAATTAACGGTTGAGCGTAGGAAGAATGAACAGAAGAAGGCTAAACGTGCTGTGGAGACACGAAAAGCTAAAAATAAACAGCGGAACCTTTGCTAAATCTACGTTTATCCTGGCATAGCCGAGCTAAGCCACTACAACATTTTTTTATGCGCACGCTCTGTAGACAATAAGCGGCTGGTGCCGGGATTTCATGCCGTCTTTTGAAATCGGCAGCGCGCGCCTAACTGAGCGATCGTTTTTGACACGGTGGATTGAGAAATGTGCGGAATATGGCCGACATATACAGGGTGTTTCAGCTAAAAAGCATCAAGTAATAAAAAATTAAGCATAGGCGCTACGCGTCTGCAATTAGCCTAAATATTGTTCTGAGCCGTATAGAGCACGTCAGAATACTTTTTTTTCAATCCGCCAAGCTCGGCAATTAACAAAGATTGCTTAATGAACTTTTTAAATAATAACACTTGAGAACAGTTTTCAATACAAAAGTTGTCGCGCTAGTTCAGAAACATTGAATTTTTCAATCTGTGTTAAGATAACTCCCCTGCTTAATTTTTTTTTCCGGCCTTTCTTTAAAGCGCGCGAATCTTAAAAAAATACCACGTGACTGCCGGCAAACGCGCGGCGCTTTCAGTGCCCTCAAATGTAGGTTGAACGAATTATCAAAGGCTGATTCGTGCACGAAGATCGGTGTAACAGGTTATCGGTGACTGCGATGGATGTTAAGTGACAAAATGAGCATACCGTTTTAACAACAACAAATAAAAATCATTCAACAAAAAAAAATGCCAGGCCTGCGCTGAAACCGCAGCACAGCCACAGCGAAAGCTGGAAGAGCGGCGTTTCTAGAGCCCGTTAAGCTCTCTTGGGGCTACAATACAAGTACACTAGAAAGGTACCCACTACGCCATAAATCACAATTTTTGTGAAGTTGGGAAGCACCTACTAAGCCATTATTCGTCATTCTGCGGAGAAGCGAGGCACCAGCTACACGTCTGTAAGGCATTATGTGCACTTTGTTGACGCGACGACTGATGACGATGAAGAATTATGGCTCAGCCCTTTGAAATGGGTTGGAATCGTTAAACGGCCCACCAGTTATGTAATTTGCATTGGGTGACGCCCAATCGCTATTTCCCTCTCCCGTCATGCTGTATAACATACGTTGACGTGGGAGAGAGACGGGGGGGGGGGCGAAGAACTTACTGAGACCCCGAGAAAATGGATCATGCACTTATGGGCTTCCTTGGCAACCAATACAAGTGCACTTGCGAGGAACCCACTACGCTATAAATCATTGTAATTTTACTGAGACCCCGAGGAAGTGGATCATGCGCTTATGGGCTTCCTTGGCAACCAATACAAGTGAACTTGCGAGGAACCCACTACGCTATAAATCATTGTAATTTTTGAGAAGTAGAGCAACAGGCACTGTGCCATTTTTCGTCATTCTACGGAGAGCGTTGGTACCTGCTAAATGCATGTAAGGCATTAGGCGCACTTTGTTGATGCTGTGCCTCATGACGATGAAGAATTATGGCAGAGCCCTTTGTAATGGGTTGGAAGCATTCAACAACGTACTCGTTGCGCAATTCGCATTGTGTGACGCCTGGTTACAGAATTCGCATTGTGCGACGCTTGGTGCTTACTTTACTCTTCTTCCACGCTATATTGCATATGCTAATGGGGTTCCTTCCCGACATGAAGCCTGTATAGGACCTTTTTGCAAAGCAGTTTCAAGCACCGGCATGGCTCAGAGGTTGAATACTGGGCTCCCACGCAGAGGGCCCAGGTTCGAACCTCATTCCATCCTGGAATTTTTTTTCTTATTTAGTTTTTTTTTCTTATTTCGAGCGATGCTGGTTACGGACACCGGCGGCGGCGGCGGCGGCAGCGGCGGCGGCGGCGGCGGACAACTACGGCGCCAAAAACGGCCGGTGAAATGATCTCATAACAGCTTTCGCTGTAAAAGATAAACGGCAGCCACGGAGGAAATGCTACACGAGACCGTAGGTAGCATTTAACGTAGGGTAGGCATTTCTTTTCGTACCAATGAAGAAACACATTGGAATGGCGAGGGTGACAGCGTGGTGCACAAACGAGATAAAAGATGCACTCACACGTTACGGCCTCTCTTTCGTAGATCTTTTTTTTTTTTTTTTGATGGTACGCCTCTATCATAATTTAGCGTCCATCGCAGTCACCGGCAGCCTGCTCAATCGACCTTCGTGCGCGGAGCAGCCTTTGATAATTCGTTCAGCGTACATTTGAGGGCACTAAAAGCGCCGCGCGTTAGGCGGCAGTCACGTGCTATTTTTTTTTAATTCGCGCGCTTTAAAGAAAGGCCGAAAAAAAATTAAGCAGGGGAGTTATCTTAGCACAGATTAAAAAATTCGATGTTTCTGAACAAGCGCTACAACTTTTGTAGTGAAAACTTTTCTCTAGAGTTACTACTTAAAAAGGTCATTCAGAAATATTTGTTAATTACCGAGCTTGGCGGATTGGAAAAAATATTCTGACGTGTTCTACATGGCTCAGAACAATACTGCACTAATTGAAGATGCGTAGCACCAATGTTTATTTTTTTAATACTTGGTGCTTTTTAGCTGAAACACCCTGTGTATATATATATATATATATATACATATATATATATATATATATATATATATATATATATATATATATATATATATATATATATATATGTGTGTGTGTGTGTGTGTGTGTGCGTGTGTGTGTGTGTGTGTGTGTGTGTGTGTGTGTGTAAAGAGACAAACACAATCACGCTGGTGCAAACCTTATTAATTAGCAGTCGCCCATAGACTTCCTTTTTACTCGCTAAACAAACCGAAGTATCATAGGTGGATACAGTAATTTTAACAGCTTACAAACGGCACTCAGTGTTCCCCAAAACACATCAACAGAAAAATTACTTGAGCTATGCATTCGCAGTAGTTACCTTGAACTCGCTGCGGCGACAATGATGACCCGACAGAGGCAGCCTGACCGCCGCCGGCAGAGGCATATAAAAGATCAGTGGCATACCACCCTACACACCGAACGTGGGCAAGGAGCTCGAGAGGCTTGATCGTTCGGACAGAGACCAATTAAAGATGGTTTCTTTTCCGAGGAACATGCACCCAGAGCGCTACGAAGGGACACGAATGGCTCGCCCAGCGTAGCTGCAAGCAGTACTACGTCGTCTGAAAAGGGAGGACGTCTACTACGTGGCCGTCGCTTCGTACAGTCAAGCAAATCCTCAGAGAAAGCCTCAGGACAACAAAAACATTTCCGCGGTGGTCCTCAACAAACTCGGCGATACAGTCAATGCACTCTCCTTCAGAGATTCGGCAGTGATGCAGGCGGAAAACAGGGCTATCCCGCTGGCCACACATACGGCGGAATATCGAGGACATGTCAGTACGTCAGGACATGTCAGTGTCATCGTGACGGTCTCTCAGGCCGCCTGTCGTCTCCTATTACAAGGCCGAATTTCCAAAGAATGTAGCGCTGTAATGAAACACAACCTCCATAACTACCACTCGATCTTGTGGTTCCCGGCACACCAGAGTTTGGAGAGAAGTGATATGGTAGACGCCGTGGTTAGCGCCTTAACTCCCTGAGCAGCGACACTGGCCACCTCAGGAAACTTCCAAATAAGAACGTCATATCAAATAATAACCCTTCAATCTCAAAGCACCTGCTTGCCCATTAGTGTTTTACCCGACAAGTATACGCCAGTCCCCAAAAACATCCAACAAGAAAGGATGCCGTTAATGCGAGAAAATTCAAACCAGGGCTTATTACCACTTAAGAAGACAACTTGCATGTTCCCGACTTGTTATCGAGGTGCCTACCCATGCTGCGGATGATGTCCTACACAATACCACATTACCTGGTGCGGCTCAAAGCATCCCCCACATCTGACAGGCACAGAAACGGCAGCAATACACACATTGAAGCAGTGGGAGGAGCGACCATCGATCTCTGACCTGACCGACCAGCAAGCGCTGATGAATCAGGTTTAACGCGCGGCTTAAGCAGCTAAAGTCCTCGACTAAGGCTCCCACCATAACAATATTGTATGCTTCATTGAAGCTTTTCTGCTCTTCTTTCTGCACTGTTCCTGTCACTTTTATTGCTTCAACCTTGTAGCGAAACCGTAATTTAGCCAATATAGCGGAAGATCGGATATTTAAATTTGTGCGTAGGATGCAAAAGTAGTATTACGCACAAGAACATGTAAGGTCTCCAACACTACGAAGCGGGCAGACATCGGGTAAAGTTTAGAACCACTGAGAACATCGTAGGTCTTATTACGTAGAAAACACCACAAGAATACTCATGTAGACATCTTTGTGACGTTTGGCTTTGTTTCACGCGATCAACTTTAACACGAAAGTGTTTTGTGCTGGGGCCCACCAAGACTTTACTAACATTATTTTTATCACGGATGCGACGTTGGTAAAATGCACAAGAACAAATGACAAACGAAAATTGGAACGAAAATTTTCGTTGATTTGAATGATGTGGTGGAGAACACAAGACCTATCGGTCCGCGGGAGTGGAAGCCGCGTGCCTTACCCACTGCGCCATTGACGCTCATGCATGAGTTTTACAAACGTGCCTTATATCTTTTCCATGTTCTCCCTTTCACAGTGACCTCGTTGGCGTGTGGGCGGTGTCGCCGTCGTGTAGAGGTGAAGTGAAGTACTGAACGATGACACTAACGAGCGCGACAGGACGCACGTCTGTAGTCTCCGCGCTAGGGCAGCTCGATGCCAGCGGTCCTTCGTTCAACGCTGGCATCGAGGCGCCCCACTAAGCACCTCGTCTCTCTGATTTCCACTGGTTTCTGATTTACGCTGGCTCTCCAATTTCCACTCCATTTCGTTTCAGTACAGCTTGAGTTATTGTTTTGGTGCAGTGAGCCACGCCAGCGGGCAGAGGGATGCCTTAGCGCGTTCACAGCTCAAGCTACAGGATCAGCCTCTCGCGTTCCGAAGCGCTGTGTGGAAGTGCATGCATCCCCACTGGTGAAGGGCACACCTTGCACACCTTGCCGTTTCTCTCAAACGACGACTCTTTCAATGAGCGCACATCAGGTGCTAGTAATGAGGTGCTTGTTGATGCCAGCTTTGCGCTGGATTCACCGTACGCTGTGTCCTGGTTTATGTTACCTGCTTAAGGGGACACTAAAGGCAAATAACAATTTATGTAAGAGTGAAAGCTCAATGTACGACAACGTCTAAAACGGCAATATTATCAAAAGCAGTGTCCTACTTGCCGAGAAAATAATGTAAATGTATCACACGATGAGCGCCACGAGCGGTACATTTAGGACATGATCCCGATGACGTGAGAGAGTCCGACTGTAATTAGGTAATCACTTGTAATCAAACTAGCTGCAATAAAAAAGAACCTTCCGTGCATGAAGCGACGTAATAAAATGCTGCTTGTTCATTTCGGTTTGACTTATGGAAAAAATAACCTCTTTGGCATTGCCATCGGGAACGGCGCGCGGGGTTCAAAGGTTCCTTATTCGCCGAACTGCGCTTCCACCAGGCGTCAGTGTAGGTCAGTGTTCCACCAGGCGTGCCACCAGGCGTCAATGTAGGTGCATCCAGATGAAACAGTGCTGTAGCCGCCGAACACCCGGATATATTGTGCAAGCTCTCATTTTTAATTTTACAATGAACGTTTACCTGCTTTTGTAAAGGCACGTTTCAATTTCACGTTATACAAATTCCTTCGACGGAGTGATCAATCAGAATTTTTTTATTGATACTTACATGTCGCCCCCCACCAGTGTACTCCACCAGTAGTGAAAGTCATACTCGGTTATATTATACTTCTTAATAAATGTACAATTCTGTGTCAGGTCAAAGCTTTCCATCTTGACATCCTTGAAGTCCTCCGGTAATTCATAATCGTCCGTGTAATTTTTCCAATACAACCATAATCTCTGAGTTGTGTTGAATACCTGCATATATACAAACAAACAATGTAAGGTTACTTTTTGTCTATAAGAAATTACTTAGTTACGTTACGACGCTGTGTATTTAGCATAATGCGTAGGAAATAAAAATTCGCTCTCATGTGGGCATACGCTCTACATCATGTGGTCATACGATCTACGATATGCATGTCATGTATGGCATGGCTTACACGCCACGCTCACGGTGGGCTCTCGGCCGGTTCGCAAGCTTCATATACACCATAATTTGTATTTTGTCGCGTCACTTTATGAGGAACGTAATGACACTTGGTAACATGAAAATAAGAAAATGGATGTTATGTACGGCATGATTTACATGCCATGCTCATGATGCGCTTCTGGCCGGTGCGCTAGCTTGATATGCACTACAATTTGCGTTGCGTGAGGTGACTGTTTGACAAACGTGAACGACACGTGGTAACATGAAAATCATGACATGCATTTATTGTAGAGCATGATTTACATGCGACGCTGACGGTGCGTTCGCGGCCGGTTCGCTAGCTTGATATACAGCAAATTTGACATTGTGCGACATGTCGATATGACGAATATAAATGACACAGATGGTAACACGAAAATCTCAACATGCATGCCATTAACTTCATGTTACCACCTATCACTTCTGTTCGTCATACAATCACCTCACGCAACACAAATATTGGTGTAAATCAAACGAGCGAACTGACTGCTAGCGCATCATGAGCATGATATGTAAATCATGCTGTACATGACATGCATGCCATTATTTTCATGTTACCACGTGTCACTTGCGTTTGTCATATGGTCACGCGACACAATGCCAGTTTTGGTGTATGCCATGTTAGTGAACCGCCCGGGAGGCCACCATGAGCATGGCATGAAAATCATGCTGTACATGGCATGGAAGTGACCACCTGTCATTTGCGTTTGTCATACAGAAATGGCTCGTCATAGCAATTTTGGTACATATTCATTTAATTAAGCGGCCGCCAGCGCTCCGATACCATGCCGGTTTCGCATGTTAGGACCGGTCACTTATGTTCGTCATACACTCTTGTCACGCAATACCAATTGTGGTACATATAAAATTAACGAAGCAGTAGGAAGATAACCAAGACAGTGGAGTGTAAATCATGCGGTCCATGACATGCATGCTATAATTTTCATGTTATCACCTCTCATTTATATTCTTCATGCAGTCGTGTAAATGCCGTATCAATCTATGTATTCATCCCATTAAGAAACGGGTAGGACGGAACAAAGTCGTTGGCGGCTAGATAGATAGATAGATAGATAGATAGATAGATAGATAGATAGATAGATAGATAGATAGATAGATAGATAGATAGATAGATAGATAGATATATAGATAGATAGATAGATAGATAGATAGATAGATAGATAGATAGATAGATAGATAGATAGATAGATAGATAGATAGATAGATAGATAGATAGATAGATAGATAGATAGATAGATGCGTTCAAGGTCGCAGAATTTCGCTAAGAAGTGCTTCTTACTTAATAAATACCCACAGCCGAGCACGTAAATGCCGCGCATTTCGCATTTCTTTATCGCGTTACTACGCACGTGTGCGCGTAAGCAATTGAAAAACTGCCGCAATTTCCTTCCTAATCAGTTAGGGAACAAAGTTATGCTTGATTGGGGGCTGCAGAAGCGCACCCAATGTGAAAAAGAGGCGCTACTCCGCGTAAAATTTACAGTTCGCCGCTACAGCTTCAGCCGCACTGGACCAAATATGGCGGCAGGCCGAACGGTCGCGCTACTTTTCCCATTCCAGTAATATTGTGTGAAGGTAAGTGGGCCCATCGGACCAGAGCCGGCGCTGCAGTTCTACGGCACGCACCGGAACTGAAAAACGTCATTAAATGTACCCGTGAACGTTGATTATATCTTCAACGCAATAATACCTTCAGGTACATTCGGGGAAGTTCTATTACAGTGCAATTCAGCGTCGAATGAGGCCTTGGAGCACCACATTCGTCGGCAACAAACGCATGCTTCCTCTGCCGTGCGATATACTACCGCTATAAAAGCATGTTTCCTCTGTTTTCTCAAAGCATCTTGTGGAAATCGGTGGATGATCCGGAGTCCTCCATGGGCTCTGGCGGATCCTAATGCCTCACGGAAGTACAGTGGCTGCAACTCTTGAACGGGCATATAAAAACTTTCAGATTATAGGCGATGCGCAAAGCGCTGACGACGCCATCTGCCGCCACGGCTCGGAAGCGCTGATGGGTCCCGGCGAGATGTGTTCCCGCGAGCGTCTACGCGAGCGCACGGATGGATGTGTTTTCATCGTGATTTAACGACTCTGTAGGGCTTCAGCGATGTCGAAAAATAACTGCTTCGTTGTCGGCTGCTCAAACACACAGAAAAAATCGCCAGGAACGCAATTCTACGGGTTTCCGGTGCTATTTCATGAGTGAGAGCGACGGCGGCGGTGGATTGCGGCTGTGCGACGTAATAGGTAAGCAATCGTGCTTTGTTTACGGCAGTGTTAGAATGATTACCGTGTTTTTATTTCTCCTATGAAGGCGATTTATTGAGTGTGTATCTGGTCGCTGGTCGCGCAATGCACCGAGAGCAGTTCGCTAGCTCGAGCCTCTGCTGCACACTCGATGATGCTGCCTCTGCGCCGGAGTACTTCCTCTTCGTTACAATTGCCCCGCTGAAAAAAGGAGCCATCCTGGCGACTAGTCGTCTGCAGGGACGGTAGAAACATGATACGGCTTGAGTCTCTGAACGTGTACAACCTCGCGGTTAAGACGTCGCAGGTCAGACAGCGGCGTGAGAGGCTCAATAAGGTAGTTCACTGTAGAAGTCTGTTCTAAAACGTGGTATGGCCCATCGTGCTTAGGAAGAAGTTTGGAAGAGAGCCCTGGTGTGCGATGCGGCAATGACAGCCACACAAGGGCACCCGGAAGAAAAACGGGACTCGAGTTCTGGGCATCGTGGATTGCTTTTTGGCGGTTCTTGTCATCAGAGGTAAAGCGGCGGGCCAGCTGGCGACACTCTTCTGTGTGTCTGGCGGCGTCCAAGATCGGCGGGCATTCGGACGTGTCCGGTCGATAGGGCAGAATGGTGTCAATGGTGTGGGAAGGGTGACGACCGCAAAGGAGGTAAAAAGGGGAGAATCCAGTCGTAGCTTGCGTCGCGGTATTGTAGGCGTAGGTTACGAATGGAAGAACTAGGTCCGAATTAGAGTGATCAGGTGTGACGTACATAGCGAGCATATCATCAAGAGTTCTATTAAAGCGCTCTGTAGTACCATTTGTTTGTGGATGATAAGCGGTGCATGTGTGATGTACAATAGCACACTCAGCGAGCAGTTTTTCAACGACCTTGGATAAGAAGGGACGGCCACGGTCGCTGAGGAGTTCTCGAGGACCTCCATGACACAGCACAAAACGGCGCAGTATGAAAGTGGCGACATCTTGTGCTGTAGCACTTTGAAGAGCAGCAGTCTCGGCATAGCGTGTTAAGTGGTCGACTGCAACTATTATCCACCTGTTGCCGGTAGGAGGTAATGGAAGCGGCCCATGAAAATCTATACCGACCCGATCGAAAGGTTTGGAAGGGCATGGCAGAGGCTGTAGTTCACCGGCGGAGACGTGCGGTGGAGATTTTCGGCGCTGACATTCGCAGCAAGAGCGGACGAAGTTGCGGACGAAGGTGTACATGCCACGCCAGTAGTAACGGTGTCGCAGTCTTTCGTAAGTCTTGAAGACTCCTGCGTGGCCACACTGTGGGTCAGCGTGAAAGGAGGAACAGATCTCCGACCTCAAGGCTCGCGGGACGACGAGCACCACTTGCGACCTTCTAGTGCATAGTTGCGTCGATAGAGGAGCTTGTCGCGAATCGCAAAGTGCGGAACTTGGCGCCGGAGCGTTCGCGATGTTGGGACTTTAGAGGTGTCGGAGAGAAGGTCGAGAAGAGACGCAGTCCACGGGTCATTGCGTTGCTCCACAGCAATGTTGTCAAAGTCAAGAGATGACAATCTGCTCTCACATGCGGAGTCAGCAGTGGCCGTCAGGGAGAGAGGGGAACGGGAAAGCGCGTCAGCGTCAGCATGTTTCCGTCCTGAACGATAAACCACGCGTATGTCATAGTCTTGAATTTTCAACGCCCAGCGAGCAAGGCGACCAGAGGGGTCTTTTAACGTCGAAAGCCAGCACAGCGCATAGTGGTCGGTCACGACGTCAAGAGAACGGCCATATAAATATGGGCGAAACTTGCCAAGCGCCCATACGATGGCCAAACACTCTTTTTTGTGATGCTGTAGCTGGTCTCTGCCTTGGTAAGTGCGCGACTCGCGTATGCCACAACGTATTCTCTGTGGACAGGTTGACGCTGTGCGAGCACAGCACCCAGGCCTACACCGCTGGCATCGGTATGGAGCTCAGTTGGAGCTTGAGGGTCAAAATGGCGAAGAATGGGTGGCGTCGTGAGAAGCCGTCGCAAAGTGGTGAAAGCTTCGTCGCAGGCAGGAGACCATGATGAGAGATATTTACTGTCGCCGAGGAGTTGTATGAGAGGTGATATGATGGACGCAAAGTTTCGAACGAATCGCCGGAAATAAGAGCATAAGCCAATGAAACTGCGCAGCTCTTTGATTGTAGTAGGTTTAGGAAACGCAGTGACAGCGCGCAATTTCTCGGGATCCGGGAGAATGCCGTCCTTGGATACAACGTGGCCTAGAATGGTGAGTTGACGCATGGCAAATCGACATTTTTTAAGGTTTAATTGCAAACCGGCGTTGGTCAAGCAGGTAAGGACGTGCTGAAGGCGGCGCAAGTGTGTTTCGAAGTCAGGGGCGAAGACCACGATGTCATCGAGGTAGCACAGGCAGATCTTCCATTTGAGACCACGCAGAACGTTGTCCATCATTCTTTAGAACGTAGCAGGCGCGTTACAAAGTCCGAAAGGCATGACGGGCAATTCATACAATCCGTCTGGCGTAACAAAAGCGGTTTTTGGGCGATCGGCCTCCGCCATCGGCACCTGCCAGTAGCCTGACCGCAAATCTAACGAGGACAAGAATTCGGCACCCTGTAAACAGTCCAGAGCATCGTCAATGCGCGGTAGTGGATAGACATCCTTCAGCGTGACCTTGTCCAATCGCCGGAAATCGACACAAAACGGATAGAACCGTCTTTCTTTGTGACGAGTACTACCGAGACGCCCATCGGCTCTGTGAAGGTCGAATGACGCCTCGGCGGAGCATGTCATCGACATGGTCGGCAATGACGCGGTGTTCCGTAGCGGATACGCGATATGGACGTTGCCGCAGCGGTGAGTGTGAACCAGTGTTGATGTGGTGTTCGACTGCTACGGCACGACCTAGAGACGTTTGTGCAACGTCGAAAGAAGGGCGGTAGTGGTGAAGGATGGTGAGAAGCTGTGATCGCTGCGAAGGTGTCAAATCTTCGGCGATGAATGGTCGAAATATATCTGTAGATGCTGGGTCAGGCGCGGAGAGGGCACCCACTTCACAGACGGCCGTAGAAGACACCTCATCGGGGACGGAAATGATTCGTGAGGAGTTGACCGTCTCGACGTGGCCAATGCATTCGTGACAAAACAAGGACAGCGGTGATGAGTGATGATTATAAATGGGCATCGTGGTGAAACCTTCGACAAGGTCAAGAGCAGCAAAAGGCAACGGAAGGTCTCGTCGGGTAACGAAGATGTGGGATGGCGTGAAGAAGACCGTCCCGTCGGATATGGTGCTGCACGAGAATGGTAAGAATGCCGAAGAGCACGGAGGGATGTAGGTGTCGTCATGGACGACAAGTTTGGCGGTAGATTGAGGGTCAACGGAGGCTGGGTCATCAAGTAAGCATAATTCAACCTCAGCCCGAGCACAGTCGATTACGGCGTTGTGGCGCGACAGAAAGTCCCATCCCAAGATAATGGCATGGGAGCACGATGGAAGAACGATGAACTCTATCGTGTACAGAACGTCCTGAATGATCACACGGGCTGTACAGACTGCGGTCGGTTGAATGGGCTGAGCGCTGGCTGTACGAAGCGACAGTCCGGAGAGAGGCGTCGTGAATTTACGAATTGCGCGGCAAAATCCAGCATCGATGACAGAAACAGCAGCACCGTTATCTACTAGAGCGACTGTAGCGACATCTTCGACAAATACATCAATAACATTGGCAGGAAAAGAATGAGGACTTGGCCAAACCGAAACTGCCAGTACAGCCGCCGCCACGGGTTGGCGGCGGCTGTACTGGCCCAGTGAACAGGAGGTGGGTGGTAGTTCAGAGGATGCTGGAATGGTGGTGCAGGTGCTTTGCGAGTGGGCATGGCAGCAACCGCAGCGTATGTGAGTGGAGCAGCCACAAGGTTTTGCTCGCGGGCAGCTGGCAGCGCCTCAGCGACCTCTCCTTGAATGACACCACGGAGGGGCGAAGGTAGTGTCGTGGTAGGTTCCTGAGTGAAGGGCACCAGAGAGAGCTGTCGCGCGACTTCTTCGCGGACAAAGGCTTTGATTTCAGCTATCAGTGACGCGTTGTCGTGGCCGTTGGTCAGACTCGACAGTGATACCAAATCGTGTGCGGGAGGACGTCTTGTCAGAGGTCGCTGCTTCCGCAATTCATCATAGCTCTGGCACAGCAGTGTGCAGCAGAGGCTCGAGCCTCTGCTGCACACTCGATGGTGCTGCCTCTGCGCCGGAGTACTTCCTCTTCGTTACACTCCATTCATGTCCCTACGTCTTCAGCGAACAGTACTACGTTTACACTTGGTCGCCTCGCCTGCATTGTAGACGCTACAATGCACATGAAGTTGTTATTACTGATACGACGCGATGCCTAGGCTCTCTAAAAAAACAAATGACGCGAAGCGAAATGCCAGAGAATGTGGGGCAGGTGACGGCTCCTTTACAAAAGCGCCGTGGAATCACACGTGCTCTGCACGAAATCGGCTGCATTCTACCTAATGATGGCACTGGAAGGCCATCACCGTTGCCTGCGTACGGCTCACAAAGGAGGTAGCTGGAGAGGATCCACTGAGAGGATCTCATGGCACGCCGGTAACGTGATAACGTAGAAGCCTGGTGGCAGCACAAGCGGCGGTTCTGCAGCCCGACCGCACTTGCCCGCTCCCTAAAAAAGAAAAAAAGAAAAAGAACGAACATAAACAAGAAACAACTCAATTCGCTTAAGAAAGGTCGAAATAATAAGAGAACGCCTCCTTTCACTTATAGACAACAAAATATATATTTTTTTAGCGAAATCACAGGGGGTCGACAGACATGCACCGACGTTCTTTTCTGAACACACCCAGCGAATACGCAGCCAAGCTGCTATTACAAGCTAGGTGACCACCAGCTCCGCAGTGACTCAGTCCTGCCCCACTAGCGCAAGCTGCCGAGGTATTTTTTCGGAAGTTTATCGTGCTGGATTGAAAGCTTTACCAACGCTCACCCTTCGCGTGGCCGCACCCTTGAAATCCATGCGCCGGTGCGGCAGCGCTCTCTTAAAACCTACTATATGGCACATGGCACGTAAACGAAGCTACTGTGTCGAGAAAAAACATTGGTTCATGCATCAACGCATGCAGGCATTAGTGATCGGGACGTTATAAAGAAAGTGGTGTACTTACGATGAGCTCCACTTCGTAGGGAAGCTTGTTGACGATTGTCTGTGAGAAACACTTGGCGCGTATGGTGACACTGTCGTCCCACACAGCTGTGAAATCGGACATATATCCACTAATACAAAGTGCGGCTCCTTTGCACACACTATCTCCGCAAAAGTAATTATCTGGGACGCGCACAAGCGGCAAATCGCACGCGCGCACTTCCGTAATGCTTGCAGGGAAATGAGGCGTCTGCTACGCGACCCAGCAGCTGTTCCAACGGCCGCCGCTACGCGGCTTTCAGTGGGGCCCCTATAGGCGCTGCGCATCGCGTATACACCTGGTGCTTGTATACGAAGATATCCTATAATAGCCTCTTATTTATCGAATCAACATTCCGTTTGAATGAATCGTGCTTTTAATTTAGCAAATGACAAGTATCAAGGAATGCTTTATATGGCTATTCCCTGTTTTTGTGTTTTCTTTTGCGTTGGTTTATCACTACGACGCCGTCCGGCGTTTGAAGTTCAGTCGCTCATGCAATAATGTGTAGTTTTCGGAGTGCTTCTTTACTGTTTTAAGGCAGAAGCCTCAGATGCCTCATCAAACGCGAAAATTGACCGTCGCCGCTGGCGGCGTCAACACGAGTAATGCAAGATATCATCATCGCGTGATGACGGCACCATACGACGCCATCATGACAGCTCACCAAAATTTGTGATGCCATCATGACGTCACGTAACGTGGCGTCACACGATCATGTCGGCACTTGACATCGTCACTTTGCATTGGCTCCGTGATCGTTGGACCGATCACAGAGGCAGTGCAAAAACAGGCGAGGTTCAGAAACCTTGCAATGCCTCCAGTCCTGGAGGCAGTGCAAAACCACATTAGGCGCAGACAGCTTTCGGAGGGGCTGTGGGAGGATCAATAGATCGACTGAAGAAAAAGAAGGTGGCTTTAACAACTCGATTAGTCTAAGGCGAATGCTTAAGGGACCACGAATCCGCGTTCACACTGGGGAATCCACCGTCTAGAGCGGCCGGAATTTTCGTGCCACCGAAATTCCGCATTGTTCACACTACTTACCAACCACGCCGCCGAAATTGGGGCGCCTAGTTGTCATCGTTCGTTCGCGCGAAGGAACGCTGGCATCGACGCGCTCTGCGTTGTGTTCGCGTTTCGTTATGGCGAAGCGCATAATCAGGAGCAGGGTCGTCGAACTGCTGGGCCTGCTGGAAAGCAACTTTCTCGTGATGCCTGACGAGAAGAAACATGCATTCGCCGAACAAGAAACGACGCAAACAGTTGTGGTTGACTCGTCCTGATTTGCAAGACGCGAGAAGCTTGGCCGAGCCGAGATAATGCTACCCGTTCTGGGAGATCGCGATGGTGTATTGTAAAGATGCTAATCACGACAACACTTGGCAGTTGTCGCGATTACGAAGGACTTCGCTGTCGCTACGGGCTTCGACGACTGCGATATCACAAGCATGCCACCATTTTTCGAATGTTTGACTCGCGCTCCGATTGGTTAGCGGTAAGGGAATCCTGCGGCAGCTGCCGCAAAAGTCGGTCCTGGACCGATCGGCACGGAAAGGGCTTTACCGGTGGATCTCGCTACCGCCGAAGCGGATTCCGCGCGCTCTCGCCGCCGAATATCTCAGTGTGAACGCATCATGACAGTTTATTCCGCTCTTCAGTTTCGACTTCCACTGAATTATTTTTCTTTTTTTCCGGCATTCGTAAGCGTCTCGGTCTTCATTAGGCGTTGAATACATCTACAGTTAGCTTGTCAGAACCAAGCTTGTCTTGCACGACGGTTAGGAATTCTTTATTGCTTCATCAAAGTCTAACCCATGATACCAGCACTTCCAAGCAAATATTTTTATTCAGTCCATATGTTTGCTCTGATACACATGCGCAGCCCATACCTTGTGTGTATCTTTTACGTTTTTGTTGTGTAGGCGGGCGAGCTCTGGACATTTTTACGCTAAACAAATACGCCGGCAGGCCGTCGAGAAACCTCGGCACAGGGTCCGGCAAAAGTTTCGGAACATCGCGCTACGATGTCACAACACCACCTCCGACTAGCCACTGGTAAACTCGAACAATGTCACTCTCATCTAAGTGCTTTTCGCAGACACGAACATGCGGGGAGTCAAATGTGAAACCACCGGTTTCTCGTCGTGGTATGGCGCGCTTCCACATTTCTCGCCGTTCGCTGTCTCTAGGCAGCTAGGGCACCGACCCCTTTTCGTCATTTCTCTTGTAACCTGATCGAATGCAGGGTATCCAGCAAGTACGCGGCATCCTTTCAGACCCTCAGGCACAACACACTAGGCACAATACAGGACATAAGGTGAAAACTGCGCGCTGACTCGCCAAGATATTTTGCATTGACACCGTCTTTGCGCCTTCGCTGCCGTCTGCCCGATGCCAACAGACTGGACGCAGCGCCGCGCCGTGGCCGCCGCTTGCAGCGCACAAAGCTCCCCCATAGAGTTACGGCGAAGCTTCATTACCAGTAAAGGTATTGAAGGACTCTGCTAAAACTCACAGAAAACTACATATTCCTTCATTTTCTTTCGTGGAATACAATACTGAGTGCCTTGGAATTATTCTGTGCGAATTTGACGCATATGCACTTAGTGCATTATAATTCGCACTTCAAGTTTATATAGCATAGCCATGTATAGCAAGGGAGCGGGGAAGGGAAGTGAGGCTGAGGAGGATAGAAAAAGAGAAGGAATGGGGAGGCGGAAGAGAGTATGCTGTCATCTCATGTGTTAACTTCGCACCACGCAGGCGAGACCATTTATAGCATGGCCATGTATAGCAGGCAGGCGTGAAAGGGAAGTGAAGGTGGGGGAAAGTGGGAGGGCAGAGAGGAAAGCAAAGCATAGCCATGCATGGCGCCCCGCAGGTAAAATCATGCATAGCATAGCCATATATATTATGGTATAGTAAGGTTGCGGAAAACGTAGGTGAGGGTGGGAAGGAGGAAAAATAAAAAAGGGAGAGGAACAGGGTGGCTACTTGGGCTGGTTGGTACTGCATTCTAAAAGGAAAAATACGTTCTTTGTGTGCAAAATGTTTCACAAAAGAAGTCAGAGCGCACTCCTATCTGACCTCTTTTCGTTTTGCGCACAAAAAACGTACGTTACCTTTTAGAAGGTGAGAGGGTGAAGCATAGCATAGCAATGTATACTATGGTATAGTAAATGTGTGGAAACGGGAAGTGAGGGCCAGGGCGAGAGAAAGGAGGAGGGGCGAGGCTAAAGCTTAGCATAGTCATGTATGGCGTCATTCAGGCAAAACCATGTATAGCACCGCCATGTATAGATTGGTATGAAAAGAAGGCGGGAAAGGGAAGTGAGGGTAAGGAGATTGGGAATGAGGTGGCAAGAATGTAAGCTACAGTACAGCCGGCATTGTATAAAATACTGATCTGTAGTCTATCATAACAATGGGTGGGGAAGGGTACTGAGTGTCAGGAGGAGCGATGTTAGGGTGCGGTAGAGGGAAAGAACGAGGGGAAGGAAGAGTATAGCATTGGTGGGAAAGAGAAATGAGGGTGAGGAGCATGGGCAGGGGAAAGAATATTTATCTGTGGCAATGATTCCTCGTAAAACGCTGCTCACGCATCCAATTAAGGAGTGCAGGGCCTTCCGACTCCGCTTTTCATGACAGACACTGCTAGGCGGGAACGTAGATTAATATTCATGGAGTGGAACACACCATGTCAAAGATGCACCAGGCTCCATCAACTGAACACCTTACTGAAACTCCGGCCTTCGTACAGACTTCGCCAACGTGCGGTACGCTTCTATGTAGGATCTCATCAGGGGCCTTGCCAGGGGGGTGTTGGGGGGATTCAACCCCCCCCCCCCCCCCGAAATTTTTCAGTTTTGCTGGCGTATATATACATGCGCACATACAAACGCACGCACGAACATACATAAAGTATGGTTGAACCCCCGCCCCCCCCGAAAAAAATTTCTGGCTACGCCTCTGGATCTCATTGATTGTTCAGTTCACCAAGGCATACTGAGCATTAATTGAAGCGACTGACAGTGCGGGATGCGACGCCTGCGGCACTCGGGAAAGCATCGATAATTTCTTGTGACACTGCCCTCGGTTAGCCTGAGAAAAACACTCTCTGACGTGATGCGTAACAAACGAGCGCTATGGAACGGGGACATACGCATCAAGTATGAACCAACTTGCCCAACCCCAAGTTTTGCTAAGCCAAAATCTCTTACGCGCTGCAGTTATGGAAAGTTCGGCCGTTCTCCGCGCAGGTGCTGATGGAACACAAGCGCCATGGTTCGTCGACGCACAAGGCAGGAAAGCAACCATCACGCTTCTTGAGGACGACAGGCGTGTGCGAACGTCTGTGCCTTGAGCAGCAATTTCACACAAGTTGGTGCCTTCATTGTTAATTTCCCACTTTGTTTTCCTTCGGACATTTCTGAATCCCCCAGCGTATACGATGGAGGCTGCCCAAGGACAGCCAGCGGCGTACCAACTTGTTCGCGAGTGCGGGGCAAGCATCTCCCACTCCATTCGCAATATATATATATATATATATATATATGACGTAAGCAGGCATGCAGGGATGGCTGGTAGAAGTGTACGAGGACGAAGTGAGCGTGAATGAAATAAAAGTAGGGCGTCTGTGCCGCTGGACGTCTCCCATTCATGGCGTCACACAATTCGACAGGATGGAGACCTACCAGCCGACTCATCAGCCGCACATCACCAGAAAAGCCATCAGCAAGACACCTTGACTGCATGCGGACCACCGAAGCAGTGCCTGCTGCCCACAGCGAGCAGCATCATGACAGAACCATCGGCTGACCTTGACATCCCCAAGTACACCGGATCAGCGGACGATGGACCCGTACAGAACTGTTTCCACCTTTTCGAGCTCCACGCTACCGCTGCATCATGGTCATAATGGGACATGGTCAAAAACTCCAACGACTACGTCACCGGTGAGGCCTTTCGCTTTTACCTCACGCACATCTTCCAAAACAACGAATCTTGGAAAAAAAATCAAAGAGGAATTGATCATTCCATTTAAAGAATATAATGAAGACTCGATTATAACCAGCCACCTGGATACATTCGAACTCAGTCGTCACAGTCAGAGGGAGCCTGCACGCATTGGAATGCCGAGCCTGAATTTACCATCCTTAACATGCAAAGTAAAGCCTCAGCTGTTTGAGATGCATTCAAGCAATTTTCACAAAATACCCAACATTCCACCAGGCTTCCCTTCGGCACGAAAATTGCCGTTGCCTACTTCTGCACTACCTGACAGATTCCAAGCCATTACTGAAGCCCCAGATGCACTTGACACGCCGTGTCACATACAAAGCCCACAATATGGCTTTGCATCACCTGACGTCGATATTACCGATGAACCTGACGACCCGCCTCAAAAGATCGTTACACTCGCTCTGGGCGAGCTGGTAAATCCGCACGATACCAAACCATGTAGCGACTTTCAAGAACAGTCTTTCGTCAGATGTCTTCTGCTCAATTGTTCTGCAAAGAGACAAACACTCGGAATCAGAACCAGCCAAAGCCATGTTTGTTGCGATGTCATCGTCAGGTGTTGACCCAACTGAAAGTCGAAGCACTATGGAGCCACTATTCAATACAAGCTTGAACTATAAAAACGGAGAGGCGGCTGTTACTTTCATGGACACGGAGCATGCTTACATCCCACCAGTAAATTATGCTAAGGCTACCAACAGTGCATGTTCATTCAACGATGTAGACCATCCGAGATTTCTACAGCGCAATCAGCAAGGCCAGCAGAGGCAAGTCAACAAATTTAAGCGACACCAAGAGAGACTCCAACCAAGGCAACGACGAACGAAAACTTCAACGGAAGCGCACTCATGGCTCCAAGGACATCAGAAAACAAGGTCTTTAAACCGAAGGCAAATTGAAGATTTAAGACATCATCGCATAAAGAAACCCCGTCAGAGATTCCTTCACCACCAGCGATCAAGACTGCGCCTACGACCAAAACAACTGAGACAACAGAACAGAAGAAAACGAAAAAGACACGAAACCAACCCTTGTACTCCGCAGGAACAGAAGCATCGCCCATTCAGCCTTGATCAACGAGCACGCAGACTAGAATTGAGGCGTGTGTACCACTCACGACAAAGAATGCGACGCCTACGAAGTCTGAGCTACCGATCCTACAAGGCCTTCCAACATCGTTCATTCCTCATGAGAACGCAGGCTATGTCATCAGCACTTTCCACTCCCAGGGCGTGCTTATGCTTTCCTGAACGCAACAGCCAGCCTTGCCCACCAGAGCCCTCCTACATATCACCGGACTGCTGCCCTCTTCTGTGAAGTCTTTTGCGCGAGTTAACGGAACTTCATTGTGACATGGAACAAACTGCTCATTTCGGCATTTCTTACTTGTAAGACTGTTTGTTCATGGTTTGTTGTTTGTAACTCGCGCATTCCTTCGGGGGGAGGGGGAATCTTGTGACGTAAGCAGGCATGCAGGGACGGCTGGTAGAATTGAACGAGGAAGAAGTGAGCGTGAATGGAATAAAAGTATGGCGTCTGTGCCGCTGGACGTCTCTGATTCATAGCGTCATATATATATATTTTTTTTTCTGCGTCGTGACACTGGTGGAGGCGCTGGGTACATGTTCGGGACACCTGCCAGCAGCCCCGCATCTAGCCCAGAAAGACTTCCGCACGTCGACACAGCCGTTCACCGCACCAGCCGCCGCCTGTTGGGCCTGAGCCCAGAGTTCAGTCCTTTGCCAGAAAGGATGACCGCGCCTGTAAGCAGTGTTCCAGACATGACCAGCCCCAGCACGACACAGGTGACTGTTTTGAACCCTCAAGTTCCGGTGGACTTCCACGGCAACACCTATGAGGACGCAGATGACTGGCTCGAGGAGTTCGAGCGCGTAGCCAACGTTAACGGGTGGAACGCCGGACAGAAGTTGGGCTACGTGTACTTCCCTCTTCAAGACGGAGCCCGAACATGGTTCACGAATCGCGTGTGGTCATCGTGGGACGAGTTCCGGCGGAAGTTCCTGGACACTTTCGCAAGCACCGAAGGACGAGAGCATGCACAGCGGCTCCTGGAATCACGGATTCAGAAGCCAAATGAATCTGTTGCGATGTTTGTTGAGGACATGGCCCGTCTATTTCATCGGGCAGATCCGGATACGTCCGAAGCCAAAAAGATCAGCCACCTCATGCGCGGCGTTAAGGAGCAGCTTTTTGCTGGTCTCGTGCGCAGCCCGCCTACGAGCGTCGACGAATTTTCTAAGGAGGCGATAGCCATCGAACGCGCACTACACCTACGCTACCGCCAGTATGACCGCCCAAACAACAGTGGTCCAGTCAGCGCCACAGCCGTGACCGCAGTGACAACACCTGACGAGCGTTCTTTGCGCCAACTAATACGAGAAATCGTACAAGAAGAGGTGAAGAAGCTCGTTGCCACGCCGAATGACTGCGCAATTGCGTCAGTCACCGAAGTTGTGCGTCAGGAGATAAGGCAAGCGCTTTCGCTTCCCGAGCCGAACAGCGACACTGTTAAACCATCGTATGCAGACATTGTCCGTCGACAGCCATCGAATGGGCCGCCACCGCAGCAGTGCCACCAGCCACAGCCGCCGACAGCACCTTGGTACTACAGGGAAACTTCGACGCCGATGCGACCACCACTTCGCAAAACCGACATTTGGCGTACCCCTGACTACAGGCCCTTGTGCTTTCATTGTGGGGAAGCAGGCCACATCGTTCGGTATTGCCCTTATCGCGTCGCAGGGTATCAAGGCTTTCCGTCCACTACTCCTCGGCGCCATTTCAATGGAAGACCTCACATCGACACGAGTATGACGACCTCGCGGGATGATTCTCCTGGGTTCCGGTCGCGCTCGCCCTCTCCAGGACGTTATTCCCCCTCTAATAGACGTACCCCCACTGACATGGCGAGCGGGAGGTCTCCCAGCCCACGCCGGGGAAACTAAAAGCAGCGACCTCAGGGGGGAAGGTTGCGAATCGTCTAAAAGCTGAAAATCCCCCATTACTGCTGAACGAAGAGCCGAAAATTGGCAATGACTCGACGACAGATCAGATTGTTACCGCCGACATTACACTTAAGATTGACGGTCACGACGTGACGGCACTGGTCGACACTGGTGCGGACTTTTCAATAAGGAGTGAGAATCTGGCAAATAAGCCCAGGAAGGTGAAAATGGAATGGACGGGACCGCAGATTAGAGGAGCTGGAGGGCAGCTGCTCACAACTACTGGAAAGTGCACCGCAAGAATCAAGATAGGGGATTCATCATTCGTCGCAACTTTCGTTATTCTTTCCGAGTGTTGTAAACAGGCAATCCTATGGATGGATTTCTTGCGTGAATACGACGCCATCATCAATATACCGGACGGTGTCCTGACCTTTTCAGCGGATCATAGCGCACCGCTACAGCGCAAGTCCCTGCTTGTCATCGACGACGTGACCATACCACCGTTATCGTGCCGCCTTGTTTCAGTCACGTGCAACACGCAGCATACTGGAGAAGGTATCACTGAACAAGTATCGACGCTTTTACTCAATCGAGGTGTTGCCATTGCCAGAAGTCTCGTCAGTATCGTGTACGGGCAAGCACAGGTCCTGATGACGAACTTCAGCAAGGAGCGTCGACACATTACAGAGGGCACCACAGCTGCTTACTTCGACGAGATTGTAGACGTCCGCGAGTGTTTTGCAGTGCAACAGGAAGAGACGCCAGCCGCTTCAGCACCACCACCTGTTGACGTGAGCGTGGATTTATCCCCAGCGCAGAGGCAGCGTCTAGTAGATCTTCTGCACCAGTTCCAAGATTGTTTCTCATCGACCTCGAGGGTAAATCAAACGCCACTGACGAAGCACCGGATCATAACGGAAGAGACAGCAAGACCAATTCGACAAAATCCATACCGCGTAGCACCGAAAGAGCGCGAAGCAATCCAAGATCAAGTGCAGAAAATGCTCGACGATGACGTCATCCAGCCGTCAAAAAGCCCTTGGGCATCACCGGTAGTGCTGGTTAAAAAGAAAGACGGCAGCTTACGCTTCTGTGTCGACTACCGCAAGCTGAACCGCGTGACAAAAAAAGACGTATACCCATTACCGCGTATCGACGATTCGCTTGACAGGCTAATGCATGCACGCTTCTTCTCGTCGATGGACCTCAAAAGTGGGTACTGGCAAATTGAGGTCGATGAGCGAGACAGAGAAAAGACTGCTTTTGTAACGCCTGATGGGCTTTACGAGTTTAAAGTCTTGCCCTTCGGTTTGTGCTCAGCTCCAGCAACGTTTCAGAGACTAATGGATACCGTCCTATCAGGCCTTAAGTGGCAGACTTGTCTGGTATATCTAGACGACGTCATTGTTTTCTCAGAAACATTTGACGAACACCTAAGACGGCTGCTAACGGTATTTCGAGCAATACGGTCTGCCGGCCTGACACTGAAACCTGAGAAATGTCATTTCGGTTTCAAGGAACTTCAGTTCTTAGGACATGTTGTGAGCCATGAAGGTGTTCGTCCAGACCCCGACAAGATCGCGGCCGTCAGAAAATTTCCGGCGCCAACGGATAAGAAGGCAGTGAGACGATTTCTTGGCCTCTGCGCATACTACCGCAGATTTATTGCCAATTTCTCGCACATAGCATCGCCTTTAACACGCCTAACAAGAGAAGACGTTCCCTTCGTATGGGGCGACGATGAGCAAGCGGCATTTGACGATATGCGACAGCGCCTGCAGACACCACCTGTGCTTGCTCACTTTGACGAGGACGCTCCTACCATGATCCACACAGATGCCAGCAATGTAGGTTCAGGCGCTGTACTCGTCCAGTGACAAGACTCAGCCGAGCGCGTGATCGCATACGCAAGTAGGACGCTTTCCCGTGCCGAGTCTAATTACTCCACAACGGAAAAGGAATGTCTTGCTGTCGTATGGGCAGTCATGAAGTTTCGCCCATATCTCTACGGCCGTTCCTTCCACGTAGTCAGCGACCATCACTCTCTGTGCTGGCTGACCAACTTGAAGGACCCATCTGGTCGGCTAGCACGTTGGAGCTTACGCCTTCAAGAATTTGATATGACGGTCGTGTATAAGTCGGGACGACAACACTCCGACGCCGATTGCTTATCCAGGTCACCGATAAAGCAAGACGATGCCCCAGAAGATGATGACATGGCGTTTGTAGGAGTAGTCGACACGGCCACGATTTCGTGTAAGCAGAAAGAAGACAGCGATTTGCTTCCCCTTATTAATTTCTTGAATGGCCGGACTACAAGTATTCCTAGGACATTTGCCAGGAGCCTGCCGTCATTCTGCTTGCGCAGTGGTGTGCTATATAAGAAGAACTTTTCTTCCAGCGGAAGCACCCACCTACTTGTCGTCCCGATGTCCATTCGTGAAGAGGTGCTGAGAGCTTGCCACGAGGAGCCGACGTCCGGCCTTCTCGGATACACGCGCACATTGGCCAGAATCCAACAAAAATACTACTGGCCAAGGCTTCCAGCCATTGTGAAGCATTACGTGCGCACGTGCCTCGATTGTCAACGACGGCAATCGCCACCTTTAAAACCAGCTGGACTGTTACAACCAGTTCAAGTGCCCACCGTGCCGTTCGCCCAAATTGGAATGGACCTTCTAGGACCATTTCCGACTTCGCATGCTGGAAACAAATGGGTAATAGTCGCCACCGATTATCTTACGCGCTACGCAGAAACCAAGGCTTTATCAAACGGCACCGCAGTAGAAACCGCACGGTTCTTCATTGAAAACATCGTTCTGAGGCACGGTGCTCCGACAGTCATAATAACGGACAGAGGTACCGCTTTCATGGCCACGCTCCTGAAGGCAGTGCTTGAGCTCAGCGGAACAGCTCATCGAAGAACTACCTCCTACCACCCACAAACCAACGGCTTAACAGAACGTCTCAACAAGACTATTGCCGACATGCTGAGTATGTAAATAGACGTGGATCATAAAAATTGGGACGACATTCTACCGTACGTCACGTTCGCCTATAATACAGCTCAGCAGGAGACTACGCGAAGGACGCCATTTAGTCTTCTTCATGGCCGTGAAGTGACAACGATGCTTGATGCTATGTTACTGCATGACTGCAATGATACCGACACGGACGCTGAAACTTTTACTCAACGATCTGAAGAGGCGAGGCAGCTTGCACGCGTCCGAATATCCCGGCAGCAGAGTTACGACGCACAGCGTTATAACTTGCGACATCGATACGTCAGCTATCAACCAGGCGAGAAAGTATGGGTCTGGAGCCCTGTTCGCCGACGGGGACTTTCTGAAAAATTACTGAAGAGGTATTTTGGTCCCTACAGTGTTGTGCGACGCCTAAGTGACGTGAACTATGAGGTTATCCCGGACAGTCACTCGCGAACTCGCCAGCACAAATCTGAAATCGTGCATGTTGTACGAATGAAGCCCTATTGTGCAGATTAACTCGCATTATACGTCTACTACACCGTCTTTTGTAGCAGCGCATCGGGACGATGCTCTCCCTGGATGGAGGCAAATGCCGCATCCAATCTGCACAGCGACAACAAAGAAGAGCTCGCGCAGCAAGAGAGGAAGAAGAGGTTCACGCCTGATCCCTTTTCTCTAGTGCCTCGCATAAAGTGAGCTGTGCTACGAGTATATCCGACTTCTGCTGTTTCTGCGTCGTGACAATATATATATATATATATATATATATATATATATATATATATATAGATATATATATATATATATATATATATATATATATATATATATATATATATATATATATATGTGTGTGTGTGTGTATCGGAGAGAGAGAGAGCATTTCTATATTACCACTCAGTTTGGTGCGCTTTGATATTTGTGTAGCTATGTTCATTACCATTATAGTAGTACAGTGAGTTTTACGCAGCACACACTGGAACAACCATACGCGTACCATGTGTGTTACGCGCGTAATAGTATTACAAGCGACACTTTTTATACATTAAACACACAGCTTTATGCCTGAATGCGATTAACTCCATGGCTGCTTGCGCAGTACTATAGATTTGTATCATTCAATAAAATTTATTACTGTCTAAAAGCTGCTCACTAATAATTGCGTTTTATTGTAGGTAGTAATGAGTGCGCCTTTTCTTGTCATTAATTAATACTGCACTTTCTTGCACATATTCAGGTTTCCATACACTATATTTTGCCTTCTTTGCTCCTAGTCAAAGTAGTGTTTCTAGTGCGCTGTTATTATTATCACTACTATCATTATATTACTATATTTATATTACCATTGTTGTTAACTCGTCAATTACAAGTTTCTCTTATATGTGGGAGATTATAACGTTAAACTCGTAGTCAATTTACAGTGCGAAATACCAGGGAAAGCCTGTCTCTGGTTTTTAGCGGTGTAAATTTACTATGAACACTTAACAACTAGCCAGCCTTAGCACTGTTTTGAGCGTAAAACTACCCCGCATTATTTCCTTCCTCATTGCCCGTTAGCTGTTTATGATTGGTCGGAACTTTCTGGCTCATGCACACAACACCTAACCGTAAATCGATGCAACAAATGACTCGAAAAGATCAGTCACGTGCGTAGTGACCACTTATACACGACCGCGTAAAAAATAACAGGACGTACTATATTCAATGCAACATGTGTTTGACCATTGGTTCTTCGCCGTTCCTCAAAAATGTTTCAGTGTTAAAATCACCTGCTTCTTTCGGGACCTCACAAATCTGTGAAATCTCGCGATCTTAAAATGACGTGTGCGTACTAAACAGCACATTACTGTGCTGAAAAATACCTGAACATTTTTTGGAATAGCCGGAAAGTGTCTCATTCTGAACGTAATTCACGAAGGCGCCCGCCGCTCACAGAGTCAGAGGCAACTTACAGCAGCTGGCGAGATGAGTTCCTATGAGTATAAAAAATATTTTCCATTGTAGTGTAACGATGTGGAGTTGTTTCTGCGCGTATAAATTCTTTCAGCGCCGCACTGGTGAGAGAGAGAGAGGGGAGAAGCAGAAATAAACAGTGCCGGTCGTGTCCGCTTCTTTGCCATCTGAGTCGTATTTTGGTTTGTAAAACTCTACTCAAGACGAATCAAAACCAACTAGCCCGGCTGTCAAATCAATCTCGTTATTCCAGTAAACTGTGCACCTTGACATTCTTCCTCGTCAAGGGGAACAAGTTGCGGGTCCAGCATGAAAGCTCACCTTCCTAATGTACTGGCTTCCACTGCCTTATTCATCGCATTCTCGCAAGCCGCCGCGATCGCTGAACGCTACCATGCGATAAGCAAAGCGAAGCAGGTTGATCGGAGACTAAAGCAAAAACGTTTTTTACCACTCCCAGTTCGGGCCAACTACACGCTTCTGCGCCCTCATCGACCCACAGCAGCTTGAATATAATGCAACGGTGATGCTATTCATTTTCAATGAATGAAAATGAATATCCTGAAACACGAAGAGCGTTTCATCGGTCTATGAAGTGTCTACTGGCTCCCGCCCGTATTTACGTCGCCTGTGATGTAAAGTTCAGGCAATGTAAATCAATATAAAAGAATGGCAAACTGTTCTAACATTATAGTGACCCTGTTCAGCGGTAGCCTCCTTTAGAACGTTGGAGAGCAAGGCATGAAAGCGTAGCATTGGCGGCCTGCACCGCAGAGAGCCTACAGTGCGTGGTTGTGGTACGCGGAAGAATATTTTTCACACCAGAAGGGCCTAGGAGAAATTTCTTCATACAAGGGGTGCTCAATTGATAATGTACGAAACGACACTGTGGGTATAAATAAAGCCTTCATTCAAAGTATACAATATGTGCTTGATCGCAACGATCCTATTGATGAACGAGCCAAAGGAGTTTCAGAACTTCTCAGAACTTCTGCGGCCCTGATTTGACCCACTCCTTCACGGCGTCCTTGAGTTCATCGTACGAGTTGAAGCGCTTCCCTTTGAGATGTTTCTCAGGGGACCAATCACAGGGAAACAGCACGCGATGAATGGAGGCCGGTTTAGCACCTTCTGCTGTCAGGAGTTGAATAATGCCCCGCTACTACTCAATCGTCAAATTTTGCAATGTGAACGCCATCCTGTCTTCAGACGCATTGCCGCGTCAATTGGACGGTGCTTTTTATAAGATCATCTGCTCTCAACTGCGCATTTAGGGGCCCCTGCATGCTCCGATTCACGCCGGAGACTCCAATGGCATCCCTGCATGTCTCGCTACCTTCTCTCGTAGTCGCATAGACATCTAAATAACGGTCATGTTCTTACGACGTTTCGAACCTGTTAATTTGAGCACGCCTTATATAAGGAAGTGATTGCTGTGTTGAAGGAAACCTTCGCCACAGTAGTTTGTTTCCCAGTGTGCAGCCGACAGTGACCACTGTCGAAAGGGGGCGGATATGCTCCGTCCCCCTTGCCCCCGGTTGATACGCCTCTGAGGACAGCGAAGCAGTCAATTTTGGCTTACCCTACCTTCATTGGCGCGCGCAGGGTTCCCCTTCAGGGGTGTGAAGGTTCGTCGCAGCACCCCCCCCCTTCACATTATGTCGATGTATGACTCTGATATGACTCGCAGCACCCCCCCTTCAAATTATGTCGATGTATGACCCCCCCCCCCTTGCGCACAGCTATACCTACCTGCATTCCGCCTTCCTGCTTCCTTCCTCAGCCTCCCATGAGCTTTTCGAGCTTGTCACAGAAAGTGAGATGCAAAAGGATCGCTGCATTTTCCTTCGACGAAATGCAGCTGTCGCTGTGGAAAACCTAATTACAAACCATATACTCGAGAGAAAAAATATATGGCCTCTGAGCTATCATGACATGAGCTGTTAAATCTTGCAAGATATTGTTGCAGGGAAGAAACAATACACGCAAGGTGCATTTGACAGCAAAATCGTACAACGCTGCCGCAGTCCAAGCGCGTTCCGCTCATCACTTCGTCGTCGTCATTCGCTGCCCTTCTCCGCCCGTGACATTACCCGCCGGCGGCAGAAGCACCGTCCCGGTGCCATCAGTTCTCGGGGCGAGAGTGGTACGGTTCAAGTCGCGAGACATGAACTATATCGCTCGTGGCTGAAGCTGACGCTGACATTACATTCAGTGGAGCGATCTCATAGGTCACGCTAGTGACCTTTCATATGACGCGGTAAGGGCCAACATAACGGGACATTAGTTTTTCGCATAGACCAACACGTCGTGACGGTAACGACAGCAAGGCCAGCGACCCCGGAGAGTCCTGCACGTCGCGGTGTCGGCGATCGTAACCACACTCTTGGTTAACCTGCGAGGCGCATAAACAATCCCGGACGACCTGGCGGGCGATGTCAGCACGGGCCAGTGCATCACGAGCATAGGCAGTCGATGAGCCGGCGTCAGAATGCAGCATGGTGTCCATGGGTAAAGGCGGGCCATAGCCAAACAACAGGTAAAAATGTGAAAATCCAGCTGTATCGTGACGCAAACAGTTGTATGCGAAGGTTACAAAAGGTAGGTTGATGTCCCAATCACGGTGGTCCTCAGAAGCGTAGATTACAAGCATGTCTCTCAGGGTACGGTTCAGGCGTTCGGTGAGGCCGTTCGTTTGTGGGTGGTACGCAGTAGTGTACTTGTGGTGGGTCGAGCAGGATCGCAGGAGGTCGTCGACTACTTTAGATAAAAAACAGCGGCCGCGGTTCGTGATCAACTGATGAGGAGCACCATGACGCAGAATGATATGAAGAATGAAATCGGCTACATCAGTAGCGCAGCTGGTGGGAAGTGCTCGTGTGACGGCATACCGCGTTGCGTAGTCGGTAGCGACAACCATCCACCTTTTACCGCTGGCCGACACGGGAAAAGCTCCTAGAAGGTCGAGGCCGACCCGGATAAATGGCTCATCTGGGACTTCAATGGGCTGAAGAATGCCAGCGGGCAATAGCGCAGGTGTCTTGCGCATCTGACAGCGGTCGCACGCCGCAACGTACTGGCGCACAGAATGGTAGAGGCCAGGCCGAAAGAATCGCCGACGAATGTGGTCATACGTGCGTGACAACGCTAGATGGCCGGCGGTGGGTGCATCACGAAGCTGGGCCAAAACATCCGAGCGGAGATGCGCAGGAAAAACAAGCAAAAATTCAGCATTGTTAGGGCGGGAGTTGTAGCGGTGAAAGATGTCCTTGTGAAGGAAGAACATCTGTAGGGAGCGGTCAGGTTGTGGACATTACAGACAATCTATCATAGGCCGCAAAGACGAGTCGCGCCGTTGCTCAGCAGCCATGTTGACGAAGTCTGCAATGGAGAGAACGAGTGCTTCATGGTCATCTTCCCTCGTTTCAGGGGGATCGACTGGGGGCCGAGACAAGCAGTCGGCATCCTTGTGAAGTTGTCCAAATTTATAGGATACAGAAAATGCGTACTTCTGTAAGCGCAGCGCCCAGCGATCGAGGCGTCCCGTGGGATCCTTGAGCGAGGAGAGCCATCAAAGCGCATGATGGTCCGTAATAACCATGAAGTGTCTGCCATACAGGTACGGTCAAAATTTCATGATAGCCCAGACGAGAGCTAAGCACTCTCGTTCGGTGATCGAGTAATTTTGTTCCGATGGCTACAAAAGGAGGCTTGCGTACGCGACGACGCAGTGCATGCCCTGTTGCTGTTGTGCAAGCACTGCACCTATACCGTGGCCACTGGCATCGGTACGAAGCTCCACAGGGGCAGAAGGGTCGAAGTGAGCCAGAACTGGCTGGTTGGTGAGGATGGCAACGAGGGATGAGAAAGCGTGCGCTTGTTGTTGGCCCCAAGTGAATGCGACGTCCTTTTTCAGTAGGTGGGTCAGAGGATGGGCTACGTCAGCGAAGTTCTGGACAAAACGACGGAAGCAGGAGAAGACTCCAAGAAAACTGCGGACGTCCTTGGCCGAGCGCGGAATGGGGAAATCTCGAACTGCTCGGACTTGCCCAGGGTCTGGTTGCACGCCCGCAGCGTCAACGACATGGCCGAGTACGCAGATTTGGCGTTGTCCAAAGTGACAATTCCACGAGTTAAGTTGAAGGTTAGCGCGTCGGAAAACATCAAGCACTGTGGACAGACGAGTAAGATGGTTTTCGAAGTTGGTGGAAAAAACAATAACATGGTCCAGATAGCAAAGAAAGGTGGACCACTTCATGCCTCGAAGGAGAGAGTCCATCATGCGCTCGAAAGTCGCGGGAGCATTAAACAAGCGAAAAGGCATCACCTTCAACTGATAAAGTCCATCAGGGGTCACAAAGGCAGTCTTCTCTCTGTCTTGGTCGTCCGCAGCGATCTGCCAGTACCCTGAGCGCAGGTCGATTGACGAGAAATATCTGGCGCCGTGATAGCAATCGAGTGCGTCGTCGATACGCGCGAGAGGGTACACATCTTTCTTGGTAATATAGTTGAGATGGCGGTAGTCAACACAGAATCTCCAGCTATTGTCCTTCTTTTAAACAAGGACAACAGGGGAGAACCAGGGACCTGAAGAGGGTTCTATTATGCCCTTATGAAGCATTTTATTCACCTCCCGTCGTATAATAAGACGCTTCGGTGCTGACACACGGTATGGCCGTCTGTGAATGGGTCGAGCATCACCGGTATCAATGCGATGGGTGACCACGGATGTCTAGCCCAAACTACGGTCGCCTAAGCCAAAGATGTCCTGGTAGGAAACGAGGAGGCGGCAAAGAACAGAGACTTGCTATGAAGTGAGCTCTTCGGATATCATTGGCGTGAAGCGGGCGCAAGAGGAACCTGAAGCGAATTACGGCATTGAAAAATCTGGTGACGCATCTGTGGTCAAAGCGGAAACTGTATGGTCGGCCAATGGTGTCAGATGTGCAAGTGACATGCCGCGAGGAAGCACTTGCGTCGAGAAGCCAAAATTGAGGACGGGAAACGAAGTTCGATTGGCTGTTTCTGTCACCACCGTGTTGAACATGATGTTGCGCGTCATGGCGACGTCAGGAATCGGGAGAACAACATAATCACCATCGGGTACTGGTACGTCATTCGCTGCCCTTCTCCGCCCGTGACAATATAAACGAAGCCTTCACCAAGTGAAGGGAATGCATGTGTGAATGATACATTTCCTGTCGAAAATACCGTATTCTCCTGATACGCGTTTATCTTTAGTGTTCTCGAGATTTGTTCACATTCGATCACATGGGAGAAGTAAGGCGTCTTCTCTTGTGTAATCTTCGTTTGATATGAAAAACGGATTCAAAAATGACCATGGCTGCCGATTAAGAGTTCATAGTTATCTTTTTTTCATCGTGCAAATAACTGAAGGCGTAATATGCTGTGTTTGCTTACCTTTACAATAGGAAGAATTGTGTCACTGTCAGTTTTCCGCTTTTGAGAAACTGCTTCGCTGGCGTTCGCTTCAAGACGGAAAGACGTTGCCGCAATTATGAGAATTATGTGCACCACGTATGCTTCTGGAGTGCAGTACTTCATCGTCGAACGTTGTGAGTAAACAGAAGGTTTCATTGCTGTCGCTATTTAAGCATATCCGGGAAGTAAACGTCATTACTAAATGACGCAGCGCTAGCAATAAACCACGTGTCCCCTCCTCACCCGCTCTACAGCTGTTTTCTTTTCTAATTAAATAAATGTCACCACCTGTGCACCGCACAATTCGACTTTGCATTCATTTTTCATACTTTGTTATCTGCGGAAGAGAATACATTGTTGTGCTGCCCCGTAGTTTTTCTCTGACAGCATCGATACAAGAATCGTCAAGGTACGTTCAGGAAGATTTACTCGTGTCCTTCATCTCCTATGCAATTTTCGACTGAAATTGACTGCGCGGCCCGATTAGAATTGAAATGACAGATCAGTGGACTTTTAATGAAAAAAACAATTGCCTCATTGAACTTAAATGAACTTATTAGAGGTAGCAACTGTGTAGTCGGGTTTGATTTTATTTTTGTTGTTGCAATCATTTAATTTTTAATAGTTAGAGTTTCCACAAAGCCTTCAGGAAGTCACAGGAATGCCTTCGAAACATTTGACCATAGCTGTCAATTGCCACGAGTGCAGTTATGGAAGTTCATAAAAATTATCCCTAAAACCTACAAAATGCGGCCAAATTTTGCCCGTATATCTGTGCAATTGCTTTAACGACTGGTGGCCATTTTATGCGACCAGGTTAAAGTAGACTTGTGAACAAAAAGCTTCTGTCTTTTGAATGGAAGCATCAAAAGGTGGCAAAACATGTAGCCACTATTTTCTGGTTACGAGTTTCGTGGTATTTCTGCAGATTTCATGAGATTTGTGGATTCAACGCATCTGACTGAATGAAAGTATTTCCAAGCGATCTGCTCCAGCAGTCGAACACGTGCCATCTGTTTTTCATTAATAAGCTTTCTCTTTCTCTCTCTCTCATTAGTACGCTTTGTTCAAGTAGGGTAGCAAAAATCAAAAACTAACATACACACCCGCGGTCGACGTCTGCCGCTTTATCTTCTATATCCTTAAGCAAACAGGGACATGCCGATGATTCACCAAGTACGTCGCACCTAACGTAGGATTGTTGTACGTCATTGACAGCGCTTCGTTCAAATTCCTCAGTGCAAACGTCTTCCTGCCATTCGTAGGATATTCACCAGGAACGAATTTCCGTCTGGCTCAAAGAACAGTTAAATAAAATAGGTAATAACAGTTAAATTCTCCTTAATTTGCCAAACTACTTCGACACACTACTCATAGACTATTGTTTCTCATGTAGCTGGCACTGGTCGAGAAATAAATAGCACCGACACGTACTCATTCACAAATTTCACAGCTTGTTAAGCAAGTCCTGCACTGTCATATGTATTAACCGAAAAATACTCGTATATTTGTTGTCACTGCACTGGCGTTGGCCTCGCAGGTGCCACCGAAACATTTCTGCTACGTGCAAGGTTTCGCAGAGGACCCAAAAAAAAAAAACACGAAATGCTACTGTTCTTCAGAGCGACAGTAAGTTGAGCTACAATGCATGGATTCATCGTGAACGAAGGTAAGGAGTGCGAGTACGGAACATAGACAACCCAAACGCCGACTATCAATTTAGACGGCTCCCTTCAGCCGACAAGAAAGTAGGCATAAAGCTTGTCTGCGCGTGCTCCGACACAGGAGACCACTTCTCAGTCAGACTCTCTTGTGTCCTGGTCGCCTCGCGTGAACTTATGTCTCGCTGATATGTGCACGAGTGCCTGACTGACAAGTTGGGCTACTACGCTTGAGGACGCACATATGAGTAGTGGCAGTACATCCGTCCAGCTTGCCAAAATTTATGTTACGTGGTTCGCTTTTAAATTCGAAGAATTTTTTTAGTGAAGACAAGCAAACTTAAGCGTACCTACCTATCTCTCTCCCCACATATATATATATATATATATATATATATATATATATATATATATATATATATATATATATATATATATATATATATGTATATCCAGCCACCTACCACTTCATACTCGCGAGGTGGTGGCTCCGTCACGTTGGTAGATACCTGCATTGCTAGGGCATATGTGCGTACGAAAAACGCGAATGACAGGACTCAACAAGCACTATGCGTTAAAATAGTATACACATATACATTTGTAATTGAATTTGTAATTGAAGAACCTTCCCAAGCTTGGTCCATCTTCTCTGACTCCAAGGCAGCCTTTCAGTGTCTTATGTCGCCATTTCGTTATGGACCTAATGAGCAGTTAGTCGCTGCTATAAGGCTCCTCCACCACCATGCAGTCGAGAAACAACACAACATAGCGTATCAGTGGATACCGGGTCATTGTGGTATACACGGTAACGACGGTGCGGATGAGGCCGCCCGATCTGCACATGACAGTGACCACTACGCAGATATACCGTTCTCCAGAACCGACGCAGCTACAAGACTTCATTCGCTGGCACGTGAGCTCACACTTGCCCAGTGGAACTCGGCTAATTCACCAACGCTCGTCTACACAGCTTGGATCCCAATCTTCAGCTTCGCCTTCCGTCAGGAATATCGCGAGCTGAGGAGACGCTTCTGTGCCGCCTGTGGCTTGGCGTGGCCTTCACGAATGCCTACTCTTGTCTGATTGGAATGGCCAACTACTCCTCATGCAATTACTGCAGCTGCGAAGAAACGATCTCCAATCTTCTGTGTGAGTGTCCCCGTTTCAGTGCGCCAAGACAAGAACTTTCCAATGCGCTAGATAAACTTGACAATCGCCCTTTGTCGGAACTAAGGGATTTGGGACCCTGGCCGAGTCCATCGTCAGCACAGAAGGCTTTAAAAGCATTATTGCGCTTCTTGCGGACAACTGGTCTTAGAGACAGACTCTAAGTAGTGACATATTCTCGTTTCCTTTTTTCCCCTCTCTCCTTTTTTGTAACATCTCTCTTCTATCATCTTTTATCCCCCTTACCCCTTCCCCCAGCACAGGGTAGCCAGCTGGTCTAAGAACTGGCTAACCTCCCTGTCTTTCCGCTTGTTTCTTCCTTCCTCATTCCTTCCCCATATACAAATAAACATCGATGCCTGTGCCGCCATTCAGTCTGGTGTTCGCTGCGTGTGTATCGGTCATCAATACACTGGTGTAGATTGGCGATTGCAGCACTCGCCCGATTGCTCATTGCAGTACTCGCCCGCCCTCCTTCTACGCATGCCTTAGAGCTTTAGTTAGAAGTTAGATGGGAGACCACTTGCTTTGTGGACTCCAATGACATTTCGGTAAAGCTGTGGGTTGCTGCACTATCTGGCAAAAGCTTTTTGTATGTGCAGCACCCACAAACACATACTTCAATGAATACCGATATCATAATTTACAAAGTCTAGGCGTTCAACTAAGCACCCTTATACTTAACCCCATGAAATGCTTTGTGGACTCCAATGACATTTCGGTAAAGCCTCCGTGCAAGCAATTCCGATTTTGTTTATGAAAAACTGACTAAGGGATGATATACGGAAGAAGCTTTGTACGTCACAGCCGAACAAAGAGATATTTAGGCATCCGTTATAGAACGGGCTGTCTTCTTTTATGTCAGATTTTTTTTTTATTTTTGAGGGCTCAGATATCCTAATAATAAAGGATCGAGTAAGCCAGAGCGATTGTCAAGACGTCGCAGTGCCTTTTTTCCACCTGATTACATACACAAACAATGCTGTGCACTGTCGCGTTGAAAAGAAGCGCTCACAGCGTGGTGTCTACAGTCTCTGCTGTTTCGCATTCCTTTTCAAGCGGTTGTAGCCTTGATGGTAATGAAAACCAACTAAAGTCATTCATGATGCAATCCAGAAACAATCTATTATCTTTTTATTGCGACCTAGCCTAGAGCACGACGAAATCAGTGCGCCGCGCCGTTGGCGTTTTAACTGCGAATCTCTTTAGGGTCCCCGCTTGTTTATTCTTGCATCTCAGGTGGCGTGACCACGCTCACAATAAAGCGCTCACTAGAGGCCACAAGAAAGCTAGAAATGCTCAAAACCGGGTTAAAATGAACGAACAAGGTCTAACAAAGTATGATTACCGAAATAACAATGAAATAATCCCAATAATTACATAAACATCACTAAAACGTCTATGTAGCTTGCGGCTGAGCCCAAGGCCGCGCACGAGAGCACGCCATGGCTTCGCTGAGCGATTGAACGCCACCCCCCCCCCCCTCTTACGCTTCGTCGGCGCTGCATCGCTGCATCTGATGGGGAAACAACCTGACGGAACACGCTGAAGACGACGCGTATCTCAACAGCCGTAACAAGCAGAAAGTCGATAAAGCGTTGTAAACAGTACCGCGCATGTTGCACACAGAGTTTGCGCATCTCCGTAAGAAGATTCTACTCGTTCCGGGGAAGCCCTACTTCTTTACCTCAAACATCGGCGTCATCGATGCTTTGGTAAACGAAACAGTGAGAACGATACGAATGGGAATTGATTGGGGCCAGTGCTGCGCTTTTCCTGAGGTTTCAAAGTAATGGAGCTGCCATACGGCCCCCCTCCCCCCCCCCAGCACCCTGTACATAATGGCCCTATTTCTTGCAGGGAAAACCATGTACTTACACTCACAAAATAGATCGAGTAAAAATGGCGTCTTTTTGCCCTACAACAATAAGCGTCATTACTTTTGCCTTCCTTTCCTTGCATTATCGCCGCGCGCCCGGCACTTTCTGGTCACGAACGTCATGTGCACCTCCAGCGTGGCATAGCATTCTTGGTAGGAAAGTCTTAGCGCCGAGTTTTCAAGAAAGGAAACGCAAGGAAGCCAGATGACGATCATTCTTGTGGGACAAAGAGACGCCCTTTTTACTCGATTTTTTTCTTTCAGCGTATTAATTATTTTGCGATATACCCGCAGTTCACAGGGCATGTACAAGCGCAACTGACTCATTGACCATAAACAGAAAATTTTGCAATGCTGGCGCCAGCATAAGCGAGCGCAAGCAAGGCGTTGGCTCTACATTCTAGCATAAAACACCGACTCCTGTATATAGGCTCGCAGGGACTGCAAAAGCTACGCCCAGCAGCCACTTTGACTCGAATCTTTAAGACCACCGTCAATGGCCCAATAACAGGGACCGGGAGCAATGCCTTTTACGACCACTGCTCCGCCAAGCAACGTCGACATACTTCACGCTCGATTTGATAAAAGTGTGAGATGTACCTTTAAGTGCTGTCTATACTGTGCACGCTTCCATTTAGCCGCGATTACAGTGCTACCGACGATTATAAACAGTAACATTCACGCGTCTTTGTGCTCGAAAGATATCCATGAGCAAGTTGCCTCCTGTACACCCCTCGTTAATACGTGTCGCGTCAATCAGCGACGTCAAACGTTTCTTCATGCCATAGAATCGGTACCATAGAAGAGGTAAAAAGGGCACAAGGCCAGCATGCTGACCGTAGAATTTGTTGTAACTCTCGTCAACAACACAATATGTTAATTCGGGAATATAATGTTAGTGTACACTGCCGTGATATATGTGAATATTATGAACGTTGCTTCACCAATTTTATTCTATTGGCCTTCGTTTAAGGCTACTGGCATTTCTGCCACATCAGTAAGCGATTCCCCTGCGAGCGTTGCTGGTTGAGAGCTTCTGGTTGCCCGGCAAATGTTTCATTCCCTCTCTGGTGAAGCACCTCTTATACCGTCACGTTCACTCACGTATCGGCGTCGAAATAGGCAACTCGGAAAAGAAAAAAAAAATCCCGCCGATTACTGAAATTGTGGAAATCGACTTCATGCGAAGCAGCCATTGAGAGAGGGATGTAAAAGCCCAATAATTATTATCATACTGATGGAGTAGCCGGGCAAGCCGATATTTTTTTTTTGCTTTTAGCCAAGAGTTCTCAGGTGGATCGACGTCTTTCTGTAAGCTTAGTAGTCGTGCGCACATCCTGGGCTTGACAGCCATGCCGACTGCACTAGCTGTAACAGGAAGCTTATGGTCCGACATAACATTGGCCCTCACGTTCGAGCAGAGGTGTCAGTACTATGGCAACGAAGTGAAGTCTATGACGCGATTATGTACATATCATAAATAGCGGCCATCGGTGTATTTGAGCAACACGTGCCTGCTGTGTGTGCGGTCAATGTTAATACATTGTTATAAAAGCGTATGGCCAGCACTGCAACAGCCACTGGTGTTGCCCCGACATGACGTTTGTATAGGGCATCCACCCTAAGCAGTTTCAAGCACGAGCGTTGTCGTGGTAGAATACCTAACTACCATACACAGTGCCTGCATTGGATTGCGGCTTGAGCCATGGTTATTTTTCTCTTCCATTGGGTACTTTCTTTCATGGACAATGAAGGCACCATATTTTTTGAGACACGAGCTCCATAACCGTTTCTCGCAAAGATTTTCAAAGTCAATTTTTGCTGTACCCGGCTTGATATAGACTGAGAATGACATGTGGCGCAGAGCCATATACCATGGGCAGGGTTCTGTTTGTATGTGGCACGCGTGACCAATGGTAAGAGTTGCGTTACACACGTGACATGCAAGTCACGTTACTGGCGCATTCAGCTGGGAATCGTGTTCGCCATGCACTCTTGTAGTCCTATTGAAATTTTGGTATATCCAAAGTTAAGGAGACGACTACGAGAGCGTCCAGACCCAGGCGGCTAGATGAGCACAGGCGGCTAGAAATGCTCAAAGTGAATCTTGTTGGCTATAAAATGCTTCGCATTTAAAACTCCTGCTCAAATTCCGCATGTCTGTGGCAGTGTTTATTCGCATACTTAGTTTGCATTTCTCGAGTTATTGACCGCTTGCCTGAAAGAGTGGCATTGAACTCTATCATAAAGAACACCTACGTCATCTAACTGCCAATTCCACCTACAGTACTTAAGCATCTTCACTAGTATATTCTCATGTCAAAAAAGACACGCTGTATATGTCATTGGCCTCGTAGTCAAAAACAACGCGGGGAACGCGTTTACGTCTACCAAAAGGCACGTGTCAATTAGTCGTCTTCTCATTCGTGTGAAAGAAAAGCAGGGCCTTCTAGATCATTCTGTGGTGTGAACTTTACATTCCGTCTACCCTGATTCTAATCGTGGCTGCGGCTTCCCCGCAAAATTGTCGTGGCGGCAGCCGGTATCCAATAGGGGATATTCATAATGATTAGTGCTCTGGCAACAATGGTCATGCCCGCCGCTTCTTGCAGCGCTCATTCGCGGGATTGTCTGCTAGCTAGGCCGGAGCAAAATAAGCAGGAATGTATTTTAGATAAATAAAAAAGTCCCGCCATCTCCCCGTAAGGGAACCCTCAGTAGTATCCGAAGCAGCCATGAGTCGACTTAGATTTATGTAAATGTTTTATTTTTCTCATCACTGTTCATCGTCCTTCTATTCGAGGTTCCCCTGATATTGTTACTCGTCATATATGACTTTAAGCTCAGGGGAACGTTTTCCCTTGAGTATAACGGCCTTGTGGTCCGTAAAGTATAAAGTTAATGGCTCTTGCTGCAAAGGTTGCAGCTTCAAGTTTGACAATGCGATGTCAACGCGCCCGTTTCGGTTCGGCTTCGCGAGCCTGCCGCTCCGGATCGGCTGGGGCACTGGCTACGTCGACGTGACGCCGGGGAGACAGGCCTCGTTCATAAGCTGCTGCGCATCTAAGGGTACCTTGCATGATTTATGGCTGGTTGGTTGGTTGGTTGGTTCCTCAGTGCTTTGGCTCAACCCACTGCGGGGGATAGGCCATGAAGCGGACGGTGCTTTGCTTAGGAAACTAATTCACTTCGTGAAGGAAAAAGCTGAAATGAAATGTTTAGCCTTTACATATAAACTCGCAAGATTTAAAGAAGAGAAAAAAGAAGAAAAAAAAACACCTATATAGAAACAACAACAAGAACAATAAAAAAAAATATATATATACAGTTGCATATAAGACAACTGAGGCTACCTTGCATGATTTATGGCGCAGTGGGTACCTTGCATGATTTATGGCGTAGTGGGTACCTTGCATGAATGACGATGATTTATGGCGAAGTGGGTACCTTGCATGATTTATACTAGATCACGCGCCGCAGTGGAGCGAGCGCTCTATCGCGCTTCCATATGTCAGGCAAAAATTCATTTCTGCACACCATGCGCGAGCTTTTCGCTCCTGCGAAAACTTCGTTCTCTTATTTCTTCTATATATCTAGTGGCACCATTTTCTCAGGCAAACATTCCTTTCTGCACACCATGCACGAGCTCTCCTCTCGTGCCAGCACATCGTTCTCTTCTTTGTTCCGTACATCTAGTGGCACGCGGGGCACTGGTCACACCTGGGGAACAGGCCTTGTTCATAAGCTGCTTCTCACCTAAAAGAAAACGTTTTACTGTTTGAAGCCGGTTTGGGTTGCTTTAGAACTCGCAATTATAAAGCGTAATTCAGTAAAAAAGAAGAAACATTCACATTCTCTGAGGAAGCTAAGGAAACGACGGAACATGTCCTGACTGAATGTGGAGATATCTAGCCAGGAGTATGTTTGGGCACAAGCCTACATGAAGTTTCCAGTTTTAGTGACAACAATGAAAATCTTAACACTTCCGCAATTGAAATAGGTAAGGGATCGTTAGAAAATTGGTGGCACAAAAGTAGAGAGAAATGACAAAAGTATATTGTGGGAAAAATAACGTCATTCTGCAACTAGGCGCAGAATGCTAGGCCGCGGATTTATGCTTTTTTTCTCTTTGGTGAAGTAGAAATAATCGAAATTAACAAGGCGTTAGGCGATTTTTAAAAAGTGTAGTGCTTTTTTTGTCGAGCCTGGTGGCGCACGTCACCGCCCCACGAAAAAAGGGGCCGCTCATAGCATCCATCAATCCCCTATTCACCGCAAATTGTCGCAAATGACGGGCTAAATTTCCAGAGCTTTTTTTCATAAGTGATCTTTCCTTGAGTCAACGCGTTTAGGAACAGACCTGCCCTCTTTCAAGATTGGCGCAAATTTACCAAGAAAATGCTACCACGACGTGGGACATGTTACCATTCGTGATAGAGCGCAAGAAGTTTTGGCTGCTGAAGCTCGGTAATCTCTCTGCATAATCGTAGAAAAGCTCACAAAACTTTATTCCATCCATTTGCATTTAGAAAAGTAAAAATCGAAAGGCAATGTTGTGTTCAACCGGCAATATAACTCACACGTTCAGTGCAATCACAACGTGGTGCTTGAAATTTCATATAGATCATAGCAATTTCGCTTTCACCGCTAGGATGACCTAACAAAGGAAAACAATAGAAATAAAGGAGAGAGATAGCATCGCTCCTTTCTTTTTAATGATTGAATTAGCTAAATCAAAGTTCTACTCTTCTTGACACAACCGAAATATACTTCTAGTGTGTGGGAAAGTTCTCATTTGATGAACCCTTTTTCCATGTCGTGCATTTTTTCCAGACACATCTGTGCAATGTTCAGTTTGGTTGCGTTAGGATTAGCACATTAATGAATAAACTGTCTTCGCTTTAACTGTTTTACCCCGCTGATCGAGAATTAACGCCCTGAATTGCCACAGGTTGAGGTGTAAATACCGTGACGTGGAACAGGCTTTTGTGTCGGTGATGACGTCTTGGTTTAGCGGGAAGTGGTACGAAATGTCATTGACCGTAGTGCTTCCCGACGACGGACGAGCGTTGTTTTCTTTTGCAGAACTCATCTCTACTTCCTGATATTCTTAGAGGTCGTTAACTTTCTCAGGAACATAGATTACAAGAACGCTGACGCCAATTCCAGGGAACGCACTTGAATATAAAATAATTCTGCGACGAATCACACTTCTTTAACTTTGGAAATGTAACGGTCCCACTTATGAATTCGTTCGCACTTTGCTGGCATCTGTTCCCTGTTCTCGTCTCCTCTTTTATTCATGAAGCGATGTAGAAAGATTGGTTATTGTGTAGCGAAGCGTTCGAACTTGGTAATGGGTCGTCCTCTCGAACACCTTCTAGTGGGTCGCCCTCTTCGGCTCGAAGAGAATGCAGCTCGCTCTGAGAGTCGGCCCCGCCTTGACTGTCGCTGTATCGTCGAATATCGTCGCCGCTAATAAACCTCTTTATAATTTGGTGGAGGTGCCGGGGTTGTTGTGAAGGCCCAGCACTCTCCACCAAATCGTGGTACGCCCCCACCAATCGCTACGGCTGCCCCACACATTTACGCCGAAGCCTCCGCTCGACCTCACTCTTTCGAAGCGGATGTACCGGTAACCTACGCCGACGTCACGCACAGGCCACGACTGCGGCCCACCATGCAGTCCTACCGTCAATCCCGTCCTGCACCATGGGCGGGCCCTGCCCCAGCGAACCGATGGCGCACACCTGACAATCGCCCCATATGCTTCGCATGTGGCTGCGCCGGCCACGTGGCGCGCTATTGCAATCGCGTGCAGCCGCCTAGAGACGTGTCGCCTGCAAGACTACGACATCCGAGTGCTGTACCGCAACGGACGCCAGCATGCTGACGCCGACGCCCTCTCGCGCTCTCCCTTGCCTGACGACAATGCCCCTTGCTCAGTATCTCACATAGCTGTTGCTTCAATCGACGTTCACACTATCGCTACCGAACAGCGCAAGGATAAATGGATCACCTCGCTGATCGACTTGCTCACTGATCCGTCCGCAACACCATCCACTCGCGCGTTGCGGCGTCAAGCCCACCATTTCGCCGTTCGCGACGACCTACTGCACCGACGCAATTACGACGCCGACGGCCGCCAGTGGCTACTAGTGATACCCCGCAGTCTGCGTTCTGAAATATGCGAGGCCTTCCACTCTGACCCGCAATGCGCGCACTCTGGGGTATCCAAAACTTACCACCGCATTCGACAACGATACTTCTGGCGAGGGATGTACCGCTACTTGCAGAAGTTCGTTCGCTCCTGCCTCGATTGCCAACGCCGAAAACCTGCAAAGCACGTGTCGCCACCACGACTACAACCATTACCTTGCCCTAACCGTCCGTTTGGGCGCGTGGGCATCGATTTGTACGGACCACTTCCTCTGACTTCGGCTGGTAACCGCTGGGCCATCGTCGCTGTTGACCATCTAACGCGATACGCTGAAACCGCCGCCCTCCCAGCGGCTACAGCGCGCGATGTTGCCTCCTTCCTACTACATCGATTCATACTGCGTCACGGACCACCCCAAGAGCTTCTCAGCGATCGAGGCCGGGTCTTCTTGTCGGAAGTCGTGGAAGCCATTCTCAAAGAGTGCCATGCTGTTCACCGCAAAACTACTGCTTACCACCCGCAGACGAATGGCCTAACCGAACGCTTTAACCGCACGCTCGGCGACATGCTCTCGATGTACGTCGCCGCCGATCACACCAATTGGGATGCCATTCTGCCCTTCGTCACCTACGCCTATAACACCGCCCCTCAGAGTACTACTGGTTTTTCACCTTCTTCTTACTGTACGGAAGGCACCCCTCGCACACCATGGACACGATACTTCCATACAAGCCGGATCGCTCTTAATGTGCGCCTATTTCTGCCACAGCCAGACTTGCTGAGGAGTGTCGTGAGCTCTCCAAGACCTTCACTACGCATAACCAAGAGCGGCAGAAGAGCATTCGTGGTGACAACACCACTTCTGCGCCCACGTTCCTCCGTGGAGCGCTCGTTTGGCTCTCTGTCCCTACCACTGCAACTGGCCTCTCTTCCAAACTACTGCCCAAATACGAAGGCCCCTACCGTGTCGTTGAATGCACATCCCCGGTCAATTACCTCATCGAACCCATAGAACCGTCTTCGGACATGCGCCGTCGAGGGCGCGACATTGTCAACGTGGAGCGCCTGAAGCCCTACCACGACCCCCTCATAGTGACTTGTTGCTAGGTCGCCAGGTGGCTCCCTTTTCCTACCCGGGGGTAATTGTAGCGAAGCGTTCGAACTTGGTAATGGGTCGTCCTCTCGAACACCTTCTAGTGGGTCGCCCTCTTCGGCTCGAAGAGAACGCAGCTCGCGCTGAGACTCGGCCCCACCTTGACTGTCGCTGTATCGTCGAATATCGTCGCCGCTAATAAACCTCTTTATAATTGGAATATGCAGAGCGAAAACCTGTAGAACAAGCAATGAAAGGGCAAGAAAATTTCGTTCTAGCGAGTTCTTACATTGCGGGCTTTGCAAACGCATCCTAATCTGATGAAGCAAAGGAGTCCGTTGTAGTCAATTCTCGCTTGGTCTCGCTCGTTGGTTGACAGTTTAGGAGAACCTTTCTTAACAGCGAAGCTGTTTAGGCTATCAGTGACTTGTGCTCCTTCGTGTAAAACTTCACAGGCGAGTATGCGCCACAGGAACTGGGCAAGCCGCACTATCGAGTACAGAAGACGCGAGAGGTAAACGAAACTCTGCTCGGCGAAGTGGAGCACATGAAAGACGTGAAAGAGAGTTTTGCAGCATCTACCTTGGATGCAGTGAACTACCGTGGACTTTCTCCTGCCGCCATGCAACTGTGAGATCTCACCAAAGCACAGATTATCAGCAATTGAGAAGACTTTTCGACAAGAATTTTGCATTGCGCACTCCGTCCGTCTTCTTAAACACCATTTTAAGGTACATATGCGCCGTACCTTGAGGCATATGTATCAAGGTACAGTGAAATTGAATATTTAGGTACATTAACATCATTATCTTGGATTCATTTAGCTAGAAAGAAAAAATCATGTTGAAGCGATATAATGACGGCCTTATTATGCGACAGACATCTGCTAAGCAACAATGTGTATTGTGAAGCACATGCATTTCATGGTATTGAATGAATGAATGAACATTTATCCAAGCAAAATCCAAGAAATGGGCCTTGATAAAAAAGCTGCAATGGTAGCTTGAGAAGTGCACAGTGCCCTGTAGAGCGAAAAATATGAGACATAGCAGCAGAAACATGTGCACATTCAAAGGCATGCACATACGCAAACTGCACAGTGGCAAAATAAAAAAGCGTGAACATTTGCACTAGTGAATACAGTGAAAACCAGAAAACAGTGAAAATAGAAAACAATGAACGGCCGTTCAACAGCATGGAAGGAATGCAATTTCATTAGTGACATATCAGCAGTGGAACTTGCCAAGGTTACAGATGCATATTCTAGCCTAGGAGATGTGCAAGTCGCATATCAAAATGAGTTGAATCTGTCTTGAACCACGTTGTTCAATCATCTTGTTTATTCCCTCTCATAATTTGCTGTTTGGCATTAAGTTGCCATAGGGCTTATGATCAATACACAGTATTATGACTGTTGACACAATTTGACAAGGTGAAAGTGTTGTTATTTTGTCCAGGCCTTAGTTTATCTTCATGAGAAGTGCGCTGTTTTCTTTTTTCTTCTCTTTTTGCTATGAATCAATACCAAGTTGCCCAATCTTCACTCCTGAGCAGAGTAGCTGCGACAGGGCTGGGCAGAGATACTCAGAAAAGTATTCCGGAATACAGATATCGAAATACATGTGAACTGGAAGCCTAAAATACACATACTGAGATACATTTGCCTTTAACGTAACGGGATATTTCGGAGATATTTCGCAATAAGACGAAAAAAGTATTCCAGAATACAGTTACAGCGATACAGATACTGGAATACTTTTTTTTTATTTCAAGGATGATCATACTACGCAAATACACTTATTAGTGCAGCATAATGTTGTAAATAAAATTACAGCGCATCGAAACGTTCAGTCCATTTATTTATTTATTACAGTACCCTCAACGCCATTAAGACATTGCAGGGGAGGGGGTGGACAAAGTACATAATTAGTAATAATGACATAATTATAAGTATCAATTGCAATAAAAATACACCATTTCACAGCAACAGTAACAAGGATTGGACACCGAAATCGACATACTTTGCGAACAAACTAAGCTATGCTAGAAATAGCACACTTTAAGCAAATCACTCGAATCACTAATGAACACCAGTGAATTGAGAAAAGGCACACATTTAGTTTGAAGATCCGCTTTGCTACGAAGGTTGCTGTGTAGGCTTCTCAAATAGGCTGTCTTCTAACAGCGTCGGTTCAGCCTCAGCACAAGACTCACGAAATAAGAAAGTCTGCCTACCGCTGAAGGCGAGCACAAATTCGTGTTAAAGTGAATAAATGTCGCCTTCATAGCCAGACTGCCATGCCGCGTGGCAGGGCAATCTGGCTCGGGTCATCTAGATACCGAAACGCTTCCGCCCTCACTTGAGTTGTTCTCACTGTTCAGAATCCGAAGTATGTCCCCATCTTCGGAATCCTAAGCCGCCTGACCCTGTCGGCTTCAATCACGGTGTAAGAATATTCAGGTGTTGACACTGCGCGCGTCTAAGCGGCCAGAAAATGTTCGGTCGTCGGTCCGTTGAGCGGTGCGCCATCTAATGGCTTGAGGCGGAGAGCGCCCGCGAGTAGCCGAATCACGGTGGTGCTGCGTCATCGCCGCCGCTCTCGCCGTTCCCTCTCCTGTTGCTCTCTTGATTTCGCCCCTCGACGCCGCTTGGCGGATGCACATTATCCAGCAAAATGGCACAGAAAAATGCACGTTATCAGCAGCATGCGCGTTGCTACGGAGACGACTGCCCCGCTTTTCGTAGCGCCCTCTGCAAGTCATCTGATAAGTACCCGAACATTATCTGGACGCGCGTGGATTGCGGTTTCCCATGCGTTGGGGGAAGAGTGTCATCACCTGAGTATATTCTTACACCGTGGCTTCAATGAAGCTGTCACCACCACCGACGCTACCAGCACCCATTTCAGAAAGCCGCAACAGGCGAAGTCGGCTCCGGCGGTGGGGGTGCCTGCTACCACAAAGACCGTTTCACGCATGTAATCAATTAGGAGCGCACCCTGCCATTAGAGAGGTGGCTGAAAGCGCGTCAAAGATAGCGATCTTCTAGTCACTTCCGCCGCGACTGCGGAAACTGCTTTTCGAAGTGCTGCCGCTTTGAGAACTGAACGCACGCGAAGCATTGCAAAGCCTGTTCCAAGGCGGTTTCCGCGCGGGGGGTCGCGAAGTAATGGCTTGCCACCCCAAAAAAATTAGGCATGCTGCAATGACCTTGAGAGACAGCGACTTTCGTCGGCAGAGGCCGATAACACTGCCCCCGCGATTCTGCCGTCTGCGGCGTCGCGGGCTTTACCACATGGACCATTATGTGCTTGAGGGGAAAGCATCGCCGCCCTCTCTGTCGGCGACCGGCGGCGCGCCTTTGCTTCACTTGGCACAAATAAGAAAAAAATACGCATTTCCCCCATTGGAAACACGCTTCAACTAATTTCCGACACAAAAAAAAAACAGTGTAACGAGATACCCGTGTCCTGCATAGTATCGCGATACTGGCGATACATCGTAAATGTATTTCACTACTGAGATACAAATACATTTTTCAAATGTATCTCGATACAGAAATACAGATACTCAAACGTATCTCTGAAATACTACCGCGATACTCTTGTATCGCGATACTGCCTAGCCCTGAGCTGCGGTTGATCAAGAAGACCTTACTAACATTCACACCCTTTTTAAAGAGCACTTATAATGATAACTGTACTTACATCAAAAACTACCCGAATGACGCTAAACATGACAAGAGTGCACTTCTGGTGTTGTTTGGTATTTTTTACCTGCGTGTATTTTTCGCCCGGTGTGCACTAAGTTAAAAGCTCACAAGGAAATATTAACACCGTCTCAATTTTGTATTATTTCGTGCTTTTGTCAACAAGTCTGTAATAAGGATAGTCAAGTGCGAAACTTTGGTGAATACATTCATTTTTATGGATGCAGAAAAGTTTATGGACAGGGGCGTAGCCAGAACTTTCTTCGGGGGGGAGGGTTCAACCATACTTTATGTATGTTCGTGCGCGCGTTTGTATGTGTGCGTCCATATAAAGGCAAGCAAAACTGAAAAATTGGGGGGGGGGGTTGAACCCCCCCCCCCTTGGCTACGCCTCTGTTTATGGACTTTACTTTGTTGTGTCATTCTCAGGAATACATTTCTGCAAAGCAGCAAGAGTTGCTCGCCCACCTGTTTGTGTTCACGCCAGCGTATTGTGGGCGTGAGTGTCGGCAGGATTTTGTATTGGGGGGGGGGGGGCTGCAGGCCGGTGTAACCAAGCGGCCGGGTGAGCGGGAGAGCGCTGGTGTAGCCTGTGTGAGCCCAAGTGATGGTGTTTTTTAGGGGGGGGGGGCAGTGCTTCTTTTGGACCCCCTGTCGACGCCCATGATTGTGGGAACACTCTGCTGAGCCTCATTGCACATTATGTCGAACATCTCGTACATCTTACTACACTTGAGCAAACGTTGGCATTGAGGCTGAGTGTTATGCACAATACTGCGTGCAACTTTTCCGATATCGTGCGCATTTTAAAATTTCGCATTGTTTTAAAAAGAGGCTAATTGGAGCCAGCGTTCAGCAAACTTAGGTCCTAACAGGGACAGTTGGAGGAGTTGGTGTATATTCATTGTTAAAGGGTGTGCGAAGAAAATCACAACACAGAGTAACGAAGGGGACAGAACGACGCGCTACTAGCAAGCGAAGTTTGATCGAAACGATAGAAAGATATAAGCACACGGTTCAAAAAACTTACAAATTAAACAATCGCACATGCACAACAAGAGCACGAACATGACTAAAAGAGCCAAACACGTGCTAAACTTCAGTTGTTAGTAGTGCTTCGTCCTGTGTCCTTCGTTTCTATATGTTGTGGCTTTGCTTTCGCGCTTTCTTTGATATATGAACTTAAGTCCTATCTGTTTTGCAGCCTCTATACATGTGTGGTCAATTTTTATTCAACCACGTGGCATATCACGTCCTAGCATCCAATGCGCCAAACCACCACTCACTATATAGAGGAAATCTTGTTCACTACACGTAATTGCCAAATTGCAAGTTGACTTCGCGGCGATAGTACTTGGATTAATTTTCAATGGGGTAAAAATGCAAAAGCCATCAAGTGAGTAATGCAGAACTTTTGAGTTGCATATGGCACTAGCTGGTAAGCAGACATCGAAACATAGCTTTACTAATTATGCATAATAGAAGTACTGGTACATGTGATTATGCCGACAAGTTCCCAAGAACATTTCCAGAAATTTACGATGGTTTTCAGATATCTGTGAGTAAATATGTACCACCATATATGAAGACAACCTTGTCATTTTTGGGCATCGCTGAATGTTTTTATGACTCTTGGTAAGTGGACCTACAATCAACACCACAGGTCTATTTTGGACTTTTCTGCAGGAAACTGGACTGAACAATTATATGTGACATGTTTTTGCCATATAGCAAACTAATGCAACAAAAAACTGTACAGCCTGCCTGTCTACACTGTCGTATAGTTCTCAAAAGTGATGCTAGCTTTATTGTAATAATTTAGTAGCCTTCATGTGTAGGCTGATACTAAATTTCTTGGGTATCCCATTTTTTTATTGTACTTACATACGGGCATAGTGAAGCGCACAAGTCAGTGTGCATTAAATGAGATTTTACACCTTCCGTTTTGCTTTACTGCTGTGATTATATATGGTGCTCAGGTTCTACCGCCTATGTTGTTGCACGCGTTCGGCATTGGGAGTAGGTTGTGTGCGCCATGATGGAAATATATATATTGTAGGCATTAATTGGACTTCATCTTCCTCATCTGTACATAACCATCATCAGTCATCGGCTCGGGCTTCTTCTTGGTCGGTGCCATCTTGCCTTTGGCGTAATAAAGCGTCGGCTTAACCGCTTTATTTCAAGTGGTGGAGGAGCTTTCCGATCCCTTCGACCTCTCTTCTTCTAAATATCTCTCCTGGAGCTCCGTTCGGGACGCCGCTTACGCCAGCAGACCACCATGTCACAAGATGAGCCCACAGTGCCAACTCACCCGGTCCAACCGCCTGCCGCCGCCCCTACCACTGCCAACAACCCCCCTCGCGACCCTGAAATCTTCTCCGGTCTGCCTGGAGAAGATGTCGAAGACTGGCTCGACAACTATGACCGTGTAAGCGTTTACAACAACTGGAACGAGGCGTCGAAGTTAGCCCGCGTACAGTTTTACGTATCCCAGGTAGCCAAGACATGGTTCCTAAATCACGAGAGCGACTTCCGTGATTGGTCTTCCTTCAAGGACCAGCTACGGCGGATTTTTGGCACACCGACGGTTCGTTCGGAAGTTGCGAGGAAGAAACTGGCTGAACGCGTCCAGCATTACGGCGAGTCTTATACCTCGTACATTGAGGACGTTCTTGCGCTTTGCCGCCGTATCGACGATGCCATGCGAGAAACTGATCGCGTACGACATCTTCTGAAGGGTATAGGACCTACCGCTTTCAATGCCCTCACCGCGAACAACTCTTCGACGGTATCGGACGTCATCTCTGTATGCCAGCGGCTTGATGCCCTACAATCCATCCGCATGCGACCCGACTTTTGCGAAAACCCCTTGGTAAACAGTATGGAGCTCCGATCCATCATTCGAGCCATAATCCGTGAGGAATTGCAAGCCTACGGCTCACCACCTTGCAACAACGCTCACGCACAACCCGCCTCCACTGATCTGCGAAGTATGATCAAAGAGGAAATGACAGCCTTTCAGAGCGCCCACCATCCCACCGCTCCACCTTGCCCCCAACCGACTTCGTACGCACACATCGCTGCAATGCAACCTTCACCGCCTCCAGTCACACCACCGGTGCCTGTTCACGACCATCTAGCACCTCTCGTTGCCCGAGCACCGACTCCGCCATACCATTCCGCCTGGCGTGCCCCACGGCCTGTCTGCTATTACTGCGGCATTCGGGGACACATCTCCCGGGTTTGTCGACGCCGCCAGCAGGACGAACGTCGTGGTTATGCTGCTTTCGAACGTGACGAGCCATCTCGATTTTACCACCGTTACGCCGACAATGTTTTCACTCGCCGATCGCCATCGCCGGCCGACTTTTCGAACACGACCATCAATACACGTACCTCCAGACGACGTTCCCCATCGCCACTCCGGCGCTCTGTTTCGCCGCTTCGGCCTGTCTCTCAACTCCCTGTCCAGCGATCGGAAAACTAAACAGTGCAGTTTTTGGAGGGAAAACTGCATCGCTGCGAAATGCCTCAAGTCCTCCTGAACGACCGTCAAACATGTTATTGGTGATTGTGCAAGGTGTGCGGGTTTGGGCTTTGATAGACACGGGAGCAACGATTTCTGTTATGCGTGCGGACTTGTGTTCTCGTTTGCGGAAAGTGAAGACGCCCTACCTTGGATCATCCTTGATTGGGGCCAATGGAGCAATCATTCGACCATTGGCTCAATGTACAGCACACGTCTTCATTGACGGTATCCGTCATCACATCACTTTCGCAGTTTCAATTTCCTGTGCTCATGAACTCATTTTAGGCTGGGACTTTCTCTCGTCAGCGTCTGCTTTAATTTCTTGCCGCCAACGTGTACTTCAGATGACCGAGACCGATCATTGCAGCGAGCGTATCGATGACACACGACTGCGTTTTTCCACAGCTGCCGATTCCGCACTGCCTCCGGGTCAGGAGCAACTGATCCCGATCACGTCTACGCATATTGCCTATGGTGACGTGTTTATCACCCCTTACGGCCGCTGTCTAGCTCGTGGCATTGTGTTCCCATCCAGCCTGGTGCGATTCAAAGAAAGTGCTGCGGTAATCGTCGGCCTGAACACCACCACTGAGACTATTCTCCTACCTCAAGGTTCTGCGGTGACCTGTTATGTGGATACACAACCGGCATCTTTCGTACCTCTTGACGCCTTGCAAGCTCATCCTCCACAGGACAAGCCTATTTCTTCATCCACCTTTGCTTCCGGGATAAACCCCGACCTTCCTGCTCCTCAGCGTGAGGCGTTGCTGAAATTGCTAGCAAAACATCAGGCCTCCTTCGACGCCAATGCTTCGTCACTCGGACAGACCACAGTTGCGTCTCATCGTATCAACACTGATGGTCAGAATATTGTACGCCGTCGTCCCTATCGAGTCTCCTTGGCCGAACGCAAAATCATTGAGGAGAACGTGGCCGACATGCTCAAAAGAAACATCATACGACCCTCTGCCAGTTCTTGGTCATCACCCGTTGTATTGGTACAAAAGAAGGATGGATCGGTACGATTTTGTGTTGATTACCGCGCGCTCAACAGGATCACCCGAAAGGATGTATATCCGATGCCTCGTATAGATGATGCACTTGACTCTTTGCAAGGCGCGCAGTACTTCTCCACCCTTGACCTTTGTTCCGGATATTGGCAAATTCCAATGGACGAAGCGGACAAAGACCGCCTTTTCTACGCCGCACGGTCTTTACGAGTTTAACGTAATGCCCTTCGGCCTATGTAATGCCCCCGCCACATTTGAAAGGATGATCGACACTGTTCTTCGCGGCCTCAAGTGGAAAACTTGTCTATGCTATTTGGACGATATCGTCGTGTTTTCCTCCACTTTCGATGACCATCTGCAACGCCTCGACGAAGTGCTCACATGCCTCTCCAATGCTGGCCTTCAACTAAACACAAAGAAGTGCCACTTCGGTAGCACAACGATCAAAGTTCTCGGACATCTCGTTAACAAAGATGGCATCCAGCCCGATCCGGACAAAATTTCCGCAGTGCTCAACTTCCCGCGCCCACTCCGTGCAAAAGAACTGCGCAGCTTCCTTGGGCTCGCATCATACTTCCGACGCTTCATCCGGAACTTTGCCACCATTGCCTCGCCTCTCCACAAGCTCCTTGCTAGTACCGCTCCCTTTGATTGGAATCATCAGTGCGAAGCCGCATTCCAAGAACTCAAGTGCGCACTGACATCCCCACCGGTTCTTTGTTATTTCAATGACGAGGCACCTACGGTACTGCACACTGACGCTAGTGGGCAGGGAATTGGTGCCGTACTGCTACAGCGTGACCGTGAATTTCGCGAGAAAGTTGTCGCGTATGCAAGCCGCACTCTCACCTCTGCAGAGAAGTACTCGATAACCGAACAAGAGTGCTTGGCTGTTGTCTGGTCCATCCAAAAATTTCGTCCGTACCTCCATGGTCGACATTTCAGGCATTAATTGGACTTCATCTTCCTCATCTGTACATAACCATCATCAGTCATCGGCTCGGGCTTCTTCTTGGTCGGTGCCATCTTGCCTTTGGCGTAATAAAGCGTCGGCTTAACCGCTTTATTTCAATATATTCTTTCATTGACATGAGTACTGCTACTGTTTTGGTTCTAATAAAATATTGCAAGCACTGGTTCTTGTATCAGTTGAGCTATCACTGCTTGTGCATGGAAATGAAAGAAATGAACTTGTGTATACAAAGCAAATTGTTGAAGCACTGTCTGCTCAATATAACTGCTTCTGTTTGATTACCACAGAAGTTTAATAGATGATTCACTCATTATAACACATTGTAGAGGAGAGATAGGCAACGGGAAATTAGGCAGAAAACACAGCGTTCTAACGTAGATTGGGTAATCTTTCAACAATAGTAGCGTAATTCGGGCTTCGTGCATAACCACGAAGCCCGTAAGCTGAATAACAGCAACAATTTCCAATTAATAGGAATAGCACTGGTGCATCAGCATGCGTTCACTGTGGTCGCTGCTGGCGAGTTGAGTGCGGACATTCCCATTTAAAAGCGAGACAAGGAAACTGTCGCTCAGCTTGTGCTAGAAGAGTTTGGTTTCAGCTGTTGTGGCAATTTGTCACTCAACAATTTAACCGTGTTTTATATAGATTTGAGATGGGATAGGAATTTGTGCAGGCTGTAAGCGCACCAGCCAGTGTACAACACATGAAACTAATCCTAAAACTACCGAAATTACCACACCTAAGTGAACAATATAACTTCCCCTGTCTAATCTTGTGTGCTGTGCTACAGCTTCCCTAAAGCTCGAACTATGCTGAATCAAAGAAATCCTGAGTTTTTAAAAAATAATAATGATAATATTAATCACATTATTATTATTATAATATTCTTATTATTTTATAATTATCGTTGTTTTCACTGATTGTTATAAGTATAGCTTCTTCCCAAGAGCTATCAGTGAATGAAATCTTTGTCAGAAGAAGCCCTTTGATGCTCATCCACGGATTCGTTCTTAAAACGCATAACTCATATTGCCATTTGTAACTAACAAAGCTTTATTTGCCTGTTTGAGATCTGCTGCATTTAATTTTATTATCTGGCTTTGTTTCTTGGTGCAATTCATTTTGTACCTTTATCTGTTACTTCTGATTACACAGAATGACTATGTTCTGATTCTAATGTCATTTTTATTTATTTGTTATGTATTTGTTTTCCACCCCTGTAATAGCACTCTGTAAAGGGTGACAGTATCTGTAAATAAATAAATTGCGATGAAGAAGAAATGCACTCTGAAGAGCCAGCTACACGGTCGTATCGTCAGCGCTACACAGGAGCGGCTCGTGCTGAACGTTGTTGCTGTTTGCGCTGGCTAGGCTTACGGTTCTATACGCTGTCATATTACAGTTTCTCTTGTCCACGCCGTGTCTCAGCTCTTTATTATAATTGGTGGATGTTTCTAGGTCTTCTGACAATCCCGGACTCTACCTGCCGCCATGACCACCGAAACCCACACAAGCCCGCCGCTACCTGCTCCGCAGGCCACCGCATGCTCCGGCGCGGTCCGTCAGCGGGACCCTCCAATATTCAGTGGCACTGATGACCACGACGCCAAGGCAACGATGACCAAGAGCTGAAGCAAATTATACAGTAACTGAAAAAGAATGCCTAGCGATCATCTGGGCCATTACAAAATTTCGGCCTTACCAGCACGGTCGCCCCTTCGATGTCGTTACCGATCATCACGCACCTTGCTGGTTGTCCTGCCTCAAAGATCCCTCCGGCCGCTTGGCAAGATGGGCTTTGCGGCTCCAAGAGTACGACATCCGGGTTATCTACCGCTCAGGCCTGAAGCATGCCGATGCCGACGCTCTTTCGCGTTCGCCTGTTTCCAGTGACACTGCGAGTGTCTCCATTCTGAACAACTTATGTTCGCCATTAGGATCCATCGACATGGATTTGGAGCAACGCAAAGATTCGTGGATTGCGTCTTTGATGGATTACCTCGCTGACGCGCTCGCACGCCCGCCATCTCGAGCACTACGCCGACAAGCCTCTCACTTCGCCATCCGTGATGGAACCCTTTATCGCCGCAACTACCAATCTGACGGCCGCAAATGGCTACTTGTCATACCCAGGCAACTACGCGCCAGCATATGTGCTGCTTTCCATGCCGGTCCACAGTGCGCACACGCTGGTCTGTTTCAAACCTATGCCAGACTGCGTCTTCGGTTTTACTGGCGCGGCATGTGCACATTCGTACAAAAGTACATTCGATCTTGCACAGAGTGTCAACGCCGCAAGCCCGATCCTTGCCGCTCTTCTGGACCAATGCAGCCGTTGGCGTGGCCAATGCGACCATTTTACCGGGTTGGAATAGATCTTTACGGTCCTCTACCATACACATCCACCGGAAATCGCTGGGTTATTGTGGCGATAGACCACCTCACGTGATATGCACAAACAGCCGCTCTGCCAGCCGCAATGGCACGCGACTTTGCGTCTTTCCTGCTTCAACGCTTTGTTCTACGTCATGGTGCTCCTCGTGAACTCCTGAGCGATCGAGGCCGCGACTTTCTCGCGGATGTATTTCAAGAACTTCTCGCTGAATGCCATGTGATTCACCGCTGTACTACCGCATATCATCCGCAAACAAACGGCTTGACCGAGCGTTTCAACGGAACTCTTGGAGACATGCTTTCTAAGCATGTCGCCTCTAAACACACCCACTGGGACGTTATTCTTCCCTACGTAACGTACGCCTACCTTACGGCACCCCAGGCGACGACCGGCCTTTCTCCCTTCTTTTTACTCTATGGCCGAGAACCATCGTCTCCGATCGATACCATTATTCACTACCGACCCGACTCATCCGAGGGCACACCAGTTTCCGTAGCTGCTCGATATGCAGAAGAATGTCGGCAACTAGCCCGCTCCCTTACAACTCAATAACAGGGGCTACAGAAATTTCGACACGACGACGGACGGCCCCACAATCAGTTTTCGCCCAACTTTCTTGTTTGGCTCTGGGTGCCTCCCACTCCTGCGCCACGTAACTCCTCGAAGTTTGTCAGCCGGTACCATGGACCCTACCACGTGCTACAGCAAACTTCTCCCGTTAAGTACATCATCGAACCCCTCACGCCCACTACGGACCTGCGTCGCCGAGGCCGCGAAACTGTTCACTTGGATCGCCTCAAGCCATACCACGAACCCCTTGCTCTTACGACACCTTAGAACGCCTAATGGGCTCCGTCTTTAGCGAGGGGGGAAATGTGACGAAGAAGTGCACCCTGAAGAGCTAGCTCCACAGTCGTATCGTCAGTGCTACACAGGAGCGGCTCGTGCTGAACGTTGTTGCTGTTTGCGTTGGCTAGACTTACGGTTCCATACTCTGTCATATTACAGTTTCTCTTGTCCACGCCGTGTCTCAGCTCTTTTTCTTAAAATAAGTAAATTAAATTATGAGTTCATATATACAAACGAGGACGCAGAGAAAATAGGAGAGGGTGCACTCTCAGAACTACCACCGAGAGGTTCACAACGCCTGCCTACTTTTTCTGGAGGAGGTGATAAACGGAGAAAATGAAGGTAGCACGAAAACGAAAAGGAAGTCATCGAAATAATAAAGAAGGGGGCAGAAATATATGGTAACACGGAAAAATTAGCACATTTCTGCCGCCTTCTCTGTTATTTCTATGACTTCCTTTTTTTTCGTGCTACCTTGCTATCGTGCTACCGTGCTCTCTGTCTTCCAAACGCCACTAGCAACCATGCGCAGCGGAGAAGCGGACGCTCGGGGCAATTTTTGTATTTCTCGATGCCGCCGCTGCTGCAAACTTAATTTACACTAGTCATTCGCAGTAAAGTTATTTACCAGTCTTCGACACGCCAGACATGACGATCGGTGATCCGGTAGGAATGTCGCCTGGAAAAACGGAGTGGGTAATCGCCGCACAGCTGTAGTTACTAGCAAGACCTAGTGCCACCTAAGGGTAGCATATACAGGAACTCTACCTAAGCCATTCAACGCTATCTATCAATCATTAGGGCCTGTAATTTTCACGCTCTTTTGCGTTTTCTCTTTGAACTTGAGCATTCGTTGCGTCTTGCGTCAGATGTTCAACAGTGGGACGGCCGCTTTTTCAGAGCGGGCATCGCCGTATGTGGTTGTTCTTTCTCATTGTGACCGTGCGTGACTGGCTAGGCTCCCACAAGTACTATCACTTTGTGCCAGCCCTCCCAAGGTGTATTGGAAAGTTTCCTTGTGTTTCTGAATGTCCAGATAGCATTGCGAGCACGACGTTAGAACCTAAGTTTATCCTGGAATTTAGGCGATCACCAGCGGTAATGCTGCCATGTTCGAAGTCACTCTCATGGATGCCAACGTGTTGCGCCCACTTATCAGAATATCTAGAATAGATGAGCGTGCTCGCCCTAAGGTTGTGGTGTGAGTGTTACGTGCTTTCACTATGGGTCTTAGGTTATTTTAGATTGTGTGTTTTGAATGCGAAGGATTTCCTATTAAAGGCACCGTGACGGTATCTATCTATCTATCTATCTATCTATCTATCTATCTATCTATCTATCTATCTATCTATCTATCTATCTATCTATCTATCTATCTATCTATCTATCTATCTATCTATCTATCTATCTATCTATCTATCTATCTATCTATCTGGCCCCCTACGTCTTGACATTAGCATGGTCGTCTCCTTTGCTTCGTATGTGTCAAAATTGACACAGAAAGACGTGAAAGTGTGCCGAACACGATTCTCAGTCGTCAAAATTTTAATGCGTGAAATCTAACAGGACTAAGAAGGACACAGATGCACAGGACAGCTGGTATTTTCTTAAACAATTCTCATGTCATGACATGAATAAAGTGATTACCCTGTCGCGTACCTGTTCAACTCCTGTCCACTACTCACGCGCGAAATATTTCCGTACACCGCGGCCCATCGTGTGCGGGTATGCGACACATGCGATTCATATTCTATATCATCACATGACGTCACAAGAACTTTATTGGTGTTCCGAAAAGCTCGTGCCCGGGCATCCCAAAATGCAACAAGTGCTTTGGAATGTTTAACCCCGCAGTGTGAAGAATCACATGTCACAGAAAAGGCGCTATCAGGGTCACCGGTGTTGTAGATGGGTGAAATGACCCGACGGAAGCAAATACTGGACATCACCTCTCGAGCTGGAATAGAACCCATGCATTGTGCATGGCAGACAAGTATTCTACCAAAGTGCCGCGCAAATGCTTCAAATTCTTTTGGAAAAGGACCCTACACAAGCGTCATGTCAGGGCTGCGCCATTTGGGTGACAGTATCGGCTATCCGCTTTTATATCAATGTACATCGCATATACATGACTCCTCAAGTTGTAGTCAACCGTAGCGCGAACACGCATACGACCGCTGAGTATGATTTGTACATCAGCGACCGCAGCATGCACTTCGTGGCTATGAAACACGTCTCTGTTCTCACGTGAGTGCCGACATACGTCAGACCATGAGCTACCCCGACGTCGAACGACCTCGTAACGCTTGGCTCGAAGCGAAAAATCTTAGTGCCTGATGTCTTCGCTTCATATTGTCTCCCACAATGCGTGGAATGTACCGAAATTTTTGAATGACTGAACATTTAAGCTACCAGGTGGCCATTCGTAGAGGCAACGCTTGTTGCAGAGTGTTGCAAGTGCGAAACTGGCTGTATTTACATTCTGCGAGCTTCAAAGGTCATATATGTTTGAATATTCTAGCCGACTACGCGTCATTCATACGGTGCGCCGTGCTAATATTTTGCGGCACTCGCGCTGCGTTCAAGAGTGGTGGTATTGGTAACAGCTTTATCGAGAATTCCGGAAAATTTGTGCCTGGGCCTAGGTCTCCCCGACGACATCAGAAGAACCTGTCTTCTCCGCCTCACGGGCTTGCTAGATGGCCAATTTTTGAGCTTGAACCTTTGAGCTGTGCAGTGCGGCCGTCCACCGCGCCACAGTTTCCTTTAGGGAGAGAACGTTATCTTTGCATATAACCTCACACTCCTAGAGAATGGGTCTAACAATGCAGCAGAAGAAAAAAAAATGAGGTTCCTGCACTATCGATATTATTCACCCACGAGCCCGGAGATATTCTTAGAAACCAAAAGGTCACTGCATTCGTGCGATCATCAATCAGCCAGACGTATTCTTCCACACTGGCATACCAATTACTCACCGTGTACGTCACGCATACGAACAATAAGGAGACTAGTCTGGCAATGATGACGTTTCCTTTTTCAGCTCAGAGCAACAGCCTATTCTGGTGGTGATGTCCTCCGCTACCGCCGTAGCTGTCGATCGCCGATGTCGCGCTCAGTGAGAAGAAACACCAGGTTTCAAGCCGGAACTGAACCGTCATTATCTGTGGCAGTCCAGTATTCTGCCACACAACCGCAGCAGTACTCGAAACCTTTAACACGAAAGTGTTTTATGCCCGGGTCCACCACGGCTCCACTGGCCTATCTCCGTCACGGATATGACGTTGTAAAATATAAAGACTAACAGTGGGCAAAGAAAAGAACCAGAAGAAAATGTTCCGTCAGCGGAAATCGAACTTACGACCCCTCGCTCTGCGGCGCGCAACGCGAAACGGTTCGGCCATGGATGACGCGTTCTTCGCAATGCTAACGGCGAGCTATTTATATACACCATTTGGAGGTGGCTGTAATCAGAGATCTGTGTTACAGCGTGTTTTCGTTATCACTAGCGAGATGGCGCGAAGGGCTCGAAGAGCGCGCTTGAAAGGTCGTCGCCATTGCTACGAGCGCCCGCGTCTACAGGGCGTGGTCTCTTGTGCGTGCGCTTATCTCGTGATCGCGGTGGTTTGTATATCTCGCGTTGAGAGCACGAAGGCCACTTGGCTTCAAGGAGGTTAAACAATAAACTGCTGGAGTGGCGACTATTGCGCAAGAGTGAAGCCGTGCCCACCACAAGATGGCGGCTGCGCCCGCCATCTTAGTAGGGGCACGATAACCCATCAGCGTTTGGCGATGGAAAGTGAGCGTTTTCCCCGCCCGCCAGACGAGTTCAAAATGGCAACTTTTAGGGGTCAGATACTGCTCCAAGTGTGTCTTTGTGTTACTAGTTTTTGCAAGTGCGCCTCAAAGTCATGGCAAATTTTATTGGAGATCAATCATCAATACTCCTTTCGAAGGGTTACTTTTTGGGCAACAACGATCTTTTATTTTACAATTAACATAGTATTTACACTAATCGATCAAAGCTATTTGATCTCTATGTGGGAACCACCAGGAAAGGGCATGTTTCCGAGCTTTTTGGTGGGCAAAAGCTGGCTTCACTTTTGCTGGCAAGGCGTTGCGACAGCTTCCACTCCAGAATTTTTTTAGATGCGAAGCATTTTATGGCGGAGTTCAATCCGGTGGTGCGCGACGTGACCACCGCTACTGCGCATGCGCGAACCCTCTCCACACACCCCCTCCCCCACATCACCTATCCCATTCCCCTCTCCCCTCTCCTCTCCCACTTTCTCCTTCTCCACCTCCCCCCTCTCTCTTCCCCTCCCCTTCTCTCTTCCCTTCTGAAACGCGGGCTCGACATGCCGAAACGCTGCTTCGCATCGCCTCATGGTCCCCTTTAGCGGAGATGGTGTGATTTTTTAAAACCTCCTTGCTTGGCTCACTGCAGCGGCCGCTTTTGGGTGATTCCACGAGAGATCGAACATGCCTGTCCGGTCGCATTTTTTGTTTTGCCTGGGTTTTTTATATGTTGTGTGGGCACATTCAAAGTGCACGGAACTGAAAATTTTATTTCCAAGAAACGCTCCCAGCGCGCCAAAAAAATATTTGAAGGTGGCGGCGCATGCCTCCTGTTTTTGCTCACTGCATTGTTTTCGGATTTCACGGCCGAATTTAGCGCGAACTATAAATGATGTGTCGAAAATTTCTTTTGCTGGTTTTAATACGCATTCCTGTGAATTACATCCATGCTTTTTTTATGCCGTCCTCAAAAAGAAGAAAATGTGAAAAAATGGCAAACACGGCCGAAATCAAAAAAGGGTCCTAAGTTTGAGGCGCCTTGGCGCCTTTACTATTTCAAACAGAAAATTGAAAAAAGTGTCAACTATAGCAAAGAGCCTTTGCAACATTTGTACGGAAGATTATTTTCCTACGGGCAGCGCAAAAAAAGAAAAAAATAGTTAAAGAAGCGAGTTTTTTCAAAAAAGTACATTTTCAAAAAATAAAATAAAAAAAACTCCGGTCTCAATTTTGACGGTAATTTTTTATCGAAGAGCGCTTATGTCAATGAACACACGGTTTTAATATCATATGTCCTCATTTGCTTTGTTTACGAGATATAACTGGTCAAAGTGACTCTTGCAATGAGTGCTCACTTCAGTGCGACTGATGGCTGTTAATAGCTTGCATTGTGCGTAAATCGCAGTTTTATTTATTCTGCTGCAGCAAAACCTTGCTCTGGTGGCTTTTCGTCAAGAAAAATGTGTTCTCAGATTTTATTTGTGTCTAGCGTGTGCAAAAGTAGGCTGCTGCCGCCCTCTAAATGGCTCACGTGTAAACAGTTTGCAGCCTACAACCTCGCCTACAATCATCAGAGGAAAGATGGGCGCGCCTGTTCAAGATATCAACCGCTTCTTCTTCCTGAAGGAATGCCTGGTCTACCTCATCGCGGTTAGATGTAGACAGTTTTTCCTTGAGGAGCCTAAAGCAATGCAAGCAGACCTCGCAGGTGTCGCGAAGATCCTCAGCCTATGACAGTAGCTTCTGGAGGTAGGCAACAAAAAGAGCAAAGAAAAAAAATCTGCGCATCGAAAACGTTTTCCTCAGCAATCTTCTTTTTGTGAACGCGTAAATAATCGGCACAGAACAATCGGACGTAGCCATGGGCCGCGCGCATCGCGTGTAGCGAACAGCTAGACCTAGAGCAAGCCGAAACGTTTATACAGAACGGCGCCGCACAAATTATCTCACATCTGCGCAGCTGTCATGAATGCCTTTCCAGAACTGCTTACGGTTGAACATTTTATGACTAAGGGTGTCTAAGCGCTTTGGGCTGTAATATTTAATTTGTAGGCCGCACTCATTGTCAAAACTAAGGGTAATGTCCGTCTGATGCCACCAATGACCTTTGCTGTCCTCGACGTGGGAAAGCACTTGAGTAAAGTGGCAACAAAACATCATAAATTGGACAGCTTCGGCCACTCATGGCTTAATCATGCCGCACCGCACGTTTTCTGGCAGCTGAAACGCTGAGGTAAAGGTCGAGATGATACAGGAAGACGTTATCTGCGACGCCGAAAACATGTGATAGCGGGAAGTGAAATAAACGGCTCGGAAATCATTGAGCTAACTTTTTTACAAATGTTGTTTAGGCACAATGTGCGTCGAATGGGGAAGATGGTTAGAGCGTACAATGCATGTAATGGAAGGGAAGCAAGCAGGCAGTGAGAAAACAACTGCATAACAGCGCGCCTGCTGATTCTGGCATTTAGTTACAGATTTAGTTGGCCTTTGCTGCATACAGATGCTTTATTCTGTGTGCAAGGAGAGTTTTGACAAAGTGACCTAAACCATGTGTTCGCGGTGTCTCGCGTGCTTCTGATTAACGAATACTGGCGGGTAAGTTGAGGTTGTAAGCTGCAAACTGCGTACGTGTTCGGCCTTTAGAGAGCGGCAGAAGCCCATCCCCACACACGCTAGACATAATTAAAGTTTGAGAATGCATTTTTCTTGACGACAAGACACCAGAGCAAGCTTTTACTGCAGGAAAATAATTAAAACCAGATTGAAGTGCAATGCAAGCTGATGACAACTATCGACCGCACTGAAGTGAGCACACACAGCAAGGGTAATTATGGCCCGTTAAATCTCGTGAACAAAGCAAATGAGGACATACATATTAACTCGGTGTTTTCACTGACATAAGCGCTCTTCGACAAAAAAATGTCGTCAAAATTGAGGCCTGAGTTGTTTTATTTTACGAAAATGTACTTTTTTGAAAAAAACTCGCTTCTTTAACTATTTTCTTCTTATTTCGCGCTGCCTATAGGAAAACGATCTTCCGCATAAATGTTGCAAAGGCTCCTTGAAATACTTGGAAAAAAGCATGGATGTAATTCACAGTAATGCGTATTAAAACCAACAAGAAAATTTTCGAGACATCGTTTATAGTTCGCGTTAAATGCGGCCGTGAAATCCCAAAACATTGCAGTGAACAAAAACAGGAGGTCTGCGCCGCCACCTTCAAATACTTTTTTGGCACGCTGGGAGCATTTCTTGGAAATAAAATTTTGGGTTCCGTGCACTTTGAATGTGCCCACATAACATATAAAAAACTCAGGCAAACCAAAAATATCGACCGGACAGGCCTGTTCGATCTCTCGTGAAATCACCCTTTAGAGGGCGGCAGCAGCCCACTTTCGCACACGGTAGAACCAAATAAAATCTGAGAACACGTTTTTCTTGACGAAAAGCCACCAGAGCAAGGTTTTGCTGCAGCAGAATAATTAAAACTGCGATTTACGCACAGTGCAAGCTATTAACAACCATCAGTCGCCCTGAAGTGAGCACTCACAGCAAGGGTCACTTTGGCCAGTTATATCTCGTAAACAAAGCAAATGAGGACATATGATATTAAAACCATGTGCTTATTGACATAAGCGCTCTTCGATAAAGAATTGCCGTCAAAATTGAGACCGGAGTTTTTTTTATTTTATTTTTTGAAAATGTAGTTTTTTGAAAAAACTTGCTTCTTTAACTATTTTTTTCTTTTTTTGCGCTGCCCGTAGGAAACTTATCTTCCGTATAAATGTTGCAAAGGCTCTTTTCTATAGTTGACACTGTTTTCAAGTTTCTGTTTGAAGTAGCAAAGGCGCCACGGCGCCTCAAACTTGGGACCCTTTTTTGATTTCGGCCGTGTTTGCCATTTTTTCACATTTTCTTCTTAATGAGGACGGCATAAAAAAAGCATGGATGTAATTCACAGTAGTGCGTATTAAAACCAGCAAAAGAAATTTTCGACACATCATTTATAGTTCGCGCTAAATTCGGCCGTGAAATTCGAAAACAATGCAGTGAGCAAAAACAGGAGGCATGCGCCGCCACCTTCAATTATTTTTTTGGCGCGTTGGGAGCGTTTCTTGGAAATAAAATGTTCAGTTCCGTGCACTTTGAATGTGCCCACACAACATATAAAAAACCCAGGCAAAACAAAAAATGCGACCGGACAGGCATGTTCGATCTCTCGTGGAATCACCCTTTTGCGAAAGGAGCGCGGTGCTCACGCAGAAATAAGTTACAAATGTGACAGTTAGTTCGCTCTCATCCTGTGTATGTTCGTTCCGTGCGTCCTTTCGGCTTGAGCAGCGCGTTGCAAGTTTCGAGCTGCTTGCCGTTCCTCGCGTGACATTACAATATGTTCCTGTAGCATTGATTCATTCGTCCTCGGGGCGAAACAATGCGCAACAAACGCTCAGCTACGTGTGTAAAGACACGTTTCACTTTCATGTTATACCGATTTCTATGACAGAGGGATCAGCCATGTTTTTTTTTTTCTCGTAAAAGACCTATACCACCGTCATGTGGGGTGGGTTATCACGTCAACAGGTGCAAGATAGTGAGGCACAAGCGTAGCGTTTGAGTCACACGTCACGCTGTGCGAATAACGTAACAAGTGGGATGTTTAAAGCTCCCGTCTTCCACTAAAAGGGCTCAGCCAGAATAAATCATCATCAGTGATGTGTGCAGCTTGGTAGGCGCACACACTGCCGTGGAGACGCGTAGTGGGTGCTTTGTTAGATATGTCGATGTTGCTAAAGTTACACAGACGTAGAAGGACACTTGATGCATGCACCGTTCGCGTGTCCTAATAGTAGTCACACGTAGCACCCTCATCCTCACTCGAATTCTGTGTCCACTGCAGGACAAAGGCCCCTCCCAACGATCTCCAAAGCACTCTAATGAGCGCTAGTTGGTTCCATTTTAACTCTGTTAACTTCCAACCCTTGGTATTATTTCCATTTCTCTCACTGACCGCCGAAATACAGCCATGCGCATAACGTGGTCCGCTCCGCCTAATTTTCTTCTCCTGATTTCAACTATAAGGTTCGTTACATCTGTTTGACGCTCTTTTTTCTATCATCCGTACTGCTGTCTTCCGATATCCCAATTTTACACATAGCATGTCCCGTATCATCGCAACATCAGTTATCCTTAAACTTTACTTTGGCATCTTTGTTATCCTGCAAATTTCAGCCCCATAGCTTAGAACTCTCATATTCAATGATTGCACACTTTCCGCTGTAGGCTGCGAATGCTTACGGTATGCGCAGCAGCCTGTGATCTCTTTCGGTGAATTTCCGCTTAATGTGTACGCTCCTTTGTTAGCAACTGACATACATGCCATTCTACAATTTCGAAATCTTGGTAGCCACTCGTGAAGTTTTTAGTTTTAGAGACGCTATCGACGATTGTGTCTGTCTTTAATACATTCATATTTAGCCCCACTATAATGCTTTCGCGGTTGAGGTCGTATTTTCACAATTACTCGGCGTCACTCCTGAAGAGCACTATGTCATCTGGAGACCGTAGGCATAGAAACCGTAAATATCTGCCATGTCTTACTTTAATATTGTTTTTATTTACTTCCAATGGAGCCGTTTGAATGGCTGTAAGCTTGCAGTGAACAATAAGAACTGTAGCTCGTTCTCGATGGCAGTACCTTTGCCTTTTTTGGAGAGGAAGAGCGGCTGTTGAGTCTTCCTACATGTTAACTCGAGTAATTTTTCCTTGCAACCACTGTATGGTTCTGAACGCTACTTAAGCTGCGGGTGTCTACATTACGGCGAATGTGTTTTCGTTGTCTATGAGTGCCGAGTGAAGGAGTTTCTTGCAGTCTGCAAGAGTGACTTGATTCATCACATCAATGTGATCCATTCTTGCCCGCCCCGTATTGAAGCCAGCTTGCACTCTAGGTTTCTCTATGTGAATTGTTTTTGTCCTTCTGTTCAAAATTGTCGCAGAATTTTGTATCCTGCTAAAAGGGAGCTGGTGAGCTTTCAATTATAGGCTTCTGCGCCCCCGTTCTCTTGCAATAATATGCCGGCCTTTTTCCAGCTTACTGGTAGATTCGAAGTTTTCATAAATCGATTGTAAAATTATGCAATATGTTTAAGTATCCATCCATCTTTGAGCAAATCGATTGTTATACCTTATCCTCCTGGTGCATTTCCACGCAGCATAACTCTTATTGTCGCTCAAAATTCAATGGTGATTTCATATAGACCATTAGTGCCCCCTTGAACAGCATTGTACGTCATCACAAATTGCATTTCTGCTAGCTGCGCTGTCCATCGCAGAAGTCATTGTGTAATAGAAAATAATATTAAGGTTGCCGTGCTATTCGGCCGCGCATTTTGGTCCTTCCTAAACAGACATCCACATGTCTGTGCGTTTCCGTTATTTTTTCATTGCTGCTTCTATCTGTTTTACGTTAAAATTGCCATGTCCCATACTTTCTCTTTAGTTATTTTGTTGGCATAGCAAAGCATAGCAAATTAGTCATTTTCAGCTGCTGTTGTCTCTACTAGGAATTTTACGGTTGTGAAGACTTTTTTTGAGTTCTTGCCCCGGTGCTTTACCTCCAACTTCACTTGTTCCCTCTAATATTCAGTCTCTATGGGTCTTCGTGCATTCCCTCCGTGCCGTTTTAATTTTCCTGTCATACCTTTTTTCAAAATTTATCAAGAGCTGGAATGTGAGTTTAACTCTTTTTTTTTTGCCAGGGCATCCAGTGTCAAACCTGCCTGCAGGGCATTCATTTTAGTTATGTTTTAATATTTTCATGTTTGAGGTCTTTAACCATATTTTTCACTTTGTCTTCATTATTATGAAGAGCAGAACCATTGGTTCCTCAGATTTTGAATGCCAATGCTTACCCCTCCTTCGTTTCAGCCTAATTTTTTTAATTCTCTTAAGTGTGCAGTGAACAGCACATGAAACTTCATGGCGTTGTCGGCTTTGATTTCATTCGAGCGTCACTGTAATATTCATGAACTGCACAGTTCGGAATATATTACATCTGCCACTTTCTCTATGTTATTGAAATTCCTAATATTATCAAGCTGTTCATCTTTCACTACGTCCGTTTTGGCTTGTAGCGATACCCACTCACCAATCTGCCTTTCTAATGCAAGCGCCTTACTTTGCTCCTCCCTCTGCCGCAAGTATATCGTTCATAAGTACGTTATACACAAACATTTTGTATTTTACACTCATCAAACTCACACATTACCTCAACGAAAGCGGTGAACGTAGTGAGCATGTGGGCATGGTTTTCCTGCCAATCCATAGTCGTAGTGGTCAGATAAGCAACAACTTTCCTAAGCGGGCTTAGGGGGTTCTAGTTATTGCATTGGCTTACCATTGCGTCATGGATCCACAATTCATCAAAGTGAATTTGCTGTGAACGTGTGTAGCTCCCGGTAATGTAGGTACAAGCCTGGTCTTGCCAAGGCTTTGCTGAGTGGGTCGTTTTCTTCTCGATCAATGATCGGGGACGATGGCAAAATGCCGGCAAGGCAATGGCTTCTATGAAGTTCTTTGCTGATGGCTCCGGTGTAGGTCACGGGAGCTATCCAGCGCATCTCCACCTATTGTTACAGGCAAGAAGTTCACTGAAAGCTTTAGAACCAGACGCATCTGAATGGTCGTTGTTTTCAGAGGGGCCGCGAGACAGCACGCCGAACATCGTTGTACCTTCCCACCTCTTTTATGCATGATCATTCGCGCTGTTTCCATGGTTTAATGCAAAAGCTCGTGACAATATAAAATACTTGTCTTCAGTCTCTTAACAGGTGAATCTTCCCGATTACACGAGAAATGACAAACATGTTTTAAAGAAATCACGTGGCTTTCAGCCCAAAATTACATTATATTCTCTTAGCGAATCAGTTTTTGGTGGTTTCAGATGTGTTTTTGGTGGTTTCAGACGGCTAAATGGCAATGCTGTATTAGCATATCTTTGGGTATATTGCGGATGAAAATACCTCAAATAAAGAGACAGAAAAGTGGCCACACGAGCACAGCTGTCAACTCAAATCAACGCAACATGAAGTGCATGCTTTCTGGGCGTAGTTGCAAACATATGTAGGATTTCGATGATAGCACACTTATTTCACGGCCATGCCCTTTCCCTGCTTAGTGTTTATTATTTTTATATCATATGTTCTCCTACAGTTCATAACTCTGCGTTATCTGAGTGTTTTATTGTCAGAAGTGCAAGATGGTCTCACAACGACGAAAATGCAATAAATCATTCGCTCATCTTACCATCGAAGCACTGGCCGTATGTACCGAGGTTACATAAAAGTACATTTTGAAAAAGTCATCAGAAAGTTGCACTTTGACAAAAAACACCTAATTCTACTGCGTCCTGTATATATGAGGTTTAATGAGAACCTTACTAGGAGCCTCGAAGTGCGTTGGCATCCATAAGATATGCAGAATAGATTGCGTACCGGAACACGGTCATATGTCACTAACCCTTCTAGTCAATGACGACAGCGTTTGGACAGCTTCAAGCACTAAAAGAAAAGCGAAATTATCGACGTCTTTAACTAACGTCACATTCCGGGTAAACGCTAGTAGGGGTTGTTACCTATGAAGTTAAGGGTTTTTATTCTTCCTGAGCGTCCTGCGTTGAACTCTCGCCCTTCTAGATTCTCCGTTCTTGATCCGATTTCCGCTAATATTTTTGGTCATCACATATTACACCTTAAGCTCTGACGAGACCACCCCTCTGTTGACGTGACCTCATGTGCACGTTTGCAACTTAAGCGCTCCACTTAAACTTCACTAATCTTTATTGGTGAACTGAGTCGCAGAAGGTTTACATGGAGTGAGTAAACTGTAGTCTCCCAAGCTTTGCAACGGAAACCCGATTGTACTTTTCAAATGGGAAGTATTGGGGCAAATCGTTTTCTTGGGTCATGTTGGTCGTAACTTATGCAGAAAAAGAAATCCGCTTTCTTCGCGAAAGACTGTTCCACGTACAATTTGGGGTCGCTAGACGCGATAAACTTATTGAGTAGTGTGATAGAGCAACCATTTTTAGTAGATGCATGGCATTTACCTCGCAGATCTTGAATAATCTATTTAAATTAAATGCGTAGCATTCGGGACGAATTGTAAAACTCAGCTAATCGGCACGCGTTTATCTTTTAGTTAGTGAAACGCTTAGAAAGACGAACACAAACAGTAGAATACAATACAATACAGCTTTATTTCGATAAATACAAATATTCTGGGGGATACCATTGGCTAAAATCTGTTTGAAGAAATCCACAGCATATCCACGGGGGAATGACGACGAGTGCGGCTAAGCTCCGGAGGATATCATCGGTATATGTCCAAACTCCATCATACAAGCTATTTCTTGAGATTATGCGGCAATGTCAGAGCGATAAACATCCCTTCCAGAGTAAATACTGTGTAAAAACGACAGGCTATACTTTCAGAAATAGTTTTATACCTATACCACGTAGTAGAACAAATTACGGTGAACAAAAGATTGCGGTGCAAATTCCTAACCTCGTCAACGACTATGCCTTTTAGTACTAAGTACCTGTCAAACTGATAACATTGATGTTTTTCTTCTTTTAGATTATTGCCTTTGATTTTGATGAATTCTGCATTTCATCTGTGTAAACACGTGTAATGATTGATTTTTATGTACGCTTTTATGTTCCAAAATGTCTTCTTTCTGCTGCTGCTGCTGCTGCTGCTGCTGCTGCTGCTGCTGCTGCTGCTGCTGCTGCTGCTGCTGCTGCTGCTGCTGCTGCTGCTGCTGCTGCTGCTGCTGCTGCTGCTGTATGGATGGCACGGCCCAGTCACGCAATGTTTGCCTTTAGCCGTGTCCCCTTGGACAACTCACTGTCGCCGCACTAAATCGAATGATTGCCTTCCACCAATCACACGCGCCATACGTTAATCTTCCGTGAATTCTGCCCAATACATCATCAACGACGTGAGATCGGGTGCGTTTATACTAAAGGGTCTATTGGAGTCATGGCGACTTGCAGCTTACTTTAATTTTACATGTACGCTGTGAATTTTTAATGTTTAATCATGCACAGGAGAAATCTCACGCAGGCACTACCTTGGAGGTCAAATTCCAGCGCCTATATATACGGGCTGGTCAGTGAACGGTTGTGCAGCGCGAGCAGTTGGATTTTCAATCAAGAAACTGGCTAGCAGACCCTGCCTGCGTAGGCCCCGCGAGGCCAGAGAGGCGGGGGGGCGGGACTAGAGCACGCATCTGCAACGCAGCGAGCGCGGATCGTCGGCGTCGCAAGGCGAGAGAAGGGGGGGGGGGGACTAGAGCTCGCATCTGCAACGCAGCGAGCGCCTCCGCGCCATCTAGGGATCTTTCTGAGAACTAGAAGTGGCTACGACAGCGCCATCTAGTGAACACTTGAAGAAGTAGAGGTGGCTACCTACTACTATTACTACTACGACTACATACTACAGAGGAGGGACAGATCCACATCCTAAGGAGCTTCGCCCCTAAAACAGCTTCACTGGGCCGATGGTCCGTTACAAAGCATACGTGGTGGTTGCATGGAAAAATAGTAACATTGTTAGAAACTATAAGTAAATAAATATTTACACAAATGCACAAAACAAGATATAAATCATATAAAGAAATAATGAAAACATAATACATAAGAAGAAAGTGATATATGCAAGGGGGATAAAATAATAGGTAAGTGGCTCTGATTAAAGAACACTAAGAAAACGTTCAATCATCACATGTTCACAAAAAGTATTCGAAGTTCCTTCGGTGAGCGACACTTTACACCTTGATATTTATTTAAAATGTGTGGCAGATTATACTGTAATGATGGTAGGCTATATTTATTACGAAACCATGGAACATACCACATATCACTATTTCTGGTATTGACGGTAATGGATCTATGTGTCAAAAATGCAGTAGACAAGAGAAAAATTTTGAAGGCAGTATTTGAGAAGTAAAAATAATTCCGCAGGCAAAAAATGTAGACATATTATATTTTAATTATTTTATGCTTTAGAAAAGCTGGCCGTGCTGTTTCCAGAAAACCCCTATTGTCGACGTGCCGAATCATCTTCTTTTGCAAAAGAAAATATTCTCATAATATTCGTTTTTCCAGTAGTCGCCCACGCCAAGCTACTATAGTTTAAGTGTGAAGAAAATAAGGCGTAATAAATGCTAAGCTTTGCTTTCGGTGGTAGACGATATCGACATCTAGACGAAACACCTGTGACAGCAGACAGTTTTCGGCAGATATTTGCAATGCGTTTATCACAATCAGGTGCGAAGAAAACGTAACGCCTAGTAATTTATGTTCATCAGCAATTTGCAGTTCTTTACCAGCAAACATTACACTTTGATTGCTAGTAAGAGATTTGTTTTTTTATTTTAGTTCTCGTAGGATTGGTTTTTAGGCAGTTAGCGGTTGACCATTCAGATAGCTTAACAAGTAGATCGCTGCATTGTTCCATTCATTTATGTGAATCCGGACCAAGAATACGAAGACTAGAACCATCGGCGTATGTGATAAATTCAACAGCTGTATCTACGCTGGTAACGTCGTTAACATACAGGTTCAAAAGCAGAGGACCTAATACGCTACCTTGCGGCACGCCATCTAGTATTGGAAGAAAACATGATTTCTCGTCTTTTATACAAACTGATTGTTTGCGATCAGCTAGGTAAGACTTGAATAATCTTAATCGATTACCTCTAAGGCAATTCTGCGATAATATACATAGCAAAATTTTGTGATTTATGCAGTCGAATTGTTTGCTAAAATCAATGAAAAGTGCCAAAGTGAAGACATTTGTTTCGATATTTTTAGTACGTGTTTCTTGAGGGTGAGCAAAGCGGTTTCCATTGATCTGCCTTTTCGAAAGACGAACTGAGCATCAGATAGAATGCTTTGTCTGTCGAAAAAATTTGACACGCGAGAAAAGATAACTTTTGATAATCCTTTGGAAAATGCCGGAATTATTTAAATGTGTCGGTAATTTGACACGTCGTTTCTGTCGCCTCCTTTAAAAAGTACAACATATAAGAAATGCGCAACATATTTGCTGCCTCCGAACAGCGTGTATTAAAACAGCCAATGGTATATATAAGTGTGTATGCGTATAACATCATTAGCAGACAGAAGGAAGATATGGTAAGAAAATCATTGCAGATAAGCCCTGGCACGGCATCGCGGATATTACAGCTTACGCTTGCTCTTGAAGTGCACACTAAATTGAACATCACATACGGTGACAGTCAGCACACTAGCGCACCAGCCACCATTCCGTCTGATATGAAAATCCTCGATCACTTCAGTTGTAAACTGTTGCCTGTGGCGAGAAGGAATCATTGCATCCCGAAAGACAAATGAGGGATCACGTTCGATGAAATAGGAAGGCAAAGAAAAATGGCTTTTCCTCTCATACAGAGCTTTGTCTTCTCTAAGTCAAACGTTAATTCATCATCCTTGCTGGTCAATGTATGTTTTACCGCATGATAGCGGTATTTGATACAATATGGCTTCTTTGCACTCCTCACACTTCAAGGTATGCTTCGTTCCACAATCTGGATAATGGCCACCACAACTTCCGGCATTTTATTGATTCTCTTCCGTGCCTATTCGACCACGTCCGCGTGAGTATGGGGTGACGAAGTGATCATATATCCACCGTTACTGTACCATTGAGATCAGCATGCAGGCGTGATGCGCTCATCGTTGTAGGAATCATATCATGGTGGCCAAGAATTGTTTCGAAAAACTACTTGGCACATACGCAAGCAGGCTTTCCACGAAGCGTAATCTCCCAAGCATGCCAAAAGTTGTGCAGTTCGTTGAAGCAAACAGGAAAAGAAGCTGCAGATTACGAGCGGCAAATTGCAACAGAAAGATACACTTTACCACATGCATGGTCACAGAGTGGCGCACGTTGCAATGTGGTACGGGGTAGGTTCGTTGTTTCCATAAATTCGAAAGCTCTCGGGAATGTGCCCAAAGCTACACAAGAGCACCGAGAAAAAGGCTGTGGCTGTGATTATGTGGATTGTCAGGTGAGGCATAACTTTAAGCCTGTGGAGTGCAAGTGCCCATAGTATAACAGACACCGCTACGATGCGGCAAAACTTCTATTGACCAGAGCGCAATATTCTTAAGTGTTCGAGCGTTAACCATGCAGCCAAGAAAGAAGACCAGGGGTGTGCGAATAGTGAAACTTCACCTCGAATCGAATTCGAATCAAATAGTGCCGAATAGTGGCCAAAAATATCGAATATCGAATCGAATATTTATACGAAGTGTGTACCGCCGCCTACGGCAACACTAAGGAAAAATCAGGGACGCTACGGCGTGCCGACAATTTTATTGCGCACTTGTTCGGGAGTGGCTTTTGCTTCAGCTTTTATCGGCGCGCAAGCTTGTTGATAGAAGATCCGCTATTCCAGTCAGCAGCGCTATTCCTAACCGCCTAACGACTAACAGAGGGGGGTACGGTAGCTAGTGTTTTTCCCCATGGTCGCGCAATACGGCTCATCTGACAGCGGCAATATTGTGCTTCATCGCCATGTGCGCTGCGGGCCCAAAAATCTCCGGGCGCCCGTTCACAGCAGCGTTTTAACTGCGTGCCGGAATGATGGGAGATTCTGAACGAGTGGTTCGGTGTGGCAGACGCGACTGCCCAGCGTGAACAAATTTTTACATGCAAAGCCAATGACTGAGGGTTTTGTAGGCCAAAGTCAGGACGTCTTACGGCGCTTGCGGCATACGCGACCGAACTACGCAAGAAGTCCGTACCTTTGTTTCGGAAACTAAATTATGAAGAGCTTGACAGTTTTCTCATGTTTTTCTACGAGCGGAAATGACATAGTCTCATTTAAGATCTGCATGCGCTCGCTTTTGAACCAGGATGTTCGTGAAATTTTAACGAAAGGCCTACATAACGAGGTTAGCATTAGTTTTAGTCACCCCACCCTAACCAAGCTGCACCATTGGCCTTCGTCGCGTTTTAGATATTCGCCCTCTCGAATCATTCGAAACTTCGAATACTAACTATTCGAAAGTCGAATCGAATTATTCGATTAGGTACTATTCGATTCTAATTCGGAAATCGAATATTCGGACACCCCTAATGAAGATGCGTGAGGGGGACATTGGCTATTTGAAGCGCTGCTAGAACGCATGCCTGTTGCAAACCCAGTCGTGTCCTCTGTGCCATATTTCATTGTATTGCCAATCATCGAAGCATCCACCATGCGCCTGCAGGCTGAGCAGCCCAGCTGTACACTTTGCTGGTATTGTTGCTGCTGCTGATGAATAATTAAGCTTTAGCACTTTGTCATGGGTAGAGCTTTAAATTACCCACTCGTTGCGCAATTCACATCGTGTGATGCCTGGTGCAGTTCTCCCCTTCTACCACGCAATATAAAAGGAGTAAACACTGCTAGCACAAAATTGTTATAATACGCGTTATTCAGTGATGTATCGTCTAAAGCGTCAGCAAGCCTAATAAAGACGTCAACTTCAGGACGAAGTCAATCAAGACAGAAAATCCTGCTATAAGGCGCATTTTTAAACACATTTACAAGCATTTTCTTCTTTACTATTTGTGTTGTTCACCAATGTATTTTCTTAGCCCTCGGCAACACAGATTGAAAAAGTCAACTTCAATAACGAAATAATCAGAACTTGAAATCTCGCTATAATACGGATTTTAAAGACCCGTTTTCTGGCCGAGCAGCCGATCACGCGTCATTTCGTAAATACATGCATGAGCATGCATAAAACGCCACGAATTGAAACTTGAACTCAAGCCTGCGCACGCTATCTTTCATTGCTATAAAGAAAGTAACGCGCAAATGGATAAAGACGTGTAGTGTTGATGCTACGTCAGCAATCGTGAAGGCTTCCAAGTTCTTTAATCACTAACACTTACGTAATTCACTGGCAGTGATTACCGCCTAACTTCCTCACAAGCTATTTAGCGCTGATCTTGTATCGAACTGCGCGGCTGCATGTGCTTCGGCAATGTCAGTTAAGCTCGTAGATTTAGCATGGGCGGTGGCGCGCGTCGGTCATGCCCTATTTTGCTTCATTCCGTGCTTGTGTCGTGATTCATAGATACTATGAACGCCGCTATGAAGAAGTTGTACTTCGCTTCATGTAGAACTTGTCGGCCTGAGTGCAAGTGTGTTTCTGTGGAGCAGCTGTTACGCTGACTGACGGTTAGGCCTAGTCTGGTATGGCTCCCTGCGGAGAACTACACCTCTCATCTTGCGTGCGGAGTGCACTCGCAGTTTCCTTTCTTCTATACTGGAGGGATGGACGCGGACCCCTTGATGTGCGATTAGGATATCTTAGGATTTCCTGACTGTGTTCATTTTTGGAGGTAAGTTAATTTTTGTTACATTGCGCACTGCATTCCAGAACCATAAAAAAAGAAGAAAACAAAATGTGTTGCGTTGGGTTCCATGTGGGACACGGTTCAGCAGTACTAGACTGCATAATTCATGCAGCAGACATTATAAACCGTCCAACATAACTATAGGCAACGGTTTCCGTTCGTGTTCGAACGTACATGAACGGTGCTATTTTTATTACTTGACGTGACTTCAGCAAAGTGAGTGTATATGATTTTTTTATTGGCTGCTTGCTAGAGCTAGATTGAAGATATAAAGTAGCTTAAGCGTGTGCCGCATAAGAACTTCGAATAAGATGAGCATGTGCCACGTACATTCTCGTGTCACTGCAACAAATTTGTGGATAAGATAATCTTCATAGCGACAGTATAGTAGTTCGCCGTTTCTTGGAGCGTACTATATGCATGTAGCAAGAGCCTGGGCGCGCTTGCGTATTAGTTTCGAATTTTTGAGGGGATGCTAGTCAAAGGCCCGTTTTAATGTAATAATAATATGTGGAGTTTAACGTCCCAAACCATGATATGATTATGAGGGACACCGTAGTGGAGGGCTCCGTAAATTTCGACCACCTGGGCTTCATTAACGTGCACCTAAATCTAAGTACATGGGCATCAGATATTTTTGCCTCCATCGAAAATGTAGCAGCGGTCGGGATAGGCGCGTTTTAAAGGGACCGACAACTGTCCAGAACATGACATGACTCCACTGATGGAAAGATTATCCGTCGTTTTGACTCAAACCAACCCTGTCTTTTTCGTGAGATGGATTTATATTTTCATTTCTTGATTGAAATTCGCGAAAAATTACCTGTGGCGCCTCTGGCGGCAAAAACATTAACGATCCGATGAACCCGGCCACGTGACCGTTGATTGCTGTACACGGTTGACGATTTTTGTTAGTATTTAAATATTGTTCGTTTCTCTATATTAAAAAGTATTATCCATAAAAATGTACGTATAGGCCTGTGTTAGTAACATGCATTAAAGTGGCGCTGCCATCGCGTGACGTAATGATCCCATGTTCGTCAGCGCGTCTTTAGCAACTTTTCAGCGTGCTCATACAACCGTCCACGAAGTTTCGAGGTCGCTAAAATATTGGAGTGACATAGTTTCGCTACATACATCTCGTCTCAGAAATGGCACGCGTTGCTACTCGGCGCGGCCGCGCATATGCGTAGCGATGTTTTCGATGACTTGGCTTGGCTCGTGCATTGAGAGAGCAACGACGCCGGGACAAGCAACTCTTGACACAGGCGCAGGCAACCTTGGATGCATGCGCACACAACGCGATACAAATACAGGGAAGGTATATAATGCCACATCATCTCGTTATAACAGCTTATTTTCAAAAATAGCTAAAAAGGTATAAATAAAGGTGGTTAAGCATAGTTACAGGAACTCCTGCGAAATCAGAACAACGATATCTTGCACAAATCGCGAGAAGGGCTGGCGGCAACGCTATCAATTCTCAGCGTTGCTGGAGGAAAAGTACGTCTTTGTTTAGAGCCTTGAGATCGAAAAATACTGCTTGTAAAAAAACTACGTGCTTTTAGGATTAACTACTGCAGCTACAAACACTGCGAAGGGTCAGTTTTCTGTCGCGCAGTACAAAAATGAGTTGAGAAAAATCAGTTGTAGGTCCCTTTAAGGGGAGGAGTTCGGCATTTTTTATCAGTGCCGTGACGACCATTTGCATTTAGTGCTTCAACGCGCACGTTCGAACTAGTGGCTTATGTTTTCCCTTCACTGTTAACTTCCTCATTCCTCTGTAAACCAGTGTGATGAATGAGTGTAAGAGCAGTAAGACGGCGCGGTGTACTCGGTGCTGTGTTGAGGTGTCGCGAATGCTGCAAACGCGGTGGTGTGACACGACAGAGGCACCATACAACAGGCACGTGCGGCGCGTAGAGAAGGACAACGTCGGCGGGGAATGGCACGAGTGAGCGGAGGAGAGCCAATCACATGGTGGAACGGCAGACGGAGAAAGACGACGACGGGCTCGAATGCGATCACTCGGACTCGAAGAGCCCGGGCGAAGAACACGCTGGTGTCAGGGTCCGTGTCTTCGGCTTACGGAGCCGAACACGAAGGACCCGACAGTGTCGAAGGGACTCCAGACGTCCTTGGAAACGGGCGTTCGTGGGTACGAGGCGTTCCCGCTGTCCGACCAGCTGGTTCCGGTTCGTGTGGCGCAGACTTCGCTGTCCCGGTTGTGGGAGCGGGTTCCTGCTGCCGGTTGCCTGCCACGGGACGAGCCCCAGTGCCTACCGCCAACCTCCATGTTGCGTACAAGGGCAGGGAGGTCGTCTGCATGCTGTGCCTGAGGGTGCTACCTTCTACGTCCTCTGCGACGACTTGACTCCTCGTCCGCTCTACGTGGGCCCTCGCCGCCAACGCAAGCGCCTACCAACGAGACCGTCGCCCACGTCCACTCAAGCGTCGCTATAGCCGGTGACTCTCATCCTTTCCTTGAACGGTTCGCGGAACCGCCTTTGATTAGTGCACCGGTCGCTATTGGCCGCGAGATCGAGCGGAGTCGCCGCCTGGCGGCTACTGGCTGAAGCGCTCCTAGTGTGGATTGCTCCCTGCGTCGTCTGCTAGCCACGTCGTGTCTGCATGTGCGCGTACGTCCTGCACGTTCTCAAAGGGCGGTTTGTTCCGTTATGTTAGCGCGAGTTTAACTGCTCGTACGTATACCTAACATGGCGTACAGAAGCAAATGGGCTTGCTTGGCTGCATGGGCATTGTAATTAGAACAGTGAGTGCGACTTTCGAGAGGGCTGTGTATTGGTGACGCACCCTTCGTTCGCCACAATGATTTCAGTGTTGGTGCCGCTTTCTGGTTCAAGCACATCCTAAAAGGCGCTTGGCATAGCCCCAAACATGAGGCGCATTAAATAGTGTGTGAAGGCACCGTTTCAGCGACTCGTTGGTAAACAAAAACGAGGCTCTAGGCCGTGCACTTTCGCGTTGTTAGGTGTATAACTGCTGCACTGTAGTTCATCGGTTATGCGATGAGCTTTAGTTTTGCTGAAGATGTCCTTTTAATGTAGTGGTCCCGCTACAGCAAAATATTTCTATCACGTGAAGTGTGACACTTCGGTACTCAAACTATCCCCTAAAAAACAGACAATGGAATGAAACGGCAGTGATAAAACGGAGTTGCCGCACGCAATTTGAACTTTGGGCGAAATTTATGCAGAACCACCCGTGTGCTTAGATTTAGGTACGCTTTGAAGAACCCACATTTTCAAAATTAATCCCGACGACGTGCCTTATATTTCTGTCGTATAATTTCACGCAAAACCTCATCCTCTTTTTTACATTATGTTGAGTATTTGTGTGGAGTTGTTCGAAATTGATGGAAGACAGCGGACATTATTAGTTTGAAAAAAAAAAAGAAAATACACTTATTCCCATAAAATAACCGGACCTTTGTTGTATCACTGTCGTGCACGTAAGCAATCGATCAAAGCTCTGCGCTAAACTCTTACCTTTTAGATGCGAAGTATCTTAAGGCGGAGCTCAATCCGGTGGTGGTGGTGGTGGTGGTGGTGTGCGGCGTGACCACCCTTACTGCGCATGCGCATACCCTCTCCACACACCTCCTCTCCACTCACCCTCTCCCCTGCCCCTCTCCACTTTCCCTCTCCCCTTTCCCTCTCCACTTTCCCTCTCCCATACACCTCTCTCTTCCCCTTTCCACTCTTCCTCTGAAACGCGGGCTAGACATGCCGAAATTCTCTCCTGCGCAACGCCGCGATGAGCTCGAGCGCATGCGCGTCCCCTCCCTTCTCCCTCCTCTCCTACGCTGCCCCCTCTCGCCCGCCCGTCGACCGCGTTCCCCGCTCGCCCTGTGAGAATTAACGGCCAGGCTAGATGGAAGATACGACGCGCGTAGCGTCCCTCTTCGCGTTCCACGACGCGAGGTCGGTAGCATCCTCAACGAACGCCAACGGAACGCGATCGTGCAAGTGCTCCGGCTTCGCATCGCCTCATGGTCCCCTTTAGCGGGAGATGGTGTAATTTTTTTTTATTTTGTTACTGGGGCAAGAACAAGTGCGTACGCGTTGAACGTCTCCGTGGCGCTAAAGCGCTGTCAATCACGTATCTTTTCTGACTAAACTTATCAACTGTCCCAGAACTGAACAATAAAAAATGCGTATGCGTATTCGCACGAACAGTGCTATTGAACTCATTGCACAGGAATATGGGCTGGTATACAAAGGAACTAGAAGTAAACACTTAAGTAATTCAGTAGTGCTGCAGCAGTGCGTAGTGCAGAGAACACAAGCTAAACACGTGCAGAAAAAACAACCAAAATCGTCATACAGTGTATAAGCGCACTGTCATCCAGGGCGAGCATCCCTTTCATCGGCAGATTGCGCTTCTCTTACTAGTAATAGTAACGTTGGATGATCTTTGTACATATGAAGAGCGTATACATTACAATTAAGCTGCAGTCAACGCATTTGATTTGCCGACAATCGGCTCAAACCGCTCGCAACGAAGCGCCGCTGTGTGCATTGGTATACGCGCCGCCGAAGGCGTCCCCACACTAACGCGGCGACGGTGCTGCCGCCTATAGGTCGATCTCGCTGCCAATAGCGTTAACGTAGGCTGGGCTTGTCTCTATTGGTTACAGTTGCTTGTATTTTTTCCTTCTCTTTTTCGTGAATGATAAAAGTATTTTTGTTGTGTGTGCATTAAAAAATGGTTCCTTCCTTCCCGGTCAGAGGCCTTGCCTCAATTGAAAAAACCACGACCCTAAACCTGCATAACAACCAGGTGCCTTAGAAGAATCTTAAGAGTTCTCTAGCACGTCGCTTACACCTGGCTAATTATAACATCATCCCTATCAGTCCCCGTGCGGTTTTATCGAGTTTTCCTGTTTGGCAGGAATCGGTGTGGCAGTGCCGCAACGCTGAGACTGGTATTTTTTCAGTAATGTGCGATCAGACAAAGTGAACAACTGCTATCAGTGCTATCATAAATTTTCTTGAGTGCAGGACTTGACACCAGGTAGCGAAACCATTATGTTACGTGGTTATTGTAAATACGCATAACTTTTTCCTCTCCCTATCATCACCCTTCATCACTCCTTTTTTTTGCCTTTTCCACCTTCCCCTGTGCATAATAGCAGGCTAGAGCGCACTAGCTGAGGCTGACCTCTCTGCCTTCCAATAAATTATCGCTCTCTCGCCACTTCACGCCGTCCTCTTTTAGGCATTAATGTATATGAAAAAATTCTCTTTTCTCCTATTTTTTGCAGGTGATACTTACCCTGGATGTGTTGAAACAAACGCTACACCAACTAAATTATGACTTCTGTATTGATGGGGTTATTTGCCATTTTTCGTATCACTGAAGATGAAGTCAAACGATTAGTTTTTTTTCTTCACCTTGGAGACTTCAAAGAAAAGAGAAGGTCACACAACTTAATAAAGCACTTGTGAACTTCTGTGAGTCATTGTGTTGGCATCGTCAACAAATCGCACCGGGGTGCCCTGGTGAGCCATTTCGCCCAACCATCGTCGCGCCTTGGGATTTGTCGAAGATTTCATGTGCCATTCACTAGGTGGTGTTCACGTAACGTCATCCGCAAAGGTCGCTAGCGAGGCGGTCACCAAACACGTACTTCCCTAACTATGTACCTGATTTTAAGCTGTGCAACATTTCTTATGTTAAAGGCTTGAATCTGCGCTTTACTGCCATTATTTGTGTAGCTCGGGACTACATTTAGGCATTCCTAACTTAAATAAGCGTCTGATTTTAACTTGCGCCATTGCTCTTTTGTGCAATGTTTCCACTGTTTCCCCTGCCACTATTTATAAGTTTGTTCTTTGGGAACTGGTACCCAGCTGCATCACAATTGCTGCCTTTGCGCTGCACTCTGAGAGAAAATAGAGTATTTGGGGAGTATTTCTGCCACACAACTATAATCGTTCTCTATCTCAAGTACTTCCCCTGCGTATGTCCCGGCACTTCCCAGTGACGAACTGCGTGCGTGCTATTAGCGTGACATAACAAGCATGATAGGAAAGGCGCGAGAGCCGGGTTTTCAAAAAAGGAAACGTGAGCAAGCCAGATGACGATTGTAGTGTGGCAGAAATGCTCCCCAAATACTCCATTTTTTCTTAGATTGCATATTTATCTCCATATCTCAGTTCTATGATACTGTTCTATCAAATTGGAATATATTATGGGAGTACCGTTTGTGCAACTGATTTCTTGCTGATTGTCACACTTGCTCATTTATGCTTGTGAACAAACAGCTGTGCACGAACATTGAGATAAACCTTCGTAGCTAGTGAGCTTAAATCGAAGTTTATGCTCCCTTAGTACTCGAGCCATATCACTTTTGTACAATAGTCTGTACACGAGCTCATTACAATGTGTTTAAATTCAGGCAGCTCGGCTCTCTACACATTTGTTTCCAGCTGAAGAATAGTGCTCCCTCGAGACTTGCATGTTTTTTAATGGCCATTCCTTTATTTCACTTGTGATATAATAAAAGTATGGTCGCTGTGCATGTGCCTCCCTCAACGTTTCAATGCGAATTACCTGGCGGCAGCCGCTCGATCTTCACCTCCGAATGTGCACCAGAATCAGAGTGCATATTCGGTGGAGGGGAACGAGATACCTAGGAGCATGGAATAGGAAAACGAAGGCGAGTACAGGAGAAAGGCCATAAAAAAAGAAAAAAATGGACATTACAATCCGGATTGTTGAAAGATTCTATTCATACTTTTCAAGGCTTGCAGTGGTCGTTGACTATTCCCTTTTAAGAACAGATTTCTGCAACCTTCTAAAAGCATCATTGTAGAACTTCTTAAAATGGCATACCCACCGGACAGTAGCAGATATATACAACCGATGCAATTGGATGAACGTATTTGAAAAAAAGAAAAAAACCTGCTAGAATACGCTTGTTTTGTCTTCGCCAATCCGCACAGTAGCAGCTTTATATCGCTTTTGTGCTAGCTAGGAATCGGGCTTCTGGAACTACATGGCGTCTGCATAAAGTTTTTTTTTCGAAGCAGATTCAAGCACTCTCGTGGCTCTGTCTAAAACAAGTGACTTTCACGCAGGTGGCCTTGGCTAGATTCCCACTCGGACTCACAATTTTTATTGTTTGCGTCCGTCGCGATATTTTGTTAAAGGAAAACGCCGATTTCTTGCTCAGAACGAACGACCCCGACGCCGACAACGGACTTTCTGCTGAACGAACTCTTTCACACTATCACGCTAAAGTGAAGACATACGATTTTATATAGCTCGCGATTTTATTGTAGCGCACAAACGCTGACAAACGTTCATCAACCACGCTTTACGGAGCGTAAATAATGATGTACTTCAGCAGTTATCATGGTGGTGCTTGCGTACTTGTACCGTGGTGGTGCTTGAGTAACATAAACTGTTGTTGGAGTGTTGTCTATCCGCTTTGTCGAAAACGTATTCAACAGTAAATATGTACTCCCTCTGTGCTGTAATGTTAGTTTCTACATTACGTCGGACCAAAACCTTCTATATACTCGCCATTTTGGTAAACTTGACCAGTAAGCCTGTACCATGACCAATATTACATAATTAACCCAGACGTCAATCAACCGCGTAAGACTTCCGCAAAGCCAAAATATGGGACAGAGGCATCTAACTACATTGCATAAAATCGAATCGCACAATGCATGCGAAATGCCGGAATTTTTATTTTTTATAGAGCACAAGGATGGGGGGGGGGCATGTTAGCTTGAAATGGCTAACGTTGAGTACTTTGAACAAATTTGAAAATGCTGTACAATGGCCAGACATAATTTTGAGCAGCCTAATGTTCTTTGAAAAACCACCAACGATTATTATCCTCCGTATTGCGACAGTTGGCCACTGTACCTTCGGTGTTTTCATGTTGTCGTGTGTGGATATAAGAGCTTCAGAGAGACATACATGAGCAGTACGTCTCGGTTGATGCGATTATTTTCTGTTCGTTTCGGCGGTGGCCTTGAAGTACTTCTTCGGCGTCGCTAAGCCTCTCATTGGACAGCTCGTCTGGCAGCACCTGTAGACTAAGTAATGCTACTGTTTGCATCACACAATGTGCACAGAACAGTCTGAGCAGCGTGTATGGCGCGGGCAATGCCGCTATTGAACGGTCAACGGCGCGCTTTCCTGACACTATCTTCGGCACCCACTGTACCTTGTTCTGCTCTCCTTGTGTCACTCTGTCCTCTATCAATGTCTTTCATTCATCGCTGCGCTTCGCCTCCAATGTTTTTCATCCTCTGTTGGGATCCGCACTCCCTGTCTTTCAGTCGAAATTGTGTCAATAGGTCAATATCTAGGTTATGCCGCTGTCATCAACGACGTTGCCGTGAAACAGGCAGTGCGGCGGCTGAAGGGCTGCGTTCTAGTGCAATTACTTCTGTGCTGCGCAAGTGCTAAAAGCAACCTTGCGTCTCCCTTTCCACCAGGACTCATATAGTACAGCAAGCCAACAGTCATAGTCTTCTTCCTCAAACAACATTTATTTTCGTCGTCTGAAAGAACGCGGAGAAAATGACCTTACGTAACTTAATGCCATTTTTCGGAAATGACATAGATTTGCCCTCTGTGGGATGCAGAGAGTAGCTTACCAAGTCCACTGCCAAAAAGCAAAAAAAAAACATTCTGTGGCACTTGATAATCTCTTGAACGCTGTGTAATTTCGCAAGCTTGATGACTCTCACAATTCAAAAAAAAATATTTGTGGATGTACGCGCATGCAATGTCACAGGGCGTCTTCATATCTGCATGCCTACTGTGTTGTTTAACTCTTCATAAGCATCTGCTACTCGGGTTTGACATGTAGAGTCGTATACAACAGTCGTATTCTTGCACTGCTCTTTAAAATATTTGGTACAATTCACCGACGGTTCACCGAGTTCTTCTAATGCCTTGTTTCGGACGTATAGCTCGCATCCTGAAATAATGATAAAGATAAAGGAAGCTTTAATTAAAACACTTCAATGTCGCCTCTGACAATAATGCAGCGCCGAGTTTTGTTCTTGCAAAATATTTCGGGCACACAATGTGTATTCGAAGCATAAAGCAGGAAATTGATGTCTGGTCAGTTACCACTCATTCATTTACTCACACATACTGCGACTCACCTATTCCATTGACATTCGAACTAAAGGAACTTCTTCTATCGGTAACCTCATAAGCGCTTATAGCTAGTCTCTAGAGAGTGACCCAAGAGAAAAACAAAACATGGTTGATCCCTCCGTCATAGGAATCGGTATAACATGAAAGTAAAACGTGCTCCTACAGAAGTAGCTGAATGTTTACTGCACATTGTTATAAGAGGGCTTGCACAATGTGCATTGGTGTTTCGCCGCTATAGCGTCATTTGACGTGGATGCACCCACGTTGACGCTTGGTGGTACGTCTTTATCCCGACGACCAATGCCGATGATCAATTACTTAAAAAACCTCTTGTGGCAGCTGTGTTAATTAAAGGTAATAGCGTAATCATAAAAAGCGGTGCGAGAGCCAGAAGTGCTTCGCTGATTGGACGCATAACTTTGGCTGAGGTCGCCAACGATCAGTCTGTTCAATAGTTATTGAACACCATGGCCGAAGTAGAGGGAATTGCAACGCGCATCGTGAATCCCCAGTAGCCCGACCAGGATTTTTTGTTGACTGACAGCTTCGCATAAAATCGATTCCCACACCCCGTGGGATCTGCCGAATTTTCGTTTCTCTGTCTTTTTATTTGTTTCTGTCTTCTTCTCTTTCTATGTCTTTTATCCAAGCCTTTTTTCTCTCTTTCTAAAGTCCTTATCTCCCTTTCTGCGTTTTTACTCTTTCTTCCCTTTCTTTCTTTTTGTCTCTTCTCTATCTCTTTCTTTCTCTCCCTTACTGTACCCGTTGGCCCCACCTCCTTTGTCTCCTCCACAATCTCACATAAGTCCTCCTGACGCTCACTTCTCTCTCCCATCCCTTGTTATACTATACCATACAAGGCTATGCTATGCTCTGCAAGGGTGCCTGTATGGCCAAGTAGTTACCACGCTCTCCTTGGGATCGTGAGGACGCAGCTTCCACTCCCGCCTCGCCAAGCAATTTCTTTCGCAAAAAATGTTTTCTTCCTTTTTTTCTTCCTTTTTTTCTGCCTTTCTTTCTTTCCTTCGTTCTTTCTTTTTCTCTCTCTGCTCGTTCTCACGCCCATCAGCTTTATTGCATCCTACGCCGGACAAATGGGCGCACGTGTTCTGGGAGGCGATGAAGAAGAGGACGAAGAAGCGCGTGCCGGTTCATCGTGTTGATAATTTTCTATCTACGACACACGGCGAACCACGGCCACAACCACTCAGCTGTGAAGCTCCCACAGCGCGTACTTGCCACAGCGATTGGGCAAATCACTCTACTCACGACACTGGCCCACTAGAGATCAACAAGGCAACACACCGGAGGGAAACACCAATTAAGAATTCTACCTATCTGTACAGATTGAGCGCGTGCGGGCTCATGATGATGATACTTTTCTGTCTCCGACACACGGCAAAGCTCGCCCATAACAGCTCAGCTGTAATAAATAAATATGGGGGCTCATCCAGCTCCCGGGGAAAATGTTCATTCACCAGTTGTAGATTTCAAGGGTTTGGGTTATGGTCGGCTAGAATTGAGACCGAATGTCAGGTTGTATAAACAATTGAGGGGTGTGATAATATTGCTGAAAACTTTTTTTCTTGCGTGAATGGGCGCGCTACAGTTTCCCCATTTCGCTCGGAGGAACACAGCGGGCAATAATTATGTCTATATATTTAGAGCAGCATGTATTCCTGCAGATGCCGTACGTACTACGTGTTGGTTTTCGCTCTTTGTTTTGATGCGAAGCAGCTATGCTCGACCCTACCACCCGTGTGAGACGCCGTCCACTCTAGCTACCACTCCTCCCGCTAGAGGCGCTTCTCAAGGAATTTCTTGAAGAATCCTCTAAAGGGCGCTGGTCCGCGCGCCACAAACCCAGGTTGCGCGCGGCAGCGCGCGCATTCCTTCGGTCACACTAAATGGGAGCGCATCGGTATGAGCGGTAAATAGCAGTCTGACTCATCCGCAGCTGCTGCTCGGCGCTCTAGAGCCGCTGCCGCGAAATGGCAGCGGTGCCAAGTTGATCCTGGACTTCGTGCAAGGGAAGCTGAAGCTCGGCGGATACGCCGCCACACTGCTTCTGAAGAGACGAAGGCTCGCGGGGCTGCATCGCATGCCTATCGGGGTTCCCTTACGAGGAGATGTGTGTATTTTTTTTTTACTTCAAACATGATCCAACTGGCCCAGCAACGCACGCTTCTAAGTTGCACTAGGAGAGACTGCGTATGAAAAGTAAAAAGACAATAATTACTTATCATCGTTTTATCGAGGGCTTGCATACCAAGCACCTGATTTACCCTGTGTCCCTCGCGAACTAAACAAGTCAAACATATCGAATTTGTCTGGAGACGAAGGCATGTATTTGGTGAAGTTTGTTGAAAGGTCGAATTGCTTTGGATAACTACATCACGAATATAATATTGATTTCGCAAGCCTTAAAGCAAGTAGCAAGCATGATTTGAAGAGAACGACGTAAAAACTTAGCCGTATCACAGGAATGCTTAATAGGAATAGATATCCTCTACCCACATCTGTAAAACTATTAATCTATCACTCGCTATTTGCAACTCACATCAACTATGCACACCTCGTGTGGGGCACCACAACTGAAACTAACCCTTAAAAAATACATCTATTACAGAAGAAGATAATACGTATTATAGCAAATGTATCATACCAACATCACACTGAGCACCACTTCATGCAGTACAACATCCCCACTATCTATTCCTTATACCATCGTTTCCTGCTTCGCGTATGGCACTCCAATGTAAACTTGGAAAATAGCGTATTCAACGAAATAGCTTGTCTACATAAAAATACAACTACCTATGCCACCCGTTACGGTGAACTATGGTTTGTACCAATATCAAGAACAAATTATGGCCTGCAAATGATAAAAAATAGATTACCGAGATTGCTGAATGCACTTGAAAATGCTGGATTTCTAACCTCAAATATAACACGGTCTCAACTAGTATCGATGATGCAGTCAGTTTCATAGATTTCTTTTTTTTTGACATTTTTTGTTGAACACTTGTTGAACATGTTTGTTGAGCACTTCTGTTGAAATGTCGGACATTTTTTGTAGAACATTTTTCCTGTTGTTCAAAGTTACCGCAAACTGTAAGAAGTGTATACTGTAAGAATAGTGTTTCCATGTTGTCAAATCACATTGTACGATTATCTATTCCTTCCTTACCTGTACTAATGACTGCGTACTTCACATTGTTTTGTAATTTTATGCTTGATTGTGTAATTGATGTCGTTCACTGTAGATGCAATCCTGGTTTAAATACTCAATCACGTCACATATGCCATTTCCGCCACCTGCTGCCACCATATAGCACCAGGGGCTAAGGGCTTCTCAAGCTGCCTATAGCAGCTTTTATCTTAGCCCCTGCCATTGTGTAACGATGTTTACAATGGAAACAAATAAAGAAAGAATTTGCAATTTTTTAAATAAATTAATTTCCGAAAAGGGTTCAAGCATTGATCAGTTAAGACGAGGCATTGAGTGGGTTTTTAAACGTGCGAACTAGCTATCGATATAGCTTAATCAGTTTGAATACATATTTTCAGTATTTAAAAGAGCGCTTTTAAAATATATTTTTCCGCATGCCTCTCAAAGACACGCGTCATAAAACTACTCAAGACCATAATGAACTGATATTGTGGAATTACATAAAGGCCTTTGATTACCAGTGCTGGTCCGAGCAGCGTTAAATTTTCCACAGTAAAACTGAAAGTTTACGGTTCGTTTTTGATGTGTTCGCTGCTATATTAACACCGCAAATGCACACAAATATTACTATTGCTTTGAAAAGAACGCCACGGCTTTTAGCAAGCCCCGTTGGCTCTCTTCTATCACATCAGAAAATGTTTGGTGCATTTGTTCACCATTTCTTGTGAGAAGAATTATGTGGGGCAGACAGGAAGCTGCTCAAATAAATATTGTCGGGCAGCACCACAACAATGTATTTTGCACAGTTCAAAGTCATTGCGTATACAATGCTGTGACTGCAAGTACCTGTTCACCTTCAACGAGGGGTATGCTACTTGAAGACAGATTTCAGCTAAGGCCCCAAGAACATGTTTAATGACAAGAAGGAGAAGAGCTTGGCCTGGAAAGCGGGGTACTAGTCTGCTACTCCTAACAGGGGTAACGGGAAAAGGGAAAGAAAGAGGGAGGTATGATGATAGGTGACTATGGTATGGCACAATTAACTATTTGTGCTAAGGCGTCAAATCGCTGAAGTGCATTACACTAAAACGTTTAATATTTCTCTCCCCAGTCCTTGGTACAAGACAGCAACGTGGGCGAGTTGGCTTTGATTCATCGTAGTTTTGGTAATAAAGCAACTTTAAACATTGTACAAAGAACGAAATAAAACTCACAGGTTCCCTTACGCACTTACCTAAGATAACTGGAAGCCGACAGACATCTTTTTCTTCTCAGTCGATGTACTGATCCTGCCCCGCCACCCTTCGGTAGCTTTCTGCAACTAACGTGGCTTTACACTGCCTCCGAGATTGGACGCACCTCACCTGTTTTTGCATTGCCTCCATCATCGGCGGCCCACCTATGACCAAGCGACGATATCATATCATCACGTGACCTTACGCCGCATAACGTCCTGATGATGTCGCTAATTTTGGCGGTCTGCGACGCAGTGATGACGTCACGTGGTGATGTCATGGCGTGATCATGATTTTTCGCATCACTCGTGTGGACGCTGACTCGAGAGGCTGAAGCGGGAGCCGTTCACTTTTCGCGTTTGATGAGGCATGCAAGGCTTTCGCCTTAAGGGCACAGGTTGGCCCTATACCTCCCATGTATTTTAAGGCATCTTTAAGACCCATTGTCCGCGAAACTACTATATGTAAAGCGGTCGGGTTTCTTTCATTTTATTCGTCGGCGTCTCTACTTGCAATTGAACTAGAAATACAATTGTTTTTTTTTTTTTCGAGCCGACTTTTTTGCAATTTTTTAGAAAAACAAGTAATATTTGTCACTACTTAAAAATAAAACACTGCCAAAAAGATCAAAACAATTCGGCATGTGTGCACCATTCTGGTTATGTAGCTTCGTATTGATCCTAGGTTGTTCTGGTAAAAAAATCTGCCTTCTGTATATTTCAACTTGCTGTTTTGATAATGGGGCTAATGTAACAAAATTTTATTTCGGGACAGTGAGAGGAAAAGCCGAACAACCAGTTTATTTCATGTTTTGTCTACAAAAGATGTGTTGAACAATTTAATTAATGACAATGTTACATACAGTCATCACACGAATCAGCTTTTCACTTCTTTTCTTGTTTAGTTGGTTCCCTGGCTTGTTTTGTCATATCTTCTGTCTCTCTAATGGCGAAATACTGTCGATGGCGATAGATCTAACCCAACCATATAACAGTGTTGCGGATAGGTGATACGCCAAACGGATTTGGAAACGGTCACTAGCTCGAGCCATGGTGGTGTTTTTGAAAGTTAGAACAGTTTGAAAGGCGGCAAGTCGGAGGGTTTCTATTTCAAAGTACATGATCCATTGTGTTCTCCACGAGTGCCACAATTCCTCCGCATTTGAGGCCCGTGTACTTAGATTTAAGTGCACGTTAAAGAACCCCAGGTGGTCGAAATTTCCGGAGCCCTACACTACGGCGTCTCTCATAATCATATCGTGGTTTTGGGACGTTAAACCCCATATATTATTATTATTATTACAATTCCTCCGCATTCTGTCGAGACAGAGTTACCCGTAATCGCGGTTTGTAGAAACTACATATCAATCAAAGCGGAGCCATTGTCATTACAGGTAACATTTTATCCTTGCGGCGAGGCGCAAATGAGGACAGATATGTTTTTTTAACTAAATGTATATAACAGAGGTTGGTGCCAATGCGTGGCGTCGGCTACTCCTTTTCTCTTGCTTACTTGCTGAAGTGCTCTCGTGAGTGCTCCCGGTGTCGTTTCTATTAGTAGCCGTAGCGTGTCGATTTCCAATTATATTGCGCTTTTTAAACAGCTTCTTTCTTTCGTCCACACGAGAATATATCTTGCCGTCACAACAAAATCAACAGAGGCGCAACTATATTCAAAATAAATACACAGAACCACGTCTCTGTGTGCGTCTCACGCACACAAGGCAATTGGACTTGGTAAATGCCACACGTGTTCAAGAAAACTGCACCATGCGCCTTTAAGTAGCCGCAATACTTTTTTTATAAAACCTGGTAAGCTCAGGGAAACTACCAGTTTCGTTTAAAAAAAATCACTTGAGGCAGAAATCTTAGGTTGTGCGCCGTCTGAGAAAATGTTCGGCAGATCCCACGCCTCGAGGGAATCGGTTTCATGCGGAGCAACCGGCGTGTAGTTGTCTATGTTGCATTTTTTTTTGCTTTCGGCTAAGCGTTACGATGTGGTGGTGGTGGTATATTAACACGAAAGTGTTTTGTGCCGGGGTCCACCAAGACTTCAGTGACGTATTTCCGTCACGGAAATGACGTAGAAAAAATATACACAATCAGATGGCAAAGAAAAAAAGGTACAGTCAACGGGCATCGAACCCACGACCGCTCGGTTCGCAACCACAGATGCCAGGCACGCTATCCACTGCGCCACGGTCACAAACTCCGGAGGCTTTACGAACGCGCCTTTTATATCTACCACTCTCCCGGTCGGCTGGGTGGTGTTCACCTCTGGGAGTGGTAAGGTAAAGTAATTCGTCATTGCTGTGGCCTCCGCGACTAGTACCTGGAGCGCGTTACGTGTCCCTCCCATTTGACGAGTTTTCAATAGAAGTTGAATTTTGTCAATGCCTTAACAAACCGCGAGGTGGCGACCTTTGCCCAAGCGTCGTAAAAGCCTCGGCGTCGCTCAGCATCACGTTAATACAAACCAAAAAAAGCTCTGCGACGCGCGCCTGCCTCACCTGGCTGACCGCGTTCCATGCTCACGCGCTCGCCCCGAGAAAAATCGTGGCCGGGCTACCAGGGCGGCATGACGCGCTTTGCGTTTCCCTCTAGTCCGGCTGTGGTGTTCAATCACATTTTAACATGCAGCGGGATGGCGACCAAGTTCTGCGTCCAATACGCGACGCTCTTCTTGCTATCACACCTCGTTCTCTGATTACGCTTTCACCGTTAACTACTACAGCTACCACAGGGGTTTGTTCAATCATTTACCATGGACGCCAGTCGCCGGGATGGAGATGTACCACCAATCATCAAAGTGGGTGCATACACGTTAAACGGCGCCATTGGCTGCCAGACATCAATATACATTGTGCGAACTCTCTTACATCAATGTACAGTAAGCATTCAGTTACTTCTGTAAGGGCACGCATTACTTTCGTGTTATTCCGATTCCTATGACAGAGGGATCAGCCGTGTTTTACATTTATTTGTACTATTCAAAAGATAGAGATAGAGGTGGCCGTAAGGGCCGATCCTGTGCAAACTCTAGGAGGGGTCCCTAGTCCGGAACCTCAGTGGCTTCCGCGGCGACACGCGCCCTGGCCACGAGGCCTCCTTGGCCCCCCAAGGCCGAGCAGCTCAGGTGGATCGACGTGTTTTTGCAAACGTAATAGTTGTGTGCACATCGTGGCCTTAAGAGGCACGTCACTTACACTGACGCTTAAAGGGTAACTAATGGTCTGGCGTAACGTCAGCACTCAGTTTAGAGCACAGGTGTATTATCGAGACGAAGGGCACTTTACGGTGCAATTATGTGAATGTCATATGTAACTTGCGTTAGCGTATTTTTACAGTGTCGAGCAACGCCTGTATATAGCTTGCTCAATCATAGGAATGTAAATGTAATGTCTACTAGACTTCTATGAAACCGGAGCCTACACTGGAACCCCAGTTCACGTTCACCCGGCATGACGCCTGTAACATAGGAGTACATATGAAATGTTTATTGCTTCGTTATAAAATTGCATAGCCAGCACTGCAACCACAATTGACGCTGCACCGACATTTGAACTGCGTAGGGCCTTTTTCCAAAGCAGTTTCAAGATGTGGCGTAGCTTTGTGGTAGAATACCAGACTGCCACACAGAATGCTTGGGTTAGATTCCTGCTGAGATCCTCATTTTGATGCCTTGCATTCGTCAAGTCAATGCTGCCGATGTCGGCCTTTCTTTAAGCTTTCGCATTTAAAGAAGCAATCTCTTCTAAAGCGGAGCAGGTCGCAATTGCTTTGGCACACTTGGATGACAATAAAACGCAAGTGTACTCGGATTCTACATCGGCGGTCAGGGCATATGCCTCGGGCAATATAACGAAAGAGGTCCATGACGTTCTTAAGAACAGGCCAATAACTATGCGCATGATCAGTTGGTTCCAAGCACACTTAGGCCAAAATTTCGACTCGCTCAGCAACATCAACTACATCGCCCACTCCCAGGCGAGCGCACTAACTATCCGCGCGTGAGGTGAAGCCTTGTCACAGTTCGAGGTCACGTAACACTTCTACCTAGAAAGGACAGTAGTTCCGCCACCACTCAAACAGCTTACGAGAACGCAGGCTATGACCCTTAGGAAGTGACTAGCTCAGAGTGCTCTCGCTGCGGGGGGAAGGTGATCACGAGAGAATCCAGACGTAGGCGGATAGATAGATAGATAGATAGATAGATAGATAGATAGATAGATAGATAGATAGATAGATAGATAGATAGATAGATAGATAGATAGATAGATAGATAGATAGATAGAAACGCGCAAAGTGCCCTGGGTTTGCTAAGAAATGCTTCCCTTTGAGAAGGGGCTTGCCTGCTCGTCAGTTGGTCTCGAAAACCTGGGCTTCTTGGCTCAATCAATGTACGCAAAAGTTTCTGGGGCACTGAATGTTGTTAAGGAGGACCTTATCATTCCAAACAAGGAAAATCCAAATTGCAATTCAAAGAAAAAGTTACCCTGCCCTGTGTCCTTTAAAGTACGAGACGGCCCTGGGTCACGTTTCTCTTTCTTCTTTTGTACGTGTTCTTAAGTTGCACTTTTACACAAACTACGATGAATCAAGAGTTCCGTCGAGAGCATATTTATCTCAAGAAATCACCCGTTGAAACTGGCTTTGAACGCAAAGCTTTTCTCTGTGCTTTTAATATGTGGTGCGGACATCCACCACGAATCACGTTTTTTTGCTTGACCTCCAAGTAGAAGAGAACAAGCACAGCGCACGCGGTGGTGAAGATAACACGAGGGGATGTTGAGGATGCAGTGACGAACCTATGATGAATACTTGCATACAAAACGGCCACACGATATATATGTATATATATATATATATATATATATATATATATATATATATATATATATATATATATATATATATATATATATATATATATATATATATATATATATATATATATATATATATATATATATATTATATACAATCACGACACACAAAAACTATGTACAGCACTTTTAGTACCTAGTAGGTATTTTAGCTTCAGTCGGTAAAGTCAACTAACGTGAGGACAATCCATTAAAGAGGAAAATGCCGTGAATACACCTTTTCTAAGAGTGGTTCCTTCATTCACCAATGAGTAATGGCTTTATGGCTATCTATTCTCTTTTCAATTAGCCCATAAAATAAGCATGCTATTATCTAAAGAATATGCTTTTAGACGCAAAGCTTTTTATGTAATATAGCTGGCTGCTACAGATTAGATAACTTACCTGTCTGAGCGTCCCCCTCCAGATCATACACAAAGAACACGCTGCAGTTTTTTTCCCAGTACATGAGTGTCATATTTATGAAAGGGTCTGTTTCGTTTTCACTCCCTAAGAAAAATGAAGGAAACACAAGCAACCACAACACAAATATACTGTTTTGCTGGTACGAATTATCTCAACAAGAGCTTTTCTGTTCACGTTATGCACAATGTCCTCGTCCTCCACAACAAGAAATCCAGTCGTATCCTACCAAATACGTGCATGCACGTAAGCCACTGCACTCGGTATGTAACGCACAACGCATTGCCCAAGCTAATAGGCGTCGAATGATGCGAAAACATAATTGCATGTATGTACAGCTAGCAATATGAAGCTGTTGCACAGACATTACTTGACACTCCCATCGTGAAGAATATGCATATCATTCCGTTCACCCTGCGCCGAGGCCCGTTAAAAATTTTCATGCTTACTTTGCCTAGCAGCAATGAAATAAGGACGTTTTGCGCTGTCATAGTGTTGGAGGTAGGGTCTGCCCCCCCCCCCCCCCCCCCCCTCTCATGCTAACCGTAAAGTGGCGCAAATTCTGACCCGTACGGACCATTGACGTCATTTTTAATGCGCAGGTTTATTGCTAGACATGTTTGACGAAAATGGCGACTGGGCCACCTGATGTTGCGTTCGAAGAACGTTTACTTCCCGTCTTCACCTCCAAAAAGCAGGGGACAAATCGCAGGTTGCTGTGTCCAGCACATCATCGCTTTATTTTCTATTTTGCATCCATTGAGGAGCTGGGGGGGACTATGATGAAACTCGCCCCCTCCTCCCCAGTTGATTACCCTGCGCATGCCTATAGACATTGTAGTGGAAATCACAGAGCATATGCATATGAAATAAATTAGGCGTAGGTCCTCTTTAATTAGTTTTATTATCACAGTTGTTGCAGAATACTGCTCCTTTCACCATTTCTCGGTACATTTTATTTCATTCTCCCTCAAAATTGATTTAAAGAGGCACTGAAATAAAACTTCAAGCTCGAGATGTTTCCTTCATTCGATTGCTCGGTATACATAAGTATTTCTGACCAAGTTTGAATGGCGTCCGTCACCAGGAACCTATTTTACTTCGAGGGCAAAGAACGTACCAAAGCTCAAAGGACTTTCATAATCGTGCGACATCGGCACTACTGTGACGTGTTCGGTGTGACGCATACCATCCCGAGTAGCGATGCACTAGTAGCGATGACGTCGACGATTCGAGTGTTTTTATCTTGGCGCCGACGCCTGGAAACGCTCTCACTCTTCATGCCTGATCTTCGTCGCGCCGCTTTGAATGATTTCATGAAATTACAAGACGCAAACCACTAAGAAAAGACAGGCGAAAGGAAAGAGCATGATTCGACGTGTGTTTGTCAGTCAGCATATCGGGGAATTGTGCTGTTGTAAGCGCGCAAAAAGCGGGGTGAATGTGTCGTTTCATTACACGTGAGGTACACGCCGACAGGACAACAAGATGTCAAAGTGGAGTAGCGTATCGATTAATATCATCGCTAAGAAGTAACGCAGGTAGCGTTAATAGTGAATTTTAGTTCTTCCGTAGACTTCGTTGCGCTGGCGTAATACCGGGTTACTGCAGCCGTAACTGTGACAGGCCGGATAGGTGGGGCCATTTGGCGGCGCAGTGAAGAGCTTTTCAAGCACAGAATTGCTATTGTAAAAATCTAACGTATTCTATTTCTCCGCTGGTGTGCATTCGCTATACCGATATTCCATAGACCTCTTTGCGTGTACCGGAATGCCGTGCATGCTAAAATTCTCTAATATAGCTAATTGAGACACACCAGCGAGCATGGCCCAAGCGAGCGTCCCCGGCCACCCCCTCGTTGCTGCTTGATACGGCGTCAATTGTTTGAATCGCTGTTTGCAAAGCGTCGAAGCGAAAATGATTCGCGACGTCGCGGATCGCGGCGATTCCAAGTTCCAGAATGGCGTCTTCAACACTAGTCGACATTTTTGACGGCGATGCTGGTGACAAGGCATGACTGAACGTGTGCGCCTAGCAGACGAAATGTTAGCTGAGTAGCTGAGCCTCACGTCACTCCTTTCTGCAGACAAGTGGTCAGCTGGGGCGCAGTCTGAAGGTGGCGCTGCCGGCGCTTAGAAATGGCGGGCTTGCCGATGGTTTTGAATCGTGCTAGATACTGGTAATCTTAATCAATAAAACAGATAGTTAGTCGTCTCTCAGTGGCAGTTTGGGTCGCCAAACGATAATTGGAGTTCGATAACTACTTGTGGATGCAAAAATATTGACATGCGTATATTTGATGTCAGTGCTCCTTGAAAGGACGACGTCAGATATTTGACGCTTTCAGCATGGCAATGATCGTTTATGTACTAATACATTCTCAATATTCATATCATGTCAGCGTGTCGGCTTTGCGAAATGAATTAGGACTACCAACACTTGATACTCGTCGCCGTGTCTCATCCCTATCTCTTTTTCATAAGTTATATCATTGTTCGCTTAATCAACCACCGTACATTATTCCCGCTGGCCGAACGTCACATCGAACTCGGCACATAAACCAAGTGGGCCGCCCCCGTACTCATACTGCTACTTTTTCAGGTTCTTTCTTTTTCCGCACAGCCACAGATTGGAACAGCCTGCCCCACGAAATCGCCGCCCTAACCAGCGCACCCACATTCATAGAAAAATATCCGATCATTTTGCAGAATAAAACTACTGGATGTCATTTTCATCATTCCGGCTGCTTGTATACATTGCAGAATCATGTACCCATATTACTCATACCGTGTTTAATAATGCTTATACACATCTTATTCTAATTATTGTATAATGAACATATGTAAACCCACCCCTTATGTAATGCCCATGGTGGGCTTTTAAGGTAATAAAAAATGAAATGAAATGAAATGAAATGAGAAGCCTAAGTTTCACTCGGGCCAAGAAAGAATTTGACAAGGCAACATTCACGTCACGAGCACCTATTAGACGTAGGAAGCTCAGCTTTAGCAATCTTGTCACTCGATCCATCTAAAGAACTTCAGATCATAAAGTATTCCAGCATACCAGTGACATCGAGAAAGTGATTTTCGTTCCCAATCTACGGCGATTCTCGGCCGCAAGTCTTCACTACGAGTGTAGCGACTGGCACTAGTAAATGCGGAATTGTGCAATCATATATAGCATATTATTGCAAAGTTCCCGCTTCGCACTTCGTCGATGAGATGCAGTCACCGGGCTGATTAAAGAGACTGACGTATCCATCCCCTACAACGCCCCACAAGAACACAGACAATAGAGAGTAGTAACATTTTCCTGAGGTTTCACGTGCCACAACCACGATATCACTATGGAGCACGCCGTAGTGAATGTTCCCGGAAATCTCCACCACCCGTGCTTTCTGTACCTGCACCTATAAATGTAAGTACACGATGATCTAAGCCTGTCGCCCCCATCGAAATGCGGCTGCCGCTGCCAGGTTCGAACCCGCGTATTTCTTGTCAGCTGCCTAGCATCGTAACCACAGTCACCACGGCGGCGGAGCCAATGAACAGTAAGTCCTTTAGTGCGTCAGCAAACGTCGGTTGAGGATGGAGGACCAATTCAGAGCCCAGTCAGAGCACAACACGAAAAGCACGTATTCTTAATTTAGGCAGTAGCAAACATTTCCACACATGCATACACTTGGCTTGTTACATCAAAATATATTTCAGATGTGTTTTCACAAATTCCGGAAAAAATAGTCGACTAGCGCTCGAAGTACAAGCGCATGCATTTGATATTGCGCATAGGTTTAGGTGCAGCGTAAAGAACCCAGGTCACGCAAAATTTCCGATCCCTTCACTACGGCGTGTCTCATAATCACATCGATGTTTTCGCACGTAAAACCGCGGAAATTATTAATTTTGCATGAGACAATGTTCAAGAGCTCTCAGTGTTCTTTCATATTGCCAAGCACGAATACATTTTAATTGCTACTTCATCAGGATTCACGCACAAAAACACGTCTAACAACTCTACATAGGCCGCTCCAGAATATGTAAAAACCTGCGCAATTTGGGCTCAATCCAGTCCTCGGTGGTCGCATTTCGATGGAGACGAAATGCTAAACGCCCGTACACTGGTGCGACATCAGTGCACGTTAAATAACAGCAGATGGTCCAAATTTCCGGAGCGCTGCACTACGGCGTCGCTCATAATCATATAGTGCTTCTGGCACTTAAACCCAGGATATTATCGTGATTTCTCTGCGAGATTCTTTTAGAAAGTTCTTATCAAATCAGGCGCAATACATGAGTAGTCATTATACGTACTTACATGAGCACCAGCCTTAGCACTGGAATGTTCGACGTCAGATATATAAGCGCCGACGCGGCCTGCTCGCTGATCAATTTATCGAAGACCGACATCTGTGCTCCCTTTATCTATGTACTTAATCGTTGCTGATTCTTCAAAGTCGCAACAACTTAACAATAATAACCAACGCAAGTTCACAGTCAGCCGTCCACGCTGCAATCCTGAGGTATACCTCGAATTTGGCTTTAGCGCCGGGACGAGGATTTTGTACTTTCACAGTCAGGCTAGTTATATTGCAAATTTTGCCGCCGCTCTCAGACCGTTCTCGTCGCCTCTGCACACATAAGTCGGCCTTCGCCTGGGTTTGAGATCTCACTCATCAGTTCACTGTATATGATGAGTTTAGGTATGCGTGAGATCTTTCTTGCACCTTCGGCGTGACCTATGTTGTCATTTTGTCGTGCGCCGTGTTAGTTCGGTAGCGTTGTATTGTCAGTTCTTCTGTATTCGCGGCTATTCGCGTTCACTCTGTCTAAAGCGTGTCGGCTGTGTCGTTGGTAAGATCTCTCGTTGCGCACGCTCAGGAGAAGCCGCCCGCTGGCGGTTGTAACTTGACGCTGCTTCCAGTCAGTGGTGGGGCGATTTTTCTGTACGCGCAACTTCATGACATCTAGCTAGGCCACCAATGCACGAAACATCGTGATGTTTCATAATGTCATGCTGCAAGAGATTCGGTTTTTCAGACATTGTGTCTTTCTGTCCCGGTTTGCTATTTTTCTCTATTAACCCACTTTAATCCCTCCACACTATAAGATCGCTTCTTTCACTTCGGCACAGTCTTCCTGGCCGCGTTCCCCAAACCCCTTACTCTCAGCCGAAGTTGATTACCATTGCTACGGATCACGCCACTTAAAAGATGGTCACGCAGACTGTCCCAAGTTAGCTGTGAGACAGACGTAGCTGACTTCTTACTCTGCGGAGTTATTCATAATCACGACACCCCAAAAACAAGCACTCAGGGCAGAAGCCCAGAATTTGTATCTGAAGTGATCGAAAGCACTTTTAGATGGCATACGACTCACCATGCTGACAACACCTTACGACCCCAGACCACAGGGCAAATGTGACTTTTGGGACCCACGCTAACACACATGTTGTTGATGAATGTTTTTTTTTCTTACGAACGCAAGTGCTACGTCAGCGTACACTTCGTGACATTCGCTATTTGCATAACTTACCGTAAGGTATTTATTGCCCTCATTGCAATGTGTGCTTACGGCAAAACAGGAACCCTAGGCACGTTGTGTGGCTAAACTGTCACACGCTTGCGAATCTTAGATTTCGAATATCGTCGTTATCCAAAGCACTGACTTGTTCTTTCTGACTGAGGGTTCTGTAATGGGACATTCAGTCCGGCACGCCTACTAGGGCTTGACAAAATGATGAAGAAGAAAGTACGCGTATTCTCATGCATCGCGTTGCCATATTGCTTCCGTTTATGAATAGTTTCTGTGAATATATTTCATCAGTTGGGCCCTTGCAATGCGTCTTACAATATGGCAAATACAAAAAATTCATCTTGGCTTAGTATGATAAATTTTGTGTCGATTAGATCAATATTTTAGGCTCAGAATTTCAGGAAACAATCCTCGATTACAGATGTTGAAGTGAACAATTAAGCAGTTAACGCTATCCCTACCACTGATGTTCCAGATGCTCGCAGAAGAAAAACGGCAGCACTGAAAAGAAAACGCACACCTCCATAACAATGCTCGTGGAACTCTGCCAGAAAGTACACTTTGCAGGCTCATTAGCAGCTATTTCTCTGCCTGTTTCTGCATCGCGCTGCAACAACGGAAGAGCTTCCCTTACTACATCTTGTCTTATTCTGCAAACGAATCGCTGCACTCACCTGAAAGGTCCGAAACCAGCATAGATCCGAGTCCCCCACCACCTTCTGAAGAAAAGTTTCCGTGGTAGTGGCTCCTCGTCCTAAATATGAAAAATATGACATGGCAAAAAGGACTGCTGAAATACAAGTATACTTGTATCAATCATTTAGCGCTAATATTTTTGCGTAATAACTTCTTTTCAAATTGTATACGAGTATTTTCTTATTGCTCCCATTTTCTGCATAAAATGGTAGAGCGCGACACACAAGTAAGTTAAAGTAGCTGAGAAGTTCTATAGAGATATTTACTGCAGCCGCGACAACTAAGACTATAATGTAAAAAGCTGCAGCCCAGAGGAATCGCATAATCCACAGTAACGACGGCAGAAGAAAAAAAAAAGCCTTGTAGCGCATTAAAAAATGCAGGGCCGCTGGTGAGGATCGGCTAACATCAGAGCTGTTGAAAGGTGGTGTACAGATTGCGCTAAAACACTGGCCACTGTGATATAAATTGTATCTCGGTGCTGAGTGTACCAGAATCATGGGCGAATGCTAATATCATCTTACTCAATATTACAGGGGGTGTCAAGGTCTTGAAAAATACCTGGTGATCAGACTATTTTCCGTGTCCTACAAGCTATTTACAATGGAAATATCGAATATAATTAGGGTCACATTTTGACTGAAGGAAGCAAAGCACCAGGCAGGATTTCGTACAGGATTCTCGAGAATAGACAATACCCATATTATAAGTCAGGGTCACACAGTTTCGTCTGCGGAACTGGAAGCACCACTTTGATTTCTAGAATTCCGTCGATCTTGCGCGACAGCTAGGATGTCTCGGCGCGCCGTCACCGAAAGCACTTCATTCGGTTGAAATCACATTACTCAGAAGCGTTCTGGAATCTGGGTGTAGACCAACTATATATGAGAATATCCGAAGAAAGCTACAGCGGCTCCACAGCCACCAGAGCCCTTCACACATAAACGGATCAAACTTTAATATACAAGGGTTTAAGGCAACGAAAGGTGCTCTCTTGAATGTTATTCATCGCGTACTTACAAGCGGCTTTCAGAGCCCTGGAGTGGGATCAGTTAGGCATTCAAGTTATTGCCGTGTACCTTGGTAACCTGCGATTCGCTAATAAGATTGCCTTGCTGAGTAACTTTCCGGGATGAATTACAAAGCATGATTAGAGAATTGGAGAGGCAAAGCGGAACGATATATCTGAAATTATTATTCAGAAAACTAATACGAACATCAACACTATCAGAAGAGAACAGCGCTTTGCGATAGGTACCCCGCGTTGTGTGTGGTAAAGAAATGCGTCTACTTGTCGCAGGTAGTTACTACAGATCAGAACCATGAAATTAAAGTAACTGGAATAGTAAGAATTGGGTCAAACGCATTTGATAGGTATTCTGCTCTAATGAATGGTTGTTTACCGCAACCCCGCTAGGAGAAGGGAATGTAAAGCTTCGTCTTGCCGGTAATCACCTAAGGAGCAGGAATTTGAAGGCTTACGAAAGCGGTTACGGTAAATTGAGGACGACATACCAAAGAATGAAAAATAAATGTTTCCTTAAGGGAGCAGAAGGCAGCAGACCGGGTCAGAAAACAAGCGTGTGTTTGTTCTGTAACCCAAACGCATTTTTCGCGTCCAGGCGCATGTTTCCCGTCATCTAAGCGTCGCTGTCATGTTCCATATATAGTCCGAGTCGATAACATCACCTCGCGATGTCTGATCAGACGCACATGGCGGTGTCGGTGCTTTCTTTGAGTAACGCCAGTCATCATGCTAGACGAGTGAGCTGCCAGCATTAATGATTGGAGCAGTTGAATTTGCAGCTACAAATAAAATAAATTGTGGAGCTTTTCGTTGAAGGACAAGTGTACGGGAGGTTCCTAAACTCGGAATACTGATCTGGCCGCAGTAGAATAGGCGAGCCAACCATGCGATACGGGCTCTACGAGCCTCTACCAACAACGTTGCTGCTGCAAACCTTATCCCTCTCCACCCCACCCTTCGTAGTACGCGAAAGAAGTTGGAAGCTCTCGAGCTTTACCAAGCAGGCAGACACAATCGGGTAAAGTTTACAACCAGTATGAACATCGAAGGTCTTATTGCGTAGAAAACACCACAAGAATACTCATGTAAAATTCAATGACGTTATGCTTTGCTTGCATCACGCGATCAATTTTAACACGAAGGGGCTTTAAGTCGGCGCCCACCAAGCATTCACTGACATCAACTTCGTTAGGGATGTGACGTCGGTAAAATGCACACGAATAGTTCAAAAAGAAAGAAAAACAAGAACAAAAAGTTACGTTGACTTGGATGACGTGGCAGCCGAACACACGAGCTCTCGGTCTGCGGCAATGGGAGTCGGGTGCCTTACGCACTCCGGTATTGACGCTCATGCATGAGCCGTTACAAATGCTCTTTATATCTGTCCCATGTTCTGCATTTAACAGGGACCTTGTTGGCGTGGGCGGCGTCGCCGTCTTGGAGAGGTGCAGTGCTGCATCATAACACTAGCGAGCGCCGACAGGACGCGCGGTGGTAGTCTCAGCACTACGGCGCCTCGGTGCCAGCGTTCCTTCGTTCAACGGTGGCATCGAGGTGCCCTACTCATCCCCGCGGCTCTCCGATTTCCACTGGTTTCCGACTTCCGATGGCTCTCCAATTTCCATTCCATTTTCTTTCAGTACAGTTTTAGAGATTTGTTGCAGTGAGACAGCAGCAAAAGGGAGAGTTGGGCTAGATGGTTTGCGTTCATATTGAAACAGCGCAAATGACGTAGGACACAGAAAGACTGGACAACACGAGCGCTGAACTGACAACTGAAAGCTTTATTCAAGCGCAACATTGAAAGAGAGAAGAAAAAAGAACAAAAAAATGCGCACGCAACCTATGCACATGGCAAAAGACTACACTTGTAACATCATTATGTCTTCTCCAAGCACGTCAGCTCGCAAAAACAATGACGTATATTCTATTCCGTTTTCATGGGGTAATGTTTATGAGGGCAAACCGGGCGCTGCCTCAACATTCGCCTCCGTGAGCCCCATGGCTCTTTATAGGGTGCGCCGTTCTCCCATTTGTCTGCCCACTGTGCCGCTTGTGGTTGCACCCCAGAATTCTGCCGCACGACCACCATTTTTAAACACACGGATTCTCGCATAAGAGAGATAGCTGGAACCTTCGCTATCTGCAAAAACGGTGACACGTGTGTCAGCGCACCGTCGATTGCGTTACTTGATTGCGAGTTGACGTACTTGGAGAAGACATAATGATGTTACAAGTGTAGTCTTTTGTCATGTGCATAGGTTGCGTGCGCATTTTTTGTTCTTTCTTCTTCTCTCTTTCTATGTTGCGTTTGAATAAAGCTTTCAGTTGTCAGTTCAGCACTCGTGTTGTCAAGTCTTTCTGTGTCCTATGTCTTTTGCACTGTATCAATATGAATGCAGCGAGACACGCAAGCGGGCAGAGGGATGCCTTCGCGCGTTCATGGATCAAGCTACGAACTGTGCCTCTCGCGTTCCTTAAGCGCTGTGTGGTAGTGTAGGCATTAGCAGAAGTGTAGGGAATGACTTGCACACCTTGCCGTTGCTCTCCTCAAATAACGGCGCTTTTCATGAGCGCATATCGAGTACTAGTGACTAGGTGCTTGTTGATGCCATCTTAGCGCGGGATTCACCAAACGTTGTGTCCTGGTTTATATTAACTGCTACAGCTACCACAAAGGTTTAACCTTGATCATTCACGTCAGTCGTCGGGATGGAGATGTGCCACCAGGCGTCAACGTAGGCGCGTCCACATCAAACAGTGTCATAGCCGTCAAAGAAGAGGAGACATTGTGCGGGCTCTCATTTATCAATCTACAATGGATATCGACCAAGTTTTGTAAAGACACGTCTCATTTTCTTGTTATACCGATTCCTTAGATGGAGGGATCAATAATGCATTTTTAAAGATGATAGTTGTAGTGATCCAAAGGAATTGGTTGGAGAAGGCGGAAAAGAAGAGGCTAGAAGAAGAGGTAGAAGAAGCGAGGAGGAATGTAAATAAAATGGCCGAAAGCAAACTGCTTTCGTTGGAACTTTATGTTCGGCGCAGCCTTTGACAGGATCCGGAAGATGTGGGTGACCTTCTAGCTCACACAGACGGACGGCGAGCCACTGATCGCACGATACGAGCTAGAGGGCGAGAACTTCGTTGCGGCGCCAGAAGAGATGACAACACCTCGCCGAATCGAATCCATCGCCACCCCTGCCAAAGAGTCAATCAGCGCCGTCATCGCCCGATGTACTGTGAAGGTAAATGTACCTTCTCCGGAGTTCGAAGCCTGGGAAAAGCAAAGCACCATTAAGGAGCAACTACCGAACCATTCTGATGCAATGACAGATACGTCAAGCTGGTCGAACGTTCTTTCTCAGTTCACTTGGTTGCAAAAGCAGTAACTGCAGCAACAGCAAGCACTCTTGACGGTTCTGGCATCAGACAGGACTCGTCACATGACAGTGAACCCGGACAGCTTTGACAGCAGTTCTGGTGTACATTATTGGTTGAACGCATTCGAGTGTGCATGTGAGCAGAATCACTGGCACACGGACCGCGACAAAATACCACATATGCCGGCATGCCTTTCTGGAAATGCCAAACAATGGTTTGACTTGCGTTTTGGCCAACACAAGGAAGATTCAGGGCAGTCGTGGAACGACAGCTGTGTCAGTGCCTTCCAAAAGAATGCTGTAGAATTATGGGACAAAGCCATCAAGTATGAACAAAACAGTGGCAACCTAGTCGACTATTTCTTCATAAAACAACAATTGCTGTATAACGCTGATCCAAACCTTCCAGAATCATGTGTCGTGCCACTTATAATACAGGGAATGAAGAAAGGAAGTCGAATGCAAATGCAACTCAAGGCACCTGTAACCTCTGAGGAGCTGCTTCATGGTTCGAAGTACATTAGTTCTGACTCTACAGGGGCAATCGGCTTGAAAGATTCACCACCGAAACCAAACAAAGCAGGATCCTCTAGAAAAGGTGTCTTCCCGTACGATAATTGCGCGACAGATCAGCCGTCACATCAATTCTATGGGACTGACACTTTACTTGAAGAATCGTTGCATAATTGCGTGCAGGGGCATTTAGTGGAGCGAGAGACCGTTTTTATTGTAAGCCCAAACATTCTCTTCGCTGTGATGGTCGTCAATGGTTCGAGCGTTTCAGCACTGATCGACACAGGTACTTCAGTGAGCCTGATTAACGAGGAGATAGTACCTAAAGATGACATCTGTCCAGGAAAACCAATCAGGGTGTGTAGCTATGACGGAACTTGCATGGAGTTCACGAAATTGACGGAGGCAGAAGGTCGCTTCAGAGGCCAGGTAGTACGGGTGAAAAGTCTCGTAATGTCGGGGGTTAATTTTAATTTTCTTCTGTCCCGACCCGACATGAAACTTCTGAAAATAAACATACTGTGGAACGATGTCATAACTGACAATGTCGAAAGTTGTTCCCATATTAGAGGAACGCATCATTAAATTGTGAAGTGCGCCGACGAAGTCACGTCGAAGTACGCGGAACTCATTTCTGTTGGCACTTATCCAACAGCAGCACAGCAATCGAAGTTCCCTTCGAGCTACGCGACAAAAACGTCGTGAGAAAGAAGCCCTATGGAGATAGCACAGAATTAATCCCCCCGACTATACGTTCACAGATACACGTGGCACCAATACCGCGTCACATGCACCCGGACTTCCACAGCGCGCGACGCCAAGCTCGCGCACGAAAGCTTCGCAACTACGGCACTGATCCTGACGTGTACTACACGGACGCCTGCCCCTCCGGCCCCACTCCAAGTGGGTCCCGCACGAACACGGCAGTGGCAAGTAATAGAGGACAACTGGTGGCAGCAGCGACAATACGCACATCTTCCGTGGCAACAGCGGAGGCCGCTGCAATCGCCCTGGCCATCACAGATGCAGACAAGCGAGGTACAAACTCCACCGTCCTCACGGATTCGCAAAGAGCATGTCGACTTTACATGCATGGCACACTACCACGAACTGTTCTCAGAATCCTAGGCTCGCACATCGCACCTGACCACGGCATCATTTGGTGCCCGGCACATATGGGTGTTCGCGGGAATGAACGGGCCGACCGACTCGCCCGCGCAAGTACATACCGAGCGACGGACGCCCCTGACAACGACGAGCGACCAAGCGGTCGAGCCGACATCCTCGAAGCTCAACGGCTCGAGCGACGCACTATGGCACCACCTCACCCGAATCTGAACAGAGAGCAATCGAGAGACTGGCGCCAACTGCAGACGAACACCTACCCCAGCCTACACACACTTTCTAAGATACACCCCTCCGAATATCGAGATGAATGCCCCTGGTGCGGAGGGATACCAACACTGACACACATTACATACAGCTGTACCTCGCGTCCTGTTGCGGCAAACTCCACGCTCATAAAAACACACACATTACCACACTGGTCGTGGGAGGCGCGACTCTCGGATCAGGCCTTGGAAAGCCAACTGGCAACCCTGGACCAGGCCCGCGAGCTGCAATAGCCAGTGGAGCACTGGACGAAGGGCCCCACCCACTTTAGGTGCTAATAGGAATAGTTAATAAACGTTTATTCTCTCTCTCTCTCAGTGATGCACAACTAAATATTAATGCAAAGAAGAGTTATTAATGCAAAGAAGAAATATTAATGCAAAGAAGACCGTAGTATTTCTCGGCACGTGCTTTGACGGCAGGACAAGGAGTACTAAGGAAGAAAGTGTGCAGCGAATCAGGTCTCTTGCGAAGCCCCATGACGTCCACTCCCTTGGTGCGTTTTTAGGTATTTCAGGACACTTCAGAGCTTTTGTAAAAGACTACGCTAAGAAGACGAAGTGTCTCACCACCTTAACCCAGAAAGGCGTCCCGTTCATGTGGTCTGACGTATGTGAACGAACCTATTGGGAACTGGTTACAATCATTTCCTCTGACCCTGTGCTAACGCTGACGGATTTCACGTTACCCTTCGAGCTCTACACCGATGCTTCACACTACGGAACTGGAGCTGTTCTTTACCAAAGAGATGGCAAAGAGCCGGCGTCTCGACAACTACAAGTAATCGGATATTTTTCGTACACGTTTACAAAAGCCCAAATTCATTTCTGCACCACAGAGAAAGAAGTTCTGGCAGTTATCATGGCCTTGAGATATTTCAGGACATATTTGGAAGGCAGATGTTTTAAATTGTTCACCGACAACCAGGCATTGACTTATCTGCTTCATCTCGCACAGTCAAAGGGGAGAATTGCACGATGGACAAGCGAGATCCAACAATACACCTTCGAGGTAGCTCATCGCCCTGGACAAAATCAACAGGATGCTGATGCCTTGACCAGGCTGCATATACCACAAGAAACAGAAGCTGAACACGTCAACTTTATAAAGCTGTGGGAAGGTACAGGAAAGTTGACATTTAAGAACGGAAAGGTAGACGTGCCGGCGACAGAAGTGCAAGCTATTCTGAGGCTGTACCATAACAGTCCATAATCTGGAGGACATGATGGATTTTGGAGTACGTACAGAAAACTCACTGCAAAATTCACTTGGCCGAACATGAAAGCGAATGTCGCTAACTACATTAAGACATGCCACGAATGCCAGCACTTCAAAGCAAAGTTTAGGCCACGAGGGAATAAAATGGTAATGCTGGTATACTCGGAGGTACCCTTTGAAGTACTTCACCTCGACTTTGCGGAAGTCAAGAAGAAAGGCGAGGGCGTACGAAAAACTCAAGCGTTTTTGGTTGCCGCGGACCAGTGCACATGATATGTTGCTGCTAAGGCCGGCCGTGAAGATGCGAATTCAGTTATATCACTCCTGCAGCGGAATGTGTTCAAGGATGTCAAAGTTATTGTTGCCGACAATGGACCAGCTTTTCGGAGACTTAAGCTTCGACGATGGGCAGAAGAAATAGGCAGTAAATTACGTTTCCCAGCACCGTACCACCCTGACGCTAATCCTCTTGCATAAAGGATGATTGGAGACTTGAAGATGTTTATGTCTTTATAGCCAGACTTTAAAGGCGGGTGGAAGTGCGCTCTGGAGGCGGCTGTATCCCATCACAATCGCTCCTATTCTGCAGGACTTGGATGCAGTCCACACTTTGCGGCTTTCGGAAAATCAAGCTGGTTGCCTGCTGATCAAGAGCTTGGGTTGGTTGACATGATCGTTCTCAAGGAAAGACCCATGGCGGAAAAAAAGAAACAACGATATCGCCAGACGGTGAAAAGGAACTTCGATAAACGTCATCAATCAGAGATACCCGATGTGCAGTCTGGAAGCATGATTCTTGTGCGCAAAGGTCTTGACTCGAAGTCTCCGTTTACGGGTCTCTACTTCGTCACGAAGATCACGAAACAACAAGGCATACTGAAGACAGCATATTACCAGGGACCTCGCGGCAAGATTGAAGAAGCGTCTCTCGCAAATACACTTGCATACCATCTTCGGAAAGATGGAAACAGGAGCCTGGGAGGACGTAGTGATCCAAAGGAATTGGTTGGAGAAGGCGGAAAAGAAGAGGCTAGAAGAAGGGGTAGAAGAAACGAGGAGGATGGTAAATAAAATGGCTGAAAGCAAACTGCTTTCGTTGGAACTTTATAATAGTCTTTCTTGGTGAACTTAAACGCAGAAACTCTGGTCTGTCTGTCACACGATTCAGCCACCTGGCCATAGTTTAAGCACTTGCTGAACGCCCAGCCATCTTGAACTAGTAGCTGCGTTCATACTTGTGAACATTGTCGATCAAATCTGTCTTGTGAACATTGTCGATTACGCAAATCTTAGGCGCAACATCAATACGTAAGTATTAGGTGGTGTGTTCCTTTACTAGAAAATACATAGACAATTCCAAGGACCCTAGTGTTTCTTAGGCTGCGCTGAAATGGCGCAGAAGCGACCGACAGAAAATAATATTTGCCGCGTTTCTGCGTGCTTCGCTGCAAATGTCGTCGAAAGACGATAGTCTTCTGCCGGTCCTACTACATGAGTCCTCATCATCTATGTTGAATGGCCGCATCTGGCTCATAGCGTCGCTTTTTGAGCGCAGCCTAAGAAACACTAGGGCCTTTAAATTATGTATCTATGTATTTTCTAGTAAAGGAATACGCCACCGAACACTTATGTATTGATGGTGCGCCTCAGATATGCGTAATATTTGCTTTTTGATCGACAATGTTGACAAGTATGAACGCCACTATCAGTTCAAGATGCCAGAGCGTTCAGCAAGTGATTAAACTTTGGCCGGGTGGCTGAATTGTGTGACAGACATACAGACAGAAAGACCGAGAGACAGACCAAAATTTCTGGGTTGAGGTAACCAAAAAAACCTATCTTCTTTAAGAACAGCCGGCAGAAGACTATGGTCTTTCGACGACATTTCCAGCGTAGCACGCAGATACGCGACAATTTTTTTTCTTTCTCGTTCTCTCTGCTTCTTGCATCTGTTCTTTCTACAAGTAGCTTTCTATTTCTTTATTTTATTGATACTTACATGACGCCCGCCACCAGTGTACTCCACCAGTAGTTAATGTCATTCTCGGTTATATTATACTTTTTAATAAATGTACAATTCTGTGTCAGGTCAAGGTTTTCCATTACATGTTTAAATTCTTCCGGTATTTCATTGTCGTCCGTGTAATTCTTCCAATACAACCATAACCTCTGGGTTGTGTTGAATACCTGCATTTATACAAACGAATAATGTAACAGTTCGTGTTGTCTACATGAAATTACTTAGCTGTATTACGACGCTGTGAATTTAGCATAACGTGCAGGCAATAAAAATTTTTTCTCATGTGATTCTACGCTCTACATCCAGCCGAATATCAAGACAAAGTGACATGTTGTAACCTCTAAATTTCCAAAAAAATTTAGAAGAACTGAGCGAAAAGCATTGTAATAGCTTACTAGTTTGTGTGTTTATGAAAGCGTTCAGGTATAACATCATAAATTTGAATATTTCCTGAAATACAATACATGTTCTATTGGTAGATATTGAATATTTATAAATTTTTTTGTGTACCTACAGTGCTTTCTTTACTTATTTTCTATAGTACCCCTCTCAGCTGAGAGCAAACCAAATACATGACAAAACAAAGCAAATGCAGCTTGTTATACGTGTTACTCAGTCATTAGGTTTTCACAGAGCGAAACTTATATTAAAAAAAGACATTAAAACAGGAAGATAAGAAGGAAGAATCAACAAATGGGGCATTTCGAACACATGCTCCTAAAATATCGATACCATAATCTAAATGGAACTTTACACAAGCAGTAACGAGCAATGGAAATTTTACTATAGGCGCAGGCGCCGGAGGGGTCTGGTTGTTTTCCGACATGACCTCCGCGATTTCCTGCTCAATAGCTCGGCGTAGGGGAGGCAGCAGTGAGGTCGACGGCTGCTCAACATGCTGCGGGTGAGCGAAGGCCAGTAGAGAGAACTGGTGGGCAATTTCCTCGTGCAAGAATCACTTGATTTCTTCAGGCAAGACGGAGTGGTCCGAAATGGCCGTCAAGCAAGCGAGATAAGCGTCGCTTTATAGAGGTCGACGCGTCATCAGCCGCTGCCGGCGCAGCTCCTCGTAGCTCGTAGCTTTGGCACACTTTGATAACCTCTGTCACAGTGCGAGGGTTTTTGGCAAGCAGCATGGTAAATGCATCGTCGTCGATGCCTTTCATAACGTTCTGCATCTTGTCATACTCAGACATGGTCGCGTCGGCTTTCTTCTATAAGTCGAGGACGTCTTCGACGTAACCCGTAAAAAACTCGCCGGACAGCTAAGTTCGTTCACGTAAACCCTGTTCAGCTTGCAGCTTATGAACGGCAGGGCGGCCGAACACGTCGATGATGGTGGTCTTAAAAGCGGAACACGTAGCGAAATTGAATGCATGGTTGTTGCACCATAGGCTTGCCACACTCGCGATGTAGAAAACAAGGTTGCTCACTTTGCTTGCCTTGTACCATTCATTGGGTACGCTCAAACGCTCGTGAATTGCGAGCCAGTCCTCCACGTCGGTGCCATCCGCGCCGGTGAAGCCAAGAGGGTCGCGGATGCGGGTACACCGGTACGTGCCATCGTGCTCGAGGAGGCGTTTGCTGGGCGGCGTATTGAGGCTTGGTAGATGGCACGGCACGGGATGGAAGCTCCAAGGGCATCGGATGCGGACCGAAGTTGTTTTAAGGGTACGGCACTCTCCACCAAATTGTAAAGACGTTTATTGGCGGGCACTCGGCGACGATGCACAACAGCGACAGTCAAGGCGGGGGCCCACTCTCAGCACGAGCTGCGTTCTCTCCGAAAGTAGCCGAAGAGAGGGACCCAATAGAAGGTGCTGGAGAAGACGACCCACTGCAGAGTTCCAAGGCTTCGCTACAGTAATATTAAAATAAAATCTCCCGGGGTCTCCTATGCATTCGCCTTAGACAACGTCAAGGCGAAAGTCACGCGGTCCTTCATGCATTTGACTAAGTCGACTGGAAGGTGAAAGGGAAGGTGCCTCAGGTTCTGAGGGCATTGCAAGCTGTCAGCATCTCTCATTTTGCACAGCCGCGCTGGTCGGCCCCGCTTTAGCCAAGAGATTTCGTGCGATGAGGTCATCATATGACATCATGCTGAAATGGTCATAATGACGTCACACATTCCGGTGACCATTGACGTCATGATGACATCACAGGGGGACGTCAATGATGTCATGTAATGTTGAGCTCATGTGACTTCTTGTACGCCGACTAAAACACATATGTAATTGAGTATCACGCTAGTTCCGCAATGCATCCTTAGGATTAGCGAAATATCAGCAGGCCTCGCGATCTATCGTGAGGTCTCGAAAATTTCTTGACTCATGAGACATATCAGTATTTCGACTCAATAATGTAATGTTGTAGTGCCACATTCATAATGGCCAGCACATTTCGCGGTCATCGATAAACTGACCGTCGGTGGAGCGCTTTTGTTTTATACGTGAAGCAACGATACTTCCAGCGTTATAGAGGGGTCTCGCTTTGTGCGGTAAATACGCCCTAATGTGCTTAATAATAAACTCGAGTACTGACTTCATGCGCGAACTTATCAGAATGGTTTAAATTAATAGAGAGGAATCAATCATTGCACACAGGCTGTGTCTAGCGGTGCTAACAGTTTTTGTGGGTGAATCCCGACCACATCAAAATACGCGTATGGCCATATGCCATCTGAAAAAGCATCGCACCGGCGTTGAAACCAGAGCATGCAGGTAAATATAAATACAAACAAAATTCACAAAGTCAGCACGAAACAGAATTCCACGGTTCGTCAGCACGCATACTAGGGTTTATGGCGCAATACTTACATGATTTGGGGTCATGCGCGTCACTGCAGGGGGTTCGTAAATCGTCGGGGTAACCACGCAGGGCAGTGCGCCGAGACGTCGAAGTACCTTACGTGGCTCGTAGTATCGTCGAAGGAACTTCTCGCTAAGTACCTGTCGGTGTGTCGGCACCCAGACCCACGAACGTTCACCGGGGGTGGCATTCCATGTGGCGCAATCGAAGATTGTAGGTACGGCTGTCGATCCTTTCTTGGTTCTTGATATGCAGGCGTAATGTTTCGGGCTTCTTTGGCGCAATGGAGATACTACGGCGACGACGAGAGTGTCTTTCGCTAGCCATTGGCTGCGCGTGAGCTTATATAAAATTATCTGAGTTGGCCTTTCTATAACCCTTCCGACAACTTCAAGAAATACACAGAATTAATTTATTGTATTCAGTCTCTGTGGGCTTCGGCTTGTGAGCACATCTGCCGCCATGCCAAGAAGCTTGCAAGCTTGAGCTTGCAGGGCTGCACATTCACTGTGAGCAACGCCATGACGCGAACTGGTAAACTCTTCACACATAAGACGTAAATATACCCTGGTGATCACGTGCGAGAGTGAAGTGCCATACGCCAGTATTTTTAAGTAGGCGCCATTGGCGTGGGTTATCAGATCTAATAATTGAAGCAATTCACGTACAATGGCTAATATCCTGTGACGAACATTCTTCGACTTTTTGAAGGCAGCATAAATTAAGAAGATAAAGAGCGTTCACAAGTGCAGAGTCATTTATCCATAATTTTGATGCAATACTAATGCTGTGAGATGTCGCATCGGAGCACACTAGCGTAATTTCTGACGCATGAGATTTCTTAACGTGCCACACAAATGTAGATATGCAAGTATTTTAAAGACGATAGTCTTTCTTGGGGAACTTAAACGCAGAAATTTTGGTCTGTCTTTCTGTCTGTCTTTCTGTTTGTCGGCACGTCCCTCGATTCAGCCACTCGGCCAAAGTCGAACCACTTGCACAAGGGCCAGCAACCGTGAACGGCTCACTAGGTTCATACTTGTGTACATGGTTGACAAAAAGCAAACATTACGCATATGTGAGGCGCATCATCACTAGGTAAGTATTAGGTGGTGTGTTCCTTTAATAGAAAATACATAGATACGTAATTCTAGAGACCCTAGTTTCTTAAGCTGCGCTGAAAATGCGACTGCGCCGAAACTTGGCTTCCTCCGTGCCCTCTGCGCGAGCTCATTGTTGTGTTTCGGTTTCAGTTCAGTATTGCACTGTACGAGCGCCATGGGGCGCCGCTCTGGCATTCCTGCTTTACCCAGGCGACGTGAATATAAAAGAGTGTGTGGAGAGTACTCGTTGAGTGCGGACGTTTCTTCTGCTTCGGCGCTTCGCGCCAAACCGCGTGTTCGGGCTGGCTGGCGTCTCCGCCGGTCGCGTTGGTCACCGCCGGTCTTGCCTGCTGCTGCGCCGGGATTACCAGCCCGCAACACAGCATTCACGTTTCCCGACGTATTGCCAGATGGCGTTCATATCTCACGCAGCGCCTCTTCTATCGTCTTTAGACGACATTTGCAGCGAAGCACGCAGATACGCGGTCAATTTTTTTACATATTCCTTCACTGAAATCACACCGATTTTCCGGGAATCGAGCCCGTAATCTTTTGCTTGACGGAAAACTTTCACGTCCCTGAGCAGCCGCAGCTGCCACAGTTAAATTTTCCGAGGATTAAATGAAGCCTTGCCTAAATTGAAAAAACAACGCATGAAAATTACATATTTTTTTATCAAAATGAAAAATTTACTTCAACAAGGCACATTTTTTAACACGAAAGTCTTTTACGCCGGGGCCACGGAAGATTTTGCTGATGTATTTACGTCACGGATATACGTCAGCAAAATAGAGATGACAAATAAAATCAGAAGAAAGCGTTTTGTTGATTTGGATGACTTTGGATTCAAACCCACGACCTCTCGAACCGCGATGGTAGGAGCCAAGTGCACTAACCATCGTGCCTCCGAGGCTCATGCATGTGGCTCCGCAAACACGCCTTATATCTCCCTCACACCTTCTCCTTTTGACAGTGTCGTTGGTTCGCGATAGTTCGCGGGGGGCGGTGTCTCTTGTCTAGGATCGGTGAGGTGAATTACTGCCATATCACCGTGGCCTCCGAGATTAACTCCGGCAACGTGCTGTTGCTTTCCTGCTCGCCCTGTGAGAAATTGGGGCCAGACTAGAGATACGACAAGCGTCGCGCTTCATTTCGACTTTCTAGCCCGGCTGTGGTGTGATATTTTGTTAGTTCTTTAACATCCCGCAGGAAGGCTGCCTTAGGACAACCTGAGCGTACACTCAGTGACGCTCTTCTGTCTATCACACCACTTGCTTCATTACGCTTTCCCCGTGCGAATGAAATGGCCTGAGCAACAACGCTTTGAGGGAGCCAATCTCAGAGGCCACGTCATGACACTAACAAGCGCCGACAGGGAACGCTTTGGTAGTTGAAGGAATAAGTTGAAGCAGTAAGCAATAAGTTCAGATATGAAAGCAAAGGAAAGTATAGGGGATAGTATTTAATGTAAATATGAAGAAAGAAAAGTGAACGAAAAGATAACTTGCCGCTGGCAGGAACCAAATCTGCGACCCTCGAATAACACGTCCGATGCTCTACCAGCTAAGCTACAGCGGCGGTCATCCGCTTGTCCACTTTATGGGGTATATATGTGCATTTTTTACTTGCGAGTGTTAGTCAGGCTGTTGTTACTTCTGAATACTGTTGTGTCTAGCAAAAAAATCAAGCCCTTAAAAGTGACCTTTGTTCATTTATATAATACCAGTGTCACGCACAGATTTTCAATCACGATCAGGGCCGATCGAGGTTATGCTTGATCAGGATTAGGTGCTGCTACACGATATCTTTTAATCGCGATCAGGCCCGATCGGGATTAACACGATCGCGATTAGTGCATCGTGATCTGGCTCCCTAATTGCGAATAGGCTCGCGTCAGCGCGAAGCTCGATCCGGTTTAACCTGGACCGTGTAGCAGCGACCGTTTTTGATCGCGATCAAGAAATACGATCTGGATTGGCACTGATGGCGATCGAAAATGCCTGTGTGACACTGCAGTAAGAGTTCATATCTACACTTTTTACACGACACAAATATTTGAAAGGATGCACATTTTTGCTTACCTCTATGATAGGGAGGATTTCTTCGTTCTTAGCCTTCTACCCTTCAGCAGCTGCGACCGCAGTGTTCGCTTCCAGACACATAGACATTCCCACAAGTATAAGTATTGCTTTTATCAGGTACACTTCTAAAACACAGTGCATCGTTGTCGAAACCTCTGAAAAATGTGATCCAGGTAATTTCGCTGCCGCTTTTTACTTGTACTCATGAACAGAATGTCATTCTAAACGAAACCAACTCCGATTTGAATATCACTGCCCACCTTCGTTTCCAAAACATTTTTGTTTTTGGTCTTGAACCAATATTCCCTCGGAACTAAGCCTGTGTACTCTTCTGCTTTGTTTGTCACACATGATAACATATGGCAAAATATGTTTATCTGCCGCACAGCCCCTATTCGCTGAAAGCCCCGCAACAGTAATCCCCCTTCCATATATTGACATATACTATCTTTTATTCTTCATATAGTATATTATTCCTGACTCGATTGCTCTTTACTACGTCGTTGGATTTGCAAGTGGCACTCCACTATAAGTGTGCAGAGTTAAAGATTTCTCATGAATTGTCTGGGTTAATACCTGTGCCAAGGTAAATATTTCATGAACTAGTTGTATTGTGTTTTCTATTAGTCAATCATTGTTTTTGTTTTTGGAAAAATGTGCGTCAATGCCTACAGATGTCACGCCAAAACATGAAGTGTACCGACAAAAAAGCAAAACTTACACTGCTGCTAGCCGATAACTGGTTGTTTTAAGAAAAAAAAAACAAGGCGTGCTTCGAATTCCTTTCTCTGAGAAATTCTAGCTGTGCTTTGCCATCAATATTGGTGCGCTTAAAAGGCTGTTACACAAAGGTCAGTGACTGTCGCAGCATTCTATCGAGGGTATGCTGTCAAGTTTTGTATACGTATTTGCATGTCCTCGGCGACGCAGAGCAGCACCATACGTACGGATGCCAACTATATCGCCGAATTCAGTTTATAATGGCGAATCAGCACTATTTTTCACGTCAATGTTTGGACCTTATCATAGTTTTAGCGTAGCTATCGCACTGCCAGTGTCGTCCAGGGAGCCAGAGTAAGCGTAGGACCCGGTCGCCGACACCTTGATGTCACAAAACAAAGTTTTTGACGCGGCGAAACGTTACCCAGAGAAAATATTTTAATCATGCCCTGCTGTCAAAAAGGCAGCTTTGCACGAGTAGTGCCAAGCATGAAGGAAGTGCGGAGCTGGGCAGCCTTCGTTGTTTCTCTTCGGTTTTCCTCTTCTTCCCTCCTGTCTTTCTTGCTTTTTTCTCTTTTCCAGTTTTTCTGTCCTTTTCTCTCTATTTCTTTCGATTTATTTATATTGTTCTTCCTATTTTTTCCCTTTCTATTTCTCTCTTTCTATTTCACGCTTGCTTCGCCAAGCGTCAACAGCGTACGACATCATAAAACTGCCCGGGCCACTAAAGTGCTCCGCACTTGATATCATCAAGGTGCTCGAAGACCAAGGGGAAGAAGACTTCTTTGCACGAGGCGCGCACAATATGCTACATATGCCTATGCTTACGTGTGTCACGGACTGCCATTTTTGCGACCCGGCGTCACGGCTAATTAACGGGCGCCGCACTCCCCCGCTGACCGGCGCGAACCGCGTACTCTTGAAAAGAGCCGGGAAGTGCTGAATGGGGTGTCCTTCCTCGAACGTCGCCGCGGACGATTGATCCTTTGTACCCACGGCGGCGGCGGCAGGATCTTGGAAGACCGCGAGGTACTCCGAACAAGCTTTTGGCTACAAGACGAACCAGCTGAGAGCCAAGCAAACTGACCGTTCCCATGGGAAAAACTTCTGGTGGACAAGTCGTATGAGAGCGCCCCAACAGACTGTCACCCTCGCTCAGTTGAGGACCCTCTCCTAATTAAAAAGGGGTGTGGTTAATATATTTTTAGGGCGGAGTTTCTAACAATGAAACGCGCATTATTGGACCCATGTAGAGGTCCCCTTTTCCCCCAGGAAAAGAAAGAGGGGACACGGAGGATGATTTAAGGGTCCGATTTTGCCCTTCTAAGCAGTTTTGTCGCTTACCAACATGGTGTAGAAGCAGATCAACAAGTATCCCTTCTAGAAGTTTTTAGTTTGGCTCTCTATCGGCTGGCCACCTAAACTTAGCCGTTCGTCTAGTTGTGACGAGAAATTGACGTCTGCAACGTAGACATCGGGACTTCCTCTCGGGTTAGCTCAACCTGCCCGAGTTCACCTTCGTAAACAAGTTTCCCGGAAACACCAGCGTTGCAACACCACCGACATCGCAGTCGTGCCAGAACTCTCCTCGACTTCTCGCTTCCGATCGTCGTGAACTCAACGCTGCCGGTCATCACACGTATGCCTTCACCTATTTATATCATCGAACTTTCGCATCAGTAGTTTCAGTGTTTGTTAGTTTTGTGTAGTTTATAATCCTTCTCTCTTGTAAGCTGATTTATTGAGTTTGTATGTAGTTTGTTAGTTTGTATCAAGTGTTGTATTAGATTCCCTGTGTTGCAATATCCCTAGAGTAAAGTTTTTTTGTTTTGTTTTCACACGTCTCTGATCTCTTCACTGTCTCTGCTTACGTAGGGAACGAACTAACCTGCTTTCATAATGTCGCTGACTTCGCGCTGGCGACGCTGGTGGCAGCTTGTAACAACGTGGTATTGCCAGCGTTACGCCAAGCTACATGAGACGACGGGAGCGTACGACGGCTCCCGCCCCTAAAGTGCTCCGCACGTAAGAGAAGAAAACTGAGAAATACTACTATGTCTGGTGTTTCGCGTGCCTAAAACCACGACATTATTATGACGTCCGTCGTAGTAGGACGCTCCGGCATAATTGGGGCCACCTGGGGTTCCTTAATAGATCTGAGCCCACGAGTGTTATGGGCATTTCACCCCCGTCAAAATGCGGCCGTCGTGGCGGCGAATAGATAACGCTCCCGCCTGAACAAGATCACACGCAAAGATGTTTATCCGCTCCCCAGAATCGACGACGCTCTCGACTGTTTGCAAGGGGCGGAGTTATTTGCATCGCTGGATCTTCGATCGGCTTACTGGCAGGTACCTATGAATGAAGCTGATCGCCCCAAAACTGCGTTCGTGACTCCCGACGGGCTTGTACGAGTTTAACGTGATGCCGTTCGGCCTTTGCAACGCCCTTGCCACTTTCGAGCGTCTTATCGACAACATACTTCGAGGCCTCAAGTGGCAGACGTGCCTTTGCTATCTGGACGACGTCGTCGTTTTTTCTAAGGATTTCGATACCCATATTCTGCGCCTCGCAAGTGTCCTGGAACGCCTCACACATGCTGGGCTACAACTGAATTTGAAAAAGTGCCATTTTGCCGCCCGGAAGCTCACCATCTTGGGGCATGTTGTCAGCAAGGACGGCGTTCTACCCGACCCTGTAAAGCTCCGCGCCGTCGCCGAGTTGCCCAAGCCGTCAAAAGAACTCCGGAGCTTCATAGGCCTATGCTCGTATTTTCGGCGATTCGTCCGTAATTTCGCATCCATAATGGCTCCTTTAACACGCCTACTTGCTGACAGCCAAGGTGTCACGGCATGGTCTTCCGCTTGCGACGACGCATTCGCGAAATTACGTCATCTACTGACATCACCACCGATTCTTCGTCACTTTGACCCAGATGCCCCTACCGAAATCCACACGGATGCTAGTGGAGTAGGCCTTGGCGCTAATCTTGCTCAACGCAAGTCTGGCTTCGACGAGTACGTCGTTTCTTACGCCAGCCGCACTCTCACCAGAGCTGAAGAGAATTATTCGGTCACAGAAAAGGAATGTCTAGCCATCGTGTGGGTAATCACAAAATTTCGACCTTACGTGTATGGCCACCCATTTGATGTCGTGACTGATCACCACGCCCTCTGCTGGTTATCGTCACTAAAAGACCCATCTGCTCGTCTAGCTCGTTGGGCATTACATCTCCAAGACTACGATATCCGTGTCGTCTACAGGTCAGGCCGCCGACATTCAGATGCCGACGCTCTTTCCCGCTCTCCTCTTCCCCATGAATACGGAACTGCCTCTGTTTCCAGCTACGATTCTGCGTCACTTACATACGCTGACATGCCATCTGAGCAGCGCCAGGATCCTTGGATAGTCTCTATCATGGAGTTCCTGTCTCAGCCATCACCGGCTACCGCCACTCGTTCGCTGCGACGCACAGCTCGACATTTCACCGTACTCGACGAGCTCCTGTACGGCCGCAACTACCTATCTGAGGGCCGCAAATGGTTGCTGGTGATTCGTCGCCAGCTACGGGCCGATATCTGCGCCTCCTTTCACGCGGATCCCCAGTGCGGCCACGCCGGTGTAATAAAAACGTATGCACGCCTCTGGCTGCGGTACTACTGGCGTGGAATGTACCGCTTTGTCCAACAGTATGTACGCTCGTGCTCCAAGTGTCAATGCCGGAAGAGCCCAGCGCACACAGTCACTGGACCACTACAGCCGTTGCCTTGTCCCTCCTGGCCCTTTGATCGCATCGGCATAGACCTGTATGGCCCCCTTCCCTACACACCTGACGGGAACCGTTGGGTGATTGTCGCTATTGATCACCTGACACGCTATGCTGAAACTGCAGCGCTGCCAGAGGCCACATCACGTGAAGTCGGCTTATTCATCCTTCAAAAACTCGTTCTTCGCCATGGCGCACCTCGCGAACTACTCAGCGACCGCGGACGTACGTTCCTCTCTGAAGCCGTACAAGCCCTCCTTCATGAATGCAACGTTGTGCATCGGACAACCAGCGCGTACCATCCGCAAACCAACGGAATGACTGAGCGCTTTAACCGCACACTAGGTGACGTGCTGTCCATGTACGTGTCCGCTGACCACACTAACTGGGACCGCATACTACCCTTTGTTACGTACGCTTACAATAGCGCCACTCAGTCTACCACATGATTCTCTCCATTCTTCCTTCTTTACGGCCGTGAACCTTCCTCATTCATGGATACCATTCTTCTGTATCGCCCAGGCGCTTCGGAATCCACGACTCTATCTGAAGTCACCAATTATGCCGAGGAATGCAGGCAACTCGCGCGTTCTTTAACCGCCCAAGATCAAGCGCGCCAGAAGGACCGTCACGACGAAAACCTGCCTCCTCAGTCCTATTCCCCTGGAACGTTGGTGCGGCTTCGCGTTCCCTCCTCCGCTCCTGGCCTTTCCACAAAGCCACTGCTTAAGTACGAAGGCCCATACCGCGTCCTACGTCAAGCATCCCCAGTCAACTATATTATTGAGCCTGTTCACTCATCTATGGACCGCCGTCGTCGTGGCCGCGAGACTGTTCACGTCGATCGACTGAAACCGCACTATGACCCACCAGTTGTACCTGTTCCGTAGGTCGCCAGGATGGCTCCTTTTCCGCGGGGGAGTGATTTGTAACATGGCAGGGCGCAGACAAGAACGCCAGCAAAAGAAGAAGACGAGGACGGTTGTTGGACCGCTGATCGGCTTGGACCGCTGATTGCTTCAGCTGTGGCAATCTTTTAATAAACACGTTACTGTCTCAACGTTAAAGGCATACCATCAATATGAACATCTGTATTTGCGTGACAATCAGGACTACCTGGTCACTCTTATTCTCAATGAGCCGTATTTCAGGATTGTTTGAATGCGTGTGAGCACGGGTACTAAGGGATGGTCACGTAGGAATGTAGTGCCCGGAAGGCAGTGTGATTCAGCGCTTTCTCGAGCCCGGGAATCTGGGTCTGTTAGGCTTTTGGTATCACATAACTCTACGTTTTTTTTCATCAGTTCTCAAAGTTTGTATTCCACTGAATCTGTATTAATACGACTTTGCGAGCATTATATCCTGTAAGTATGAATGTGGACATGGCTAAAAGAGCTTCTGGAGGGAAGCCTGAGAATGTGCTAAAATGTTCAGCCAATATTGTGAAGTGTATTTCAGGTAATG